>NC_052047.1:195105971-195774971 GCF_903992535.2 Arvicola amphibius | reverse complement strand
TGGCTATAACTCCAGTTTCGGGGGATCCAACACTCATGTCTGGTATACCTGTGTACCAGACATTCAAAAAATGCACATACATGCACTGGACATGCACATGGTGCATAGACATACATGCTAGTAAAACACTCAAGCACATAAAAGAAATATAAATGTATTTTTTAAAAGAATCTTACTGCAAACCTGTAAGAATCAAGAGCACAGTGTGTAGACAGAACTACAGACCAAGGTAATAGATTGTAGAAACCAGAAATAAGCTGATGCATCAGTGCCCAAGGTCACAGATAAAGTGCAAACCCCTTAGCAAAACCCTTCCAGAGTCACCGTGTGTTCACATGCAAAATACTGAGTTTGGGCTCTACAAACTAGTACATTGATTCAGCAGATGGGAATGGGAGAAAAGACTTGTCTCTGACAGTGACAGACAGCTGGCTGAGGACTTCTATTCTAGAGTTACAGGATGCTTTAGAATCTGTAGTTAAGAGCACTGGCTGCTCTTCCAGAGGTCCTGAGTTCAATTCCCAGCAACCACATGGTGGCTCACAACCATCTGTACTGAGATATGGTGCCCTCTTCTGGTCTGCAGGCAGACATTCAGGCAGAACACTGTATACATAAAAAATAAATCTAAATATAGTTTGGTTGGTGCTGTGAAGCACAGCATTGTGACTGTACTACGTCTTACTAGATTGTGCACCTTTTCTTAAATATGTTACAAGGTTAAAGGCAGGTGGGGCTGTAGTTCAGAGATTGAGTGCTTGGCTAGCATGGGAAAAGTTCTGAGTTTATCCCTAGTATCACACACACACACACACACAAATACACAAATGAAATGTTCTAATGTTAAGAGATATGTGATCACATACAGGTTTTTCACAAATGTTAGAGGCAGCTTTACTCGAAGACTAGAAGACTGGAAGCAACCTGGTTCACTGAAGGTCAATGGATTAACGAATTGTGATAGATCTATGCACAGGAATATGAGTTAGGAGCGAAAAAGAAACAAGCCGTTTATATATGAACAACAGAGGTGCATCTCGGATGTTTCTACTTAGTGATAAACTAGTTGCTCAGCTGGCAAAGTGTTTGCCTAGTACGCATGAGTCCCTGAGTTCAATCCTCAAGGTCATATCAACAAAGCATGGTGGTCCATGTGTGTGTGTGTGTGTGTGTGTAATCTTTGGAAGGTGGGGGCAGGAGGATCAGGATGTTATTTGAGGCAGCCTGGGCTACAAGAGTGATCCAAACCCAATACAAAGCTATATCTAAAAGGAACAGATACCAAGTATAAAATCACAAACAACATAAACAATATTAAGCAAGGAACACATGATAGATGTTTTCAAAAACATTCTGTTCCATAGAGTCTAAATCTTGCATCAGAAATAAGCTTGGCTAAATCAAAAGAGGAAGCTAACCTCGACTATCTAATCCTCAACCCCATTGAAGGCCTGAGAAGGGAGATAGAAGTGCAATCAGGCAGCTTCCAAAGTGAGCAGTTTAAGATGGAGACAATTGGCTACCTGAACAATCACCCAAAGTCTCATTGCAATGTTGATGCAACCACCTTTGGCTAAGGCCTAGCATAACTGACAGACCATTTTCAGAGGCAGGAAATTTTTTTAGCACCATCTTACCCTTACCCTATCTTGGCAAGATTTGACAGTTCCTTGCACAAAGGCCAATTATGCCAAAAAGATAACAAACTCGGAGTGGAGTGTCTTTGATGCTCAACATTCTCTCGGGAATAGATTGGTGCTGTCAGGAACAAACATGTTACAAGAGAACCCTAAGTTATTTAAATGCCATATTCTACAGATCCTTGAAGTGGTGGAAGATTACCTATCTAGGCAGAATACAATCTCTATATATCTAAAGAACCTAATTAATCTGACTATGTATAACAAGCATGAACAACTATTGATCTATAATGTTTAATACCTGTATAACTTAAAGACTAAGACTTCATGTCAGAATATTAAATAATCTATAAGCAAATGTGCAACAAATGAGGACAACAACCTCAAAATGTAAACAATCTATAAGTATCTTGACCAGAGGTAAGAATAATATATAATGCAATATGAAAATATGTCCTAAAAGTTGTATCCATATACAAAATGTCCTAAACAGAGGTAGAAACATTCATATATACAATCTGACAGAATAACTTTGCATAGGCACACAAATATTGTAAACAGTAATAACAAATACAATTTGAACTTGTATTAATATACAAAAAACTATGCCTGTATATTATTTATTATCCATAAATAATAGCTCACAAGTATCCACTCTGTTACCCATTATTATTATCTGAGGAAAACTCATGCAACAGAAACAGAAAGTCTAAGTTCAGCTGTGCCATGGGGGAACCACACAGAAAAAAATACCTGGTCTGTGCCCCAGTTTTTCCCAGGCTCCAGGAAGCCTCGCCTTAACTAGGACCCACTTCTTAAAGATAATTGGCTAACAAGGCTTCTCCATCACCTACACATAAGTCTCAAGAAACATCCAGGGAGAAAGGGAAAAAAGATTGTAAGAGCCAGAAGACTAGGAAGTCTGCTGTAAAACTGAATCTCCTAGAAATGGCAGCCTAAATAAGATCTTAACAATGGCAATATCCAGAGATGTCCTAATCCTTAAGGGGGAAATCTTATGGAGTGTCACCCTAATACCAAGAACTACAGGGAACTGATAACCATAAAGAAGGAGAATTAGCCTCTCACAAGGATGAGTCCCTTAACTGGTTACCCAATACAAAGGGATCAGCCCTTTTATTACATAAATGACAAACAAGGATTCAGCAGTTATATTTATATATTTATATGTTTGTACAACTGTGGCTATGCATATAATATATATGGGTATGCATGTGTGTGTGTGCATGCATGTTTATAACACTAATAAATCAAAGAAAAAAAGGCCACCAATTTGAAAATGGATGAGGGAGAATCTAGAAAGGATTGGAGGGAACAAAGGGAATTGGGGAAGTGGTGTGATTATATTTTAATTAGAAATATGTATAAAAAATTTCACAGGAGGACCAGTGGAACCAAATAGAAGACTAGATATCAATCCACACACCTATGAACAACTGATTTTTGATAAAGAAACAAAAAATATAAAATGGAAAAAGAAAGTATATTCAACAAATGGTGCTGGCATAACTGGATATCAACATGTAGAAGAATGAAAATAGATCCATATCTATCACCATGCACAAAACTCAAGCCCAAATAGATCAAAGACCTCAACATAAAACCAGCCACAATGAACCTCATAGAAGAGAAAGTAGAAAGTACACTTGAATGCATTGGCACAGGAGACCACTTCCTAAATATAAAACCCCAGTAGCACAGACATGGAGAGAAACAATTAATAAATGGGACCTCCTGAAACTGAGAAGCTTCTGTAAAGCAAAGGACACGGTCAACAAGACAAAACGACAGCCTATAGAATGGGAAGAGATCTTCACCAACCCCACATTGGTTGAGGCTGCTTTCAAAGATACATATACATTTACAAATAAAATAAGAAAATAAGTCTCCCACACATGGTAAGACACAGCTCAAACTTCTCCATACCCCAGCCTTCCCTCCAGCTTCCACAGGGCTTTGTTCTAGTCCATGATTACGTTGTGGCTCTGTTATACATGCTGAACTGAGGTTCTCCATGCACTGCCTGTTTGTGTTTCTCCCAATTTCTCAGTGAGATTCTAAGTTCCCTGAGCACAACAGCTTATAGTAAAGGCTTCTGTAAACCTGTTGGAGTTGAATGGGACAATTTGTTCTCAAGTTGTTACATCCCAAGTTCTGCTGTTTTAACCACTTTCCTGGAGCGAATTATGTGCATATATAGGCAGTGTGTGCTGAGTCTTTGCACACCATGAGCTGAGCTGCCCGCCTAACAAGCCCCAATGACAATTTAGGGTTTGTTAAGTGAGAATTCTATGCAAAATTAAAGGAATATATATCCTAGTCTTGCCTTAAAGGCACTGTTTCCAACCAATGAAAAACAGGAAATGCCAAATGTCTTGATAATTCAGCTTTTACATATAATAAGTGAATCCAAAAGCTTCTACTTTCTCTAGACCAATTGTCACTGTCCCAGAATATCTGTTGTCCCTGAGAAACGGGAACTGATGTAGTGTCCTGGGCAACCTGATGGGCCTTGCTCATCACTTTTGGTGGAAAGATGTTTTCTTCCGCCACCACACCCTTAGGTACCTGGACTCTTTGCAGGTCTGGTTTCCATCCGGATGGCTCTTCTTACCTGTTATAGGAGAGGTGAGACAACAGTTAGCCTCCAGATGTGGCCACAGTGACTAACTCCATCCAGAGTCAGGACAGGCCCCACCAACTCTGGCTCCTGTCTTTTCTGTCTGTATTCTGTGTATGGAGTCCAGAGGTCAACCCTGGGTGTAGTTCCTCAGGTGACATCCATTTTGTTTTTGAGACAGGGTCTCTCATTGGCTTGGAGTTCACCTGACTGGCCAGTAGGCCACAGGAATCTACCTGTGTCTGCCTCCCTTGCTGCTATTACAAGAATGTGCCATCATAACCACTTTTCAGTGTGGGTTCTGTGGAGTGAAGTCAGGTCCTCATGCTTAAACAGCAAACCCTTTACTGACTGAGCCAGTCTCTCCAACACCATCTCTCCAGCTCCTCTAATTCTTTGTTAACGTGTTCCCCCATTGTATCCAAAGGTGATGGTAGCCATGGAGCCTGTGCTTACCCAATTGGTGATCTACGAAGAAGCTGTGAAAAAGAGTACAAGGGCAGTCCTCCCTGTGAGAAAGACTGCAAGGGCAGTCCTCCCTGTGAGAGACCACAAGGGCAGTCCTCCCTGTGAGAAAGACTGCAAGGGCAGTCCTCCCTGTGAGAGACTACAAGGGCAGTCCTCCCTGTGAGAAAGACTACAAGGGCAGTCCTCCCTGTGAGAAAGACTGCAAGGGCAGTCCTCCCTGTGAGAGACCACAAGGGCAGTCCTCCCTGTGAGAGACTACAAGGGCAGTCCTCCCTGTGAGAGACAAGGGCAGTCCTCCCTGTGAAGACCACAAGGGCAGTCCTCCCTGTCCCCACCACATGTGACTGTAGAAGGAGAGCCCCAGGGAGGCAGATTAGAGACAGCAGAGCAGCACAGAGGCAGCCCATCCTGGGTCAGATAGCACTGAGAGGCAGTGTGGGTTGAGAAGCCGCCATGATAAGCCTTCTTCACATCTTGGGGTTGTTTTCTTCAAAGGGAACCTCATGAGCAAGGCCCAGAGACCCCCATTCTTCAAGTGCCTCTGCTAACCATGCAGCCATTCCCAAGATTTCCTGATGCCGAGGCCCAGGACTGGCCCAGGGAAGCTGACCATGGAAGCATCATCTATGACCAGCTAGGGCCGTGGTCCTCAACCTGTGGGTCATGACCCCTCCTAGGGGATTGCATATCAGATACCCTGCATATCAGGTATTTCGATTACAATTCATAACAGTAGCAAGATTACAGTTATGAAGCAGCAATGAAAATAATTTTATGGTTGGGGGTCACCACAATGTGAGGAACTGCATAAAGGGTCGCAGCACTAGGAAAGCTGAGGGCCACTGGTTAGGGGACCGAGAGGTCGAAGGGACGTCCACGGGGTGAGGGCTGCAGGACTGATGGACTAGGACTGCATCTATGACCTACCTCTACCTTGAATTAGTAACACCTCAAAATGGAAGGTTCTGAAAAAGGAGGCACCAGGCAATCTGGGGCACTCAGGGAAGAAGGCTGAGGGCTGTTTGCATGTCTGTCCTGGTGTGACCACTCCTTTCCTGACCTTTGCCCTTGGTTATCATCAGCCACTCATCCTTCTCTCTTTGCTGGTTGGGGAGAAGCATGTCAGAGCTATTGAAGACCAGCGTGAGTTTCCTGGACTCTTCTATCTCACCCCCGCTGCCTGGGGAAAGGGTTTCCCTTCTGGAGGGGTCCTCTCTGGGGCATCTCATTGCATACATTGGAGAATCAGCAGCCTTTGCCCTCACCTGGTGGATGTACGAATTCCAAGCAGGAGAGGCCAAAGGCCTTTGTTCCCTTGAAGAACAGCTCTTTACAAGAACTCAAAGATACTTTGCCCTTCATTCCAAAGGCACAAATAATTAAAAATTAAAATATGCATTTTCAAATTGCCCTTGAGAATTTTATGCCAAAAGCATGGATTTCTGGCCACATCTGTAATCCCAGCATTTGAGAAATAGAGGCAGGAAGATCATATGCTCAAGATAGCCTCAGCTACATGATGAGTTTTAGGTTGGCCAAGGCTAATTTGAAATCCTATTTAAAAACAAAACAAAACTCTGGGCTTCTTTTCAATGTCAGAGTGCCATTTCCAGGAGAAGTGATTAGGAATAAGCGCTTTCAGCATGCCCTTTCCTCCAGCCTCCACGCGTGTGGGACACGGCCATCCATGCATGCAGCGTTTGCAGCTTTTAGCCCAGTGAGAAATGGTGCACAGAGCCTGGATCCTGGAGCTTTGCAGAGGAGGCCAGTTGTGAGCAACATATTTTAAAGCTCAAAAATGTTTGGAAGTTGTTCTTCGGGGAAAAAAAAGTTTTGTTTTTCCTGATAAAATACACAATTGTTTTTAAAGGCCTTATAGTCTAAAGGGGAGGAATAAAATCTTCCCAATAACGTTAGTAAGAACATCTTGTTACTTTACACTTTTTACAGAATCCATGCTTAATCCTTCCCCAGCACCAGAGCTCCAAGTGGAGCCAGGAAGAGTGGCGGTGGCAGCTCCCTGGGCACTGAGCACCGAAGGTACTTACCCCAGGCACCGAGCACTGAAGGTACCTATGCATTTATATATTTTATAATTTAGGGTCTCAGAACTAGCCTGCTCTGAAGGGGGTATTTCATAAATGGAAACCTCCCTTTGAGAGAGAAAGCTGAGGTGAAGTGCATCTAGTTCCCCAGGGCAGAACAGACAAGCCCCACACCTACACCTACTCATATCTCTTCAATTTAGCACTTTGATCTCCTTCAGGAAGATCTCCCATTTGTTCCCCAACCTGTTTACTGTCATGTCGGTTGGGATTTCATAAGTGTGATGCCAAGAGGTCCCCTTTCCCTCTGGATCTGCCACCTAAGAAGATTATAAAGAAAAACCCTAAAATATCAAGACCGCTCAACTGGAAAGTGTCCAGTTTTCCAATTTGTAGTTGCTCAGCTGTGAAAAAACTACCAGATCACCAGATCTTGAGACTCTAAACTCACAGTTCAGCAAGCAGTACTCACCGGGCCACGGGGCAGTTCTCTGTCCCGCTCTGGAACTCCTCCGGGTTTACTCTGAGCCTGGCCTGAGGGCGAGGATTAAGTACAGGCTCAGAAACGTGAAGCAGGAAGTTCTCAAGCCTTGGGAAGATCTTACTTTTGTTCCAAGCAGGAATGGAAACTGGTACTCGGGGAAGTCCTGGCCTTTCGTTCTTCTTGTGGCTTGGAACAGAATTGCACCTGATGTTACAGGTATCTGGGGGCGGGGGAAGCAAACAAATTTGAAAAATTCCTGCAAGACTTTGGACCATAGTAACAATGACTCAATGCCAACCTAGCCTTGACCTTCTGCAGTGCCTACCACTGAAACAACTCCCCGCTTCCCACCCGGCCATATCTCAGAAACACATCTTCCTTAGGAAGGGAATGCTTTGTCCCCAACGAGGAAACAAAAGCTTGGCTTTCTCTAACACAGCTGTTCCTTCGAGGGCTCTCCAGGAAGGCTGGCTCATTCATGCTTGATGGAGCAGTTTCATTGCTGCAGTGAGGGGCTAGGCATGATTTCCAGCACACGGCCTCTTCCAAGCAAGAAGCTTACACAAACGGTTGCCATTTGACAAGGGCAGTGGTATTGGCCAGCTGAGGGGCTTGTGTGTATTTTAATTCACAGTTCAGAAAGTGAGAGGTGGTGGAATGTGAATGAGTTATCTTGTTACACCTTTAGAGATGAAAGTACAGAGTCTTGGATCTTTGGCACCCTCACAGAGGTAGATCAGTTCCTGCCCACTTTGGCACGTATTCACGTTGTAGTCTTTCAGACTTCAGACTTTGTTCTTCACTGGAAAAAGTAGGATGGATAATCCTTTCGTTTTTCCTTTGAGACAAGGTCTCATTGTTTCTGAGGCCAGCTTGGAACTCACTAGGTAGTCAAGGCTGGTCATGAATGGAGTCTGAACCGAGCCTTCTGAGACTGGGATTGTAGGACTATGTGCAACCATGCCCAGCTTTGGGATAGGCAATTCTGGCTTCACAGATTCTTTCCTAAGAAAATAAGACTTCAGATCTAAAAACCAGCACAGTGCTGGGTAGCCTCCAGCCAAAGTTCTTTGTTGTTTAACTTCTGCACCCATGGAGGGTGTGGCTCATGCTGGTTTCTTATTTGGCCACTCTTCTGGGCTCCAGGCATGCAGAAGCAATCAATTTGTGCACCTGCTGTACAGAACTTGCTGTGCTTGTTTTAGGAGTAACCATTTCTTGAAATGTATTTCCTGATAGAAAGTCAGCCTTGAACCTGGACGCCCTCTGGGGCTCCACAGCAGGTCTTTGTCCAGTCGCTGCCAGCTAGTGCCCTAAGCAGTTCCTCAAAAGCTGCTCTGGTCTCCACTGGGAAGCACAGTGATAGAGCTTAGAGTCTATCACCCAAGCAAGACCTAACCAAAGGGAAAGAGGAAATTGCTTTATGATCTGCACTCCTTCACAACAATAAAATAGACAGCAGGCCCATAAACTTTCCATCCCCTGTGTTCTTAATTCTTTGTCCCTAATTCTCCAAAAACCTGACACAATTTTTCAGGGAAGAGGCTTAGCGTATCCCACAGGTGCCTAAGAAAGCTACTTATACTGTAGACACAACCTATGAACCAAAAATGCTGTCTGCTTCTGGCATCAAATACTAACTTTGTGAGGTATCTGTACACCTGCCATGAGACAGAAGCAAGCTTTTCCTTATTAATCATCGCCAACAGCATGGGCAAGGCTGTCAGCCAAATAGCTTTGCAAGCAAAGAATTGCTCTAAAATTTCAGACAACCAATTTGCTAGTTTCATGATGGGCCTCTGTCATGAGATCACTCTTCAATTTCCTGTTCCTCGTTCACCAAAACAGAGCTGGAGTGTGCACTACATGACAATACCTAGTGTTTATTGGGGATTTTTAGCTCACTTAAAATATCATTCAATCACAACAATTTTGTAGAGTAGGAATGATGACCTCATAATTTTAAAAAGAGGAAACTGTAATTTAGGGATGAAATAGCTTGCTAAAGGGTGTACAGCCAGGGACAGAAATGAAGCTCTGACCCTGTGGCTGGCGTGTCCTCCTTTGTACTTGGTAATCCGTGAGACCTAAGTTGGGACCCGTTAGTCTGGGCTCTCAGCTTGCTCTGATGCCTACCGGCAAGGGTAACTGGACAGGTTGCCAGCTCCACGGTCCTTATGATCTCATTCCTGTCATTGTTCAAAGCAAGGCCTCATCAGTGTACAGGTTGGCCAGCCACGTGGTATAAGATCATTGTCTGTGTAGACAGGACATCCATGTCGATGCCACCAGGAAGTGGTGACATCAGTCCCACTGCAGGCAATCTTCACTGTGTCTCTTTTCAGGGACAAATAATTAAAAGAAGCAAGAAAAGGCTCTACACACAAAACAGTAATAATGAGGGCGTCCTACAGGCTTTGTAGAAAACGACACCAGGGCAGAAATTCATCTCCTGCCCCATCTGATGTCCAAATCACCCTGTCTTTGGGAAGACAAAGAACTTGGTAATATGAAGCATTTTTATGATTTTAGTGAGTCCCAGCACTGGGCTGATGGGCACTGTGGGTTATGATGATGATGATGATGATGATGATGATGATGATGATAATGATGATGATGATCGATTTCTAGCAGCATGAGAAATCACAGTGGCCTCTTCTTTGTCAGGCATCATGCAGAATGTCTGGGTGAAGGGGTCCAGAGCCAGTCTGATGACTTGGTGATATTCTAACACTGGCTTTGTGGCTCTGATTGTTTCTGACATGGTCGTCTGCCATTTTTATCACGTTCTCACAAGAAAGCATCCAAGACCTAGGGAACAGATGAGGGGACAAGAATCCCCGTTAAGTCTTTCTACATCAGGGAGGGACAGTTTTCCTACAAGGCCTCAGGAAGATTTCCCATTGCATTTGATTGTACTGGCCACACCACCTCACGGCTAGTCGCAGAACCAAGAGGAAATGGAGTCTCTTTGGCTTGGACTGGTTATGGTTCTTTCCACTGTCACGGGAATGAAGTCAGGGCTCAGCCAGGCAGGCAGGGATGGCAGCCGTGCACCAGCCTGGCCTCCTCTCTGGGAAGGACTGCAGAAGTGAAGCCTGTCCCTTGATCTCCGTGTGCTGGCCTCCCTGTTCTGCCCTCTAGCTTACTCTCCCTAAACTCCTCCCCTGGCTAACTCCTGCTCATCCTCCAGATCTTGCTGGTGCTGCTAGAAGGGAACGAACGAGAGAGAGCGAGAGAGAGGAGAGGAGAGAGAGAGAGAGAGAGAGAGAGAGAGAGAGCGAAGAACAAAGAAAGACAACGAAAGTAAAGAAAAGCACACAAGAACTCCTCGCGCTAAAGTCAGTCCTCTCTCTCTCTCTCTCTCTCTCTCTCTCTCTCTTTCTCTCTCTCTCCCTCCCTCCCTCCTCTCCCCTTCTCCTGTCCTCCCCCCTCTCAGGACACCATTTGGCTCTGCATAAACTTGGGGGCACATCTCACTGCTCTTCATTTTGTGTTCATTTCCTGCTCATTTAATCCACGACTGTCTCATCCTCCACAAGACTGTGTGATCCACTGAGATAAACACTGTTTCTGCCGACCGATCTCCCCACAGAGAGCTGTGGTGTCTCTTCAGTCTGTTCAGGGTGGTGTGCCTGCTCTGTGGCAGTGACTGTGTTATGGATACACAGACCCTGAAAAGATGAGCATCTTTGAAGAAGTCATCTTTGGGCCAGGGAGACCAAGGAGCTGATACCACAGTGACAGCATCTACCTCTCTTGTTCCTTCCTCCCTCCACGGTCACCTTGAAATGGCCCACCTCTGTGCGACCCTTAAAAACTTTTAGCATCTGTTTTTCAGCTGCACCTCCCCAGCTTTGCTGTTCTTTCCACCACCTCACGACAAACCAATCATCTCTTCACCCTCTCTGCAGCCTCAAGATTGCCAGCCTTCCACATTCCTTCGGCATGTCAGCTATGCTGACTGCCCTCTTCTAGCTGAAACTGCCATTTCCTCTCCTCCTGCAAAAGCTGATGAGCTAGGCTGGGCTTTGCGTGAGGAGACAGCTGAAGGGATGGAGTGAGTGAGCATCAGTCCCTGGCACTGGCCTTCCCCTGGCTGGTCACACATAGCAGCCTGAATGACACTTTGCTCAAAAAGGCAATGGCAGTGGCCACCCTCGCTGAAGCCCTCTCTCCTTGGTTTCTAGGTTTCTCGCATCCAGGTCTTATCTACACCGGCCAGCTCCCTTGGTTCCATCCTATTTATTTCTCTATTCACATTTGAACCCTCAGGGATCCTTCAGAGATGTCCTGCCTCTGCCTTTCCCAATGTTAGAAGCACTGTAGGTCCACTGAGGTTCACAACCGTAAGAGGCAAGACACAGATTTGTCTTATGTGTGACAATCTTTGCTTCTGGAGCAGATATGGGAAATTCATGGAGGGTGGGTGGGTAGGTGCCTCCATTCTGGGCTAGCATCTGCTAGGGAGGTACCACAAAAGAACCGAGGAGTTAAGTTACTGACAAGTGAGTGCTCAGATGATGACCCATGGAATCAAAGGGGTATAAAGAGGGAAGACGTAAAGAGATAAATGGATAAAGAACATGAGAATGGGCTCCTTGGAGTGGGAGTCCTGGTGAGGTCAGAGGCTGATGGTCCAAGCTGGCTGGAAGAAGGTTGGTTCTTAGAAAGAACAGTTTGAGTAATCTTAAAAATAGAGCACATGCCCGGCAGGGTGGTAGACTGTGTGCAAGGCCCTGGACTCACTCGTGCCCCCAAAGTAGAGCAGCTGCAGGACTCAGGCAATTGAACTGAGCAGCACAGAGATCAGTGGCAATGAGATCAAGGATCTGAGGACTAAGGTGTTTCATCCTCCGTGTGGGTGTCCAGATAATGGAACAACACCCTTTTGAAGTTTCCAAAAAGAGGGTTTTTTTTCGTTTGTTCTATAATATGGTTGTGAACTGAGCCTTAGCTGTGTCCTATAAAGGTTTTAGAAACAGAAAAACATAATAAAGGCAACAATTCCCCCCTCCGCTTAAACACACACACACACACACACACACACACACACACACATTTTTATATTGGATTCATTGGTAAAAGCAAAGACACAGACGCCAAAGAGGAATTTTAGATCCACAGTATGCTGAAGTCATGTTTTTCTTTATTCAAAATGACATTTGTGTCCATATAGCGGGGAGGATGGAGATAGGCAATAAAGGGCAAATCAAAGATTCCAGACTCAGGAGACAGTGAAGCTAGGAGGGAGAAGGGAAATTTGGAGACAAGATAGGAGGGAGGAGGGATGCTAGGAGGGAGAAGGGATGCTAAGAGGAAAGAGGAATGTTAGGAAGGAGGAGGGATGTTAGGGGAGGAGGGATGCTAGGAGACAGGATAGGAGGGGGAGGGATGTTAGGAAGGAGGAGGGATGTTAGAAGGGAGGAGGGATGCTAAGAGGGAAGAGGAATGTTAGGAAGGAGGAGGGATGTTAGGAGGGAGGAGGGATGTTAGGAGACAGGATAGGAGGGAGGAGGGATGCTAAGAGGGAGGAGGGATGTTAGGAGGGAGGAGAAAAGTCAGGAGGGAGAAGGGAGAAGGGAGGAGGGATGCTAGGCGGCTTCCTCCTTTTATTCCCTTTCTTTCTCCTGTCCTAAATCTTAATACTGTCATTGTGGCTGTCCATGAGCTGTGGGGTCTTGCTGGACATGGAAAGGGGCTTCAGTTCTCAGTACAGAAGATGAAGGGAGAGAGGAGGAGGGCCCCAGAAGCAGTGGTCCCCACACAGGAACTTATTATGTTGTCCAGGATGTAAAATGACTTCTGGTCTCTGTGAGTCAATTATGGGGCTTTCCTGCTGCTTATGGTGTGAGTGGCCCAATTTTCAACTTCAAACATAGTAGAATTGACTGACCATCCATTTCCTGAACCCATAGAAGAGAAAGTAGGCTGTATATAAGTTTATATGAATCATAAATTCAAGGAATCAGATAAACCCCATATAATAAGATTATACTCCAATTGGTATTGTGCTTTTGTTATTGTCCTTTTGTATTGGGAAATGTGTTTTTTTCTTCAATGTTTTAATCTTTTTCAAGCTCTGCTCTAGCCTGCTTTCTGTTGCTACAATAAACACCACGACCTAAAGCAAGTGGAGAAGGAAAGGGTTTATCTCAGCTCACAGGTCACAACCCATTATTGAGGGAAGTGCAGACGGGAAGTCAAGCAAGATCTGAAGCAGAAACCACAGGGAAATGCGGCCAAGCTACCTCTCATACACAATATCTCAGGCCCACCTGTCTAGGGATAGTACCACCTATAGTGGGCTGGTCCCTCCTCCATCAGTGGAGCAAGGAAGATGCGCACAGGCCAGTCTGATAGAGGCAGTTTCTCCATTGAGGGTCCTTCTTCCCAAGTACGTTAGGTTGACAACCAAAATTAGCCATCACAATCTCCTATTTCAGTTGATTATATTAAAAGGGGGAATATTTAATTTCAATGTTTATTGGTATGAATTGGATAGCAGGCACTGTGGGAACAGAGAAAGAGATACACATGTGTGGAATTAACCAGGGTTTCTGTCAGGCTCCCTTGGCTCGGAACGGACATGGGGAGACTTACTGAGGGGTATTTACCGAGGTGTCAGTTGGATTAAGGGAGCCAGTCAGACATGGTGAAATGCCAGGACTCACTAGATGCAAGCCTTTACCATATCTAGGCCTGGTGAAATCAGAGAGAGGGAAGGGTTACCAGACTGTGAGGAGATTTGTAGCCATGGAAGAGATACCACACTGCTGCAGCAGAGGCTCTGGTTTGGCCAACATCACTGCCAAAACCATGACCAGAACAGACAAAGTGGAGGAAGTGGGGATGGAGAGGGATGGGGAGAAGTCAACAAAGGAGCAGGGATGAGGAAGAAGCCAGCAACATGACATCAGAGAGAAGCAGTGCTTAGGGAGGTCAGCCATGTCCTCTGTCATCTGACTGGGATGCATCTCCTGGATTTGGCGAGATGAAGGTCCTAGCGATTTTAGAAGACCTGCTTGTGAAAGGGTGCTGAGCCGAAAGTCTGACTGGCTGATGTGAGATTCCCCTCTGTGTGCTATGAATACGTTTGGTTACCATTGGTAATTAAAGAAGCTGTTTTGGCTGATGGCTCAGTAGAGTAAAGCCAGGCTGGAAATCCAAACAGAGATATAGAAAGTAGGTGTAGCCGCCGAAGGCAGAAACTTACCACAAGGTCACAGCCTTGTGGTGATTCACAGATTAATAGAAATGGGTTAATTTAAGATGTAAGAGTTAGCTAGAAATATGCATAAGCTATTGGCAAAACAGTGTTGTAATTAATATAGTTTCTGGGTGATTATTCTGGTCTGGGCAACCAGAAAACAAATGAACAGTCTCCTACTACAATCGGCATGGATGAAAACAGGCAAGATCATCTACCTTCTGAGAGCCATGGGGGAGGGAGGGGGGCAAGGGATAGCCAAGTGGTTCTGGAGGGAGGAGGTATGATCTGGGGGAGACAAGTGCTGGAGTTAGTCCATCCAGAACTGGGAGCTGGGGTGTTTATACACTGCCTCCCGCCAGCCATCAGGAAGACAGCGATTCTCTGGCACAGGTAGCTTCTCGGCTTTGGAGGCCATAGGCATTCCCAGGCAAAACCAGTGGTCAAAGAGCACTGACTGATACGATTGGCTGTCTAGTCACCACGGACGACTGCAGAAAGGAGTTTTAATGGGCACACGGGTGCCCTGCACTCAGAGTTTGGAGGATAAGGAAATCAGTATAACAGGAGCTTAATATTCTATACTCACCAAGGTTTCAAGGATGAAGAAGACAAAATTTATAATAGGGCTAAATAATGGTTCTGCACAACAACCTCCAGAACTCAGGAATATAGTACTGTATACGGCCAAAAGTGAATTCAAAAACAAACTGAGGGTCTAGAGATGGGAGAAGGGGCCAGACTGACTCCGCATGACATTACAGACATGGGTAAGGAAGACATCACTGGAGACTGAAGACTGAGTGGCTAGCAGCCAGGGAATGTGAGCATCCTCTAGAACATGGAAAGGGGCATAGATTCTTCTTTGGACTCTGTTGGGGCCCACCCTGCATATGACTTGTTTTTATACATCTGACGTTCATAACCGAGAGCACATCTGTGCCATTTTAACTCACTAAGTTTGGCAGTTCGGTCGGACACTGTTATGGGGGGAGTGGATGCGAAATGGGTTAATGGAAGAACCCACCACAGAAACTACTGAGCACCTCAAACTTTTGCAACTTGCAGAAATACCAATGTTTACTCTGTGCACCTTTACTTCCCACAGACACGACAGAGGCAGCAGGAACCATTCCACCTACCTGTGTAGCCACATTCCTAGGAGAACTCACACTTCTGTGGGATGGACATTGCAGATAACCCATAACTCTCCATGGTGACGATGGCCTTCTGGATACACACCCACACTCACTGTGCTGAGCACATTAACTCTGCAAGGCTTTATACATCAGTCATACTTCAATATGAAGGTGGAAGAGTGATGACCGCCCCTCCTGAAGGTTCTTTGTTCTGCTCCACTCCATCCTCACCCAAGCCATTCATTCCCCCGGCAGCCTCCCACCAGGATTTCTGCCTCCACATTTTAGCCCCTTGATGTTGGCCTGAGAGTCTTCTGCAGCACCACACCAGATCGACACCCCTTGCTCAGGCCTCTCTGAGTGTTTCTCATTCATCCCGGTGGCACCCAGCGTGCTCACATGGCTGAAAGGCCACCAGTCCGTCAACATCCCTTTCACCATTAATCCTGGAACCCTGGTTTTCTCGCTGTTTCTCACTTAGGCCTGGTGGGAGGGGCCACAAGGTCTCTGCTCCGCCTTCCTTCTCCACCCCCCCCCACTAGATGTTAATCTCCCCAGAGAAGACTTTCCCAGTCATTCTTGCCCAACCTCCCACTTTGTTGTTTATGGACTCCATATCTTATTGATCTTGCTACTTAATACTTCCTGGTACACAGAATTGTGTTAACTATCAGTGCTCTCGACCAAAACGCGAGTTCTTCCAGGAGTAAGACTTTTATTTTCTGCTATATACCCAGTAATGGAAGGGCACTTTACACACAGTTGAAGGAACACTTGATCAAATGTACAGACAGGTCACTATAAGTACTGTCATTTCAAGTGCCATTGATAGCTAAGGACGAGTGGCGAGCCCTCACAGAGCTATGGTCCTGCCGAGAGGACAGCTGGGCTGGTTTTCATGTCCCCACCCACATCTCCTGAAAGAAAAATTGGCCTTCAGCCCCCACAAGCCTTGTCAAGCCAGGAAAGGACTTAAGTGATTTCGTTGAAAGTAAACCCCTCCAACACAACAATGTTCAGTCACAAACTGGTTTTCTCTGTACCCTCAAACGAGAGTGAACTTTGCTCCCATTGGCTGCCGACTGCAGGGACATGGCCCACGGTGCCAGCATTCCTTACCTTGTGCTAACCCATCACCTGTAGTGCATACCCAGGTCTAGTTTTAGAGTGGCCAGGCTGCTTTGTGTTAGGTTTTCCCTCATAGGACTGACAAAATACCTAAGAAAAAGCTGGGTCACAGCTTGGGGGTGGGGCAGTCTGTCACTGGGGGAAGGATGGGGGTGGGGTGTAGTCTATCACTGGGGGAACGATGGGGGTGGGGCAGTCTGTTATGGGGGAAGGAAGGGGTGGGGGTGTAGTCTATCATTGGGGGAAGGATGGGGGTGGGGGCAGAAGCATAAGGCATCTGGCTCTATTGTGTCCAGCCAGTTGCTTAGGCAGTTAACTTCTTCTCCTTATTCAGTCAGAGCTCCCTGGTATGGAATGGAGCTGCTCACATTAAGGGCATTGTCTGTCCACCCTGATTAATCTAGTCTGGAAAATCCCTTGTGGATATGACCAGAGGAGTGGCTTCTTGCTGGTTTTGGCTCCTGTCAAGCTGACCATCACACCTACGTTGTCTTATAAGATTTATATTTTTAAGAAATTAAAATATAATTATATCATTTCCCCCTTTCCCCGTTCTCTTTCTAGCTCCGCCCACACACTTCCTGCTTTATATCAAATCCATAGCCTCTGTGCCCATTCCTTCAACTGTTGTTACAGTTGTGATTTCAGGGCTGACCACTAGGAAATTTTCCCCTGCATTTCCCCCTCCTCTCACCATTCCTTAGTTGTACTTTGTGTAGGGTGGAGGCCCCACAAGATTTTTTCTTTCCATGTTAGCTGTCTATTGGTTTCATTCTTGTTCAGGCAGCCATGCTGGTGACACTTCACGGGTGTAGCCTCCCTGACATTTCTAGGAGACTCAGTCCTAGAAGACATCCTGCTCCTCTGGCTCTCAGGATGCTTCTGCCCTCTCTTCCTGATGCTCCCTGAGCCTTAGGTGCAGGAGCTGTGATTCCTTAAAAACAAACAAACAAACAAAAAAGCCGATTGAAGATGTTCACTTTAACAAATTTCCTCTACCCCCTTTCTTTTCCTATTTCCCTTTATCCAGACTCCCTAGAGGGTGATGCCCTCCTCAGGCTCCAGCTTTCTACCTAGTCAACTCACCCTTCTTCCTTTCTCCCAGGTGTCCACCTCCACCTGCAGGCACTGAACACAGACTCCTGAGCTCAGCCTCACTCTGGGATGAAGTGATCAACACCATGTAGTATTGCTAAGGTGTCCATGGTGGAGAACTGTCATATTTGGTCCTTCTCCTTGTGGTCTATAGAAGCCTTCCTAGACAGGCTCATCCATCTCCTGAGCTCCACAAGGATTTGTCTTTTGCTTGAGATGAGTCAGTATTTTCACAAAAACACCACCAAAAGAAATGTGTTCTTACTGATTGTATATGTCTATGGAGTCTAAATTTTTTTTTCTTCAAGTTATTCCCCTGGCTTCTCCCAACAGACTCATGAGATAACAATGCTAGAACAACGTTCTGCAGCATTAGCTCCAGGGCTACCAGATTTAACTAAACAAATACAGAAACAAAACAGTAACAACAGCAATTAAAAAAAATAACCACACCAAATTTAGAGGGGCATGGAATGTTCCATCCAATATTTGGTGAGTACTTACGCTAAAATAAAATTTTATCTACAATTTTTTTTTTTTTTTTTTTTTTTTTTTTTTTTTTTTTTTTTTTTTTTTTTTGGTTTTTCGAGACAGGGTTTCCCTGTAGTTTCTAGAGCCTGTCCTGGAACTAGCTCTTGTAGACCAGGCTGGCCTCGAACTCAGAGATCCGCCTGCCTCTGCCTCCCGAGTGCTGGGATTAAAGGCGTGCGCCACCACCGCCCGGCTTATCTACAATTTGTAAACGGAGGCTGTGTATTGGTTTTCTGGCTGCCCAGTTCCAAATAATCACACAGAAACTATATTCATTACAACACTGCTTGGCCAATAGCTTAGGCACATTCCTAGCTAGCTCTTACATCTTAAATTAACCCATTTCTATTAATCAATGTATCACCATGAGACTGTGGCCTATCAGTAAGGTTCAGGTGTCTGTCTCCTTTGGTA
This sequence comes from Arvicola amphibius, assembly GCF_903992535.2. Lineage (NCBI taxonomy): Eukaryota > Metazoa > Chordata > Mammalia > Rodentia > Cricetidae > Arvicola > Arvicola amphibius. Next base: position 195,756,176 of record NC_052047.1, on the reverse strand, counting down.
GTTACATGGCATATCCTTGACTCTGCCTACTCTCTCTATAGGTCTTTCAGCCTGGCTATATTCTGCCCTTCCATAGGCCAAAGCAGCTTTATTCATTAACCAATAAGAGCAACACACATACATTCTACATCAAAAATTCAGAGTATTTGGTGCTGCCCTGACAGAAAGAGCATCTCCAAAGACAATGAAATTGTTTGGAAAACGAATCTTGCAGTGGGATTATGCCTCCACAGGAGACCATGGGTGTATTCAGGGAAGGAAAGGGAGATGCAAAGAAATGCTGAGAACTCCATGAGCATCACGAAACAGCAAACCATGGTGGGGAGAACCAAACGCAAGGGGCATCCATCTGAGGCTGGACAGGCAGTTGCTAGGATGGAGTGTAAGGTGTGAGTCCTCCATGCAAAGTTGTGGTTCTGGTTCTCTGTGACAGTTCTTGATTTCAGAAACACACACACGGGCCTCCAAACATGTGCACGTTGTTGTTTTGACAACAATATGACTTTTACAAAAGTGACACCATGTGGACAATTGATGACATTTCCCTAGGCACTCTGGGATTTCTAGACGTGGTCTCCTCTTACTCACCTTCTCTTGCCTCCAGAGCCCTCCTTTCCTGTGCATAGACAATCATTATCCTTAGAAAGTGCCTCTTGTGTACATCAAAATCCCATGTGTAGCCCTTACCCCCACCCCTTTTCTAAGAACCTTTCAGTCATTAAAAACATTGGCTGCTTCCTGTATTCTATGCATTGTGTTATGTGATTGGTTTCACTTCACCTTTGGAGAGAAGCAGTAAATAGAACGATTCCTATTCTAAGATGGGGAACAGGTTTGGAATGGTTAAGAGTCTTATGGGTTATCTAACATGGGAGCAGTGGAGTTGGGATTTGAAGCTGAGGTTGTCTGACACCATGGCTTTTCTCAGCTTGTACACTAAGAGAAAAGGGGTGACACCAACAGCTTCATAACTGCACTAGTCCAGCCTTGTGCTTTGCTCAGCTTGGCTTTCTGAAGCTTCCGGGCCCTGGAACAACCACTGAGTAGACCTTCTCCATTCCAAGTGGGTGGCTCAGGAGATTAAATGTGTTATCAATACAGCAATCCTTAAGATGTACACATATTCTTGGAAACCTTATTTTTAGCCATGAAAAAAGAGTGTCACCACAAAGCTTTTGAAGAAAGACATTGTGATCATTGCCAGTATGCTAAACTCTAAATTAACTGTTCTTTAAACACATTTGCTGAAGCTGAGGGGCAAATAATCTATAGTTGATTCTGGGTAACGAGCCATCACTGCGTACCAAGAAGCTGTTCTCTGTGACCCATATCTTTTTCAGCATAAGCTGCTCTTTGTGCTTTATGTAAACATTTGTGAAATTCATGCATGCTCAAGAGAAGGCTGGCGTCCTCATGTCAACCAATATCACAACCAGCAACCCAAAAAGCAAAAGAATTTGTTTGCTCCATTATGACAGTACTTACGGTAGCTGGGGGAGCAGGGCAATCTGCAGGAGCTATTCCCAAGTGTCTGAGAACAGCTCTATACCCCCAGAAGAAATGCTTGAGAATGGTTTGTTCCCTTCACTACTTAACGTCAACCTAGTTAATATTAATTGTGAGAGGCATTACAGTGAAAAAAAAATTCCTTTGAAAACATCAGTAACGGGGCTGAAGAGCTGGTTCAGTGGTTAAGAGCAGCTACTGCTCTTGCAGGAGAGTTTGGCTTCCCGTACCCATGCTGGGTGTCTTCTAATTGCCTCTAACTCCAGCTCCAGAGGACCCAACAGCCTCTTAATGCACGTTTCCCTACTACATACACATAATTAAAAATGAAAACACTCAAATGTCAGTATGCGTTGTGGAGATGGGTGGCCCCTCTTGTCTAGCAGTAACTGTCAAAGGGATTCATTCCAGAGACAAGAGAGGCCAATGTCCCTGGGGTAACCTATTGAAGGCTGCTGGTTTGTGTCTCTCTTACACTTCACAGCCTTCCACAGTAAGTTTCCTTGAGCTTAAAATTCCTAGGTAGACTCCCAAAATTCCTGGGCAAGGGCACCCCAGCCCTGAGTGCATTAATCTCTAGAATCCTTTGCCAGTCAGTGTGGGGAGAGGGTACTGTGCTAGTTACCTTCCTTGATGCTGTATAAACACACCTGAGGTGCAAATGAAGCTAGCAAAGGTTTGGTCAGCTCATGTTCAGGATCTTAATCTACCAGGGAAGAAAAAGCAGAGGACTTCACAGCAGCATGAACACACAGCAGGCCCTGTCATCTTGACACCTCAGAAAGCACACAGCTGGAGTCAGCATCTTACCTTAAAGGTCAGCTCCTAATGCCCCTGCTGCTAGCTTGACTTCATGCCCCAAAGGCTGCATAGCCTTCTGAAACAGCTCCACTTGCTGGAGACCAGGTGTCCAAATGCAAGAGTCTGTGTGGGCATTTCACATTCAAACCGCAACCCAACAGACAGATAGCCAGGTTGCAAACAGCAAACACACCGGGTGCTTCAATCGTCCTTTCTGGCTGTTTAACTTAGGTTTGCTCAGACTAGCGCAGATGTTCAAGGGAGTCCTTTAGAAACCATAGGAAGTCTGCTTTCTCGGAGTGTGAATCGGAAACTCTAGCAGTAGTGGTTAAACAAAGATTCCTGGTTTTCATCCCAGACCTTCAGAACTGCAGTGGGAGCACAGCTGGCTAAGAAACTGCTTCGGAAGTCAGTCCTCTATGAAGGTTCAGATACCCCATAGTTTGGGAATCACTAAAGGAGCATCTATCTGCAGCCCCAACCTCCTCCACCCTCTCATTCCCTCCATTTTGCTGGCGGCTAGAATAGAAAGTTTTTCTTCTAGCAACCTGCCTTTGCCCCAGGCAGAGGGCAGTCTCCATTTGTATTTAGAGCAGCGCAGACACAACTTCCTAGTTGTTAGTTTAGTGAGTGCTTGCTTATCTTTTCCGGGGTGAGCATTATTCCTTGGTCACATTTGGAAGCACACAACATAACACAACATTTGGTAATGAGTTGGTGGTTTATTCTTGATTCTCACATCAGGATTTCCTGCCACCACCACCACCTCCATCATCACATCTTCATGTCACCGCCATCTTGGATGTCTACTATTCATTGACCTTTTTGCAAGCATCCCCTAAGCCGTCCACTCTCATCATCTCCTTTCATCTTCACGTTACCTTCTTAGGTGGATGAGGAAACGGGGGACCACATGAGTATCATACGACCAAATGGCTCTGATGGAATCAGATCTTAGATCAAACTCGGTCTAATTTTCAAGCATGTCAATATTTTCTTGCTTTAAAAAAAAAGATGACAATTTGTTGACTGAGACACACCTTAAACAACTGAAGTGAAAACTAACAACGTAGACCAAACGCATCTCGTCACTGACACTTCCGTCTCCTGCCCCTCCATCAGCCTCACGCTATTTGCTCAGGCCAGCCTATCAAAATTCAAGAAGTCCTCAGTCTTGTGGACCTGAGGCCACCACCCTTCCAAATTTATACTCCACAGGCACTGTATGTATGTTTGAAGCACTACTGAAAACCGGGTTGGCATATTTATAAAACATAAACTAAAACTAATGCCAAAGGCAGCTCATCTCATTGGACCACTGTATTTTCAGATGTTGGTCACATATTATAGAGGGCTCTTCATGCATGGATCTACAAGCTAATGGAGTTTCCCTGTTCACATCAATGTGAGGTGTTGGCTGGGAATCTCCAAGTATGTCTTTAGTGTGTCTGTGTTTATGATTCACAAATCTAAAAGAATGACTTAATATCTAATGCGAAGCTCCCGAGGTCTATTAGGAAAGTGATCTGCGACCCAAGGGCAGGTGAGCAAGGAGAGAGAATACATCTCCGGCGTAGGTCGCCAGGGCAGGATGGGAGGTGGGCATGGAGGAACAAGCTTCCGGGCTTCAATGCGCAACAGCTCATGCCTACATGTGAAGACATGCGCTACAATACTCCCTTTCTATTTGGGAAGACATCTCGAAGTCTGCAGTTCACATCTGCAGACACGCTGAGCGCATCCGAGTGAACCTATTGTAACACTCAGCAAATGCTTTGGAATAGAGATAGGTGTAAGAGCTGAAATGCTTATAGTATACAGGCCATGGTGGCGGGGTGCTATGGCTTGAGAGTGACTTCAGCTCCTATGCTGGAAGCCTAATTCCCAAACTGACATTCTAGCGGTATTTGGAGGCGGGGACCTTGGGTGGTTGGTCAGTTGCTTTTCTCATCGCTGTGGTAACATAAAGAAAGCATGATGGCTGGTTCTGTCAACGAACACAACGTAGAGTCAACGTAGAGTCACTGAGAAAGGAATCTCAGTGCGGGGTGTCTTGAGATTGCTCTACGTCTGTTAGGGGGTTGCCTTCTGTTAATTATGGTGGGATGACTTCCCCATTGTGAACAGACTACTAGATAAAGAGTGAGGAAAATCCCCCAAACCCCCGTTGAGTATGGGCACGCATCAATTCACGCATCAAGCCAAATTGCTTTCTGAGGTTGACTGTGGATCTGTGACTAGATGCTTCAGGTTTCTGTAGCCTTGACTGCCACACAACAATGATCTGTACCCTGAGACTACGAGCCCGACGAACCTTTCTTCCATAAGGGGCTTTAGCCTGGGTGTTTTTTCACAGCAAGAGGAAATTAAACAAAAGACTGATTTTGGCTCACAGTTTGAAGGTACACAGTCTATCACCGTAGGGAAGGCATGGAGACAGGGCCTGGGGTGGCTGGCACATCACATCAACATTCAGAAAGTCAAGAGAGAATACTGTTCCTCAGCCAGCTTTCTCCTTTGTTCCTTCAAGTCCACAGGACAATTCCAAATCCAGTTAGGCTGACATTGAAGATATCACTGGAGGCCCATATTTCATTGTAGAGGAAAACACCTACATAAATGTGTGCTCCTTCAAGGTGATGAGTACATGGATCCAAAACCAGACTCTTGATGAAGGAGTCTGAGGTGACCTTGGAAGTATCCCTGAGATGCTGGGACACTGCCCTTTGCCCTCCTGGCTTATTTCAGTCAGTCCTCTCCACTTCAGTATTTGCTGACCCAACCAACCAAAGATCAAACACATCTGATAGGCTGGCTAGTCTACTAGTTGACACAGCAAGCTCCAGGTTCAGCTGAGAAACTCTGCCTCAGTGATAGAGGAAAACTTCACTGTGGAGGTCCAAAAATGTGAGCCTGCTCCACCTTGTCTGAAGGTCAGGGAGTTTGGGGTTGCTCAGAGTTGTTGATAACAACTGTGGCTATACACCTCGACGTAGGATGTGGTTTCTTGGTGTTTTGGGCATTAATATGGCCCATAGATATGCATCCTCTCCACCCAGACCAATAATCAGATAATTCAAGCACACTTCTGTTCCTTCTTTAGAAATAGGAGGTATGACCTAGGAAGTGGCTGCCCTCAGGATACTTGGTCTAGGGTGGGTTCACCGCCTAAACAACAGAATATTTTTCTCACGAATTAATGGCTTGATGTCTCAAAATACTGAAGCAAGTAACTGTTCTAGTTATTCTTTGTATCAAGTTAAAGCAGGTTTTGCCTTCTTCCCTGTTGTATTGGGGGTATGAAAGTATATGGAAAATTAATCATGGGCAATTTTAGTATTCACTGGAGCGCCCTCCCAGTACTATCCTGTTTCTGTTTTATTATTTTCACTTGCATCTTTGTTCTCTCTACTTATTTTTCTAATCCCCATGTCCATACCCTGGTAAGTGGTATACTCACTGAAGCTGGTCTCCAACACTCCAGTGTCATGCCTGTGTGCACACTGGCCCACACATGGGCACCTACACATCCACAGACATGCACATAATATACAAATACAGAAAAATAAAAATATACAGGAGATATGCACAGGCTTGTGTGCAAATACAATGTCATCTGATGAAATGTGGGCATTCACAGATCTTGGTACCTTGGGGGTCATCCTGAAACTAGTTCTCCCATGGATACTTACATGAAGCACGATTAATAAAAACTCAGAGAGAGAAATTGGGGTTCAACCTGAAGGTCAGAAAAACAAAGCAGCCAGTCACTGGCTCTTAGCTCGATCTCAGTCTGAAATGGCGATCCTGCCTCCAAGAATGAGACTGTGACTGAGAGCTGTCTCCTCCTGTCTTATTCCTCTCTAAGGTGGGATTAAAGGTGTGTACCACTACTGCCTGGTTTCTATGGCAACTAGTGTGACTACTGGTATTAAAAGTGTATGTTACCACTGACTGGTCTGTAAGGCTGACCAGTGTGGATGCTTTACTTTTCTGATCCTCAGACAAGTTTTATTTATGAAAATGCAGGTGCAATACCACTACACTGCAACTATGAGCTGCTGCTGCCAACTGACGGCTGCCACGGCTGCTCACCTAGCCCACTGCATTTTGGGAAAGGTCCAGAGAAAGAATCGGAGGGAGGGGTGTGTACCCAGGATACCAACAGGCAACGCTTGGTCATGGGCGAGCCTGCCAATGAAATATGGCAGATGAGCTGCAAGAGACTGAGGGTCAGTCAGAGCCTGTGACCTTCCAGGAGATGCCACAGGCGAGGAGTTCATCTGCCTAAGGTTTTAAATGGCACATGCACAAATCCCACTACTTTATCTTGAAACCTGTTTTAAGCAATTCATAAACATAACGGGCTTATGATGGTTTACAGAAATGTGCTCAGGAATAGAGCTGAGGACAATCTGTGAATGTATAAATAGCCAGCTGCTTAAATAGGCTGGTGGCACCCTGAGGAAGAACAGGCAGAATTCCAGTTCTGTGTGGATGGTGCCCACAGACGCCACTGAGAACACTGCCTCCCTCCTAACACCACACACGGCAAACTCAAGTGATGAAGACACAGGGCACTCCTGCAAGGAAAGCCTGGGTTCTCCAGACCAAGGAGAACTGGGAAGGCATGCTCACAAGGATTGAGTTCCATGACCTCCCAGCAGGTAAAGATGCTTGCTAGAAAAGCCTGGCATCTGGAGTTTGATCCTTGGAACCCAGATAAAGGTGGGAGGAGAGAATGGACCCCACAGAACAATCCTCTGGCTGCCACTTGCACACCATGACATGTGCACAACTCCCATAGTAACAACAAAAAAAAGGTGTTACCATAGAGTTATGAATGAACTCGGGCCCATGTGGGAGAGGCTATCTCATCTTGATAAGCAAACCGTCTCTGTGAGTACCCAAGAATGAGGATGCTTTCTTAACAGGGTTTAAGGATTCAAAAGTACAGGTTATAGATCCCAGAGCTAAATGTCTGGAATCGGAAGTGTTTCAGATTTTAGAATTTTAGGTTTGGGATTATTTGGATAGATTTTACTAGCTAGGGATCCTTAATCCCAGCGATCTCAAATCCAAGACTTTTTGAGTACATGGAACCATTTTGGAATATTTTAGATACTACACACTCAACCTGCAGTACCCACTGTTTGTAACCTACATAAGCAGGGGTCACTCTTCTCTTGCTATGATAAAAAATACCGTGATCAAAAGCAACTCAGGAAGGAAGGGTTCGTTTTACCTTCTGGTTTGGGTGGGGCAATGCTATAAACCCCCAAAGTTGGCTCCCTGCGGCATACTTCTTTTAGGAAGGTTCTGTCTGCTAAAGGTTCCCCACCCACCCCTATCAGCACCACCAACTGGGCACCAGGTGTTGAAAAATACACAATCTCTGGAGTCGTCTTTCATTCAAACCACAGCATTTGGAAAGTTAAAACAAACTATCTCTAGCTGCTTCTGAGAACCAAGAGATGCTTCTGCAACGAAAAGGAGAAAGTCCACACTAGCAGTGGACAAGGATGGACACTGAAACCCAAAGTGGTAACTGATTAAACATCACTATGTGCATGTGGAGAATGAACTAGAGATCCAATCAGATGCAGAGAATTAGATACTGAATAATGTCCAAGAGAAGTGAGCTTGGTGCTGTGGTGCTTAATGAAGCACGGGATCTGCGAGTGTCTCCACTTGAGAGAGCACTGGCCCCATTTCTCACCATTTGATTTAGCTCACTTAGGAGCACAACTACTGATGTATAATTTCATTTTAGAAATGAACTTAGTTGTCAATAATTTGCAAAAAGAAGGATTTACTTCATTAAAAAATCAATAAATAAACAAAGCTTAGCCCTTAGGATCATTTCTTCCCCTTTGGTAGAACCTATAAAACCAACAGCTAGGCCAATATGGACAGTCCATGCACTTGGATGCCTTTATTTCTACACTAGCCCACTTGTTTACAACAATCTGTGGACTCTGGTAGCTGGAGGGTCATAGTCTCTACTTTAACTGTGACCATCTGGTGTAGTTTTGATGGTAGGGACCAGGGACAAGTTCTACAAGTTGGTCTTAAACAATTTGCTTTGTGGTAAGACTACTTTTACAACACTGATTCCCCCCAACCCAAATTAATAGGAGGTAGTCTATCCCAAACAGTTTTACAGGTTAATTAGCCCTTTTTATGAAATGTTTTGACTTCTAGGAAATTACACACTTTTTGTGCTCTAGCTTCAGAATAAATGTTTGTACTTTGTATGGAGACCAAGTCACCTCACCATTTCCTAACTCCTACCACTACTACTACTACGTCTCTTGTTCTTGTTCTTCTCCTCCTCCACCTCCTTCTCCTTCTTCTTTCTTCTTCCTCTTCTTCTTCTTCCTCTTCTTCTTCCTCTTCCTCTTCTTCCTCTTTCTCCTCCTCTTCTACTTCTTCTTTTTTAATTTTCCCTAATTTCTCTGTCCTAAATAACTTCAAGAAGAAAGCAGTCAGGGCCAGGTAGGAGTTACTAAACCACATTTTAATTAATAAATAGGAACATTTGTTAACACTTATTAGATGGAAAAAACCAGAAATGTATAACGAACAAATTTTAAAGGAAACGGCGCCTTGAAAAGAAAGCGCCAAGACCTTTGCCCCAAGCTTCATTCGTAGAATCAGAGGCAACAAAAAATTACTCTGAAAAAAAAGTCCCTGGACTTTTTGAAAGAATCCCAGATGCATCTGAAATATGAAAACATTATGTTACACATGCAGTGGAAACAGATTGTTCTTCAGCACCTGTGTGGATGGTCTGATGAGCGATGAACAGGTAAAATGCTCTGCATACAGGAGGACTGATTATCTAAGCTCACATATGAGCCACGGTCACACCCCACTCCCTGGCACAATAGCCCTTCCCTGCTCTGCATCTCAGGGACCTCGGTCCCTGGGGCCCTCGTTAGCTGCTTTCAGGTACCTTGGAATGGTGAGGCGCTGGTGAGGACAGGAGGACAAGCCTGGGGAGGCCTGGGGATGTCTCAGCGTCGGACTCAGCTCCAGCTCGGTTTCTATGTCAGACAGTGGCTTTGTCCTTGTCAGGGCTCCATGTACCACAACCCTCCACGGTCCTGGCTCCTAGGAGGCAGTGCTAACCCAGTTCTTACAGATGACCAGGGAACCGGCCTTCTCCTGGGGGCTCACAGTCACACACGAGGCAACAGATTGCTACTGCTTGGCTCTTTTTTCTTAATCACCCACTTAAGTGAATTCCCCCATTGACGCTTCTCCATTGAAGCACCTAGAATGGCTGGTTTTCTGGATTGAGTCCTGCATCCTAGAATATGAACTGTTTTCTCACTTCCCTGGGAAGGTCTGCATAAGAATCTGTCCTAGCCAACTCTACACAACAGCCATGTTTTCCAGGAGAGGTCGATGAATATCGTAGCTGTGTTTGTTTGTTAAGAACTGGAATTCTCTTGGCCAAGTTCAACTAAGACTTTGACTTTCCATTAATGCCACCACCAAGGAGTTTTCTCCAGAGGTCATTTTCATAGCATTCCATCACTCAATGTGATGACCAGGTAAAAGAAATATGAACAAGAAATTAAACTTAAAAGGAAAGTACAAAGCTCTCAAATGAACAAAATTATTAAACAAAAAAGTCTAGAAACCCAGAATATCAGACATTACCAGAAAATTTCCTCCCTGCTGAATCAACATACTCTCCTGAAATTAAATCTCTTTAACATTTCTGAAAATTTGAGAGCATCAAAATGATTAGAAAATAGCAACTGGACTCATCAGTGAATGATGGCAGGTCCTCAGCTGGAAGGGATGCTCAATGGCCGGCTGAAGAAGAGTTCTTTGGTGAGCATGGAGACCATACAGGGGATCTGCTTCTTCTCGTTGAAGCGGGGATCATCACTCTGGGACTCGAAGTGCCTGGCCACCATGTCATTCACCCTGGTCAGTATCTGCATGATCTCCAGCTTTTTGCCATGCTCGTTCAGGATGGAGCAGAGGGCCTGCACAAACCAGGAGCCTTTTCCTGGGTTCCTCCATGAGTAATAGCCTTTAGCCAGAGAGAGAGAGGAAAAGAGAGAGAGAGAGAGAGAGAGAGAGAGAGAGAGAGAGAGAGAGAGAGAGAGAGAGAGAGAGGATCCATTAGCCAACCCCGCTAGCTGTGCCACCTACTGGGAAGAATGGACTCTCAGCCCAATGGGACCTAGGTGTTTGGAGACCATCTCCCTCCCTCCGGCAGCAAAGTCACCAATGCACACACTGCGTGGAGAGCAAACATCTTGGGTGTGAAGTACTACACGAAGAGGCTCAAATACTTTGGATATTCCAGCATGGAAACCAATCACAGACCATGTTACTAAAGACCAGTGATGGCAGATACTGCCAGAGGATTTCCTGTGTCTGAAATACCTGAGACACCTAAGACAGTGAGCTATGTGGAGAGTCCCCTAGGGAAAGTGAAGGATGTCTCACAACTTTGCAACACCTCACCACCCTCTAGGAAGGAGTGCAAGCTTCTAGTCCAAGCCCAGGAACAGAGTTATAAGAGCTGCAAAGACGTCTGAGGTGTGTGTCACTGTTGGGAGACACAGAATGAAGGGTAGATGCTGTGGGAGAATGCTCTTGTATACTGTAAAGATTTGTCACTCATACTGGTTTAATAAAACAGTTATTGGCCAGTAGCCAGGCAGGAAGTAAAGGCAGAGCAACCAGATGAGGAAAATTCTGGGAAGAGGAAGGCAAAGATGAGGTCACAAACCAGATGCAGAAGAAGCAAGATGAGAATGCTTTACTGAGAAAATGTACCAAATCATGTGGTTAAACATAGATAAGAATTATGGGTTAATTTAAGTTGTAAGAGCTAGTTAATAATAATCCTCAGCTAATAGGCCAAACAGTTTATAATTAATACAACCCTCTGTGTTTGTCTTTGGGACTGAATGGCTGCGAGACTGGGCAGGACAGAAACTTCTGTTTATGGGAAAAGCCTGTTGAAAAAATGCAGAGGCAAATATTGTTGGCTACTTTAGGGGCAGGGAAGGGAGGTTCCTGATCTGGGATGGTAGGCATTGTCAGGCAAGAAATGTGCTTCTCATAGACTACACAAAGTCTCTGGAAAAGAAATCTGACTCTCATGGGTTTTCCTGGGCCTGGACCCAAACATCCTAAAAGGAACACCCTAGGAGACCCAGGTGCTGAGAGAGGAACACCTGACACAGAGGAGCAGATCCCCAGGAAGCCAGGATGTCACAGCAGAAGATAGCTTTAGTCACCTGAACAATGCAGAGGTTTACCAGACTCTTATCCCTGTCCATGGCTCCCTCCTACTGTGACTTCCTGCCATCTTGACTCTAGGGGAATCTAAAACTGCTTCTTGCAAATGGGAAAGCTGGTGAGGAAGTTGGAAGATCAAGCTTCCTACAGCACTTTAGCGTGGCTGGGCAGAACTGCCACCTGCACGTCCACATGGCTACCTGGGAACCCCTAGAGGTCAGAGGTCAGAGGACACACGCCTAGAGAGTCAGTCACCACCCCGCCTCACCAAGTCATCATTAAGAATGAGATCTAGAAATCAATGCAATAACACGTGGAGTTTCAGCCATCATCTTGGGATGGACATTCTAGTGAGAGGCATGTCTTTGTTTGGGTTCTTAAATGGTGCCCACCATGTGGTCTAGCATCTTAGTCTAAACCGCAAGGCTACCGGACTGTGGGCCCTCCACCCAGGAAGAAGGGGGAGTGCATGCCTCTCAAGGACAGCAAGAGCCAACACAAAGCTGTATTCAGTTCACACAATGAGTTGTGTTGACGCGTCATCCTGACGCGGTCCAGATCCCGTCACCTATCATCCTCATCACCTAGTGCGGGCATAAGGCTCAGTCAGCAGGTGGGCACACAGTAGCAAGCTGCAGTGTAAACTGTCCTTAGAATGCTTGACTGCCGCGAACACACTGGCAGCTGCCAGCCCCAGCCAGGCGCCGGATGGTGTGGTCACAACTGCATTCATATGGAGACTCATTCAACACAGTGGCCTGGTGAGGATGCACTATCATCTCCCTGGGCTTGAGCTTGACCTTTGACCTCTAGGGGCTCCAAGGTAACCATCTGAAAGTACAGATGCCATCTTGGGACTTTTTCCTCGCATTTCTTTATCAGGGCAGAGTTCAGGCTGCTTGGCAGCGCACACAGCCCACAGAGGGCTCCTCTGTATACTTTCCATGTTCTGACGCATGCTGAGCTATAGACCGAACCGTGCACTGTGAACATGTAAACTGTTTACATGCCTGATGTAGGTGTGTCTTCTATCTATCTGATGATTTCATTGGATAATTAATAAAGGAACTGCCTGGCCCATCTGATAGACCGCCCCTTAGGAGGGTGGAGTAGACAGAACAGGAAGAAGGAAGTGAGGTAGAAGGATCAGTCAGATGCCATGCCTCTCTTAAGTTAGGCAGACTGCCGTGCTTCTCCTCAGAGAGATGCCAGATGCGATGAAGCTCCAGCCCAAGATGGACGTAAGCTAGAAACTTCCCGGTAAGACACCACTTCGTGGTGCTACACAGATTATTAGATATGGGTTAATCAAGATGTGAGTAAGAGGCTGAAAATAATGGGCCAGGCAGTGTTTAAAAGAATACAATTTGTGTGTTGTTATTTCGGGGTATAAGCTAGCCGGTGGCCGGGAGCAGGGCGGCCAGGAGCCAAGTGGTGGGATGCAGCCCGCAGCTCCATACTACAGAATGGCGCCCAACGTGGATAACTGAATCCACAGAAAGCCTGAGAAAGCTTGGGAAAGACTAGAGTAAAGCATGTTTTCTTGATAACAGCAATTTCTCAGGTCTGAGCAAGCGCTCTCATCTAAGAGAGGCTTCCTGACTCAGCTTCAGCTGCAAAACCCTGCAGCTCATTAAGAGGTCCTGCCACAAAACACTTAAATGGTGTTGATGAAAAGCTTTTCAGTTTTCAGCCATAGCAGGAAAAAAGCTGTGCTGTTTTAAAATGCCGGCTTTCTGGGTCATCCTACCAGGGCAAACTCTGACTCTTTCAAGCAGCCGGTCCTGACTATGGAGCTTTTGAGTGTTGTTTAACACTGTTGCAGCTTGCTTGCTGGCAGGGACCTTGAACCGCCAAAGAGTTGTGGTACCTCTGCCATGAGGCTGGAAAGCTAGGGAATGGGCTGGATCTAGCCGTCAAAGTCACAGCTTTAATCCTACTGATATTGTTTGGTAAAGTAAAGACTCATGTAGTCAGAAAGAGAGATATACAGTAAAAGAAAAATTCAAAGACAAAGAAAATGTCTAAGTGGTTTACACTGTGTTAAAAATATATGCAGGCTAAAGGTTAAAGTTCTTAAAAGTAAAAAAAAAAAAAGAAAAAAAAAAGGAAGTAGTTTGTTGTGGTGGTACACACCTTTAATCCCAACACTTGGGAAGCTGAGGTAGATTGACCTCTGTGACTTCAAGGTGTGGCAGCACACACCTTTAATCCCAATGCCTGGGAGGCAGAGACAGACAGATCTCTGTGATTTCTAGGTGTGGTGGCATACGCCTTTAATCCCAGCACTTGGGTTGCAAAGGCAAGTGGATCTCTGAGAGTTCAAGGACAGCCTGGTCTGCAGAGTTATTCCAGGACAAAGATATACAGAGAACTTGTCAAAAAAAAAATAAAAAAATAAAAGTAAAAATAAACGAAATAGAGGTTAAAATAAAGCCGTACAAAGATGGAAAATATACGGAGAATCTTGATACTGTATACTATTATAATCTCTTTGAATTGTTTGAATGCTGAGGAAGAAGCAATAGCTGCTAAAAGATATTTGTTTACAAATGCTGCTGAACTAATCCAAGATAGATATTTTGAAAATACCTTGACTTCAGAATTTGGATCTCAGGATATGATGCTTTGGAAAGGAGTTTCTTTTGTTTTTACAGAAAATGAGACCGTGTGGATTGCTTCTATCCCAATATGGTATGATAGACCACGCCCTCCTGAAAGGTTGCTGTGAACACCTTCAGAAAATTACTTCACCCAACTGATGACTGAGATGAACCTGGCACACAGGTTACACCATGAAAGACCTAATTAACAGCGTCCCCATTCAGCAGGAAGCAGTTTGGAGAGAAATAACTGCGCCCATTTTCCCAAATATTGTTTATAAATGTTCTTTTACATTTAAAGGGAGATATGATATAGATATGAATAATTTGCATTGGTATAGATTTTGCTTTATTGATAGAGATTTAAGGTCAATTTTGTTATATGTATATGTATTTCTGATACTGATTAAGGTATTGTGATTGTGTAGTTCATTTAAAATGTAATGTATAATTAGGAAATATAGGTTGTTGATGGATAGTCATCAATAATGGTTAAGCTTGTAGTCATGTTAGATATTCTATATATAGAGAGATATATTTCAGTTAGATAGACATTCTTCATATCTTTCAAAGACTGCAAAATATGGCATTTAATGTTTTAATAACTTAGGAATTTTCATGATAATGAGACACATCTGCTCCTGGCAGCACCAATCTACTTTAAGAAGATGATGGGCATCGAAGAGGATCCTTATGGAGTTTGATAGCCATTTGGGCAAGAAACTGCTCTTGCCTGGACTATTGCATAAACTGGACACAGAGAACCCTCAGAGAGAGGACTGCTGAACTTGCCTAAATGTGAGATGATTCTTTGGGGTTCCTGATTCATGAAAGAGTCTGCGAGACATTCTACAGGACACAGCAGATACTGACTGAACTGCCTTTGAAATTTCCTGCTTTATGGAAATGTCTGCTGGAAACTATGGGCCTATAGGCTGAAGATGGATGCCCCAATGCTACAAAGGAACTTTAGGTGACTGTCCAGGCAGCAAGATGTCTCTCTGATTTCTAGAGTTTTGGAAGTAGCTTACTTCTTGTTCACCTAGGTAATATTATATCCTTCTGGAGTCTTTGATGGAGTTGAAGAATAAATAGTTATAGTTTTCCTTAGTTATGATAAAAGATAAAGTAGATATAAATATTGTAACTGTAATTCTTGATAACTGTTTTGTTATATGTAATTTTACTATGTTAAAGTGAAAGCTTTTCTTTTTTTGTTTAAACAGAAAAAGGGGAAATGATGTAGGTGTGTCTTCTATCTATCTGATGATTTCATTGGATAATTAATAAAGGAACTGCCTGGCCCATTTGATAGACCGCCCCTTAGGTGGGTGGAGTAGACAGAACAGGAAGAGGAAGTGAGGTAGAAGGATCAGTCAGATGCCACGCCTCTCCTAAGTTAGACAGACCGCTGTGCCTCTCCTCAGAGAGAGAAGCCAGAGGCGATGAAGCTCCAGCCCAAGATGGACGTAAGCTAGAAACTTCCCGGTAAGACACCACTTCGTGGTGCTACACAGATTATTAGATATGGGTTAATCAAGATGTGAGTAAGAGGCTGAAAATAATGGGCCAGGCAGTGTTTAAAAGAATACAATTTGTGTGTTGTTATTTCGGGGTATAAGCTAGCCGGTGGCCGGGAGCAGGGCGGCCAGGAGCCAAGTGGTGGGATGCAGCCCGCAGCTCCATACTACACATGCCGAAGTCCCAGCCTCCAGTGTGATAGCCTTCATGGAATTGAGTTAACAAGGTCAGGAGGGTAGGCCCCCGACCCAGTAAGGTTAGAGTCTTTATGAGAAGATATGCTGGAGCGCTTCTTCTTGCATTTTCTCTGCCATGTGAGGAAGAAGGAAAGCCATTTACAAAGCAGGAAGAGTCCTCCTCTGAGACGGGTTGGTCATGAAATAGGTGTCTGCTGACTGAAGCCAAGTGACACATCTATGACCCGTTCGGTCTTGTGTCTGGCAAGTACACTGGGCATTTGACCTAGAATGGAACGGTGACTGAACTCAGGAGTCAGTGATGGCAGTAACATGGAAGAAAGCCTTCCTTGTTGGCCCTGTAGAGGAGTCTGCCCTCTTCCTGCAGGGCCTCAAGACTTGCTCTAAGCCTCTACAACTCCACACTGGGTTTGTTCACAATGACGCCTGCCAATCCTCACACTGCCAACCTCCCAAGAGAGGTTCTTTCTGTCTCTTACAGTGTTTAAAAGTATGACGTCACCATCCTCATAGACACCACCACCCGTAGAGCCTGCCAGATACACCGACTTACTTATCGTAACTAACACCATGCCTTTGCAAAAGTCCTACACAGCCTGGGAATTCTCACTCAGCGAGGGTTTGTATCCAACAAAAAAATGGCTTGTACTGAACAGACGTGGGTAAACACAGGGCTTGGCAAATAACAAGAAGCCACACTCATTCAGAGCATTGTGTGGTACCTGCCCTGACCACAGCATAAATGATCCTGGTCTGAGACACAATACAGAGCATCTGGGTACTGATATTTGACCCTGGACACATTTTTGAGGCTCGCCCATGTTCAATTAATTTTTCAACTGCTAAAGCAACAATGACTTTCTCCATTACTTACACAATTATTATAAGGATGACAGGGGGAGATGGTTTATTATTCAAATGACATAATTTTTATCATAACATAGTTACTTATATGCATTTATTGCTTATTGTTAAAGTCTTGCGATTATTATTAATCCTAGTAAGTAACACAAAGGGACAGAAATCCACTTTCCTGGGGAGAGAAAGGAATTCTCTGGTAGGCAGAAGAATGGTCCTCAGAGAGGGACACACCTAACTCTAGAACCCATGACTATGTTTCCCTACATGAATAAAAGAGCTTTTCAGATGCCATTAAAACAATAGACTCAAGATGGAAAAACAGTCCTGGGTTGCCCAGGCAGACCCAGTCGCAGAGAGTGGAGGAAGGTTGAGGGGAAAGAGCATATACGTGGGGTCGGTAGAGAAGACAGAGAGAGAGGGAGAAAAGAGGGACAGAGAACAGGGCAGAGAGACCTGAGGTGTCTGGCTTTTGAAGAGAGAGGTCACAAACCAAGGGATAGAAGAGGTTCTAACATGCTAGGAAAAAGAGGAAACAGATCTCCCCCTGAGCTTTCAGCAAAGAGGTAGCCCTGCCAATTCACTTTGGGGGTTCTGACCTCTAGAACACCCAGATAATGTGTTTATGTGTCTCAAGTCATTTTGTCCCGCAAAGACTGGGCACCTGCTATCCTACATGCCTGGGCATGAGCGGAAGTGCTCCAGACGTCAGAACATTTGTGTAGCTTTGACTGGTTGAACAATTTTTTTCCCTTCTTTTTTTGGGGGTGTGTAGTATGTATATGTGAATGTGTATGTGCTTATGTGCACCTGTGTGCAGGCACCTGTGTCCATGTTGGGTGTTCTCCACTATAGCTCCCCACTTCGTTATTTGGGACCGCATCTGTCACTAGATTTGGAGGTCGCCAACTCGGCTAGAGTGGCAGGCCAGTATGCCTCCAGGGTACTCTGCATACCCAGGGCTGGGGTTCCAGCACACATTGCTATGTCTGGTTTTTATATGGGTGCTGGGGATTCAGTCCTGGGTCCTCATGCTCGAACTGCGAGCAGCTGAGCCCGAGCCCCATTTCTGATAAGCAAGTGTGACATCTGAGATGCTTCTGAGTCCAAACTTCCAAGCAGGATACTGATTCAGTTCCAAATTTCCAAACATTTTGGGTTAGGGGGTGTTAAAACCATAATAAATTACTGTGGGAGAGTAATACAGCCCTCATGCCTGAATGCCAACGGAGGACCGTGGATTGGTAAGGCCAGCAGACAGTGGACGGGGTACCTGGAACTGTGGAGTAAGCGAAGAGAAAGTCAGCTTCCACCGGGATCTTGTGCTGGGGGTTGGCATCGGTTTCGGTTTCGTTGATAGACCCGGAGTCGGCCTGAACCCCATCGTCCAGCTTTGTCCCTCGGCAAGCCTACAGCACATCAAAGGAGAGATCACACCAGGGCTGGAACTGGAACTGCATGTGTGGCTCCCTGCCGTGCCCTAAGAGCTCAACGGCCAGCTGATGAAGAGATAATCACCCAGCCTGAGTCAAATCACAAAGCAAAGCTCAGCGACCCCTTCCAGAAATGAAGCAAGTGCCCGTGCCAACCCTTTCCGGGAATAAAGCCCAGCCTCAGTTTGCACACCCCACAGAAACACACCACCCCTGGCACTATGTTACTGCTCCCCACCCCTAACCCACCGGCTTTGCAAATCACCTGGATGAAGAAGAGTTTGGGTTTCTCTAGCAGGGTTTTGCATCGATCACCCCTAAAATGATCTGTCAGATCCTTTATCGGTGTTTTATCGTCTTTCCCGTAAATTAGATTCTCTTCTCCATGGCTGAGCAGGACGCAGGCGAAGCACGCTGAGTTGCTGTGGTCCTCCTCGGAGGCTGCAGGGAAGCAATGTCAATACAGAAGGCACTAGGGCTGGGGCTCCAGAAACAGCTGGCAGTTTAGGGCCAGGGAAGAGCACAGTATCCCCTTCTCAAAGGACTGGGCTGGGTCACCTCCCTGAAGAGACTGGGAACTGCTGGGGAGAATTCTAGAACTTCTCTTAGACAGAACCCAGGCACCCAATCAGCTATTAGAGGACACGGGAAGCAGAGGAACATGGCAGCCCTGTGGGCTGATTCTGGGGTGCCGGAGAGATTAGTTAACCTCCATTTTCTTGTCTGTCTATAAAAAAGAGGTGGTTATGGAGGTTACCAAATGAGTTCCTATTTATTGGACACAGGGTCTCACTGTGTAGCTCTGGCTGGCATGGAACCTGCTATGTAGACCAGGCTGGTCTTGAACTCAGCCTGCCTCTGCTTCCTGAGTTCTGGGATGAAAGTCTGTTCCCCCATATCCAGCTACAGTTACTATTTTAAAGCTGAGATACATAAGAAACATCATGAAAGTATTTGTTAGAGAAAGGGAAACGTTAGGCCAAGTTAAATAAGCCAGTCATAAAAAGGGCAAATGCTGTAGGATTTCAATAGGTGAGATACCAAAATAGAAAGGAGGGTATCAGTGGCTGGTGGGGGCGGGGAGAAAATGGCGCGTGGTTAATTGGTAGGTTGCTTTGGTTATGGAAGATGAAATGAATCCTAAAAGTGACTGCTTAACTCCACTGAACCGCTCTCTTTAAAATGATTAAAGCAGTGACTTTGTATTACACATAATTTATATGCAGAAATAGAAATAGAAATAGAAAACAATATAAATCTGAAGGACTCTAAGTCAGCCTGCCACTGACACACGCATGCATCCATATCTACTGCTGCACTAGCCACAGTAGCCAGGGGACAGAACTAGCCCAGCAACAGAAAGCACATCAGGAAAACGTGGCCCATGAGCACAATCGAGTTTTGTACAGCTGTAAAAAGAAACTGAAATCATGACATCTGAAGGAAAATGGATTGAACCAGAAATCACTGTGTTAAGTGAAATTAGCTAGCCTCAAACGCAAAGACCCTGCGTTTTCTCTGGTGTGCGGAACCTACCTTTGAAAGTATGTAAACACGCATGTGTGTGCTTACATATGTATGTAGGTTATAAAACTAGAAAGGGGATCATGAGAGGGGAGTGGAGACGTTAATAGGGAAGGGTCAAGGGAATACATGGGCTAAGAAGGCAGGAAGAGGGGGCGGGGCACTGGAGCAGAGTGGGAAGCCGAATGAGAACAAAGAGGAATGACACACATACATGAAACCTGTTGCTTTGCATGCTAAACTAGAAAGTTAACAGAAAAAATAGCAGATGGCTGTCAATCCAGGAATCAGGAACAGAGCACACAGCTGACTGGCTTCAGCTTATTTATGGCCACGACACTAACAACCTACTAGCTAATACCAAATTAGCCATGGGAAAAAAAAAGATTTAGAATTTCAGGGATATCTCCTCTGTGCTGGAACTTACCCAGGTACTTTAGGTGAGTCATGTCTATTTTTCAGGATTTATTTTATATGTAATTGAGTACAGGTGCCTGCAGAGGCCAGATGAGGGCGTCTGGTCCCCTGGAGCTGGAGTAATAGGTGGCTGTGAGCCATCCAACACAGGTGCTCAGACACAGACTCAGGCCCTCTGCAAGAGCAGTATACACTCTTAATCACCAAGCCATCTCTCTGGCCCCAAGTCGTCAACTCACAGGAAGATAAGAAAGGCTATATAAAATATTTCTTTTTCAGATATGTAGTTAAGAACCGCTGAGCCCTCTGCTTTCCGTAGGTCCCTGTCTACTGAACAGGTATGATTCTAGGTTTAGAACATGCGCCTGCCCCAAGTGTGAGAGTTACCCCAATGGTGTCCTTTAAGGCATGTCCAACCCACAGCTTGTGCGGCAGGCCATCTATGAACCTGGACTCAACAAGAAGTGGGAAAAATGTCATGATCCTTCTAGGACTCACTTTGTAACTTCACATGGTCCATGAGCATGATCTTGGCAGATGTCAATGTTATGTCACAATGTTAAAAGGCCTGGTGTAGAGTAAACACATCTCTCCTAGAGATGGGCACAGCATTTCAAGTCTGATCTGGTGCTTAATTTACTCTCCAGTCTCTCTCTCACCCTTTCCAAAGTCCGCCCACACAATTACCATGTGGTGTGTCTATACCCAACATTCCAGAGCCCAGATCTGGTTCCTCCCGGCACAGCAGAAGTAGCTCACACTCACCTTGTCTGAGCAGCTCTTGCATCTTTGCACAAGAGCAGTCATTGTAGACGACTACGTCAAAACCCAGGCTTCGGAAGCACTTGAAGAGGGCCTCCGCGTCTTTGTCTGTCCCATTCCGGACATCCATACCTGCAGGGGTGAAGCAAGGAGTGGGGGTGAGCAAAGCCTAGGGCAAGTTCCGGTCAGGTCAGGTGCTGCATGGGGCTCCAACACCTGGCGCTGAAGCAGAACACACCTTCCAGCATCACATCTTCACTGCCCAAATGGGACTAGAAGCAAAGTCAAGAGGCGGGACTCAGCCTCCACACCACAGGCGCTTCCTCATGGGAACGCGAAACCACACGGGTCTTGAGATGGCCAGTACTGGCTGCCAATGTCATGTGAGCTAGCCTCACCCAATTAAACAGTCCACTTTATCACAGCAATAGGAAAAGAAACTAAGACAGTCTCCTTGATTCTTAGTTAAAGCACACGGCAGTCCTTCAAGATGGAAAATTCTCTGCACCCCTCTCTCCTGGATATGGACAACCGGCTGCCGGCAGAGGGCTTAGCACAGCTCTCTCTGAGGAATGTCTCTGGTGCCAGGTGGAGAAAGTGGGAGGAGGAGGAGAGGCTGGCCTGGCCCTGACACTCACCTGTTATTCTGTCAAAGTTCTTGTTGTTTATGATGATGCATTTTCCCATCTTTTCAAAATTCATGTTGTACTCGTAAGCGGGCTCTCGGACCCGGGTGGTCTTGTCTGGGCATGGAGAGACATTTTCCACCTTTTTCTTCCTTGTCCTTGGGTTAGAGAAAGTCAGTTAGAGGCTGTGGAAGCAGTCTGGGCAGTTGTGTGCTCAGGGAGGCCCTGCATTGTGAAAAGAAGACCCATGGTGGACAGACAGTGCTGTTTAACTGTCACGTTTCAACGGAGTAAGGAAAACGCAGCTCCCAGAGTGGCCAGCGTGGAACCTGGATGGCTCAGCCCCTGCCATGAACTTGTGAGGCCTGTGGGGACCCAGTGGGGCGTTCACTGGGTACCAAATTTACATAAACCTCACAGCAAAATAACTGCCCTGGGTCAGGCAACGGTTCACTAGAAGACAGGGCTACCCTGTTTATTATGTCCCATACAGCAAACAGCCCACAGTCCCTTTTACAGTAAGTGGCTGAACTGAGCAATGTTCGTGCAACAGGGACAGCAGGAAGCACGAGAACGGAAGTCACAAATGGACACAGCAAAGAGCCAATACACAAAGGGCTGCACCGATTTAAGCACCTCCTACTTAAACCTGGAGAGCTTTTGAAACCAGAGGACCATAAAGACCTTCAGGGATGCCCACGCTATTTATTTACTTTAAAAATGTGGCCTGTGAATGTGGTACAGGCAAGATGCCAGGTGTCTTCCCTCTATTCCTTTCCATCTTTTTTTTTTGCTTGCTGTTTTAGCTAGACTGTCTCGACCCCCAACTAGTACCTGGGGTACAGACACATGCTGGGATGATACAGCTGAAGGAGTCCAACAATGCTGTCTCATGCCACAGATGCAGAGAATTTAGTAGTTGCTCAGTGCAGGAGCTGCTGCTGAAGATGTGGGGATTCCTAGAGAGCTGCTGCTCCCCAGTCCGCCCTGGGAGCCTGAGAACACTGGTCCCAGGATCCGAAAAGGAATCTACAGCAGCGGAAATGGCACAAAGCATCTCCACAGTGAGAGAGAGCGACAAAGGAGCAATGGTGAGTGATCTCACCTATGCATCCTTTTTACATCGCTGCTATAAGATGCTGCCCTTCAGAGCTGAGGTGGGGCTTCCCACTTCACCAACGGCAATCAAGATAGCTCCTCACAGAAGTGTGGTGATCAGCGATTTCTCAGGGGCTGCACAATGACATTCAAAACCACCCATCCACCACTGCGGAAGGGAGACAGGGTGGCTTTTCCTGAGTGTAAGCCAAGCGAGGTTCTGTGCATCCAAGGATATGCCACAGGGGCAAGAGTAGAATTCATGTTCCCACTGCCACCTTCTCAGTGGTCCTACAGACGGTGTTCCCCATGCGAACTAAAATACAGATGCAGGGTTCCCTACCCCAGGAACTTTCTGGCGTTCAGCAGAGGTGCAGGAGGCAGGTAAGGGGTCCAATGCCGCTTATAGGTATCAATAAAAACAACTAACATTTGTCAGTAGCCATGGAGCTTGCTAAGACTCCCGGCTGCATCTCCTCCCTGAACCTTCATTCAACTCCAAAAGGAGGGCAGATACCACCTTGATTCCAGTTCTAGACGAATGAGGGAGGCTGGCTGGCTTGGGGAAGAGTGAGCACACAGGGCCGTGCCCAAGTGTGTGGCCTTCAGATTTGTTACTCATTGGACAATGGTGACCCTCAGATGGAAAAAAGCACCAGTAGGCTTCGAGATACAGCAACTGACGAGTTACCTGTTCTCAGAGATCATCCATGGTTCTAACTAGGCCCCAGGGTTCACACAGTGGTGTGCAGGGGACCCTTGGACAGAGTCTACTAATTCCAGCTCCAGGGCCCCACGGCTCGGTCAGCAGCTGGCTTGGGAAAATGAAGATGTGGAGGTTTGATTTTCTCAGTGGTAAACACAGCCCTCGTTGAACAGGGTAAGGTGCCTGAAAGAGCTTTGAAACCTACCAAGTTCAAAACACACACAGCCTTCCTTTCCTTATTAGTGCCTGCTACCTACAGGCCAGGAACTTCACGGGATCAGTGCACATTCCCAATGGTCAAGATCAAGTTCCAGTCTGGCCGGGCTGTGATTCCCCACAGAACAGCCTCCTGGTGTGTGCTTTCTCTACATAACGCCCTCTGTGAGCAAACACTGCTTTTGATATTAAAATCTAGGACAGGACTCCCGCACCTCTCAACTTCCTTTTGGGGGAAGCTGGTGTATAATTCACGACCTTTCTTAAACTGGGTCCCCTAACTCAGTTACCTCCTCAACAAAGGCAGCCCTGGGACGGGCCTTATATAGCATTTTCTGTGACTCCTTGGAAAAGACCAGAATAGGAAGAAAATGAGAAAAGTTTAAGGCAGCATAGGAATCTTAGCATATTAACCTCATTTTAGGGCAAAATTCCTGTACCCTAGAGTAAGCGGAAGGCCATCTATGACTGTAGCAGGGTGCCCTGCAGGCTGAAGAGCACGGCTTGTTCAGGACAACCTGAACAGGCACACTGAAGAGGCATGGTTCTAGTTCTATCTTCTTTGGCAAGAATTTCTATGTTGAGGGGCTAGTGAGGAGATGGTTCAGCAGATAAAGGGCAACCTGAGTTCAATCCCTGGACTCCATGTGGTGGGAAGAAAAAACTGACTCCAGGAGCTTGTTTTCTGATCTTCACATGCAGGCCACAGCATGAGCATGCATGGGCACACACATGCACAGAATGCACAGGTGACCCCTCATCCTTACTATACACTGTACATACAATGTACATATAATGTACATACAAATATAATGTAAAGACCCTAACAATTTCCAGGACGACAGTCATGTCTCAAACATGCTGTGACTCTTATATTCTAGCTGCCATTAGTTCATCCCTAATAACGCGCAAAACAAAACCAGCAAGCATCGCTCGTAAGGATAAAGGATTGGAGAGAATGTTACATGGGAAATCAAAGGCCTATGCTTCAGTAAAAATAGAACCTGGAACATTACCTCATTATTTGAGAAGGTAGCGATTAACTTATTTGCTTAAAAAAAAAAAAGGAACAAGACTGGGGAACAGGGACACATGCTGTAAAGACAATAATGCATGGTTACAAAAAGTACCTAAAAATTGAACTGCAAATCATATACAGTTCTTATCTCTGGGCAGATACCCCAGAAGGGTGGTAGGAACAATTTCCCTCCCCAAACCTGCCCCTAAATTGAACTCCTCAACACTTTAAACTCACAATTATTTGTGTGTGTGTGTGTGTGTGTGTGTGTGTGTGTGTGTGTGTGTGCGCGCGCGCGCGCGCGTGCGTGCACGCACTCCCTCTATGTGTTTCTCAAGGACTGAACTCGGCTCGCCAGGCTTTGGTGACAAACACCTTCACCCACTGGCCCACTTCATCAGTTATGAACTTCTAGTTTTCAAAACGAAGCCACGTCTCCTCCTCTTGCTGATTTGGGTCAGTCCACATTAATGGTTCCTTGAAACTCAAACAACCTTTAAACACCAGCTCTGCCCTGACACAGATGGATACCATCGAATTTACCTTCCTAAGAAGAGGCGACTCTGGGCAAGCAGACTCTGGGATCAGCTCAGAGCACAGAACACAGAAACAGTGAAAAGGAGGAAGGGACTGTTTGAGACGGCATCGAGAATGAGCCAGGAAAAAAAAGGGAGGGACAGCCAGGGCTCACTGCACGCAGTGACATCTGCATGGACGAGTGTGAGACAATCTCCTGTCATCAAAGAGCTCAGCAGCTTGGGGCACCCTTTTCTTTGGGTTTCTCTTTTAATACCCATTGTCCCTTAGAAACTGTGGGAGTAGCTGCCATGTTGGTACACATTAATTGCTCAGCCTATCCTTCGACCATTTAGTGACGGTCACAGAGTCAGTCTCTCACAAATGGCAAAATGAGAATTTCCGCTGGCCATGTTTCAACATGTGACCTGAGAAGCCAAAAGGATGGGCTGGCCAAGAGAGGGCAGAGCAAAGGCAGAGGGAAAATGAGCAAAGCTGAAGAGGGCGGGAAGGTGTTGAGGAATATTTACCTATGCTTGTGAAGACGTGTCTCTGCCTAAGGTGCCCTACAATTGGCTCAATAAAAAGCTGAGTGACCAATAGTGAGGCCCAAGGATATAAGTGAAACTTCCGGGCAGAGAGAGAACTCTGGGAAGAAGAAAGGTGGATTTCACCAGCAGACTTGGAGCAAGTCAGACATGAGGCACCGCGGAAAGATAAACGCCATGTGGCAGATTATAGATTAATAGAAGCAGGTTAATTTGAGTTGTAAGAGCCAGCTGGGGACAAGCCCAAGCTAAAGGCCAAGTTTTCAAGTCTCTGTGTTGTTATTTGGGTGTGGTGACCTAAAGATAATCCAACAGGAAAGTTTGCTACATTTGGCGCCCGATGTCCAACATGTAAATCTACATAAGGCCTGAAAAGCTGAAAAAAATCTCAAGTTCCCAATATGCTTAGTGCTTGTGGCATACAGATAGACATGCAGATCCTTAAAGCCCGGCTACCAAGCACTTGAATGGGATTTATGAGTAGCAGATGGTGGGAGACTAGGAAGAAACTTGTTGGGACCAATTGGAGTCCTGGCCTTCAGCTGCTCCTCCCTGCTAGGGCCATTCTGATTGGAGTTACTAAAAGCTGTGCCTTGAGGATCAGAGGATGGGGTTTTCACCTGCTGGCTCACTTGACTGCTGGGCATTTAAGCCTCCATGGTGCTATGAAATAAAGGGCTTTATACCAGTGTCCATGTGTCTGTCTGTCTCTGTGTGTGTTTTCTCAATCTTCAGCCCCTTTCCTGAAGCTCGCGAACTGAATTGTAGCATATAGAACACAGACGGGGGCGTGGTGCATGAACCCAGGAACTTCCCATAGCTGGAACAAGCAGACATGTTTCAGGCTAGGGACACAGGCATTAGTCTCCACTCTCATAGACCTGAAAGGAACAGAGCCAGCACCAGGCCAAGTGCTAAGAGGAGCCATGGAGCAGAGGGCCTACCCGCCGCTTAGAAGTTAAG
This sequence comes from Arvicola amphibius, assembly GCF_903992535.2. NCBI lineage: Eukaryota > Metazoa > Chordata > Mammalia > Rodentia > Cricetidae > Arvicola > Arvicola amphibius. The sequence continues at coordinate 195,729,587 of NC_052047.1, read as the reverse complement.
GTTTGGCTCATGCAGTCAGAGAAGGCTGTAGACATGCAAAAATGTACTTAGATGTTGAAGGTAAAAAAAGAAAATGAATATAGACAGTCACTGAAAAATAGTTTAAAAATAATAAAGTAAGGCCTTTAAAGATAAAGTAAAGTAATACAAAAACAAAAATCCATGGAAAGATGAAAAATACACAGGGTATCTGGATCCTATATATTGTCTGCTTGACTTTAAATTTTTTAAATGCTAATAAACAAAAAACAATGGCTGCTGAGAGACACTGGATTATGGAAACTGTTAAATTAAACCAACCTATATATATATATATAATTCTTAAATGTGTTAAATTTAGAATGAAGTCAGAAAATATGTTGCATTGGAGGAGAGGTTTTTCTTTTGTTTCCACAGGAAACAAAAAAGCTGTGGATTTATCCAAAATTAATAAAGACAGATTTGACCCGGGGAGACCTCTTGAGGATCTTGACTACAGACATGAAGAAAAAAACAAGAAGAATTACAAAAGAGGTGACTTAAGCTGGTCCCTTGACATGGGATCAGCTCTGAGACTCGATGAGACATGATAAATCTTGCTGGCTACAGAGTCCTCATGACTTATTATGACATGTCATCCTTTCATATGACACGGATAAAGGTTTGGTTATACAGTCCAAATGGACTTATAAAGTTAACATATGCCTTTTATCTGTTGAAACATAGAAAAAAAATCTTTCAAAAAAATCATCTTTACTACAGGAGCTAGTTCCAGGACAGGCTCCAAAGCCACAGAGAAACTCTGTCTCAAAAAACCAAAAAAAAAAAATCATCTTTAGCTGACTTGTGCACAATACACATTCCATACTTGTGTTAATGCATATGTGTGTGTGTGTGAGAGACCTTTAAAAGTTTGTGTGTTTTCAAATAAAGACAAGTAGCCCAGGTGATCCAGCCTCTCAGAATGCCTCTGTTGCAGTGTCCTCAAAATTCTGCATCTAGAACAACATCAAAGTTGCTAGCTGAGATGGTCCAGCCTCACCCACTACTCTGGCCAGGACTTCAGACAAGCCCTGTACTGTCCCACCACACAGAGTTTGGACAACATAACAGTTAGATCTCCCAGGACATGATCGTTATCCCAACTTTCTCAGGGTCCCCTAAAGATGCTATTGTCCCCAGACAACAGGAAGCAGGATAGAGAACACCACACCACATTCCCAAGAGGTGGGGTGGGTAGGTTTGGGTCACTGAATGGATTACAGATGTTTATCATCATTTACTGGGATTGGTTGCAAATTGTTACTGGTCATGGTAAAGGAGGAAACTAAGCAAAGCAGGTGAGATTCAGGGAGCTCTTTCTGAAAGGAAAATAGGCAGGGGGATACAGGAATGACAAGAAAAAGGGTAGATTATTAAATCTACTTTTAAACAAAAAAAAACAACTACTAATCTCAAATATTTTTACAGAGGTATGGATTTTTGTATATTGATACAAAGTTACTGTTATTTTTGTTTTAACATATTGTATGTATGTTTCTACTCTTTATTCTACTCTTGTGCCTATGCAGCTCATTTTAAAACACAGCATAAAGTTCTAGTCATTAAAGGCTATTAAAAACTGTTTAGAATAATTAAGAAATGTAGGTTATACATTAGTCATGTAGGTATATATATTATAGTCATGTAGGTATGTTTTCAAGGTCAAAGTGAGATATATTTTAGATAGATGATGTTCTTCAAATACTTCAGAGACCTACAGAATATGGCATTTAATATGGTTTAATTGCATAAGGCTTTTCATGACAGTGAGACAATCTGCTCCTGGCAGCACCAATGTTCTTCAAAAAAGGAAGATGGGCATAGAAAAAGCTCCAAATGGAGTTTGCCTTCAATGTGGCAAAGTTAGCTGTTGGGGCAAGAAATTGCCCTTGCCTCAACTCCTGACAATGTGCTATACAAATTGGTCAAGCAGGACACAAAAGGCAATTTCAATTGCTGAACTTCAGCAAGACAAGGTAGGACAGTCCTTCAATTCCTGATTCGCAGAAAAGTCTGTTGGATATTCTAGGCCTGTAGGATGCTCCAACATTGCAGAGGAACCTTGGATGACTATTCAGGCAGCCAGATGTTTCTGTTATTTCTATTGTTTTGGAAGCTGCTTGCTCTGCACTTCCTATTTACTCAGGTAACATGATATCCTTCTCAGATCTTTGATGGGGTTGAAGACTAGACAGTTATAGCTTTATTTTTCCTTGTTACCAAATTCAGAAAAGAACTTACATAAGAAATTAAAAATAAAAGAAATACGAGTTTAAAATAAAGCCACATGAAGATATGAAATACACAGAGTCTTGATACTGTATATTACTGTGCTGCTTTTAAATTGTTTGATGGCTGAGGAAGAAACAAAAGCTGCTAAAAGATATTTGATTATAAATGCTTCTGAATTAGCCTAACATATACATTTTGAAAATGCCTTGACTTTAAAATATGTCAAAAGATATGTTACTTTGGAGAAGAGGTTTTGCTTTTGTTTCCACAGAAAATGAGAGGCTGTGGATTCATTCTGGGTTAAGAAAAAAAAAATCAGGTTTGATCAAGGAAGACCCTCTGAGAAATCTCTGATAGAAGCAGATGGCCCAGATGTCTGATTTCTACATCCAGAACATATTCAAGGCTGATGGCTGAGATGATCAAGCCTCACAGAATACTCCAGTCAGGACTTGGTCATAATACTAAATTTTCTTTAAGTCCCCATAAGATTTACCAATGCCCCCAATCAGCAGGAACTAGCCTGGGAAACTATACCCACATTCCCCCCAAAAATGGATTATGGATGTTTGTGTTTGTTTAGAATGTTGGTTGCAAGTTGTTATGGATAATGATCAGGAAAAAAGCTAAACAAAGGAGATCTGATTCAGAGTTCTTGTTTTGAAAAGGGGGGTTGCTGTGGGACAATGGTCTTGTACTTTGTAAAGATTTGTCACTTGTATTTTAATAAAATGCTGATTGGCATTTAGTAGCTAGGCAACCGTGCTTCTGGTGGCCATCCACACTCTCATGCTGGACAGAACACTAGCTTGCAGCTCTGTGTGATCACCTCTCTACACAGCCTTCAGCGGTCAGCCACATTCCTCTGGAAGCAAGGCCTTCTGGGAGGTGCCTGTCGGCAGCCACACAGATGACATTTACAAGTAAAGCGCCTCAGTGCTGACAGCAGATTGAACATTAGGTCACTTTACTGTTGTAGTAGTGAAGCGGCGGGCCGCTTCCCGCAGCCTGGCTCCCGGCCACTGGCTAGCTTTACACCCCAAATAATTACACAGAAACTACATTCATTTAAATACTGCCTGGCCCATTAGTTTCAGCCTCTTATTATCTAATTCTCACATCTTGCTTAACCCATTTCTAATAATCTGTGTAGCACTACAAGGTGGTGGCTTACCGGGAAAGATTGGTACCTGAAATGTTCTAAAGGATCAGCTTTGGCCCAGGAGTCCGAGCTGGTATACGGACGGCAGCAGTATCGTGGTTGAAGACCTTTATTTGCCCGCCTAAAGGCCCTTGAAATGGTGAGACGCCAGATCTGGAAACAACTAAAAGAAGTATATACGCTGAAGACGCACATGTGCTGTATCAGTACCAAGTAGAGGACGATGTTTTTGTCTGGAGGCATCGAGTTGGGAATCTCGAGCCTCGTTGGAAAGGGCCATATTTGGTACTCTTGATGAATTGCAGTGTCCCGGGCTTTTAATACCACCACCAGTCAGGATGTTTGTGTTTGGGGGACTAATTATAGGCTGACTCCTACTGAGGTTACAGGTGTAGGGTCATGCCTGGGAAGTCCACCAGCTGTCTACAAATGTCTGTGAAGTGAGACCCTTAAGAGCCCTACGACTCCTGACACCAGGTACTTGGTTCCCGGTTTAGATAAATGGTGGGCTTGTAGTACAGGCCTGCATGTTGACATTGGTCTTTAATGATACCAAAGATTACTGTGTGCTTGTACAACTGGTACCTAGGGTCTTTTATCATCCAGCTAACATGCTTAAAGATAAATTTGACAAGCACCAAACTTGCTTTCGACAAGAACCTATTTCTCTGACACTAGCAGTAATCCTGGGCCTCGGGATAGCTGCTGGTGTTGGGATAGGTACTGCTGCCCTAATACAGGCCCCTCATTACTTTAATAAATTAAAAATAGCCATGAATAAAGATTTGAGGGCTCTAGAACAATCTGTTTCCAAACTCAAAGGGTCATTGACTTCCCTCTCAGAAGAGGTCTTACAGAATAGAAGGGGATTAGATTTGTTATTCTTAAAAGATGGAGGATTATACACTACTCTCAGAGAGAAATGTTGTTTCTATGTGGACCACTCAGGAGTAATTAAAGACTCCATGAGTAAACTTAGAGAAAGGTTAGACAAAAGAAAAAGAGACAGAGAAGCGTATCAGGGATGGTTTGAGAGCTGGTTTAGTAGATCTCCTTGGATGACTACTCTGATATCCTCCCTTATGGGACCATTCCTAATTTTGCTTCTGCTACTGATTATAGGTCCATGCATATTAAATAAACTAATTACCTTCATTAAAAAAATAAGTGCTGTTCAGATTTTGATGTTACACCACCAATATAGCACTTTACAAGGTCAAGAAGATACTGAAATCTAGTTTTATAATTAGAACTAGGTACTAGAAGAAGTGGGGAGATGAAAGACCTGGATAAATCCAGACCCCTCTAGCAGGAAAAATCTAGCCAAAAATCTAGGTTCAGTGACTCTGTTTCAGGAACTAGCTGAAGATAAAGTTAGATTATAATCTTGAGAAACAGGGAGGTACCCCCTTGTGATTATCACTGGTATTTCCTGAATTTTCAATGATGCCTTCCTTTGGATTACTGGGTTGTGGTTTCTTCCCTTAAAAACCCCTTCTCTCAGTTATTCAATGTTGAACTCCTCCCCTGCGTGGGTTATGAGTCTTGGCCCCAGTGTGCTGGTTCCTGTCCTGTCAATAAACCTCGTGTGATTGCAGCAAGGACGGTCTCTCGTGAATTACTGGGGGTGGGGGTGGGAGGAGTAGTGTTATCCTGAGACTTGAGTAAGAGTCTCCCCAAACCGGGGGTCTTTCAAGGGTTTCTCTGTGTAGCTCTGGCTGTCCTAGAACTCACTCTGTAGACAAGGCTGTCCTGGAACTCACAGAGATCCACCTGCCTCTGTTTCACGAGTGCTGGGATCAAAGGCGAGAGTCGCCACTGCCCAGCTGGTTTTCCTTTTTCTAGACCCAGATTTACACAGGTGCTGGGGATTCGAACTCAGGTCCCCAGGCTTGAGCAGCAGGCACTTTACCCACCGCTGTAGGTCTCTGGCTGAGAATTTTCTAAGCCAGCTTTTATCACTTCCCATTCCAGGCCTATCACACCCACCCCTACTCCCACCCCCACACCCTTTCCACCTCTTCCTTCCCCTTTTTGTAATTCTCTGCTACTAAAGTCTAACCTTTATCTTGGCTCTTTTTACATGCAGAAGACCCCTCCTTCCCAGGAAACACAGGATTCTTGTTTGGAGGCTGTCATATTTAAGTACAAAATCCAGGATAAAACAGACTAGTGAATCAAAAGTCCTAAATCCTCTTAAAAGCTTGAGTGTTCCACAATTGGCTGCAGATTAAAAAAAAAAAAATCTGGGCACTAAATCACTGTACTTTGCCCAGACAATCGAGATCACAGCAGACAAGATCCTGGCAGAACAACGTACAGTGTGCCAAAGGATGTGCTGAGAGGCCATGGGATGGACAAATCACACGGGACACACGCACACACATGCATGCACGCACACACACACACACACGCATGTGTGAGCGCACACACACATACGCACACGCGCGCACACACACAGCTGCCTAACCACCTTCCATCTTGGTCCTAACACAGCCAAATACTACCTTCTTCAGACCCCAGATAGCCCCAGGGCTCTTCCAGGAGCAGAGAACCACTGGCACTGATTACCGGGAAGGCACTGGATTATCCTGGCTTCTCAAGCTGAAAGCCATTTCTCACTGCGTCAGATTTCAGTGTGAGGCCAGCTCAGTCGTTTTCATGAGTTAAAAAAAAAAAAAAAGAAAAGACAACAAAACCCCTGCAGGTTACTTCTATAAAAGGGGCTGTGTGAAGGAGCTCTAGCAACTATTACCAGATGACATTATGGGATCCAAACAGTATCCTGCCTGCTCTACTAGGGATGGAGAAACCTCAGAGCACAGCGGACTTTTACAATCCACTCTGGGTGCCAGTATAATTTTCCCCATCACGGGAGTAGATAAATACAGGTTTTATCCTCTTACACATCCTCTGAGCTGCTCAAAATGTGAATTATGCTTTTCTACATTTGGAAGGAAATATAAGCACACAAACCCCTGCCTATCTATTTTCTGAAGTGCTTCCCTGAATAGGGCGGTCGCCCAGTCCCGCAGACGTCCCTCGCCACACAGTAAACACAGCACCAGGCACCGAGAGCTCCCTGCTGCTGTTGTATTTGGAACTGGGGCTCTGGCTTTTGTAACTGCTTTGTCTAAATATTTTGGGGATGATTCATTCATGGTTTGAACATTCCAACAGAGGGCATCCCCACGGTCTTTTCCACGCCATAGTAGAGGCAGGCCAGAATGCCGAAAGGGGGGAGCAGAGAGGTACCTGGTATCCCCGTCAGGAAGCTGTCCCCTCTGCAGCAGCACCAGGCTTCCCCCTGAGACTACCGGGAGTGAGTTGCCGCCTTCTCGGTAGTAGTAAAAACTCAACATGCTCGGAGCTCAGCTGTCGACAGGAGCCTGGCACAGGCCAAAGCCCTGAGGGCCTGGGACTGAATCAGCAGCTGGAGTTTTCCATAGGACATTCAAGCTGGGGCTGGGAAGGTCACACTGGCCCCTGGCTCCTCTGCTGACAGGCAGAAATGCCCAGCCTCCACACTGGGGCCCCCACCCCATCCCCGGGACGGCTCCCTGTGGACAGAGTGACAAGCACTGGATCCAAAGGGGAAGAGAGGGATAGGTGTTGGGGGGACCCAGACTTCCACGAACATGCAGCCAGCAGACCATCTTCCAGAATGAAAACTGAGCAAGATGTGAATGGCTGAACAAAGGGCCGAGTGTCAACAGATTAGGAGCACGCCACAGGTCTGTGGAAAGACTAGGCAAGCAAGCCCGACCAAGCGTGTTCACACGCTCACGACAGCCTGCCCACCCCAGCACCAATCTACAACAGGCTGCGAACAACACAGTCTGCAAAAAAGGTTGAAAATCTGCAAGAGTAGGAGGTGAGCTCCTGGGGAATCCGACAGTTCAAGCTCACAAGGTTGGATTTTCCTTCTAAAGGAAGTCAGGGAGGTTAGAATTAACAGACACTTCCAGGGCTTTACAAAGTCCCTTCATTTTCAGAGGAGGCAGGTGGCCATGGTCTCGCATGAGGGAGTGGTCCAGAAGCCATCAGCATCCCAGCCTCAGCCTTCCAAATGCAACTGGGAAAAGGTAGACATAGAAGGACCCAAAGGCACAGCTTCCCCGGGGCTTGGCCCAGGGCTGCAAACACTGCCTGGGAAGCTGGTGAGGGTGGTGGTCACATTGTCCCTGTGGCTCCCTGCCCTACAAGACAATCAGCTCTTTACAACTTTCTCTCACTTTGCAAAATACAGACACAAGGTAGCAAGGTGAGCTTCCAAGAGGAAGAAGGGAAGAACTCCTCCCTTTTCTCCAAACATGAGCCTCCGCATGTCTCTCTCTAACTAAAGAGGGATGGGGAGACAGACCACCAACTGTAAGTTATCAAAAGAGTTAAGGAAAAAAATCATTCATAAAAATAAATACACAGGAAATAGCACAGGTTAGTGGAGCAGAAGACAGCAAGGTGGGCAGAGGACTGCAGGAGCTCGGGTTCAGGAGGACTCACCATCTTAAAGTCCCCGCCCCCCAGCCCTGTGTGTGCGCATGCGTGCGTAGGCCAGAGACCAACTTACAAGAGTCGGTTCTCTCTGGTTCTCTCCTTCTACCACGTGGGGCTCTGGGCATCCGACTTCAGTCCTTTGGGTCGACAGGAAATGCCTTCATCTGCTGAGCTGTAAGGCCAGCCTCCAATCCTGACCTCTGAATCTACACTTTTCACCTCCTGCTGGGCAGCGTGCACACTCCCTACCAGGACCCTGCTAAGCAGATGCTGGCGAGTGTGGGGTTCAGTCATGTGGTACTACATTCGTTTATTTCAGAGGGGACGGGTTGTCCTTTCGTGTCTATCCCTGTATGGATGTGTCCTGTTCCTGCCCAGACACACGTAACCATGTAAGCTATTAACAGGTGGAGGGACCTTCCAGAGGTGACAACGCACAAGGGTGATGCCGGCATCCTGCTGTTGGCCTTCCTATCCCTCGAGACCATGGACCTAAATAAACTTGCTCTGTACGAATTACCCCATCCCAGGCATTCTGTGATAGTCAAGGGGAACAGACAAAGGCAATATGAAACCTGATTATTTATACTTCCTTTTCCTATTTCCTTGTATTTTTTTCCCACGGGCGAACGCGAAGCTAAAGTCCCTGGGTGAGCGCCGCATGCGTAGGAGCTATAGTCCCATACTCTGGACTCTAGGACCCAGCGCTGTGGCCCAGGGCTCCTGAAAGGTGCCCTTGGATCTCTTTACTGGTCATTGCCTGTCCCGCTGCAGCAGCTGTCCACACACTGTCCCTTAGCTGGGGACACAGAGAAAGAGCAATGAGCATGAAGAATCAACTGCTGTGCTGTGGGGGGACTGGTGTGGTTGGCAGCTGTGTGTGGCACGTGACGTCGGGCTGGAGGCATTGCACCTTAGGTTAGACCTGCGTCTCCACTGTAGTCCATAGACAAATCACCCCATCAGGGGCTTCCTTCTAGAGTCTACTATTACTTCCTCATCAGGTACATTTGGGAACTTAAGAAGCTGTGCTGCCTTATTAAATTCTCAATCCAGTGGGTAGGAAGGCTAAGAAGAAATGGGGACTAAGGTGACTGCACTGTTCCCATGTCCCTCAGCTGGTGAGTAGGAGACCAGGCCAGGATCTGAACTCAGGCCGTCGACCCCACCGAACCTCTACCAGCATCCGCATGAGACCTTTGAGCTGCCAATTGTCACTACCTTAAAGCAAAACTTGCATGCAGGCACCAGTATTCTAGAGCTGAAAGGAAAGGTTTTTAAGCTGGAAACTAAAAGCTGTGGATATAATTTAATGTTCCTATCTTTTAGGGTGCTCATTCCTGGCCTCTTTGGGTCAGTGGGTGCCCCTGCCTTCACGGGAGCACGCTCCAGCTTGATTTAGCAGTCTCTGGAACATCTTTGGACGCAGTCTGGCGTTTTCTTCCTTGTCTATTAACTCCCAAGCACGTTCCCTCTGAACTTCCCTCCTTTTCCCCTGAGTGAAAGGCAGCCACCTGATCTTTCTTATAACTACACAAGGAACACATTTTTAAATAGGGAGCTGTTTCTATATAACACACGCTAGTAGAGAAACCCAAACTCCAGGCTGGAAAAAAGCATTATAGCCAGGTGGTATTATTAAACACTCCGCGGGGGACGAAGGCTGAAAGCCATGTGACTCGATCCTGCAGAAAAGGGAGTTTATCAGATTCCGAGGCAGCTTCTGCTCCTGCCCTCTTCCACAGGGAGCTAGATGGGCACAGGGGCCTCGTCAGGGACACGTGAGGCCCGGAGAAGCCTAGGGGATTGACTCGGTGTGCAGTCTGTTAGCTACGTGGCTGTATTCTGCTGAACTCTGCCTCGTGTGGGCCTCGTGCAAGCTTTGGACTTTGCAGGTGACATGTGGGAAGACAATGTTTTCCAGGATGTGAGACTTTCAGGACTCAGGCCTCTCCAGTGGCTTCCACACTTTTCCAAGCAGATCCTGTCACTGCCATGGCCTGACCATTTCCATCCTGCCTGGCCTCCAGCGCCCCCTGGCGATCCCTTGAAAACTAAAATCTCAGTTCCTCTCTCCTTCCCCAGCCTGTCATAGCTCCTAGCCCACAGCTCAGCAAGTAAGATTCTATTTTCTGTGGCTATGCCCAAGCATTTTACAAAAACTTAACTCATGGCCAGGGCAGAGACTACACGACTCACACAGACAGCAGCTGATTGGCTCTAGCTGCTCAGGAGTCACTGTGGTATCCAGAGAGGGCTCACTTCAGGAGCCAGGTCTTGTGCTATCAACTAAGGTCCATATTTAATGTAGATCGTCATACTGATTTCTTCTGGAGAGCTTAAGAGCCATGCTTTATAAGTCTTAAAACTATATTTTGTGTTTTTTGTGCTTTTCTGCGTTTCATAAATGTTTTCCAATAATCAGAAATACAGAAAAACATTTTAATATATAAACTTTAAAGGGCAGTTCAGTTAATTCAGGGCCACTGACATGGAAATAGAACAATGCGGTTCTGCCATCTAGTGGCCAAAATGCAAAAAAAACAAAAGGATGTGAAGGCCTTCACTTTGGGGCCAAAGTCCCATCCAAGGCATTTGGAGCAAAGGAGGTTTCTCCCCCTCAAACCCAGCCCTGAGAATCTCTCCAGCCTTACAGGGAAGGTGAGTGGGTAATCCAGTTCTTAATTAGGGGCAGTTGGGGGGCATATTGCCTCCTGCCACTGCCCTACGGAATGATGAGCACAAGGGGTGCATGGGGCGGGGAGGCACCTGCCTTGTGTGGCCAGGGATTTCCTGAGGGGTCAGCCACACTCCACAGAGCACCTGCACTTTCAGTAATGATGGGCACTAAGCTCCCTGAAACTGCAGACAGAGACAATAAGAGGAATCCTTGTCCCTCCTGTCTATGCAGGAGAGGCAATCTCCATGCAGTCATGATTGTAGGGGGTATGCTGCAAGGGAGGCGGCAAGCTGGACTGCGACCGTTGTCTTGCAGTCAGGTGTGTAGTCCCCAGCACACCAGCCACATGTTTGCATGGATAGTGCACACAGCTGCATGCCGGGGTGAGGACAGAGACACCTTCAAATGCTCACAATACACACATAACTGCATGGATAATGCACACAGCTGCATGCCGGGGTGGACTGGAAGACTTTCAAATAACTAAACCTGAGAGAATAAAATGAAAGGGAAGAGAGGATAAAAAAGCAAATTTAAGAGAAAAAATAAGATTAAAAATTCTGTCGCACAGCAGTCCCACCAGTGGGTGCCCCAAACCACCAACAATACCAAATCCATTTGTCTTGTGCTTTTCCCACCACAGTGAGGTCACCATGCACAGCACACAGTATCCTAGCAAATCTCCTATCTTTACAATTTCTCGAAAGAATATTCATTCTTTTTTCCCCCTTTCCTATTTTCATATGGTGTGTATGTGTGTGGTGTGCATGCATGTTTGCATGTGTGGGTATGTCGGTGTGGGAGCAGATGCAGGCTGGTGTGTGTGTGTGTATATGTGTGTGTGTGTGTGTGTGTGTGGCCCTAGGTTGAAGTCAGGAATTACCCACAATGGCTCTTCCTCCTTCTTCAATGAGGCAGGATTTCTCAATCAAACCCAGAGTTCGCAGAGTGGCTAGTCTCACCAATCAATCTGCTCAATCTGTGGACTCCCTATCTCTGCCACACAAGGCTGGAATAACGGGTAGGCCACCACCCACACAGTGTTCACACGTTCTGGGAATCTGACCAGAGCCCCCACGCTTGCATGGTGAGTGATCATCAAGACATCTCCCCAGGCTCCCAAAGATCCATTCTTACAGCAAAGTTCAGCAACTTGAGCACAGTCTGTTTCCTCACTGGTTGAGAACCCTCTCTTGGAAAGAACTCTGTGTATACCCTCCTGCAGGCATATCTGAATTGCCAGCATCAAGAACCGTCTTTGGAGGCGTCATTTACTAAAACAGGGGTGACCTGAACATAGTGCTGTCACACCCCAAGTGACAACCAAGATGTCCTGTAACTAACAGGTGAGCAATCCACATCACAAACAAAGAAATTGCACAACTTGGATGAGGAAGCAGGGTGGTGCAAGACCACATCACACCACACGGAACAATCGGTGTGCAATTCAAAACCGATGAATTGCTTCCTTCTGGAGTTTTCCAATTAGCATTTTCAGACCACGGTGGAGGAGTAACTGAAACTTCAGAAGGCAAAGTGGAGATGCCTGACCTCCAGAAAGAGCCATACATGTTCCTGATCAAGAGCAGTGTGAGGTATCTCTGCTCCCCTGTACCCCTTCTTTAAATGGTTTTAAGGTCACAATTGTATACATGAGGAGGTCAGAGGACAACTTGGGGGGATGTTGGCTCTTTCCACCACGTGGGTTCAGGGGACAAACTGGTCAGTCATTAGACTTGGCAGCTACCACGTTTACTGTCCAGTCCATCTTGCTGGCCCAGCCTTCCTTTTAAGAAAGCACACCACAAACCCTTCAGGTTACTGTTGCTGGTAATGTCTCAGGTCTACCATTTTCCTGACCCATCATAAAATAAGCAATGAAACTTCTTAGTGCCTCAGTTTCCCTAACTGCCAAATGGCATTAACGATGGAACCATCCTCCTGGAATATCCATGGATTAAGTTTAATATCAATATTAAATGAAGATGTGATTATTCAGACATGCCAGACGTAACGATGGAACCATCCTCCTGGAATATCCATGGATTAAGTTTAATATCAATATTAAATGAAGATGTGATTATTCAGACATGCCAGACGTAGACTGCAGAGGGAGCTCAAGAAAGCCAGGGCCCTGAGCACGGGTGGCACCAGTTTCACCCAAGGATCCGGTCATTCTGGCACCCGCTGTTCCTAGAACCCGAATTCTGCCCTTCAGCTGTGCTCCTCACCAACTAGCATCGGTAGCCCCCACCTTGCCCTGCAGGACTCCCGAGAGCAGCCTTTCATCACTGGGGATTATCCCTCGAACACACAGCTGGTGAGCAGGAAGCCCCCAAAGCACGATGCTCCCCTTCTTGGACCTGCCTAACCGACAGAGTCCCTACTGTTATATGGAGTCTATGCAGACCCCCCCAACACACACACACACACACACACACACACACACACACAGCACAAACCTCCTTTGCTGAATGCCCCCTCCCCATATGTAGGTGGAGACGGCAGGTATGAATTAGGCCCACATAAGTGTGAATTAGGCTCACATGGCTGAGGGGTGATGGGCACAGCAACGAAGAAAACATACCGCATAATTGATGAGATAATGCTGGTACGGTCTGGCTTAGCATCAACTGAGTCTTCACTGGAAGAATCTACATTTTCCAGTTCTGCAACACAGTTCTGGTCATCTGCCATCTAGGAGGAAAAAAATCAAATCAGAGAAATAGAAATGCCAAGTGGCACCATTGCTTTGTGATGTGTGTGCTCATGTGTGTGCAAGTGAACGTGTGTGTGTGCCTGTGCATGTGGAAGCCACAAGTCAACCCTGGGTGTCATTCCCTAGGCACTGTCCCCCTTGTTTTCTGAGACATCTCCCTCACTGGCCTGGGTCTCCCGTGTTAGGGCAGGCTGGTTGGCCAGTGAATCCCAAAGATCCACCATCCTCTGTCTCCCAAGTGCTGGGCTTAGAAGTGTGTACAATGGCTCCTGACTTTCTTTGTGGGTTTCAGGAATTGAATTTTGATGTGGGATTGCCCCTCTGCATACTGTGAATATCACTGGTTAATAAGGAACTGGTTTGGGCCTATAACAGAGCTATAGGGGAACAGAGCTAGGTGGGGAAAACTAAACTGAATGCTGGGAGAAAGGAGGCAGAGTCAGGGAGAAGCCATGGAGCCTCTGCTGGAGACAGACGGGCTAAAACTTTGCTGGGAGGCCACAACTTCGTGGTGATGGGTTAAATTAAGATGTAAGAGTTAGCCAATAAAAAGCTACAGCTAATGGGCCAAGCAGTGATTTAAATAATACAGTTTCTGTGTGATTATTTCAGGTCTGAACTGCCGGTGGGCCGGAAACAAGCAAGCGGCCTCCCAGCTACAGAATTTAGGTCTTTACACATGAGCAGCAGGCACTCTGCCAGCTGTCACCCTCTGTTTTGTGGTGTTTTCAAACGGCACTCGAGGTGACACAGTTCTTAATGAATTAAACCTAGAGGTGAGCAGTCTTGCATGTTTAAGCTTCAGAGTTCTTGTGCCATCAATGTAACAATGTAGTAAAAACACCAGTATCAACTACACGGCAGGCAGGCCTCCTCCCAGTGGCTAAGCAACCAAAGCCCTTGACCTTGGAGCTTCCACTCCAGCACCCATGGCTTTGCTAAACATCTGGGGTGCACAACAAACTGTGTAAAGCCTGCCACGGTTTGTAACAATCAGAAAGGCCCCTAAAGTCCTGGCAGGCCACAGGATGTCACTCTTCACTGTGGGTGGCTTTCCACAGTCAACCCAAGTGTCTTTTTATCCATCAGTTTTCCATCTCCAGAATCTTCTCGTGGGCTGCAGAGCATGAGCTGTTCTTCCAGAGGATCCAGGTTCAATTCCCAGCACCCACATGGCAGCTCACAACTGTCTGTAACTATTCCAGGGGACCCAAAGTCCTCACACATATGTGCATGTAGGCAAAACACCAATGAACGTTTAATAAAAATAAATTATTTTTTAAAAAGACTCTTGAAGAGGCCTGAGGAGACAGCTCAGTGGCAGGGTGCAGGGCGAGGACTTGAGTTGAGCCCAGCAGAGTGGCATGTACTTAGAACCCCAGTCCCAGGGATGCAGACATGTGGCTTAGCTGGATCAGTAGTCCCAGGCCCAGGAGAGAAGACCCTGTCTCCAAAGGAGAGAAAAAGAAAGACAGGTAGACTTCCGACGAATGACATGAGGTTGACCTTTGGCTGATATTCACACGTGCACACATACACAGCACACACACATGAGCACACATATGATGAAGGAGTGTCTATGTGTTAATTTCATTGGTTAATAAAGAAACTGCCTCAGCCCTTTAATAGGACAGAAAATTAGGTAGGCGGAGTAAACAGAAGAGAATGCTGGGTAGAAGGCAGCGAGGCAGACACTTCAGGCAGTCGTCATAGACTGTTGCCATGCTTCTCTTCTCCAAGACAGATGCAGGTTAAGATCTCTCCTGGGAAGTGACACCTCGTGGTGCTATATAGATTATTAAATATGGGTTAAAGCAAGATGTGAGAAATTAGCCGATAAGAGGCTGAAACTAATGGGCCAGGCAGTGTTTAAAAGAATACAGTTTCCGTGTAATTATTTTGGGTAAAGCTAGCCGGGTGGTGGGACACAGCCCGCTGTTCCATCTACACACACACAGTGCACACACACACGTACGTGCACACACACAGCACACACACGTGCACACTTTCATACGTGCACACTTTCATACATGCACACACACATAGCACACACATGTGCGTGCACACACACAGCACACATACATATCTTCAGTTGATTCTCACCATTTAAAAGTTCACCTTTTCATTCATCTGCCTGGATCTCAAGGCCCCTCACCACCTAGTGCAGGTGTCAGGAGACTGGCCTGCTTGTGTACGTGAGTAAGTCCTACTCATTCTCTGCCTGTTCTGCCTCTTTGAGCAGACACAAAAATATTTACTACCTGGCTGTTTACCCCATGTTCACTGCTTACTTGGCTCTCGTGTTTGTCATTTATTTGTGCTAATTGCTTGGCTCCCGCAGAACAATATAAACTCATTGTGGCCGAGGCGTCTGGTACACAGACGGTGCTTATGAAATAAATATTAATTGAGTGGAAGGGCTGGAAGAAATGAACACCCCCATGGGAAGAGAACTAGCTAAACAGATGCAGCTGGTTCAAGGAGCGCCCATATTGGAATCCTTGTTCACCAACCAAATCCTGTTTCATTCTGCGTGAAAAAGATCAGGAGCTCGCCTTCAGTGAGCAAAGAAAACTGGCAAACTTCAGATTTTATCTGGTATCAGACCTTCAGGGACAGCGTGTGCACACCCATCAGGGCTGGCCTAAGGATGTGTTCACCTGGTTGGAAAAGAAGGCGTTTTTTACATAAAGAAGCAGGTTTTACAGAACACCTTGCGTCCCAGGATGTGATAATGAATGGCATCTGCAGATGGAATCCAGCCCAGAGGGGGTGCAGGGAGGCCAAGCAACAGCTCTGTGGAGTCTAGCTCTGAAGTGTCACTGTGAAGTTACTTTCCAGAAAATAATAGAGAGACAGAAAGAAACAGACAGAGAGAAGAGGGAGGGAAGGGGAAGAAAGGGAGACGAGAAGATGAGAGGAGGGGCTCGACTTGCGGGCAGTGGAGGAGGAACTGAGTCAGAAAGAAACTTGGACACAACCACAGTGTCCAGCAGAAATCAGATAGCCACGGTCTCTCTCACTCTGCACATCACAAGCCTCCCCACTTCAGTGACCAACGGCTTTCTGGTCAGGACACAGCTCTTTCAGATCAGGACACCAAATGTTTCTTAAGAGATTATGCCATCAGAGGAGATAAGCAGAGGCCGGACATTTGGGAGACACCCAGCAGTTTCTGGTCCGACTTCCCCACACTTAAAGCTTACAGTCATTAGCAAGGCATGTGCTCAAATAACTTCAAAATAAACCAGTCAAATCTTTGTTAAAATCTACCAGAAAAAGACTATCCTCAATATGGTTTAAGCGTTGACTCTTTTGCCAACCTTTAATCTTAAAGGTTAAACCTAAGATCCATAAAAACAGGGAAAGAGGGAGGTGTTGAAGGAGAGGCTGCTTGTTTGTTTCCTGGTTGCTCAGACTCCAGAAATAATCACACAGAAACTGTATTAATTAAATCACGGCTTGGCCCATTAGCTCTAGCATCTTATTGGCTAACTCTTACATCTTAATTTAACCCATTAATCTGTGCATCACCACGAGGTCGTGGCCTACCAGCAAAGTTTCAGTGCATCTGTCTCTGGCAGCAGCTTCATGGCTTCCCCTGACTCCATCTCCTTTTTCCCAGCTTTCAGTTTATTTTTCCCCACCTACCTCTGTTCCCTGTGCAGGCCCAAGACAGTTTCTTTATTAACCAATGGTATTCACATCATACAGAGAGGAATCCCACATAGGGAGGAGTATGGAAGGGAGAAGGGAAGAGAGGAGAGAGAGAGAGAAAGAGAGAGAGAGAGAGACCTTATGACTACAGAAGAGTAGGTTCCAGCTCTCATCCTGCCCTAGAAGTGACAACTTTGGCCACTCCCCACAGAATACAGCCTGGAAGTGTAGCTGTCTATGGGGCTCCAGCACCAAGAGATCAAATTCTCAGGTATACATAGCAGAGAACCTAAGAGGGCAGTTTCTGTTCCCTCCCTAAAAGGATGGAGCAAAACAAGACATTTTAACAGCAATGGAAGGGTGAAGAAAATATATTATTTGTCAAAATGCTAACACCTGAAACACAGAAGAAGGAAGCCCCGGGACTGAATAGTAAACACTAACTCAATAAAAAAAAATTCACAAAAAACATGTCTGGTTTGAATCTGATGTGTTCTTTCCCCCAAAGGCCCCTAGCACCACTGCCATGAAGCCCTGCACCCCAAAGTGAGGCCCCGTGGGAAGCCCTCCAGTCACTCATGGGTCCTCAGAGGAAACAGAGACCCACCCACTTCCTCTTCCTTTTTAAAGCCATGAAGCCAAGACCCTACTGTTATGACTTCAAAATAGAATGCTCCCTCCAAAATAATGTGCTGAATGAAGGCTTGGTCCTCAGCTGGTGGGGAGATGGAAGCTTCCAGAGGTGGGGCCTTGCTGGAGGAAACAGATCACTGGGATTGTTTCTTTAAAGGGTAGTGTGTGCCCGGACCCTCCCTGTCACCTTCAGCTTGACTGAAGTAGCAATCCTGTTCCATGGTGCTCCGCCTCATGTGGACTGAGCCTTCTGAACCAAGGGACAAAAACCATTCTAAAGCAGTGGTTCTCCACCTGTGAGTCACAACCCTCAGATATTTACACTATGACTCATAACAGTAGCAAAATTAAAGTTGTGAAGTAGCAATGAAATAATTGTATGGTTGGGGGGGTCACCACATCAAAGACTATATTAAAGGGTCACAGCATTAGGAAGACTGAGAACCACTGCTCTAAAGGGAGCTCTCTTTAAGCTGTCCTCTGAGGTATTGGTCACTGAGGGAAAACTGACCAATATGTGCAGGATGTGCTATATAGGCACAGGTCTCACGGCCATGGCCCAGTTAACCATGGGCTGGAGCCTCCGGAGTGGAGAGCAGAGCAAACGGCTTCTCCTTCTAAGATGACCACGAACAACAGAAAGCTGACAAATGCAGGCTTGAAGACATAAGAAGGGACCCACTCCTAGCTGAGAAGCTACTGACTGCTAGATAGGGGGAGTCAGTTTTCCTTAGGTACCCTGACTGTGGCCTCACACCCATGTGCAAACTGTCAGCACTAACTGGATTCAGCCGGAGACTCCCTTCTGCCATGCCTACACCACCTTCTGTTGGAGGCCTGTGGTGGTTTGAATGAAAAATGGCCCCCACAGGCTCAGAGGGAGTGGCATAATTAGGTGTGGTCTTGTTAGAGTGGGTGTGGCCTTGTTAGAGTGGGTGTGGCCTTGTTAGAGTGGGTGTGGCCTTCTTGAAGAAAGTATGTCACTGGGGGTGGGCTTTGAGGTTTTGAGTATTCAAGCCAGGCCCAGCGACTCACTCTCTTCCTGCTGCCTGCTGTCCAGATGTAGAATTCTCAGCTACCTCTCCAGCACCATGTCTGCCTGTGTGCCGCCACGCTTGCTGCCGTGATGACAATGGACTAAACCTCTGAACTATAAGCCGGGCCCCAGTTAAATGCTTTCCTTGGCTGCAGCACGGTCTTCTCACAGTCACGGAACACCGACTAAGACAGGACCTAAAGCATTTCCTTGGCTGCCAGGGAGTGACCAACTTTACCCCATCACACACTCCGTCCGTCGGCAGGATGCTCTGCCTTGCCACAGGCCCATAGCAAGAGGGCAAGCAGACCAGACGCCGAGATGCCCAAAACCATGAGCCAAATTCATCTTAAAGGGAGGAATCTAAGTCATCAGCCTCCCTGCAGCAGCAGTGGACCTGACTCTTCTTTGATCTGTAAGGCTAAGACCTCAGTAGCTTCTTTATTCCCATGGTGAGACCAGCTCTTGATTTTGACTCCTGGTCTTATCCTTAGGCCCTCCCAGAAAGCCATCTCACCTTGGTTTTATGCCCGAGGGGTGTCCTAGCATTACTTTTTGTGTACCTGCCCCCTTTTCAGGGGCTGCAAAGAGCAATCATCACAGGGACATTGCTTGCTTGCCCACCATCAAGAGACAAATGTCTCTTTAAATGATTTAAAATGTGTGATGTTTGTTGTTACGGTTTGGGTGTAGTTGGTCCTTCAGCAAATCCTGTGGTGGAAGGCTTGTCCCCTACATAATGCTCAAAAGATGGTGAGACAAGAGATGGGATCCAGCAGGAAGCCACCAGGGCACTACTCATGGATGCTCTTATGGGACCCCGCGTTAGTTCTCAAGAGGTTGCTTGAAGCACAATTAATAAAAGCTCAGTGACAGATATTGGGGTTCAAGCTGAAGATCCAAAAAAGTAACACAGGCTGCCACTGGCTCTTACCTAGACCTCAGCCCGAAATGGAGATCCTGCCTCCAGGAATCTCAGAATGAGTCTGTGTCTGAGAACTGTCTCCTCCTGTTTTATAATCCTCTCTAGGGCTGGGAATAAAAGTGTTCACCACTGGGATCAAAGGCATGCACCACCCGGTTTCTATGGCAAACTAGTGAGGCTACTAGGATTAAAGGTGTGTGTTACCACTTCCTGGTCTGTAAGGCTGACCAGGGGGGTTGTTTTACTCTCTGATCTTCAGGCAAGCTTTATTATTAAAATACAAATGAAATGCTTAAAATGAAATGCCGGCCACTCCCCAGCTACTCTAAATTCCTGTCTTACAATGTGGTTGTCCCTACTTGCAAGCACTTTGGTTGCTGGGATGCCATCTACCCTAAGTGCTCTCCCAGACCCAAATTTGCTGGCTAGTTTTTTATTGTCAACGTGACCTAACCTAGAGTCACCAGGAAAAAGAAATTTCTCTTCAGGAGCAGCCCAGATTAGACTGGCCCGGGGCCATCTGGGTGTGTGGGCCTGTGGGTGTGTGGGGGCTTGTGGGTGTGTGGGGGGGTCTGTCTTGCCTGGAAAGCCCAGCCCACTGTGGGTGGCACCATCCCTAGGCAGCTGGGTCTGGACTGCGTAAGAAAGCTAGCTGAGTGAGTAAGCAGTTTCCTGCCTCCAGGTTCCCGCCCAGTTATCCTCAGTGACGGACTGTGACCTGAAACAGTCAGATGAAATACACCTTTTCCTACCTAAGCTGCTTTTGGTCATGGTGTTTATCCCAGCAGAAAGCAGACTGGACACGCGGAGGTGGGTCAGGATACTGAGGAAACAGGCTCGTTTCCCGAGCACGGTCACATCATACATACCCCCTGCCCAGATACATTCTTCCCTAAATGCTCCTAGTCCTGAGCTGCCACCCTCCACACCAGTGTCACCAGAGGTTCACCTGGTGAGGTAACCAGACTCTGCCCACATCCTGCATATGGCTGCACGGTGGCAGATTATAAAGGTAGGCCTTAACAGTATGGAGGAGGGTGTAAGGTCAGGCTGGCCAAACTCGGGAGAATAAGGCTGTAAAAAGAAAATCCAGGCCTCACAGTAAATCCAGTTCAAGATAAGGTCTCGAAAAGTACTTCAGGAACATCACCTACATCTACAAGCAAACTTCCTTCCCCATAAACCGCAAAGACCAAGGGGTTAACGTCGGGTGTCCCCTAGAGCCCCACTGCTCAGTGTCGCCTGCCAGTTTTCCACCTTCAAAGTCCCTACAATCTGATGCAAGGATTTCCGCCCCCACCCCTGCCCGCCATGAGTACTTTTAGCCTTGGTCAAAGACCTGTGCGCCCTAACTCCCTCCTTCCCTGAGCACAAGTCAGCTAGGACCGCCCAAGATTCTCACTGAACAGAAGAGGCAAGAGCTTAAGCAGCCCGGCCGGTCTGACGAGGTAGTCCTCCCGAGGCCAAGCAAGACAGACAGTCTCTACTGCCCTACACCCGTTCTTCCTTCCCCGTTACATCCGGGGATGGAACCGGATGTGGCGAAACCCCCGGCTAGGAAGCCCAGGGAGAACCAAGCCGAGCAAAGCCAACGATGGAGGGGCGTGCAGAGCCCCAGCCTCAGCGCCAGCCTGCCTAGACGCCGTGCTCTGCGAGCTTACGGGAGGGAGGGAGGGGGGAGGGGATCCCGGCCCGGGACGCACGGGTGTTGGAAGCTCGCGGAAGAGGGGTGGGAAAGCCACGGCGGGGGCCTAAGTTACCGTTCCCACGGCGGCCGACTGGAGCCCACGGCTGCGTCCGATCCTCGTTGAGGGCCTAGGACAGTTTTACGGAAAGCGAAAGTAAAAGTCCAGGAGCTCGAGGGGGAGGAGCGGGAGGGGCAGACGCGGGCCGGGCGGGGCTGCGCGCACCACCCGGGGAAAGCGGGCCACGCGCGGGAGAGCGCGCCCGCCATGGGAAAGCCCTTTCCGGCCCGGGCGCGCAGGCTGCCCCGGGTCGCCGCCTGGTTTGGGGTCGCTCTGTGAGGTTCGGGCAACCCTCTCCGAGGCACGAAGCGAGCCGGTAGAGTTCTCTCTACCGACCTGGCCAGCCGCTGACTCTATGGAGCTGCCTGCCAGAAAAGTGATCCCCAGAATACCCTCCTCAAATCTGCTGCGTGCTCTGAAAAACTGTGTGCATGGTCCAGTTCTCCGCAAAGCCCCCCCAGGAGAGGGGCCCAGCGAGTTGGAGCCACTCCCTTCCCCTCCCCTTCTCACCTGCTCTACTTAAGCAAAGTTCCCCGCGCTCAGCTAAGAGCGCACGAGTTTGCAAACCGGTTGAAGTCAAGGATCCCGCGGCCGCGCAGTCCCTGATGAAGCGAAGACGGCCGAAGTGCAGATTGACCCAAAGATTTGACGTCCCCTCAATGACGGGGCTCCTGTTTTGTCATTTTCCCTTTAACGCAATCAGCATCTCTACAGGATACCAACTGTAGCTTTGGTCAGGTGTCTTTTCAGAAGTTGCTGGGGAGAGGCCGCTAGGGCAGTAACTTTGTCTTAAGCAAGTCTCGGCCTCCTAACTCTGGCTTGCATGGATATTGCCCCCAAATCATTCGTGTGTGCTGCCCTGTTCCAGGCACAATGAGGAAGCAGACAGCGTTTCCACATGTCCCCCTTCATGTCACCTCCAATGTGCATGCACACGCCACACACACACACACACACACACACACACACACACACACACACACACACGGCACCAGAGATCCTTGCTTCTAGAACCTTAAAGTCTCTTGAATCACCAGGACTTTTTCTTCTTCTTCTTGAGCCCGAGTTTCAGCACTATGTCTAAAATCTTAGCAGGTATGGGCACTTCCTGGACGTCAAGAAAGACTCACCCCAGTCAAGTGTGAGGAAATAATTAAAATCAACAGTTCTTAATATGACTCCCCTACTGTTTATTCAATGCTGGTGTCCCTGGACTGTTCAAATACATGTTGTGGTAAGCCATGGCTCACACTGAGATGATTTGCTTTTTAAAACAATTTAACTGGCAATCCTTTGAAAAATGAAGAATTCCATTAAATGAAGCTACGTGCTGCTTTATCCAAGGTGTAAACCTAGACTTATCCAGGTCAGCTCTGAAGTGTGGAAGGGACTTTTAACAGTCCATCTGAGCTCATTCAGTGGCGAGGCTTTGAGTTGCCCGTATTCAAGCTTGCGGGAAGGAGCCAGGTTTGTGGACTGTTGTGATAAGCAAAAATGTGCTGCACTGCTGCAGAACGTGACTTTAACTCTGTGAAGGTGGTTTACATTTGTTTATGCTACATTGTTTAATGCTGTAAGGATGTGTGTTTAATTAGGTAAATGTGTTGCTTTTGTTTCACCTTGTCTTCCTAAGGTACCTAAAAGCTCTAATAAAAGTTGAGTGACCAATAGCTAGGAAGTAGAGGGATAGGTAGTGCTGGCAGGCAGACAGACTAAGTAGGAGGAGAAATCTAGATTCAAGAGCGAGAGAGAAGGAGGAGAGAACAAGGGAGAAAGAGAGGGACACTCCTGGGGTCAGAAATCAGGCACATGAAGCAAGAAAATAGGACAGGAAGGAAGAAAGGAAGGAAGGAAGGAAGGAAGGAAGGAAGGAAGGAAGGAAGGAAGGAAGGAAGGAAGGAAGGAAGGAAGGGGAAGGAAGAAAAGGGAAGGAAGGTAAAAAGCCCTGAGGCAAAGCATAGATAGAGAAACAGATTCAAATAAGAGCTAAGCTAAGGCAGAACATTCAAAACTAATCTGTGTCATGATTTGGGAGCTGGGTGGTGGTAAAAGAAAAAGCCTGGTACAGCCAGGGTCTTGTTGCCGAGAAAGAAGGTCCCACCATGTGTTACAGCACGCATGGCAGGTCAGCATAGCTGGCTCAGACGGAGAGACAGAGTCGCACATGAGCTGAAAAGCTTCTCTCAGTCCTTACTTGTAAACTGGCGTGAGCAACTTCGGTTCTTTGCTCCCAGGCTGGATTATTACAGCATCAACATTCAATCTCCTGAAAACACAAAGGGAAGAGACCTGCCTTGGCTTTCCCTCTGTGACAGTGTACTGGCAACCTGAGTGCAAACGGTATGCTCGCCTTTAAATTTACTTATTTATTTTGTCATAAGTATTTATTTATTTATTGGTTTTCAGAACAGGGTTTTTCAGTGTAACCTTGACTATCCTGGCACTTGCTCTGAAGATCAGGCTGACCTCCAACTCTCAGAGATCTGCCTGCCTCTGCCTCCCAGGTGGTGGGAATAAAAGTATGTGCCCCATGCCTAGCAATACTTTATTTTTTAATTAATCAATTAATTAAATTTCCCTGGCTCAATCACAGTTACCCCTCCCTCCTCTCCTCCCAGTTCCCCCTGCCCAGCCTTCTCCACATCTACTCCCTCACCCTCCCCTTCAGAAAAGTGCAGGTCCCCCAGCCATGGCATATCAAGTGGCAGCAAGGTATCTCCTCTCCTATTAAGGTATTGTGTTTGTACAGCTCATTTAAAAATGTATTATATAACTAAGAAATATAGGGTAATAGATAATCTATCTAGTCATGTTAGTTACATTTTTCTGGATATATAGCAATATATTTCAGCATTCCAGAGACTATTAGGTCATGAGAACTTTGACCTAATTAGTGTTTAAAAACATATATGGAGTCTCAGCTGGGTAGACTGAGATGCAGTAGGAATGTGGAGATGGGATCCAGTTGGAGGATGAGGGTCACTGAGGACATGCATTTGAGGGGGGTAATGATCTGAATGGGATTGGTCCCCATAGGCTCATATGTTTGAACACTTGGTGGACAGTTAGTGGAACTGTTTGGTAAGGATTACAAGGTGTGGTCTTGTTGGAGGAGGTGTGTCTCTGGGGCAGGCTTTGAGGTTTCAAAAGGCCATTCTATTCCCAGTTAACACTCTCTGTCTCTGTCTCTCTTGTTGGCGGAGGCCACTTGCCGGTTCCAGGTTGTCTAGCCCCAAAATAACCACACAGAAACTGTATTATTTAAATCACTGCTTGGCCCATTAGTTCTATCTTCTTAATGGCTAACTCTTACATATTAATTCAACCCATCTCCATTAATCTGTGTATTGCCACATGGTAGTGGCTTACTAGTAAAGTTTTGGCATGTCTGACTCTGGCAGCAGCTCCATGGTGTTTCTCTGACTCCACCCTTCTTTTCCCCAGCATTCAGCCTAGCTTTCTTGCCTACCTAAGTTCTGCCTTGCTGTAGGTCCAAAGCAGTTACTTTATTCATTAATCATAATCATAGCACACAGAGGGGACTCCCACATCACTCTCTGTGTCTTTCTCTGTCTTGCGGTTGCTATCTCAAGATGTTAACTCTCCATTACTGATCAACACCTTGTCTGCCTGCCTGCTGCCACGTTCCCTGCCATGATGGTCAGGGATTCTAGTCCTCTGGAACTGTAAGCTCCCAACTGTGAGCTCCCAACTAAATGCTGTATTTTTTTAAGTCACCTTGGTCATTATGTCTCTTCACAGAAATAGAAAAGCAGCCAAGACAGAGGATGTGTCTATTTTCTGGCCCTCTCCTCTGACTTCTGTCACTTCTTGGTTGTGGTGAGGAAAGCCACATTCTCCCATCGAGTTCTTGTTGCTCTATTTCTGCCTCCCCTTCGGTCTCACCGGTGAAGTCATCAGTTATAGACGGGCTCCTCTGCAACCCAAGCCAGCACGAATCTTTCCTCCTTGTACATTGTTTTAGATGTTTCTCACAGCAAGTGAAAGCTAATGAACACGTGTAGCCCCCTTGAGAGCTGGAGATCATGTGTGCTAACGCACCTTATAATATTTAGGTCCCTAAACTCCAATCTAAAATCCAAAGCTTTGCGAGCACCAACATGATGCTACAAGTGGAAAATTCCACACAAAGAAACCTTGCTTCATGCACAAAATCATTAAAAATATGCATAAAATTAATTTTAGCTATGTATTTAAGGTATGCATGAAACATGAGTTTCATATTTATATATGACTTATTTACCTACGCTATCTCATAAATTATGCAAATATTGTGACCTAAAAGAGAAGCTGAAACCCCAAACACTTCTGGTCCCAAGCATTTTGGGTAAGGGTTGTGGTCACCCTGAGGATCAACCTCACACCAACTGTCTCCCCTCATTTTCTGCCTCCTCACATTGGTCCCTGAATTATAGTAATGAAAATATTCTCCTAAATGAGGTACTTGAATACAGTTTCTCCAAGAGAGAAAACTGGAGAAAGATGGTGTGGGTATGAGCCAAGTGCAGAGCCTATGGTCTCAGCCTGTTTCCTATGGCTACAGTAAGGCTCAGCATTTCAGGATGAGTGACATTTGGCTCACAGCTCTGGAGACAGAGGGCAAGACACTGAGGTCTGGCAAGGGCTTGCTGCTGTGTCATCCCTTGGCAGAGGGACTGAAAGCAAGAAGGAGAGGGGAAGGCACAGGCAACCTCAGTGTCTCTGTGGTAACATTGGTTCACTAATTGCTACTTGTTAGGCCCCATCTCCCAATAGCACCTGAGGATAGAGTATCCAAGACATAAACTTTCGAGGGCACACATAGAACGCTGCGTCTGCACAGAGGGAGGCCTGTGTCAGTCTTGCGGTAGGTCTTTACTTCCTTAAACTGCATCCTTAAACTGCCCCTCTTCCGGTTCTGTGTGTGCTGTTACCCTCTAAGTCATGAAGCAGAAGACCAATTGAACTGGGCTTCTTCCATTTCAGCCACCCTCCTTTTCATAAGTGGGATAGAGAAGGCGGAGGAGAAGCTGTGGGATACAGTCAGCCCTCAGCCAGGTAGAGCCACTCTTAGCTTTTCCCATTCTCATGGTTTGGGGGCTCCCACTCAATTCCCCAAGTCAGGCTTGAGAAGTCTGGTACACAGCAAAGCACCTCAGGTCTGTTTCCATGGGTTCTGGCTGGGGACCACCCTGCTGCAGGGTGGCAGTTTCACAGTGGGAGGCACCTGAGCCTGGAGTTCCTACCTGCTTTCCATTTCACCCCACCCCACCCCCACCCCAGTCCCTCTTTAGGGCTTTGCTCTGATTGTCCTAACCACGCCTACCCTTAACTCCAGGAAGAGGCCAAAGGTCAGAAGCTGATAGGCTACTGTGAAGGTACTAGCTGTAACCCTGTTTAATAGTTTCCACTCCCGGTGTTCATGAGTAAATCCAGATGTCTGGCTTCCATGGAATAATGAGAGTATTTGGCAATGCGAATATTCTCTTGACATCTGTTGACTGAGGAGCGTTGCCTGCTATACATTACATGAGGACTTATGCATCCACCTGAGGTCTGACTGCTGCCTAGGACTTCACATCTGGCCTGTGTGGGTATTTTGGTGCAAGCATTAGGCTTGCCCCATTCGTTTACTAGATCTAACTGAGAACCAAGGACAGGCCTTGTTCCAGACCCTGAAACACAGTAAGTCCTAACATGGACTATGGTGTTATATTTTGGTGGAGGTGATTCTGAACAATAGATTCATTTGTATTTAGTATTTCCACGCAGCAATAACTGCTCTCCTCAGGTGGAGGACACATAAAGCAGTCAGGTCCTGGTGGGGACGAGTGGAATGTCACTTTGTGAAGGGTGTCTCTGAAAGTCATAAGGTTGCCTGTGAGCAGAGACTAAAGGCGGTGGAAACTCCCCAAGGCCAGGGGGAGGGATTTTTGTCACCAAGCCACCCCTGTTAAGACCTTTGAGACAAGAGAATAAGCAGAAAAGACTCGAGGAACATTCTAGCCCCAACACCAAGCATTCTTATTTGTCCTTATATGTTTTTGAATTCCAGTATAAGTTAAACACAAATGAGTAGCTCAGTAAATTCTTATTTTGTTACTACAAAATAGATAAAATTCAAATTCGGCATTTATCCTTCTAGGAGGGTGAGTCAGTCCTCTTTTGTTCCCAGGGTTTGGAGAGGTGTCTTGTCTGCATTAGTCAGAGGGGCCACAGCCTGCATTTCTAATTAGATTCCAAGAGCAGGTTTGGCTATTCTTTAGGCTCCTTTTCTGGAGTATGATCATGGCTAGTGTTCACCAGCTCTCCCCACCCCCACTCACACACACACACACACACACACACACACACACACACACACACCCTGAGCTCTGGTTATCCACATAAACATGATGCTACCATGAGTTAACTTTTCTATTTTGAGAAGCATGTCAGCTTGAAATACCTCTACCTTGTCTCAGACGCATGCGTGCTGACGGAGTTGCCAAAATTGTCCCTTGAGTAAGTGGCAGCTTTAAAAGCCAACCAGCTGGGGACTCCACAGCAGAAGGTCAGCATAGGAAAGTAGAAGTTGGATTCTGAAGGTTCAAGGCATCCTGAGGAGTTTTATAGTGGTGGGATTTTGAAGGTGTGAGCATCTCGACTGGGTTCTGGTTTTCTTGCCCGTTGCTTCTCCCTGTCTACCGTACTCCAAGATGAACGTGCAGGCCTGCTCTAGGTGCGGCTATGGCGTCTACCCTGCTGAGAAGATCAGCTGTATAGACCAGGTCAGTGGAGATGTTCTACGGTCTTTGGGAAGGTTGACATACCTGGGACATGTGTCTTCTCACATATGGAGCTTTATAGAATGATAAGGGAAGGATACATTCTACTTTTCTTAGGTTTGAATCATTTCTATGTCTTCTGTGCTGCTTCAAGAAAAAAAATTGTTTCATTTTAGCATGCTCTACTCAAGTGTATCGTTCATGAATTTTAGTTTCATTTTATCCATGATCCCCAACTCTTTTACCTTAAAGTCTGTGAGCCCCGAGTCTGGAGGAAGACCACTAACTGTCTGGTCTTTTCTGTGCCTTCCAGACATGGCACAAGGCATGTTTCCACTGTGAAGTCTGCAAGATGATGCTCTCTGTTAATAACTTTGTGAGTCACCAGAAAAAGCCGTACTGTCATGCGTAAGTGTCTGATAGCCAGCCCCCACGGCTTGGCTTCTGGTTTCCAAAAAATAGCCAACTGAGGGATCGGGTTCTCAGCTCCAGGCTGGACTCTAAGCATCCCCTCCGGGAAAGTGCTCACTCAAATCTAGTCACGGAAGAGCCCTAATGTGGGATTTTGGCGAAAGACCAGCTCCCCCCACTGTAACCGTGTGTCAAGTTATAAAACCTGTAGAACACGGCAACAAAGAAATGCATAGATGGGGCTGTAGAGACGCTCTTAAATGACGTCCGGATCTATGACCGCCCTCAGTGAAAATTAACCTCCATGTCACGTGTGTTGAATTTACTTATGTTTATGAGGGGTAAGATTAAGTGGGAAGTCATGAGCTGTATTCTGGAGTTTTGTGCTCATCCATCTTAAAAGAGACCAGTTTTCTAGGAAGTCACTTATCTGTCCCCTGGGATCAAGCTCTTTTCTAATTTTGATTTCCATTGCGTTTGCAGCCATAACCCTAAGAACAACACGTTCACAAGTGTCTACCACACACCTTTAAATCTAACCTTGAAGAAGCCTGTGGCCGCCACGGGTGGGGTAAGTCACTTAGCTTTGCATTTTGAAATCCCTTTAAGGAAACGCCTTGTGCTCAGACCCCTGCTGATTGGTAAGTGATTCTATTTATATACAGGCCAGTTCACTTCCTCTTCACACACTCAGAGTGTTTATAACTGCTCTTTGTCCTGCAACAACAGTGGAGACCAGTACACAGGTCCTTGGTTCTAGCATAACCTTTGTGTCCGGCCAGCCAGGACACAGTGATTATCACTTTGTATAATAAGCCTTGCATACACTAGGTAGTTAATACATAATAGGAAAAGGTTTCAATGAGTCCTTCTTTTTCTCCCTCTGTTGTATTTTGGAGTAGAAAACCAAAGCCCTCAAGGTCCACACTCCATAACTCCCTTGAACTGAGTGGCAGTTTATGATTATCCAGGGGATAGCTAGAGATATTTTAAGAAATGAAGCTGGCTTTGGGAAGTAGATGAGAGGGCTAGGCAGGCGAGGGTGGTGTGTTCATATGTCCAAGCGTGTGCTCTGTCACCCGCCCAGCTGTTGGGACCGTCGTATCTATTAATATGCTGCGTCACCAGGCCCATGAGACATTGCTCTGGGGCATGGAAATTTAGGCAGATTTCTAAAATTAGGGATTACCCAGCAGGTGCAGGGCTCTCTAGTAATCTCTCTTCCTGGCATCGCCCTGTTTGCGTTGACTCTGGCACTCACTGGGCTGTCCTTAGGAAAGTCTGTCAATGTGACTGGACTTGCATATGTCATCTCTGCAGCTGCTGTCACCAGACCTCCCTCCCTAAGCACGCGGCATTAAGTTTGCATTTAACAAGTGCATGTGGTACTGACTGGAAAATTGCTTATATCACTCCATATACAACCTGGGGGAGCCGATACACTGTTCTTATCTCATTCTGGAGCATACAAACCTGTACAATCCCATCCAGATCTCGGTGTACAAATCCAGATCTGTCTGGCTGCAGAGTCTATATGATTGGCCCACTTGTGTACACATCCAGAAGATGGCAAACTGCAGAAGCCAGAAAAATGAAAACTTCATGTACCCAAATGTTTCTGCAGTTGTGTTCAGGGAGAAGGACTTGACCTCAGAATGCATATGTCATGCTCTGTACAAAGAGATCTATGATCTCTGCCATTTCCTGGCCTCCCTCAAGCCTCAGCTGGCAGGGCTACCTTAGAGTTATACAAGGACACACACAGTGTTTACCTTTCCCCGGGCAGTGGAGGACTCACTTCCTTTTAACTGTGTATGACAGTCCTAACCTGGAAGGATGTGAGGGCAATCTATCACTCTCCTTTAGACCACTTTCCCAGGATGCCTGACAGTGTCTATTTGTTTGCATCTGTATGACCGTGTGACAGTGTGTACGGGTTCCTATGTTTGCACATGGACAGTGTATAAGGGTGCTAGCAAGTGTGACCAGACATACATACTCATACAGACACATGATACATGCCCTGCTGTATATATGTATACATTCATGGGTATTGTATGTTTATGGTATGTTTGAATATATACATATGTGTATATATGTGCTGTATATATATGCATGTATGAGTCTGACTGTGTGTAAGTGTGTGTGCAAGTATATTTCTGTGTATATATGTAATATGTACATTTTTGTATGGTGTGTATAATGTGTGCACTTATAAAAAATTTATTATTGAGACCTTTTTCTACAGTTTTTTTTTCATTAGGAAAAATTGAAATGAATAATCATGTCCTTTTTAGGCCCCAAATCTTTGAGCTACCCTAGGGTGTGTGATGAACAAATTTTTCAATACTACCCTTCCACTCTCTGAGAAACACGGCCAATTCAAAAAGAAATTATTCAGTGCTTATGTGCTAGAATTTTCAAAGGAAGGAAAGGCCCACTTCAGTGACAGTGGGGATAGGGAATTCGGGTAAAGATTTCAAGCTGGCATAGATATATGATTTGTCATAGACATATGATTTTCTGCTTCACAAATGTCATAAAAATAAATGTTTATTAAGCCAGCAGTTCCTGTTTTCTGAGAGTAGATGGAATTTCTATGGCTTCTATTCAGAGACCGAACTTGCTGCTCAGCATCCCCCATGGCATGGCAGCTTTGGCTTCTCGCCTTGCTCAGTCCAGTGGCTGTGACTGTCACTCAGGGCTAACAGTGCTGGGCAGGGGTGGCATGGCGGCTTTCGGAAAGTGGGGCAGAGCCTCTTGTTTTGGTCACACGTTGCTTTTTTCTTAAGTTGTGATTCTCTAGCAGGGTTGTTTTACCCACGTAGGACATTTGCTGACTGGGGAATCTGTCACTGTCTCAATTGGGAGGGAGGAATTATTGTACCTGGTGGGTAAGCTCCTGCCATGCTCAGGAAGTTCCACAAGACAAAGACTTAGCTATGTATCAGGAACCCTGCCTTGAGGTTCTGTTCATGACAGTCTCTCCAAATCCAATGAGGATGTGTGTAAAGCATCTCGGTCGTGCACTGATAGTGGGTCTGCACCAGACAGTAAGCAGGAGCAGCCTGGAAAGTCAAAGACAGAAAGTGTCCTTGCCTGGAAACTGGAACTCCTAGGTTTAATTTTTCTCTCTGCCTTTGTTTCTCCATTGTCTGCAAAACTAAGGATTTAAACTTCAGCTTGTAAAAACTTTAGTTTTGGGGCTCCATCTCAGATCCAACAAATTGTGATATCTTGGCTTTGGATCTAAGAACTTGCTGAGTTTTTTCTTATTATGAATCCTTCCACGGAGTTCTCTTTAAGAAACCTTTGCTTTCCCCCAAATCTGGAGGTATTGACCTGCCAGTTCTCCCCAAACTGATCCGAATGCAGACACGATATTGTACATCCGTGCCTTTGCCATCACAGTTGGAGTTGTGGTGTGACTTATAGATACTGCGATGCCTATAATAACTGTGAAAATATGAAGGCTTGGGGACAGTGGGGATCTGGAGGAACATAGCAGAAAGGCTTAGTTTACCAGTTCTCAAGATTTACTATAAAAGCAATATCTTGTTACTTAGTGCACTGAGCCTAAGACAGACCAGTGAGACAGACAGTAGGTGAGATAACAAAGTCTGACAATGAGTTGCCCTTGTGTGGTCTCTTTAATTACAAAAAAAAAGCACAAAACCAACAACACCACTGCAGTTCACTGTCAAAAGAACACTCTTTAGGGCACATGTTGGAGAGACCGACATTTGCACACTCATTCACAGCTACATATTCACTTGTTTCCATGTGTGTATGTATGTGTGTATGAGCATTTGTGCCTGGGCGTACATGTGTGGTTAAAGGCAACTCGTGCGAGTCAGCTCCTTTCCCCCACCATGTGAGTGTTGGGGATTGAATTCAGGTTGTCAGGCCTGATGGCAAGGCCTTCACTAGCTGAGCCAGAGCCACATCTACTCAAGAGCACTTTACACAGAGCAGGGGTTCAATACCCACCACTGGCTGGTGGCACAAATGAAGCCACAGTGGAGCCAATAACGCAGTGAGCTTTGTGGTGCCGCTAAGAGGCCTCCTCCCAGCTGAGACTTGGAAGAACTGCCCCGATCCAGCTGTGCAGCGCCTGTTTTCTCTCGCTTCTCTGATGGAACTCTTACTGACTCCGCTTTCACTGTGTACAGATCAATGGCCAAGAAGATGGTAAGCAGGTAGAATCCGTTTTCCACTGGGACATGAAGTCTAAGGATGGAGCAGGAGCACCTAGCAGGCAACCACTGCTGAGTGAGGTGAATGTGGAAGGGAGAGGAGGGGCAGACCAAGCCGAAGGTGACCGCTGTTGCTGTTGCTCCTAAGGAACCACTAGCTTGTCCTTCATACATGTGTCGAACCACCTGTCTGTAAACTAACCCTTCCTGAGAGCACCCAGCTGTGTCTGCCCAGCTCAGATTTGTCACCTTCTGTCCTCCAGCCGCAGGGTTTCTGTAACCAGGAACAGTGGCCCCAGTGCGGCCAGTGTTATTCTTCATCCTGTGACACCCCACCTGACCCCAGGCCTTCCTCTCTGTCTTTCTGTCCCCCTCCTCTGATTCCACCATTCCTCCCTGGTCCTGTAAGGGCCTCCTAAAATGACTCTGCCTGCCTCTGCCTCCCACATGCTGGGGTTAAAGGTGTGCACCACCACACCAGGCTGTAAGAGATTAGTTTGTTTGTTTTTATGGTGGCCCATATCCTCCTCCTTCAGCTCTTACATTCTTCCTTCCCCCTCTTCTGTGATTTTCCTTGAGCCTTGGAGGGGATGATGTAGATGCATGTAGGGCTATGAATATACTATTATTTGTTCTGGGAACGTTGACCAGTTATGAGTCTGTGCCCTAAGTGCTGCATGTCTGACCAAGGCTGAAAGCATCACTAACCTGTGGCTACGAACTTCAATATTCAGGACAATAGTAGATGCCCCTACTGCCAATGGCCTCTATGGCCTTGGTATCTTGACCAGGTCACAATACCAGTTCCATGTGTGTCATAAGTTCCCTCCTGTAGAGAAAGGATCTTAAATCAAGTCAGAAAACAATTTTATCACCTATAAAAACTTGTTAACCCACATGGCAATTGTGAAGATTAAAGAATGGATAAATGCAAAGATGTCAGAATAGTGTCGGGTACAAGAATATTATTATTATTTTCATTGGTAATTATATGCCAATGTATGTTTTCATTAACCAATGTGCATTTTTTTCTTGCTGTCTTTCCATTCCACAGACACTTGAGAGCTAGGCCCACATCAGCATCCTTTTAAGCGTGTGGATGTGTGTCAAGGATGCATCACTGAGAGCAGATGTAGGGTTTGCCTTATTGGTGGGCTGGGCTGTCTGCTCTTACACATGATAAAGTTGCAATAATTACTCTTTCGGATACGGGTGGTGTGTTCCTAGAACAGATAATGAAAACTGAGGTTGTGATGGCCAAGCATACATGCCTTTTCATTTTCACGAAGGTTGTCGATTGCTCTCATGTACAGTTTACCTTAAAATGCTTCATTCTCCCTAAAGTATGTGTAAGCACACAGATGTTTTCTAGTGGCTATTTACTTCTTTTGTTTTATTCCTGAAGTTTTACAGCAAATATTTTAAGAGAAAAATCTTTTTCTTTTTCCTTTGGTTTTCCCATTGACAGATACAAAATAAGTAGTAAGCTTTGGAAATTTTGCTGGGTAAAGCTGACTTACTCAGATCTGCCTAAGGTGACCTCTCTCTGCCCAGTCTTAGTACACAGAGGAGCAAAGAAGTATTTTATTGCATTGGGAAGGTTTCTGTAACATAGAGGATCTCAGGGAATTGTTAGTCAAGATATTAAGTCATTTTCAGATATGTCTGAAAACCAGGAGCAGTTTGGTTGACTGAGTCCCTGTATGTGTTTAGGGAGCAGCATGCTTTTTAGAGACCAGATTATCTTCACAGCGAAGGATTGCTGGGGTTGTGTGGGGTGGGCTGGGGGGGGGGAGTGTGGGGTGGACAACCAAGCAGGCACAGAATGTGTCTGGATGCATGTGCCTGCTTTCTTTGTAGAGAGACTATTGGCCGGGATATGGAGACAGGAACACTTGGTGTCCAGGAGATCTGCCAGACCCTGAGATCGTAAGGATGGTTGAAGCTCAGTCTCTTGGTGAGGTAAGGGCTTATGAACCACTTGCAATCAGAAGGTAAAAATTCCTTTACATAGTCCTTTATTTTTAAGATTGTGGTGGAAAGAACACCTGCCCTTGTCTTGACTTGACTAATGTCTTGTCACCATGGGAAAAAAAAAAAACCTTGACAGGGGGATGTTTGTTTTTGGCTCGTGGCTGCAGGGGTCTCAGTCCATCCTGTCAGTGACTTGTTCACAGTGTGTACCAGGAGGCAGAGAAATGGCTTCTCTCTGTCTCCGCCCTTCGTTCTCCTAGCATTTACTTTAGTTTTCCCCACCTACCTCTGTTCTTCTGACCTATCACAGGCCAAGACAGTTTCTTATTCATCAGCTAATAAAAGCAACACATAGACAGAAGGACCTCCCACACCAGGAAGGGGGAAGTCTAGCTATAAATCCCTTCTCCCCAAGATTCCCATGTCCCAGTCTATGGATCCCGTTACTCAATTTCCTCACACATCCAAGACACTGTCCAGATGTGATTATGTTAAGGACCTTATGGTGATAAGGAGAACCTGGATTCTGAGGGTTGCCTCACAAGGTTCTCTCCAGCCAGTAGACAGGGAAGACAGGGCCAGAGGAAAGCTATTGTAGTGACAGAAGCAGAGATCAAAGCCATGTCCGGTCAAAAAGTGAGGTCCACGGTGGACTCTGAAGAGAGAAGGGGAAGAGATGATTTTCCTCGTGTTCCAGAAGGAGCTGGTCCTGATGCCCACAGTAGACTCCTCACCTCCAGAACCATGAGGGAGCAGTTCAATGGTGCTGGAGCAGAGAGGGTTGGAGATACCCTTCACTGCAGATGGCACCCTTGCTTCTTCTCTACACAGCCCATACAAAGCTTCCCATTGAAGACCCTGCTAGGGAAATTACAATTAGTTTTTGTAACTTTTTCCTTTGGAAAACAGACAGCAAGATAAACAGAGTGCTGAGGTCATATTTCTCATTTAAAAAGTTACCCCTTGGATTGCTCAGAAAAAGATGAAACTTCTCTCTTCCTATGCTGTAGAATTTTCCCTGGCGATGAGCTCCAGCCAAGTCTCTTGGATTAATGGCCATGCTATGATACAAGGACACCTGAGGGAATTGTACCAGGCTCCCCATAATATGATACAAACACTAGAGGTGATCACTTTTGACTTGGGGACTGTGGGTCCTCAGTCTAGAGGGTGTTATTTAAGGACTGATGTGTTTTCCATGAAGGGGATGAGTCCAGTGTCTCTGATGTCATTGCATTTCATGAGCTCTCATCCAGTACCAGGCTGGTTCTCATGCCTCTGTGGTCCTTCAGCAGGGCTATACAGAAGACTGCGAACAGCAGCAAGGCAAGGGGAGCTTCCCAGCCATGATCACACCTGCCTACCAAAGGGCCAAGACAGCCAACCAGCTGGCCAGCCAGGTGAGAGTCCCTGGGCTCACTTGTATCCTTGATGATGCTAACTTTTGACATGAATGCAGCCAGCCCTGCAATTCAGGAGAACAATACAAAGAACGTTTTATAGGGTTATGAAAACCAAGTTTCCTTATAATGTGTTTTGATTGGGCCACATCTACAAACTGTGGAAAAGGGAAGAATGCAGAGGCCACAGAACTCAGCCAAAGACTCAAATAAATGTTCCTCCAGGTTGCTGGTTTTTCTTAGAGTGGACACGGATCTACCTGGAGAGTGGCATAGCTTATGGGTTAAAGCTCTGGCTTTAGAGATGGAAGCTTATGATTCGAATCCTGGCTCTTTCAAACATTTGCTGGGTAGCTCTGGTCAAATTACTTAGCTTCTCTGCCCTCAGCTTCTCATTTGTGGTAAAGAATAGTCCCACTGGATGTGATTGTTGAAATGGTCATGGGAGTTGCTAGTTAGGGATACTTAGAAGTGCCTGGTACTCTATATTGGCACATCAGTGAAGAGAACATTTGTGAGCACAGACTCGGTTTGTTTTGTGCATGCCTGAAGGTTTAGCTTCTGGAGAGCCGTAAGGCAAGGCCCTCGCCGAGGCTTGAGGTAGGTGTGATACGGCTTTGACTCAGCTTCTCCTTGCCAGGTACAATACAAGAGAGGCCACGATGAGCGCATCTCCACGTTCACTCCAGTGGCAGACACTCCTGAGCTGCTAAGGGCCAAAGCTGGGGGACAGCTTCAAAGTGACGTAAGAAACGGTGTAGGAGGGCTGGGGGAAATGGATCAGTGAACAAAACATTTGCCACGCAAGCCTTAGGTCCAGAGTTCAGATCTCCACAGCCCTTAAAAAATCCAGACAAGTGCACTGCGTGGCTGCAATCCCAGTGCTCGGCAGGTGGAGACAAGGGTTCCTGGAACAAGCTGGGGAACTAGACTAGCTAGAATCAGAGAGCTTCTTTGCATTGAGTGAGAGATCCTGCAATCAAAGAAAACACAAAACATCAACTTCAGGTCTCTCTATGTAAGCACACACATATGCAAAGGAGCCTGCAGACATGTGTACCCATTCTCACGTGAAGACACATATACACAAACATGTGTACCACACACATATGAAAAATGATTTGGTCTAAGGCATGAGGGTCCTTACTTAAGATCGTGTTGTTGTTGTTGTTGTTATCTGGAGGAGAGGGAGGGAAGAATGGAAGAGGAAGCCTGATCCCTGCTGGGCACCAGAAAGAGCTTCCTGAGGTCGCATGTCATAAGTTAGCCCTCACCGACCTTGAAAAAAACTCTTTGAACAGAATGCACTAGGTTATATTTGTACCCAGCCAGGCATATCAGATGCATGTGAGGGAAATCTCTCTGGCCACTGCAGGCCTGAGAGGCTGACTTCTGAGGATGTCCCTTTTCATATAGCCCATACACTCCACCATGTGCTAGGTCCAAGAACTGAGTGTGGTTCTGAATGGAAGATGGGAGCACAAATCCAGCTTCATGGCTGAGATCTGTGACTGCGATGCCTACTTTGTGTCCCAGACTTGACAACAGCTCCTCAGAGACAGCCTTCCTGCTTTGCTAGGCCTTGGCCCACAGGCCGGGGCTCACCACACTCTGCGTGGACCCCCTCAGCTGTCCTGTGGGACTGTGGTGGGGTCATTCACTGGTTTCTTTTGAACTGCTTAGGTGAGATACACAGAAGACTGCGGAGCTCCGAAAGGAAAAGGCAGTTTTCCCGCCATGATCACACCTGCTTACCAGATAGCCAAGAGGGCAAGTGAGCTGGCAAGCGATGTAAGTACCTGTGGCCATGGTGTCATGTTAAGGAGGAAGCCAGAACTTAGCCTGGATCAGGAAGTCCAACTTCCTGTCCGTTTTTACATGTTTGCCAGGACCAAGAATTACCTTTCCCTCACCAGTGCCAATCATTTTCCCTGTGACAGTGACCTGCTGCTTCAGCCTGAGCCGCGCCTTAGACCCACACGGACAGAAAGCCCCACGAGCATGTAGTTTTACTCTGTGACCCTCGTAACGAGACTCATTGATTTTTTTTCTTACCCTCCAAACAGGTGAGGTACCATCAACAATATCAAAGAGAAATGAAGGGAAAGGCTAGTTCTGTCGGAGCTGAGGGCGGCGTGACCAAGGAATGTGTAGACCAGTATGGACAGGTATGTGGTACTTCTGGGTGTGGCCATGTCGGACATATGATCAGGACATGTGATCAATACATAGATCACAAATCCCAGCACCTTGAAAAGAAGAGCCTACACCAGTGTGGCGACTTGGCCAGTAATAAGATGTTTTCATCTGTCCACTGAAGGACGATTACTAGGAATCAAACTGGTTGGGTTAGCACTGCATGAGCATTGGAAGGGATCAAAATGTATGTCTTGAGGGGCTGAGGAGAAAGCTTAGTGGCTGAGAGTGCTCGCTGTGTTAGAGGGAGAACTTTGCTCAAATCTCTACCACCCACATTTACAGAAAAGAGCAAGAAAAAGCCTGGGCAATGCCGTGTTCAGTGGTAACTCCAGTGCTGTGCAAGGGGGAGATACGGGGATCACTGGGGCTCCCTGGCTGCCAGCCCAGCTTCCGTTTCAATGAGAGACCCCCATCTCTAGGAAATAGGGTGCAGCATGGCATAGCAGGATACTAGAAGTCCCCCTTTGGTCTCTGCACACCTGCACACCTACACATGTAATACACATGCACATTCAACATACACCCCCAAAATGTTTATCTTATTGAAAATATTGAGTATTTTCCTAAGTAATAGAAATCACTTCCTTAGGAAGTAAACAGTTCATCTAGTTTACTAGATAAAGCAGTATGATATTTCTGGTTCCACAGCACACGTGGCTGATGGGGAGCAGTGCGGAGATGTCAAAGCACCCTTCTGCAGAGACCTGCTGTTGGGTCTAAGCAAAGACTAACGGAATACAACCACCACATGGATATTCAGTGGCAGCATGGGGTGGGAGAGTCCCTTGGCTTATTGGATATTGTGATGTTTGATGAGGATGAGGATGACAGTTTTTTATGTATGCGTGTATGTATGCATGCATGTATGAATAAATGAATGTATGTATGTGTGTATGTTTGTATGTATGCATGCATGTATGTATTATATAGTGGTTCAGGCTCCAGGACCTAGTGTCTTAGCACCACATCGTATGTCTTTGGCAGTCCCTGGAATGTCCCCTGTGGATGAGCTTTTCTGAGATCAGACTCTTGAGCTATTACCGCTGAGGACCACACATGTCAAGAGGGATATATTACTGACCAAAGCTTTTGATTGACTCATCAGGTTTACTCAGAAGAGTGTGATGAACCTCGGGGAAAGGGCAGCTTCCCAGCCATGATCACTCCAGCTTATCAGAATGCCAAGAAGGCCAATGAACTTGTGAGTGATGTAAGTACTGGGCGGAGCCCCGGAGGCGGAGCCACGGGAATGCTGGGGGCTGCTCTTTCTGGGAGCCATCTCTTAGAGTCAAGAGAAAGCAGAATGCTAGTGTCGCCCCAGGTCCAGACTCACTGTGTTTTCTTGATCTACTCATAGACTTTGAGCCCATTTATCTGTCCACATGGAAATGAGACTAGACAAACTGCCCTGCTCATGTGTCATTTGAAAAGGTACCAACGTTGGTCCAAGCAGATCAAAACCCATTGGTAAAACCAAAGCCCCGTTGTGAAATTGAGCCTTTTAGGGGAAAAGCTCACTGAAAGAATGTAACAAGTCTTTCTCTGTTCCACCAGCCAGTTCCCAAATAGTGACATGGAGACTCATTATTAATTATGAAAGCTCGGCCTTTAGTTTAGGCTTGTTCCTAACTAAGGCTCATAACTTATATTAACCATTTATAATAATCTGTTTTGCCTCGTGGCTCTTTACCTCTCTTCCATCTTGTCCCTCCTGTTTCCTCTCCATGTCTCCCGGCAGCTCCTGTGTAGGGCTTGATTATCTCTACCTTCTTCTTGTCTCTGCCTGGAAGTCCCGCCTATACCTCCTGCCTAGCCATTGGCTGTTCAGCTTCTTATTACACCAATCACAACAAATACATCTTCACACAGTGTGCAAATACCCCACAGCAAATGAAGTCACGTGACTATCACATTGAGTGTGACCCAGTGAGTGATAAGTGGTTTTATTTGGAGAATGTTAGCAGCTGGCAGTCCTTGAGAGACGGGCTATAATTAAACTTGGTAATGTGGCACTGGGACACGGTCTCTGACTGGAACCTAGTTCATTTCTCCCCTTTACCCTTCTTCTTCATTCTGCCACCGTTCAGTGAGTACCCAGTAACCCAGGACAGCACCACCTTTGCCTCAGGAAGGGAAATGCAAGACTTTACTCCTTTCTCTGCAGACAAAACAGAAATGGTGTTGAAGGTGAGGGCAGGATAGGGTTAGAATTTCTCCTTATGGTGGTCACCTGAGGCACCTCTTTCCCTTTCTTCAGCCAGTGTTAGAGGGACCAGGAAGAGTTTTAACATGAAAAAGAATCGAGTGGTTTCTAAATTTAATAAAGGATTTTAAAGAGTCCAGAGGAATCTTCCTTCCTTTAGAGAATTCTAGCGTGTCTGTGTTAGCATTACATCGGGGGTTATTTCAGATTTCTTGTGCGGCAGCCACAACCCCAGACTCTCTGTGTGTGCTCCTTCCAGATAAAATACAGGCAGGACTTCCAGAAGATGAAAGGCGCCGCGCATTTCCACTCCCTCCCGGCCCAGGACAACTTGGTTCTTAAGCGAGCTCAGAGTGTGAACAAGCTTGTGAGTGAGGTGAGTTTTGGGGAGAGCCATTCTCCTGTATGCTCCCCCTTTCTCCAGTGGGTGCAGTGGCCCTGTTGAAAAACACCGCAGCTGCTGGTGCTGCTAGTGGCACTTACCTATAGCCCTGGCACTTACTGGGTAAGTGGGGCAGGGAGTCAGAGGCCAGCCTGCACTATGTGAGACCCTGCCTCAAAACAAACAAAATGAAACCACGCATACTGCCTGCGTGTTACCAGTTTCCAAATCAGGTGTACACAGAACCAAACAAGTTAAATCTTTCTCTGTTGGCTCAAAACTTTCTTACTAAATATTCGGAAGTGCCAATCTGAACAGATTTGTAGATGTCAGAGCGAATACTACATGATACAACTTTTAGAGATTTATTTTAAGTTTTAATTGTGTGGTGTGTGTGTGTGTGTGTGTGTGTGTGTGTGTCTGTGAGCACGTGTATGCGAATGCAGGTGCCCTGAGAGGCCAGACGAGGGTACCAGGTCTCCCTGGAGCTGGAGCTACAGGCAGTTATGAGCCACCCACTTGGGAAGCAAACTCAGCTCCTCTGCAAGAGCAGCAACTTCTCATCATTGGGCCGTCTCTTTTTCCTGCCTCTGAGCCATCTGTCTAGCTCCTATGCTCCAACTTTTAGAACTATAAGTTGTTTCATTCGTGTGGAGTCAAAGTCTAGAAAGACTGCTGCAAAAGCCCCGTTTCTCTTATCAGGGGAGTTAGAGTTCAGAGAAGCTGTGTCTACTGCACGAGTTCCCTTTCCTTCAGGCTGGCCTGGCTGCTCAGGGGCGCACATTGCTTGACCCGCCCCATGTTTAAGCCTTAGTTGGCAAGAACATTTGTCCTCTAGTTCCCCGGAGCTCTAGCATCCCTTCATGGTGGCTCCTGTCATCTGCAGTGCTGCTCAGTCCTTGAAGACCTGTGAGTGACAGCTCTGACTGTGCGAAGAATTACGGCTATAAAAGTGCCCTGTGTCATGTTCTCTGAGGCTCGGGCACTCAGATGCAGGTGTCTTGGAACACCCTGTTACTTCTGTAAGGCCTTGATCTCAAACCAAGCTGATCGGTGACCCTCTGACCTTTGGCCTTTGAATGCTCAGAATCAGACTTTCCTGAGCCTCATCAGGAGCCTTGGATGCTTTGAGATGGTGGCTGGGTACTGAGAGCTTAGATGCTCTAGATGATTCTAATATTCTAGAGCAGATGTTAGCACACTATGGCCTTGGTTTCAGTTCTAGCTCATGGTCCAGATCTAGCTCAGGGCCTGTTTTTATAGAGGAAGTCTTCGGGACACAGTGACCTTGTTATCTGCCTACATCCTGCTTTTGGCTGCCATCAGGATCTCACAGGGAACATGAGCACTAACATAGAGACTGCATGGAGGGCCAAGCCTGAAATATTAGACCTATTTTGTTAGCTATATGATAGTGATCATATTAATATATAATTAATGTTAACATATAATACTATATATGATACATATAATATAATTTTGTCAGCTCTGCTAGACCTGTGTAATCATTGGACCATCCCTTTTTCATAGC
Organism: Arvicola amphibius; assembly: GCF_903992535.2. NCBI lineage: Eukaryota > Metazoa > Chordata > Mammalia > Rodentia > Cricetidae > Arvicola > Arvicola amphibius. The sequence goes on along the minus strand of NC_052047.1, from coordinate 195,687,217 downwards.
CCAGAAAAGGAAAGTTTCTGGAATGATATAGAGATCTCAGAGACAAAAGTAGAACAAGAGACCATTGGGCAGGTGGAGGAAAGGGACAGCTCAGCCACCCAGGAGGGGTAGATTCACACAGGAAAGAGCCACTCCTTTTTCTCCATGAATATACATAATTGAACATATGACTATCAAGACATGTTTTTATAGGGCCTGGGGAGATGGCTCTGTGGGTAAAATCCTTGCTACACAAACAAAAGGACCCAAGTTTGGATCCCTAGAACCCAGGAAAACGACAGAAAAATGCTGGTGCAAACTTATAACTGCAGCGCTGTGGGTGGGAATGTGTGGGGTGGGGCCCGGGGAGCAGAGGCAGCTATGTCCTGGGAACCTGCTCTCCGGCCAGTGTGGCTGAAGCAGCAAGTTCCACCATGAGACCATGCCTTACAGAAAAGTAAGGTGAGATGCTCAACACGGACCTCTGGCCTCCACATGTGGACGTATGTGTGTGTATGTGCACACACACAGTTTAAATGTTTTGTTCTGTGTTGCTGTGCCTGTACCTGAGTGTATGTTTATGCACCATGTGCATTCCTGGAGGTCAGAGAGCATTGGATCCCCGGAACTGGAGATCTGCCATATGGGTGCTGGGAACCGAACCCAGGTCCTCTGCAAGAGCAGTGGCCTCTTCACACTGAGCCATTTCTTTAGCGCCTCCCCCCCCCACTTTAAGGAAATATCTCTAGCGGTAGGACTCAAATGCATACATTTTTAACTACACATCATTTGGCAGCATTTTGAAATGCACCTTGCACACCTTTAGAAGGCATAGCTCCGCCTTGTGGTTTTATCAGGCACTGTCACCATTGTAGTGGTATTTCCTTGGGTGAGTGATCCCACAGGCACTTTCTGTTTTGTTTGTCCCTGTGATTTTCCGTAAGATGAGCCAGCCCTGTCTCTCTTAGTGGTGCTCACCTTAACTGCTTTTGTAATTACCTGGGACTGATAACAACAGCCTCCCATCCTGCAATTTCCTGTTTGCTAACAATGGCCTCACATCCTGTGTGAAGCACAGGGAGGCTCCTATGCCAGCCTATTTGAAACTAAAGATGGCCTGTCTTGGAATGGGTTCCTCCATCGTATTCCTTTGTAAAGTATTGTTAAATTTTCCTGATGTGTTCACAAAGAGACCTTCATGTGGTCTAGAGTGGGAGGAGTTCCTCAAGAGGACTCATCTCTGCGGTGGGCTCTCAGAAGAAACAGGGCATGGCTATTACATAAACACGCAAGGCATTTTACCCCAAGGGCACCCACACCATTTATAAAACCATTTGGCCACCATAATTATTGTTGTTATTTGATGCTGCAGAACAACCCCAGAGTCCCATACTGGGGACACTCCATGACACCTGAGTTACAGCCCAAGCCCTGGAACACTCCATGACACCTGAGTTACAGCCCAAGCCCTGGGACACTCACTGACACCTGAGTTACAGCCCAAACCCTGGGACACTCACCATCACCGGGTTACAACCCAAGCCCTGGGACACTCACCATCACCGGGTTACAACCCAAGTCCTGGGACACTCCATGACACCTGAGTTACAGCCCAAGCCCTGGGACACTCACCATCACCGGGTTACAACCCAAGCCCTGGGACACTCACCATCACTGGTTACAGCCCAACCCGATTTACAGTTCTTGATCTGTGCAAAGAGTTACAGTACTTGCTATTGAGATATTTGTAATTTTTTGATATTTGCTATTTGTAATTTTCAAAATGAGATAACTTGCTTTGCTATTTATTTTTATAGAGGAACACACATACACACTCACACACACACACACACACACACACACATTTTTAGTATCCTCTGCCCTACTTTAAATCTTGGGTTGAAAGTTTTCTAAAATAATATCCTAGTCAAGTCTTGGGGCTATTTTCAAGAAGGACGTCTGGTTTGGTTCTACTAAGCACCCGGTGTTCGGTTTTCTAAGGTGGAGTATAAGAAGGACCTGGAAGGTAGTAGAGGTCATAGTATCAACTACTGTGAGACACCCCAGTTCAGGAATGTGAGCAAGATCTCAAAATTCACCAGTGATGTGAGTTATTCCCAAGTTATCTGTCTGGGCACGTTTTGTGAGTTGAGCTTCTGTGTCTCCTGAGAGACAGTCTTGGTGACTACATCCATGTGTCTTGGAGAAGCATGACCTCCCGGGTGCATGGTACCTTGAGTGTTGGTTAGGCGTGTCTTCTGGGGTTAGACTGCTTGTTACCAAGTGACGTCACAACCCCAGCATCCCCTGCTTGCCCGTATGTGACCGAGTCCTCAAGGCAGGACTGTGTACATCACATCTGTGTGGTATGGTGGCTGTTCCTGGTGCTGAGTGCTAGCATGGGAGCCCAATGGAGCATGCAGTGTCCCCTTCCCTGTGACTGTGTGCTTTGGAGTTGATTTAGGATCTCATGCAACCTTCATTGTCAGCTGGAGAGACACCGAACGCTAGAGTGCCACTTACTAATGTGGATATCCTAGAGAAATTTTGAAGACATATTTATTCCATTTTGGTTTTCCTTTTATTCAATAGACAGCATTTAGGACAAGTCTCGTTATTCTGCATGGTTGCCATAGTGATGAACTTTTAAATCATAAAATTTGGCAAAGATTGGGTTCTATTTTTTCTGCATAATCATTCCTCAATATCCACAGGGGATTGGTTCAGGACCCCCTTGGTAAACGCTACAATCCTCATATCCTGAAGTCCCTTATGTAAAAACGTTGTAGTAATGGGACACAGCCTTTGCACACTCAACTCCAGATTACTCATGATACTCAATGAAGCACGATTAATAAAAACTCAGAGACAGAAATTGGTGTTCAACCTGAAGACCAGAAAAGCAAAGTAGTTAACCACTGGCTCTTGCCTCTACCTCAGTCCAATAATGGCGATCCTGCCTCCAGGAATCTCAGAATGAGGCTGAGCGCTGTCTCCTCCCATTTTATGATCCTCTTTAGTTCTGGGATTGAGGGTGTGCACCATGAACCACTACTGCCTGGTTTCTATGGCAAGCTAGTGTGTCTACTGGGATTAAAGGTGTGTGTCACCACTGCCTGGTCTGTAAGGCTGGCCAGTGTATCAGTTTTATTTTTTTGATCCTCTGGCAAGCTTTATTTATCAAAATACAAAAGAAATGCCGCTACGACTCAATGCATCAAAGATGCTACATAAACAGTTACGCTAGAATTGTAAGAGCAAAGCTTACTCATGTTTAGTACAGACACAGCCTTCTTCTCAGAGGTCTCAGTCTGTGGTTGGTTGAAGCTACAGATGCAGAAGCCGTGGATACAGAGGGCTGACTGCGTGTAGACGATGAGGTAATACCATGCCCTGACTTGGCTTGTGGGCCCACCACACTGTCAGGGCTTAACCATTGGTTGTCCTCTGCCGGCTCCACACCCTCACGGTACATTTTCATACTGGAAAAGTCTGGTCAATTTAAAATTAAACGTGTAAAAATGAACAAACAGAACCAGTCTGCTTGGTGCTCCCCATGAGACCTGTTTCTGTGTGCTTGTCTGATTGTCTTTCATCAAGTTCTTGTGTTCTTTTGAAATCTAAGTTGTTTTAAAGGGTTTATTTTTTTTTTCAGTAGTGGAATTGTGTTTATTTTTAGTCTTAGACCACTAAAATAAGTAGTTTACCTTCATCTAGTTGGGAAATATTCATCAAAAGTTTAATGTTTTCGTGTAGAATAAATATAAGGAAAACTACCAGACGCACCTGAGAGGCCACTATGAAGGAGTCGGTATGGACAGACGTATGCTCCACGCTCTCAAAGTTGGCAGCCTGGCCAGCAATGTGAGTTGTGCTTAAGAGGTGATGGGAATCAGCTGGTGGGAAGAATTTAGCCAATTATTTTTTTTTAGCCTCCCCTTTAAACATTTGTAGGTTTTGGCTTGTGAAAAAGACCTGCACAAACCTTTAAATGTTAACCAATATAGTAAAAAAAAAATGTATAAAAATCTTTTAAAGCTTTCAGAGCTCAGCTAAGCGTGAGTTATGTTTCTTGGCTTGAAGGATCCATTATAGTTGATCCAGGGTAACAAAATGCTCAGCTTCTGTAAAGTGATGAGTCTGATTCCTCCTTGAAACACTGTGGGATCTCAAAGCTTTGACTCTGAGTTGCTTAGTTAGCTGGTAACTTTGGTTTTCAGTACTGAAGACACGCCGTGGCTGAACAATAGTTAGAGTGAGGGGGATAACCAAACACTAGGGGAGAGCGTGGCAGCTCCTGCTCTCTCTTCAGCTTTCTCAGCCTAGTTCACAGAGTGCAAACACCAGATTCTAAACCTTGAGGGAAGTAAGTACACGAAGAAGACTGACTCCACATTCAAACCATCTAAACGTTGGGTTCCTTCCGCCTCAGCGTGCCAGTGCTGACTGTTATAACTGAAATACTCTGAAATTTTAAACTTTTCATTCATTTTCTTAGTTTGTCAAGAAACATTTTCATTGTAGACCTGCTTGCAAGTGCTCATTTTAAACAAAACGAGGGATCTCATATTAAAAAGAAAGATAAAATAAATGTATTACACATGGAAGTTGACTAATCTTTGATTACTTAAGAATGATTTCAGTTAGTTAAAGGCAAACGTGTGAACATAATGCAGTTTTCTTCTGAGGTGATGAAAGTGAATTAATTTTGTTCCTAATTATTTAAAGAAATATTTATGATATTCAGAAAAGGTCAGGGGAAAGCAGAAGCTGATATCTCTTCTCTTTGGGTTTCAGGTTGCCTACAAGGCTGATTATAAGCACGACATTGTGGATTATAACTACCCAGCCACTCTCACGCCGTCCTACCAGACAACAATGAAACTGGTTCCCCTGAAGGAAGTGAGTCCTCCGCTACTCTTGTGTTCTGTGGCTTGCGGTGAAGCAAGGCTTGGGCAGCAAGACAGGAAGGGAAAAGAGCCCCACCAATCTATAGGAGGTTTGGAGGGACTAGGAAAGGGGCCCGCCCCTCCTCTGGGATGTTCATGCATGCATAACTAAAAACTCGCTTTCTGTGTAAAATACAAATGAGTCTGCTCTTGTCTTAAAAGTCTCCTAAAGTTCAATTTATCCTTGTAGAATCTGAAGAGCTACATCTGCTGAACACATAATAATTATTCCATAGCAATGATGACCTTTAAAAATTAGAACATAGTATGCTGAAGATTAAGTAGATGTAAGTTAAGGGCGAGTGGTAGTGCTGGCTCTACCTTTTCTCAGGGGTGTATTAGCAAGAATAGACAAAGAGGAGGATGGGTGGGTGGACGGATGGATGGATGGATGGATGCATGGATGCATGGATGGATGGATGGATGGTAGATAGATCTTTTAGTACAGTAGTGAGCCTACTTATGGTTTGGCATCCCACACAAAATAATGCTATTAATTAAAATTATTATTTTGCTATCACAATAATTTTATTATGTGTTCAGTATTGAAATTTTAGAAACTATAGAAAAAAAGCATAAAGAAAAAGATAGAGTAATTTGCTCTCTTAAAAACGAGTTGACTAATAGTTTGCTAGCGAAGGTGATCTTCGATTTACAATCTAATAAGTAATTCTGTGAGTGTTCTCTGAGTGCCCAGGTGCCTTCCTTCTGCGCCTGTGGGCTCAGCACAGCTCCAGGGACTGGCTGGAATCTTCCCACTGGTAAATAGCCCTTTGCATCTCCCTCTCTTTTGTTGAGGGTGAGATATGATGGGATTGAGTCAGCTAGATCCGAAACAGTGTCTGGACCATCAAGAAATAAGAGCTGGTAAATGACAGTTTATTAAATGAGCTTCGCAATGGTGAATGTAGCAGCGGATGGAACCAGAAGGACATAAGGGACCAGGAAGTTATTTTTAGGTTGCCTTGTTATATCCCAATGAAACCAAAACATCTTACTCTTGATTCCAAATACTCTATAGGCTGCTTAGTAACTAAAAGTAAACCCATGAGTGCGTATGCTTGCAGTCAAGTTTTCGAGATCACACCTAATTAATAGCACAGACAAAATGGCATGGATTTCTACAGCTCTGTATCTCCACTGTGACATTATCCACTACTACAGTTGCGGCTGTAGGGCTCGCCATCAAATTACACACCTGAAATGTAGGTAGCTCAGAAAACTAGACTGCAGTGGAGATGGGGTTTAGAGATAGCATCGAAGCTGGAAACATACACGCCATGCCCAGGGTCATTGCTTGCTTGTGCCTATGTGAAATAAAATCAAAACATCACTGTAATCGGCTGGGCTCAAGTCATAGCTGATGAACAGATGTATCTTAACCTTCTTCCTCTTACTCTCTTGGCTCTCGTATATGTTTGAGCAAGTTATTTCGAGTGTAGATTATTAACATTCAGGTAGTTTGGGAAGTCCTTTTTTTTTTTAAGAGAATTTGTGGTCTTACCATCTGGTAGGCTGAAAGGTGGTAAAATAGCCATGAAATTGAATATAGTGTGGGTCCTTAATAGGAGGGCACGCCTTCAGATGGATTTTTATAAGCACTAATAAAATTAAAATGGGACTCGATGCTTAGCATGGAGCCTTTCAGAATGTAGATTGAAACAGTGGCCAAACATTAATGAAACTGGGAAGCTGTGATTAATCATGGAGGCTGTTAATTATGTCCTGCAGAGGAAAGTAATTGTGATCAGTGGCATACTTAGTGCAGAATTATCAGGAAGGAATGTGCTATTTTAAAAATACAGTTTTTGTGGCGGTTTATCATGCATAGCTCTGAATCCTAATAAGACTCTTTATGAGCTGCTAATTTTCCCCTCTGAATGAGGAAGTCATAGCACTGTAATCACATTAGCACTTGACATTGAAATGACTTTAGATTCCCCAGTTTTCTCTATGTACTCCGGATGTGCAAAGTTTCTTCTCCTTGAATTATTAATGAGACGCACAAAAGTGATGGTCTCCAGACCCAACAGAGCAATCAGCTCTGCACTGGGAGCTCTGCAGTGTCCATGTGTTGCTGCAGAGACAGATTTATCTGTCCTTTGTTTGCACACGGAACACATTTCCTGGTCTAAATATACAAGGGTTCTCACTGGGGAACCCCGATCCATCTGTAGTCATCCCAAACTTTCCAGAGCTTACAGAGCAAAGACCCAGGGGTCCAGACTGAGGACCAATTTGCCAGTTGGTCTGGGATGCCAATCATAGCTTTTACCCTTTACTAGCTGAGCAGTGACTTCCATTACCACCTTGGAAGGCCAGGATTATTGCAGGATGGTGTGTGGAGCACTTGGAGCTGTGAGAGCCGCATGGGGAGCACCCTGTGTTTCCTATCGCTAACTGATATTGTCAGGGACAAGGATGACGTCAGTGGAGAGATGACTTGGAACAAACAAGCTGGAAGCCAGCACACCCAAGGTGGCTCTCAAGTTTACTTCATGCATGACATTTTTTTTTTTTTTTGGACTTAACTTGCCAGCTGTCAGCATCACAGCGGACCTGGAGTGGGATGTGCTGGGAGATTGGGATTGTGATGGGTGTGCCTTTTCCAGAAGACAACGCAGCCCTTTTCTCTGTCTTCTGGCATTTACGTTCGTTCAGCTCCATTTTCTGTAGTGTGCCCTGGGAGGAGCTGGTATGAGTGTCTTGTTTATGGCTGTGCATGCATCCATCACTCATTCTCAGCATCTTCTGCATCCCCAAGATTCTGTGTTTGCTGCCCTTTACTGGAAAGAGATGCTTCTCTGATCAAGGCTGAGAATAGCATCATCTATGGCTAGAAGCACATATACTTAGGAATAAGCTTGGCATTATTTAAGCTTAGGTAACTACTGTATTCAGCCCCTACCCAGGGCCTATGATCATCATGAGTCTTTGAATTCTGCTTACACTGTCAGGCATGGATTCTTTCCAATCAGAAGACTGTACAAGAATAGGTCTAGCAAAAGTCAGGCATGGAGGAAGAGGAGTTAAGGAGTAGCCTATCTCTTTCTGTTGAACTGTTTGCTGCTAATAGATTCAGGGAGATGACAGGGGTCATTGCTTTCAATTGTGCACCCACTGGAGCCCACACTAGGAGCCAACTGATGCCTCCAGCCTGGTGGTTCCAGATGACTGTGGTTAAACTAAATGAGCCATAAAATAAAACCCCAAAGCATGAATTTGGGAAAGGAATTGGTGAGAATGGGGAGAGGGGTTGGTGAGGATGAGGGAAGGGATTGGTGAAGAAGGGGGGTTGGTGAGGATGGGGGAGGAGTTGGTGAGGATGGGGGAGGGGTTGAGGAGGATGGGGGGTGTGGGAAAGAGGGTGACTGGAACACATTGTACACAAGTATAAAATGGTCAGGTAACAAAAACAATCAATAAACCTTGTAAAAAGAAATATTGAAAACCAAATTTAGAAAGCCCTGTGTCTTGGAGCTCTGTCTTTAGAAGTGACAAAATGCTGTGGAATTTTAAGGACTGGGAAATTATTCAAGAAGCAACCCCATTAAGATTTGCTTAAACCAGGACTTTATATATTCATTTTTATTTTTAAAGTTGTCAATGACATGTGTACATTTGCTGTGTACTTTAAAACATGTATACATTGTGCGGCATCTAAGCTGAGTGACTGAGCCCATGGCTCAGAATACTGCAGTAGTTTATTTACACAAGAAAGTGGACTTATTGCTTCTTGGTGATAACTGAAAAACAGAGCCCCTGTGTGCCTCATGCTGGTCCCCGAGGCCATGTGAGGAGGCCCAAGCAGAGGGGGCAGCGGGTAGTATGACTGCCCTGACCCCCTCTGAGGTCCTTGGTGGGTTTGCCAGACTTAGGCATCCAGGGCACAGGGGGGCATTCAGCAGGGAGTTGCCACTTTGAGTCACGCCACAGCTCGGCTTAGATATTGGTGGGACTCTATCAGCCTGGGATGTCTAGGCAGTGGAGGCTCATCAGGAATACCTGTGTGGGCAGAGCTATGTCTAACTGTTCTTGATCTGCGCAGATGCCATGTCTGTTGAAAGGAAGAATGAGTGAGTAAGTGGATGAAGTCAGGCATGTGGGAAGGGAGATTAAGGATGAGTTTACTTCTTACAGTTTTCCTTGGATTTCTGGTAAATGAAATTGTGGGAGTCGGTGGCCAGCCACTGCCTACTTCTTTGACTTCACCTACTTCTCTTGCTACCCTAAGTAGGTTTTGGGGTTCTTGTTCACCTCAAATCAGTCCTTCTCAATATTGTCTACCTTCAGGCTACAAACCTAGCCCTTGACTTCTTTTCCATGATCCCTTTCCTTCTGGGTCACGGTCAGGTGTATTTAGAGGAAAATGAGCTTGTTTTGTGAATGTGTTCTTGCATACCAATGACTGATAACACTTTACTCTTGGAAAAATAATTTGCATTTTCAAAAATGAAATCTAGTAGCCCCAGTTGTCTAGAGGTAGGAAAGCTGGTAGCTAATGCAAGAAGCTTTGTGGGGGACCCCATGCCTCTCTTCCAGGAAGATACTGAAATATGGGTGGTTTCCTTGGGGACTGTGGAAAGGTGGAAGTGAGGCCAAGCAGCAGCTGGTGCATGCGCCCAGGCACCATCTCTCTGATCTCATCAGGACCACCTCTTCAAGGGTCCCAGGTGATGCTTTGCATCATCAACACACACATAGGGCCGAGGTCACTCAGTGGGAGAGAGCTCACCCAATGGGCACAAGGCCTTGGGATTTTCTGTATCAGAGAGATAGACAGGGTTTCTCTGTGTAGCCCCAACTGTTGTGGTACTCATTCTGTAGACCAGGCTGACTTTGAACTCACAAAGATCTGCCTGCCTCTGCCTCTGGAGTGCTGGGATTAAAGACATGCACCACAAACCATAGGCCCAATTTTTTTCTTTTTTAAAACACATCTCTTTTATGAAGTATTATACATATGGAAAAATTCTATTTAGTGTATATAGATACCTAGTTACTGCTACTTGTGAGACTCTTGATGTGGGTGCTGGGAACCAAACCCTGGTTCTCTGCAAGACCTGTGCATGCCCTTAACCATCTCTCTGCCCCCTTGGCTGTTTTATAAAGTGACCCTGTGTCCATTTTCACTGGCAGTGAACCTAGGGATGGAGTTATTGGGATAGAGATCTTGTGTTTGTTCTCAAATGCTGTTCAGGATTCCAAGTGTTGTTACCACAGTTGTGACTGCACTATGAGTCCCTATAGCTACCCTGTCCTTGCCAACACTTACTGTTGCCAGTAACTGTGCTTCTCTCTCTGTGGGTGGGTATAGAAGGGCATTGCTCGTCTGATGGCTAAGGTAAAGACGTGCGTTTCCTGTGTTCGCTGCCTATTGAGCTGATCTCTGCTGTGTTTCTCTCCCAGCTACTCTCCCCCCCGCCCCCCCCGCCCCACTCCTGTCTGTTGGCGTGGCACGCCCACTGGCCCACAGTTAACAGTCTTCATTCTTTTTCTAATTCCCCGAGAATCACTACAGGGCTGGGGAAAGGAGCCAAGCATGTCATAGAGATAACGGCAAGTGGCGTTCCCTGTACCTGTTTTTGCCCAGGTCAACTACAGGCAGAGCATCGACAAACTGAAGTACAGCTCCGTGACAGACACGCCTCAGATTGTCCAAGCCAAAATCAATGCCCAGCTGCTGAGTCATGTAAGTAGCACATCCATGCTCAGCTGGGACTTCTGCAATGTCTGTGAAGCTTCTGAATAGCTAAGCCCAAGGATTTTACTTTTATTAATGCTAGGATAGCTAATAGCAGCCATGAAAAGATGCTCCTCCTTTCAAACATCTTATTACGGGGAAGGTTAGTATATGCAAAAGCAGAGTGTACTGAAGTCCCAAGTACCAGCTTCAACAGCTAAGTCTCAACTCATCCCACATCCTGCTTCATCTGTGTGCCTCCCACTTCCCCATCTCTAGTATTCTGAAGAAAATCCAAGATACTATCTAGCTTCATCTCTAAGTACTTTAGTAAGAATATCTAAAATGTAAAAAGAATGAAACATGGTTTTGCAATTTTAATATAGCACACCAAAAAAAAAACCTAACAATAAACCAACTGTCACCAGTGTCCCAGGTCCAGGGTTAATTTTTGAGCAATGCTCCTCACAGATGGCATTAAAGTCTTCCATCAGAAATCACCTGTCTGCTGGGCAGTGGTGGTGCACACTTTTAATCCCAGTGCTCCATTCAGGAGGAAGAGGCAGGCAGATCTCTGTGTGCTTGAGGTCAGCCTGGTCTACAGAGCTAGGGCTATATGGAGAAACCCAGTCTTGAAAAAACAAAAGACAAAAAACAAAAAACAAAAAAAAAGAAGAAAGAATTCACCTGTTTATTTAGCTATTTTGTGCACATATGATTTAAAATGTACTTTTTTGAAATGTGCATTTGATAACCATACATTATCAATTATTACTACCGACAATGTTGTGTTTTGACTACGGGTGAGTGTCTAGCCTGTGTACAGCAAACGCCCCACACAGCCGCCCATTAAAAATGCCTTGCAAACTCACAAACTCGGATGTGCCTGTGAGCTGTTTCATTTTTTATTTGACATCTTCAATCTGTTAAATAAACCATTCCCCCAAATTACAGGTTTTCTTGTAAAGGGCCCTACTCAGGTGCTCCTCTCTGGGATGGGAATCAGAGGGAGGTGGGAACGGAATGAACTCCCCAAGGCTTTCCTCCCGCTGTGCACAAACCTTGCAGATTGTAAATCCAACAGGCTCATTACCGGGCTGACTACGAGAGAAACAAGCTCAACTACACTTTGCCCCAGGATGTTCCTCAGCTGCTGAAGGCCAAGAGCAACGCCAAACTATTCAGTGAGGTGAGAGCAGGGTGGGAGGGGCTCGTTAATGTGGAAAACCCAAACAAACAAACAAACAAACAATCCCAAACAAAGGGGCTCTCCTCCCAAAGAAGGAGATTTTCTAGGGTGTTCACCACAGCATAATTTAGAATGCTGTCAGTCCCTGGGGGATGAACTGTTCATAGCAATGCAGTTCTTGTGTGGACACACGCGTGGCATGTGAACACACATCCTCATCACCATCATCATCATCGTCCTGGTGCTGACTTTGTGTGGAGGAAATTTCAGTGTCAAGAACATTCTTGCTCTGATCAACAAAGACACAGGAAGTTCCCGTGGTGGCTGGACCTAAACCAGGGGTCTAGATGGAATTTAAGGGGCAGAAGAATTAAAGACAGGGCCTGATGCTTTCTGCAAGATTGTTCCTATGCTGAGGCAGAGGCTGTGATAACACCAAAAACGTGATGAGTGACTCACTACAGCGTGGCATTAGCGTAGCTCCTACTGTTTGGTGGCACAGGTTTCGATACAAGATGGATGAATCCAGGAGTCACCCTGGTCTCTTGTTATCTGTGTGACCCTAGCAAATATCTTCAGCTTCCTTCCCTTCAGCCTATGTGAAGATTTGTAGTTAGCACCTACTAAGCGTGCAGGATAGGACCACACACAAGCTGCTACCAAGTAGCACCCATTCCTTGCATCTTGGTAACATTCACCAGTTTAGAATTTGTCTCTATGCTCCACACCCAGCTTACCTTTCCAGCAGCCCTGAGAACACTAATAAGCATTTTGAAATTGGTTAGCCCCAGCTCAGAGACATAATTGCCCAAAGTCACAGGACCGGGCAATGGGGATCTTTTCTTTGTCCTGTCCCTTGTGAGTGGCACTGAGGATCAGTAAGCTGTGTTAGCCATTACTGTGACAGTCTTGACAATACCAGCCAAGACTCCCCTGCCTGCCAACAATGGAGGAAACCAAGTTTGCTTTAAAGAAGAAAACCTCTCAACCTCTGGCAGACGAGAGGGAGGGGCAGTGGATCCCACTCACCGTGTTTTTATTTGTAGGTGAAGTACAAAGAAGGCTGGCAGAAGACAAAGGGGAGAGGATTTGAAATGAAGCTGGACTCCATGTCTCTGCTGGCTGCCAAAGCCTCGGGGGAACTTGCTAGCAATGTAGGTTCTTCTCGTTAACTCAGAAACGTATGAGGAATGGGTGCAGCTCAAGTCAGCTGCCTGCTGGAAAATAATGGCTGTTAACACTGTAAACACCACAGCACTTTAATCTTCTGGGTTTGGGTTTGAGAAAGATGAGGGGTTTCACCCCCCAGAATTGTTCTCTTCCAACTTGTTACAGTCAGAGTCCCTTCTATGGCAGTTACTCTCTTGTTCACACGAGACTTTCTGCTTCCTCTCAAGATTAAATACAAAGAAGAATATGAAAAAGCCAAAGGCAGAGCCCTGGGAACCACCGACTCTAAGCTCCTGCATTCTCTGCAGGTGGCCAAGATAAACAGCAAGGTAACAACTCCCCCTACCCCAGCCCTGACTCCAAAATGACAGGTGCACTTGCACTCCTGGGCAAAGCTTTCTTTGTGTCCCCTGCGCCTGCAACACTTTTCTTCCTGGGCTCCTATGAGGGACTTGTTCACTTTTTTTTATTTTGCCAAAGCATGGTGTTTTTAAAAAGTACGTGAGGTGTACTGCCCCGAGGATGGCAGCATCTACTGATCAAGGTTCATAGGCTCTTGAACACATCTGCTTATGCCACAGATGTTTGCTGGGACTCTGGAGCTGTGAGAATGAAGTGCTCGCGAGTCCCCTTCTCCCCCCACAGGACTTAGCTCAGGGGGAGAGTGTCTTAGGCCAGCGTTCTGCTGTTAAAACAGAATGCCAGCGGTGGCTCTTTGTGGAGCAAGAGCTTTGCTTTGCCACGTAATTCTGGAGGCTGGACAGTCCAAGGATGTGCAGCTGCGTTTAGTAAGGGCCTCGTGTTGCACAGGATGAAAAAGTGTGAAGGGGAACAGATGTGTGCACAAGAGAGAGCACATGATGGCCTTGCTTTCTATTAGGAACAGCTGTTCTTATGGTAATGAATCCAGCCCCATAAGAGGCTACAGTAATGTGTTCATGTGTCCCAAAACACAAACACTTCTATTTAGCTCTGCCACCATCACCACCACCACCACTGCCATCACCACAAACTGCCATCACTACCATCACCACCACCACAACCATCACTACCACCACCACCACCACCACCACCACCACCATCACCATCACCACCACCACCACCACCATCACCATCAACACCACCACCACCACCATCACCATCAACACCACCATCACCACCACTACCACTATCACCACCACCACCATCACCACCATCATTACCACCACCACTACCACCACTACCACCACCATCACCACCACCACCATCACTACCATCACCACCACCACCATCACCACCACCACCACCACCATCACAACCATCACCACCACCACCACCACCATCACTACCATCACCACCACCACCACTATCACCACACCATCACCACCACCACCACCTCCACCACCACAACTGCAGCCACCTACTGTTGAGTAGTTAAACCTCAATATAGTGTTCAGTGGGGGTGAATCAGAGCTCACCATAGAGGGGTCAGACAGTGAGTGTGTTGTTGATTGTGATGATGTTCTGGGTGGATCCTGTGGTCCACAAGCATAGAGTGTTCAAAATCTTTGCCAGGCAGAGGGGCATCCCGGGCTCCAACCAACTGGGATGTTGTTGCCTGTAAATAACTGGAGATTGACAAGTGTCACTGTGAACAACCGTGGCAGGTTGGTCGCAGAGCCTCTGGGAAAGCAGAGTATGCTACTGGAAGAGACACCTGTAGTTTTTGGTCATGTCTCTTACCCAGTGCAAAGCATACGCAATAGACACATGAGTCCTAAGTCCCTGCTTTATCCTCCCCTAGCCTTGTGATGAAGCCACGCAACTCAGCTGAAGAGCTAAGCATAGTTACCTGACAGGCCATGGATGGAGTGAAGTAAGGGAGCTGGCATCCAAGTCACCCATTTAGACCTGTCATAGGAGTACACAGTCACAAAGCATAAAGAGTCAGTGAGAAATAGAATCGAACTTCAATTTCAATGAACAACAAATTGTTATATCTGAGTAGCTGCAATCCAAAGCCACATGGTAGCCGATGACAGTGATGGAGGAGTAGAGAATTAGAGCCCAGAGCTCTTAACCTTTCACCCTATTCCTCCTCCTGCTGGACACTGTCTCCTTCAAAACACAGCCAGTGTGACCATCATCATCTCTGCTACCAGCAACATCACCACCACTACCACCAGCACCACCACAGCCATCAGCACCACGACTGTCGTCATCACCACCACCACCGTCACCACTACTGTAACTAACATCATGACCACTGTCACCACCACCACTGTCACCGTGACTGTAACTAACATCATGACCACTGTCACCACCACCACCACCACCGTCACCACGACTGTAAGTGACATCATGACCACTGTCATCACCACCACCACCATCACCATGACTGTAACTAACATCATGACCCTGTCATCACCACCACCACTGTCACCATGACTGTAACTAACATCATGACCACTGTCACCACCACCACCACCGTCACCACGACTGTAAGTGACATCATGACCACTGTCATCACCACCACCACCATCACCATGACTGTAACTAACATCATGACCCTGTCATCACCACCACCACTGTCACCATGACTGTAACTAACATCATGACCACTGTCACCACCACCACCACCACCATCACCATGACTGTAACTAACATCATGACCCTGTTATCACCACCACCACCATCACCATGACTGTAAGTGACATCATGACCACTGTCACCACCACCACCACCACCGTCACCACGACTGTAAGTGACATCATGACCACTGTCATCACCACCACCACCATCACCATGACTGTAACTAACATCATGACCCTGTCATCACCACCACCACTGTCACCATGACTGTAACTAACATCATGACCACTGTCACCACCACCACCACCACCATCACCATGACTGTAACTAACATCATGACCCTGTTATCACCACCACCACCATCACTATGACTGTAAGTGACATCATGACCACTGTCATCACCACCACCACCATCACCATGACTCAACTAACATCATGACCACTGTCACCACCACCACCACCACCATGACTGTAACTAACATCATGACCACTGTCACCACCACCACCACCACCGTCACCACGACTGTAACTAACATCATGACCACTGTCATCATTACCACCACCACCGTCACCACGACTGTAACTAACATCATGACCCTGTTATCACCACCACCACCGTCACCATGACTGTAAGTGACATCATGATCACCATCCTCTCTGCCATCGTCATCATCATTGCTTCCATGGATACCGCTGTGGCCATCCATCATCCTTCCCATCACCGTTGCATTCTTGTCATCAGTGTGTGCTGTTTGCATGTTTTGGTCCCTAGTCCAAGCACATTTCTGCCTCTATATTAATATTCATTACAACAGTTTCCTGAAGCAACGTGGATCCTAAGGGGGGCGATTTGCCTTTCCAGAGGCTGCCCAGCTGGCAAAGGCCAGGCCAGGCTTGAGTTGGGTTTGTTTGGCTCTGCGGCCCGTGCTTTGTTGTTTTGCCTCTGAAAGCCTCTGCAGAAAACATCAACGATGCCTTCTTCTGCAACAGCCATGCACAGGGAGAGGCTTGGTAAAAGTCAGTCCTAGAGACAGGGGGTAGGAAAAGTACCTGTATGACCTTGGTAACATTGACTTGGGGCCACCTTTCTAACAGACAGGTGGTCTCACCCAGAATGCCGAATTTCTGAGCCTGAGAGTCTCTCCCACACTTTCACAGAACTCCCACAAGAATAGCCTTTAATCAATGAGCCTTGTTTTGTTGCATTCAAGGTTGAATATAAGAAAGGGTTTGAAGAGAGTAAAACCCACTTCCACCTGCCCATGGACATGGTGAACCTCAGGCATGCTAAAAAGGCCCAAGCTCTCGCCAGCGACCTCGACTACAGAAAGAAGCTGCATGAATATACAGTGCTTCCTGAGGATATGAAGACTCAGTGGGCCAGGAAAGCCTATGGGCTCCAGAGTGAGGTGAGAAAACCAGCTGTGGGCTCCACCCATGCACCTTGCCCTTACTTGCAATCTCAGAGTGATTGGAGCCTGTTCCTGAGGCCATTGTATGACAAAGGGAACAAGGAGGAACTAGAGCTGCTTCAGGTCCAGGGAGGACAGACGAGAGAGGGGTGGGTGAGACAGTAGAGACCCGGGATGGGGCGGGGCTCAGAGCCAGAGCAGGGGTGGGTGAGACAGTAGAGACTCAGGATGGGGCGGGGCTCAGAGCCAGTGTGAAAGTCAGATGTATCGAAGTGACATGAGCCAAGGAGAAGCATGCTGGAAACTTCGGTCAAGCAATATGAGACACCACTTTTGGTCAGTCCGGTGTTTCAGCACAGAGGTAGAATATGCTTAACTCAATCACAAGGGCCATCCAGCAGCTTTTCCTCCTAAGGAAAGACCTGTGGCATTTCTCTTGCAGCTGCAGTACAAAGCTGACTTGGCATGGATGAAAGGGGTCGGGTGGCTGACCGAGGGCAGTCTCAACCTAGAACAGGCCAAGAAGGCTGGACAGCTCGTCAGCGAGGTAACTTGAGTGTCTGCTCCTGGGCTCCAGCCTCTGAGTCACAGAGTGTTGGTTCCCTCCAGCACCCTCTTGCACCTCCAGGGCTTTAACCTGAATGAGTCAAAGGGAAGACCCATCTTCATGTCTCCCCGAAATGTCTCCTGAGCCAACTCCCCATGCCCTTAAACTTCCTGTAGGAAACTTTGTTTTGGTTTGGTTTTTATTTTTGTTTTCTTGACACAAGATCTCCCTATAGAGCCCAAGCAAGCCCTGAACTACAAATCCTCCTGTTTCTGCTTCCTGGGTGCTGGGATTACAGAATAGTGCTCCCTGCCCAGCTCTTAGAGCTGGGATTACAGAAGTATGCCCCATACCCAGCTCTCAGAGCTGGGATTACAGAATAGTGCTCCCATGCCCAGCTCTCAGAGCTGGGATTACAGAAGTATGCCCCATACCCAGCTCTCAGAGCTGGGATTACAGAATTGTGCTCCATGCCCAGCTCTGGGAGCTGGGATTACAGAATAATGCTCCCATGCCCAGCTCTCAGAGCTGGGATTACAGAATTGCGCTCCATGCCCAGCTCTGGGAGCTGGGATTACAGAAGTATGCCCCATGTCCAGCTCTGGGGAGGTATTTTATGAACTTAACAATTTATTTTGAGTAGTTTTTTTTTAAAAAAATGGATTTTCAAGACAGAGTTTCTCTGTATAACCCTGGATGTCCTGGAACTGGCTCTGCAAACCAGGCTGGCCTCAAACTCAGAGCTCCACCTGCCTCTGCTTCCCGAGTGCTGGACTAAAGGCATGAGCCACCACTGCTCTACACAAAGTTGTCCTATCCAGAGAACAGTTTAGTGTGGAACCAAGTTTGCTCCACTTCGCCCTCTAGTGTCATACCTCGGTTTGGGAGCCAGAACCCCCCCCCCCCCACCCGTTGTACACAGTACAATGCAGGGTTTGCTGAGAGGCACCAAAGATCTCACCAGTCATCATAAGGAAAACAGACTTCTGTGAAGCAGAGCCAGGAGGAGACCCGAGCTTCTTGGCCTGCCAGTGTAGTGCAGACAGGCTCCAGGTTCAGTGAGAGACCCTGCCTCAAAGAATGAGGTAGAAAGAGGTGAAGGAAGACACCCAAGATTGACCCCTGGCATCTACATGCATGTGTCCTCGCACATATTTGTACACTCTTGTATGTGTACGCACCCACACACATACATACATACACATACACTCTCTCACACACACAAGCTGTGAGGTTCTGTTTTGGGACCTACAATGCCCCCACTCCCTGCCCAAGGAAATGTTTGAGCCATAAAAAGTACAAAAGTGTGTGTGCACATGTATATGGTAGAAGGGGGCAACTGCATCCTAACACTATGGGGTGCCTTTCCTTTGCAAACAGAAACACTACCGGCAGAGGGCCAACGAACTGAAGTTCACCAGTGTGGCCGACAGCTCCCAGATGGAACATGCCAAGAAGAGCCAGGAGCTGCAGAGTGGGGTGAGTCCTGGGCTGCCCTTGCTCCACCAGTTTGCTATGTCATCGGCCTGGGATCTCTGGAGACAAAAGCAGGTGCTGCCCAGGCCAGGCGCAGCTCAGGAATCAGAGAGCCCCCTTCAGGAGGCTGGACCTGGCATCCAGCAGGCCCGTGTCTGCAGATAAGCCTCACAGCTCAGCACACCCTGCTCCTCCCCAGTCATCAAGATATGCTGCTTCTTTTGCTGTCAGTGTTTCTTAAGTTCCTCTCTCTTGTTTCTCTTTATCCTGTCTTTTATCCAAGACTATAATTCTGGATTAACAGAGAATTATGTTGGAGGAGGATTTGGTTTTGGCCATGTGCCGGTCGAGTTCACATAAGGGAGTCAGAGCAAGGTACCATCTGTATGGTTTACAGACTGCTGTCCAACCCAGAGCCCTTCCACTAATGCCTAACCTTTCCTCCCATGGGTCCAGCAAATGTTACACCCCTGCCAGAAAGGCTGTCAGAGGCAGGAGTAAGCTACTGCCTACAAACAGCTTTGGGAGGGGAGAGAAGGAGAGAAACTAGGGGTTTTGTTTCCACAGATAAGCTGGCCTGGTCGCTGCCCACTTCCTGGGGTCAGTTACTTCCTCCCAGCGTATGATTGTGTGGATGCAGGAGGGAGTGCGCTTCCTGCCCAGTCTCTCTGGAGCTCTCTGGGTGGGGGGAGTAATTTTTGATGTTCACGGGGAAATGTAGATGACAATAGATTTGGGAGGCTGATGGCAATCCTAGGGAAAGATGTGGGAGCAGAAAACCTGGAGGGTGTTTATGTTGCTCTCTATCCCTAAACATTTTTCCCATGTTGTTTCTTAATGTCTGATATATAGAGATGAAAACTTTATATTGGTATGGACTTTGGTCTATTGATACAAATTTAGGGTCAATTTGCTACACTGTGCATATGTATTTCTGCTCTTGTTTAAGGTGTTGTGTTTGTGCAGCTCATTTTAAAATGTAATGTATAGTTAAGAAATGCAGATTAATAGATAGTCATCTGTAATAATCAAACATTGTAGCTCCTGGCTCTTCTTGGCATGTTCCATCTGGGAGCTGTCGGCCACACTGGCAGCTCTGATCCATTCCTGAGAGAATGTTGGGCACTGGGGACACTCCACTTGGAGCTTGTTTTCTTCTTGGCAAAACTGACCTTGAACTCACAGAGATCCTCCTGCCTCTGCCTCCTGAGTGTTGGGATTAAAGGTGTGTGCCACCACGCCTGGCCTATAGGATTGTGTGGTATACCTGTAATATGTTTTATATTGTAATAAGCAAAAATGGTTTCATTTTCTTAGAGACATATGTTGGAGCATTGTCTGTCTTTATTTGTGAAGGTACACCCCTGATGGCCATAACTTCTAGTATATGTGGGATTATTTAATCAGCCTTTTCTGAACTCAGAGTAGTTGCTCATTGAAAACCTGAATAGGTATTGATGATGTGGTATACATATTTTAATTTTCCAAACTCTACAAAGTGTAGCACATCCATCTGTCAGATTTCATTTCTTTGAGTACCCTTTGTGTTAGTCCCTGCAGGTAGCGGTGTTTGGTTTTATAAAGAACAAGTAGAACATCTCATTATAATGGCCTTAGCTTGTTGCCATGTAATAGAAAAGTCCTTTTTTAAGCCTTTGCTATTGATGTGATGGTTTTTATGAAATTCTGAGGCCTGCAACATGCTTCCAATCAATAATTGATCAATTTCTACATTACCTTGTGCTAGAGGACCTGGCAGACCCATATGGGAATAGGATTGTGTTATGTATATGGGACAAAACCTATTTCTGATTATATCTTGAACCTGAATAAATAAAGAAGTCAATTCTGTATCATCTGGTATAAATTCAGTGGTTTCGATATGCAAAACAACTCTTTTTGCATATTGCAAATCAGTAACTATATTGAGAAAACTTTTTAAATACCTCAGTACCACAAGCATAGCATATAATTCTGTCATTTGGACATAATTATAATGGCTTTGTTCCACTTTATTTAAATCTTTCAATTTGTAACTTCCTTCCCTGATTTATTTGCATCAGTATAGAATATACGGGCTCCAGTTATTGGTGTGTCACGTACAATGCGGGGAAGGACCCAATTAGTTCTCTTTATAAGGTTAAGGTTGTTGCTTTTGGTATAATTGCTATTAATTTTTCCCCCAAAATTAACACGAGTTCTTTGCCAAAGTTCATTATCATCCCATATTTTTTTAATTTTTATCATTAGTAAAAGGTACCATAATTTCTGCCAGTTCTACTCCTGCTAACTGACAGATTAGCAGGTCTATTCCTGCTAATTGTCCTGGTGTTTCATATTTAGTTTTTTATGTTTGCTTTTTGAGATAAGGATCTTACTCTATAGCCCAGGCTGGCCTGAAACCCTCAGCAAAACTCCTGCTTCAGCCTCCCCAGTGCTGGGATTACAGACATAAGCATGTATTTCATTTAACTGATTTATAATATTTATACTTAATTATGAGGTACAGCATTATAATCTGATACATGAATATCATGTATAGTGACCAAACCATAATAGTTAGCATTTCTAATTTTCAAATATGATTTCTATATGTTGGGAACCTTCAATGTTCTTGGTATTTCTCTCAAGAATGCAAAATTAATTGCTGTAGACCAAGGGTGGCCTACATATGTGTGTACACATATATCTGTGTACTTCCCTGTATATATATGTGTGTGTGTGTGTGTGTGTGTGCTGTATAACAAAACTTCCCAACAGCTGTATTTTTGTATCTATTATGCATCTATTCTCCCTGACTCCTGTCCCTCCCCCTTTTTTGCTACTTTTATGAGGTCAGTTTCTGCAGAAAAGTGACATCATGTGGCCTCTGTGCCTGGCTTGTTGTATTTACCCCAGCATCCTTGATTCTGTCTATGTGGCGCCATTTGTGATGGTGACCCACCATTATCCTTCCCCAACTCTTCTCTCTCTCTCTCTCTCTCTCTCTCTCTCTCTCTCTCTCTCTCTCTCTCTCTCTCTCTCTCTCTCTCATCAGGTGGCATACAAGGCTGGCAATGAGCAGTCTATCCATCAGTACAGCATCAGCAAAGACGAGCCTTTCTTCTTGCAAGCCCGGGCCAACGCTGCTCAACTCAGTGAGGTACCACAAGAGGAGTGGGCAGATGTGGGTTCTGCTCCCCAGTATCTCTACAGTTACCTAGTCATCAAACCCACCAGTCACACTGGTGGTGTCTGGTTCAACAAGAACGTATCTGGTCATCCCAGGGGATCTGGGTCTTGGCCAAGGAACCAGGGAAGAGGAAAGCAACCTTCCTAGCCATGGATGGCAGGATTCTTAAGTCACAGAATGGGTCCCGTGGGTGAAAGAGTGGTTGCTCCAAGAGTCAGAGCGAGTGGTGGCAGGAGAGATAGAAGGAGGGGAGAGGCTGAAGTGATTCCCACACTGAAAGGAAGGGAGGCCTTCCAGAAGAAAGACCTTAGAATGTGGAGGCAGGGGTTTGGGATGGGAGGGCAAAGAAAGCTCCCAGGGGCTGGAGGCTGGAGGGGGATGGTGCAGGAGAGAGTCCTGCCGCTGGTGTGTGGGAGCAGACCCAGAGGACAGAACTTCCAATGCTGTCCCATGGATGTCATGGCATCTGAGATGTTTATGAGACTTCTGTAAGACTCCTAGGGTAAGTTCTTAAAGCCTTTTGAGGTTTAGTCTTTGCTTCTTTTGATGGAAGCGCAACGTGCCAAGAGGCCTTTGGGCAGGACAAAGAGGCGGGGTTCTTAGGCTAGGGAAGGCTGCGTTGCTGTTGCTTCTTAGGAAGGTTTCCACAGAGTCTAGAGGCACTGGTCGTCTCACCACGGATGACTGCTGCTCTCCTGTGTCTCCCCAGACGCTGTACAAGAGCAGCTGGGAAAAGCAGAAGGCGAAAGCATTTGAGCTGAGACTCGACTCCTTGACGTTCTTGACAGCCAAAGCTAGGAGAGACCTGGCCAGCGAGGTGAGTCTGTCGGTCACTGGGCAGATGCACGGCTCTGCTGCTGTTTGTCTGGGCAGAATCTTCATCTCCCTGAGCCTCTGGGCTCCTGTGGGAAAGCTGTGTGGTTTACCTTAGGTGAAGTACAAGGAGGCCTATGAAAGATCCAGAGGAAAGCTCATCGGAGCACAGAGTGCACAGGGAGATTCACGCATGAGCCACTCACTGCAGATGTCCAAGCTACAGAGCGAACTGGAGTACAAGAAAGGCTTGGAGGACACCAAGTCTCAGTGCCACATCTCCCTCGACATGATCCACCTCGCCCACGCCCGCCAGGCACAGCACTTAGCCACGGACGTAGGCTACAGGACAGCCTCACACTGCTTCACGGCTCTGCCCACAGACATGAAGGTGGAGTGGGCCAAGAAGGCCTACGGCCTGCAAAGTGATGTAAGCTCTGAGCTTGTGTGTGTGTGTGTGGGGGAGATATGTGCACAGTGTGTGTACAGTGTTGTGCAGTGTGTGTATAATCTGTGTGTGTGTAGTGTAGTGTGTGTCTATACTGTGTATGTACAGTGTGTGTGCAGTGTGTGTATACTATGTGTGTATATGTATACAGTGTGTGAGAGAGAGAGAGAGAGAGAGAGAGAGAGAGAGAGAGAGAGAGAGAGAGAGAGAGAGAGAGTGGACTGATTTTAGAGAAAAGTCTCCCTTTAAATAGTTTCATTAAAACTAATCATTCATAGCTAGTGAAGAGATGGGAGCTCTGGTCCATGCCCCGCGGTGGTCGGAGGAAGGAAGTGGCTCCCTGGGAAGACCCAGGTTTTGTGTGAGGGTCCCTCCAGGAGTTCCTACTTGGGTTCTGCTGTAGGCCATCCTTGTCCTCTCCCCCACATGTCATTCTAAACAAGGAAACTGCCACAACAGACAGCGAGGATGCTTTGTTCAGGGGAAGACGCGTTCCTAATGAGGCTGACTGTGCACCTTTGCATACTCCGAATAGTGTTGGATAGGGCCCGAAGCCACTGTCTAGGGGAGACCTCCGATTAAAAGGGGGCTAACTGTATATTTGGGGGCCTTACCCATGACTCTTCAGAAACAGATAAGACAAAGTGGCATTTAATTTGACTCAGCTGGCATCGAGGGCACACTGGGAACTGCTAACAGCCCTTTACATGTCTGTGCGGTAACAGAGGCCTGCCTCTCCCCTTCCTCTCTTCTTTGTCAGAACCAATACAGGGCAGATGTGAAGTGGATGAAAGGCACGGGTTGGGTCGCCACCGGGTCATTAAATGTGGAGCAGGCGAAGAAGGCAGGAGAACTCATTAGTGAGGTGAGATTTCCTGACTGTGTGTGTGTGTGACGGGGCTTGGCTGCATTAGGCGTGCGGCATTTCTGCATAAAATTAAAGGAATTTCCACTCGAAAGGCAAAGGCACATGAAAGGGCCTCCGAAGCCGGACTAGGGCCGGTAATTAGAGAGAAGCCACATACCAAACACACACCAGGAGGGGCCCGCGGAGTCCCAGCAAAAACAAAGTGGGTGACAAGTGGCATTATGTATAATAATGACAGCCAAACAGAGCTGAATTGCCATTCACCCCTTACCTTCTTAATGAAGCGGCAGGGAGACTGGATGGAAAGTTACGTTGGTGGCACCCAGGAAGCCCTTTCATGACTTCATGCGCGTGTCTCCCTCTGTTACCACAGTGTAAACAGTTGGTGAATATTTACGTTGCTGCCCAACACAGAGTTGGGTCTTTCTCGTGGGAGGGATGCATCCCTTCTGCTGTTCCCAACCTCACTTTTGACGGGCCTCCAGTCACCTTAGCGGACCTTAGGTGGTTCCGTGTATGGGAGGACCTTTCACCGAGTCTCTCAGCAGCCTCGCTGGGCGGCAGTTTTCAGGTTGGCCGAGTCAGGGCAGGGTTCTACCTCAGTGCCGTCAACACCTTGCCGATTCTTTCTGGTGCCCTGCGGGGTCTTAGGGGACGTTCAGCAGAGTCTCTCTGGCCTCTAGATGTCAGAAGCACTCTCTGCCAGTGGTGGCAACCTAAAAGGTTGCAGACATGGGCAGATGCCCTCTGGGGGGGGGGCGGGGGCGGGTCAGAATTGTTGCAGCATGGAGAACCTCTGAGAGTCGTGACTGGAAACTCATCAGAGGCCCAGCACCATCAAATGTTCCAAATCCACCCCTCTCCATGCCTGTTCGGAATAGCTGTGTCCAGAGGGCAAGGGAGCATTTCACTGGCTTTAGAGTAGACTGGTCCAGGAAGGAACTCTTAGTGTGTATAGCCCTGGAAGACTGACAGGGAGGCTCCTGAGATATTGTTTCAAACTTATTGAATGCCCTGTCACTTTGTAAGGCCCTTGCTCAGTGTTGCAGTTTCCTGTGGGGCTGCATTCTAGTTACTACACATGAGCGGAAGCTCCTGAACTTGCCCTGTGCCTACTAACCTCATATTCAGAGACCTTACTCAACACTTAAGACCCAAAGAACCCTGAGACTTCAGCGGGGTCAATGCTGCCCCCTGTTCTTCAGCATGGCTATAGAAAGGCCCTCTCGGGAGTACGAACATGAGACGCTGTGGGAGCAAACATCTAGGCTCGAGGATTAATCACCCCAAACCCTCAGCATCGAGCCCTTCCAGAAAGGAGGTCCTTATTCTGCACACTGCTTCATGCCCAGTTCAGACTCCCAGATGGCTCCTTCAAGCGTCTAAGTCTGGCACTGAAGACTGGCAGAGGAGTCCTTTGCCCACAGTAATATAACTGTGCACGTCCCTTTCCTCATTCTGCAGCCTTTCTCAAGAGAGCTGCTTGTTCTCTTAGCATCTTTGCTTCAGACCAGTCTTCGAACTGTATATCAGGCGAGATCTATTTTAATAACTTTCCCTGACTATTTGATGTTTCTAGGTTCTTGTCAGATTGGGATGATTAACTTTCAGAGAGAACACCAGACACTTTTGAAAGAGCCACAGATGAATATAGACATGCTTTCACACACATACACACATGTAGACATACATGCATTCACTCACACATACAAGCATACACATACACAATATATGAATTCACAAATACATGCACACATATATACATGCCCTCACATTCAAACTCATATACACACATATATATACCAGTATACATGCATTCATACATATATGCACACACATGCATTTACACATGTGTAAATGCTGCCACACATACACACATGTGCATTCGCAATTTGCACACATGCATCTATTCACACATGTGTAAATAAATCCACACATGTAAAACATGTATACACATATTTCACGCACACACACATACATGTATACATGCAGTCACACATAGACAAAGACACACACACACACCCTGTTGGTCTGAAGCAGGAATCATTAGAGCTATTCTGTGAAGCCCCGGATAGTAAAATATTTCTAACTTTGCTGATTCACAACTAGCCGGAATGGCAATGTGCGGGGCTATGGTCCGGTAAGACTTCATTTACAAAACACAGGCAGCTGACCCGATTTAAGTGGACCTAAGACAGTGTAGTGCAATATGTACAAATCCAAACAGACCATGAGCAGGTGTTTAGAAAATAACATGATTTGGGGGAAATAAACTCCATCATACCATTAAAATCATAATATTTCAGGCCCTGAAAAATTCAAAGAAAGGGGAGCAAACTTAATCATGTTATCCAGAGTTCTCCAACAGGAGTCATTTAGCTTTGTGCTAGCATTCACATGTTTGTTGCTGCTTTGTGTTTTGTTTAATGCATATGTCCCACGTCTTCCAAACGCTCTAAAAACTTTCAGTGACGGCAATGGTATCCCTTTCCTTATTTGTGCCATCATAGCTTTGAGGAGCACCACATGTGCTAAAGGGATCATGGTCTAAAGTGAATGCACCCTGCATGTTAAAGGCTGGGTTTTGAAGGGGGAGGAAAACAGAAAGCTTCAGCCAATAAATGTAAGCGGGAATGTGCTTTCTTGCCACACTAAGATATGTAAACAACTGCAGCGTGGGGCTTGACGCCCTGGAAAGACTGACTTTGGAAGTGTGCACCCTACAGTATTTCACTGGTGTAATCTAATTTTGAGATGTTGTCTTTGCACCGGGTAGAACTACTTTAATGTTAATTGACATGAGGTTATTCTTAAATTGAAACAAATATTAACCTGAAGGTGCCTAGGATATAAAGATGGAGGAAGCCGAATAATAATTATGTTCACAAATTCACTCTAATCTCAAGCAACTGTGATTTTTCTCTTTCAAAATGGCATGAAAGAGCAGCACAAAATTCACAGCTTTGATCTTTGCCTGCTCAACAGAAGAAGTACCGTCAGCATCCAGATGCTTTGAAGTTCACCAGTATTAAAGACACTCCGGAGATGGTCCAGGCCAGGATTAGTTATACCCAAGCAGTGGATGTAAGTGATAATGTATATACATTATGAGCCCGAGAGTGGGCTCTCTTTCAGCGGCTCGATTGAAGCGCAGGGGATCTCGGGCCTGCTCCTTCTGTCGTCCTGAGGATGAAGGGTCCCGTTGTCTTTTATGAAGCTCCCCTCTGCAGGGTTGCTTTCTCATTAGGATGCAAATGGGGCGTTCCCGTACTCAGTGTGCCAAGTGGGGCTCTGCACCCCACTGCCCCTCGGATGCTCTCCTTCCTTGTATTTGTATAGCTTAAAGATTTGTAACTAGGAGGCCCCTTCCCCCTTTTCCTTTTGTTCCAAATGTTGTTTTCAGAGCTAGAACTTCGGGTAAAATTCTGTCTAATTGGGACAACGAAGCCCTGCTTGGGGCTTCTTGGGATTGGAGGGCAGGGATTAACCTTGTGTTCTCATTTCTCCAAGCTTTAAGAAATGATTTGAGTCTGATTTGTCGATATAAGCCTGACTTTTAAGCCACATTCCATATTCTGTATATTGTCAGAAACCAAGATTTGACCCAATGCTCAGTTCACCAGAGACTAAATGGAACATTGAGGTCTTATAAAAACCTCTCCTAAGCATAGGAATTAACTGGCTGTTACTACTGAGCATAGAGTCTGTGTGTAAGGCAGACCTGGCTTTTAATATCTTAAAATAGCCAACTTCTGACATGCAAAAATATTTACCATTCTTGGGGATTCTGCTTTCAAAATCCCCTCTATGGCTTTATGAGAAATTCTGGTTGTATCTTTTTCTACAGTTCTCCCCCAAAAGGGCCTAGGTACTCTTTAGGCTGTGAGATGGCATGAGTCCCATACTTGGTTTAGGAACTGAGTTCTTGTTTACCTGTTCATTAGCATCACACTGAATTCTGAGAAACACAGTTGGACAAGAATTTCTTGAGGAAGAAACTCTCGTGTTGTGTCCTAACCCTATCCAACTCTAGGGGGCGCTGCTGCAATATGTAGAAGCTTGGACGGGCCTGATAGGAGCTAGGATGGAGAAACACGATTTAGAAATTTTCTTAGGTGCTATGCTAACTCTGTATGTCATCTAGCAAACTCCAGGCTGCCCGGAGCTCGCATGGAGTTCTGGGAAAGGAAACCTGAACTTCCTAGGGGGATATTGATTGGGTCAGGGATCCCAGATGGTGGGGAAGGAAAGAAGGCAGCGGCAGGCCTGGGAAACATCCCTGTAGATAGAATGGTCATTACCTGCACACCTCCTGGGCCACTATTCCCTGTTGCACACCTTGAGTGGATAGCCGGATGAGTCGAGCGTGGCCAGACCTCGTTTTCTCCAGCTGACGCCTCAGCCGTCCTTAAGAGTGTAGCATTGATGGTGGGGACCATTTCCACCTGCCATGCTCTGAGCTGGAAAATAGAACCAAGGAGAGAGTACCAAGATGTCCCTCTGCCAGGCAGGAGAGCCCTGGGTGGAGGCTGGGTGCCGTGATCAGGTCTATAGGATGATATAGCAGCCGTGGATCCCCTGCCTCGTGGCTGCTGGATGTATGGGGAAGGTTCTGGGTTTAATGCAAAGTCCTCTCTCGACCCACAGAGATTGTATAGGGAGCAAGGAGAAAGCATAAAGCACCATTACACGCAGACGGTGGACTTGCCTGAAGTCCTGCTGGCCAAGCTGAATGCCATGAACATCAGTGAGGTGAATCTTCCGCACGATGCTGGGTTTAGAGACAGGAGGGCGGGGTGTCTCATGGGCATGCGTGGTGCCCTGAGCTGTCACTAGGTTGACATTTATCACTTCTCTGAACGAGGGGATCCACACTTGAGTTTGTGGTGGGCCCTTTAAAGAGCTGGTGCTGGGCAAGACAGAAACTAACTGGGGAATGACACAGAAGAAGTCCCTGCCTTCCTACGTAGGCCTTTGGATGCAGGGGCTGAAGTGTGACAGAAGCATCTCAGTAGAGCTCCATGTAGCTGGTAGCTGTGCCAAGGACACATCTGGGGATGTTAACTCTTCCCCTCCGTAGTTTCTATAAGAACCCTTTTCCCCGTCCCTCCTGGTCTTTGGTTGAGACATTTGGCTATTCTCTATCTTGTATAATGAGCTATCCAAACACAGTCGTGGGCTTTCTTAATCCAATGAGCTTGCTGCTCAATCAGATCTAGGTCTATCAGACTTCAGAGCCTTTGTTTGTAACCAGTCCCCCTCTGGCTTCCCCTGCCAAGGCTGGGTAGGAGGTGGGATAATCCATTCTAAACCGCAGTGATTTTTAGCTCCCAGATGGGGCTGTGGGTGGGAGAGAGAGAGAGACCCACTGCTAACCAGATTCCTTTTGGAGAAAAACAATGTAGGAGACCATCAGATTTGCGCCTTTCTCCCTGCCAGACACGCTATAAGGAATCCTGGAGCCGACTTCGGGATGGAGGCTACAAGCTGAGACTGGATGCCCTTCCATTCCAGGCAGCCAAGGCGTCTGGTGACATTATAAGTGATGTAAGCTTCCAATCGGGTGACGACTTTAATCCAAGCCTGGTTGCAGTTCTTTTACCTCTAACTCTTGCCTTCTTTTGCCTGTGGATATAATATCCTCTCCTGTCCACACTGACTGTGTCAGGGCAACTGGATAATGACCAGTGAGAGAGAATGTATCTTACACAAAACATTCCCTAGCCTGGGGCACAAAGCCGAATGCCCAACTGTAAACATGGAGCCTGGGCAGATGAAATGTGCCCTCCACCAAGAGTTTTCATAAAGCCGGCCTGTGAAGAGCCTGCTAACAATGCCTGCACCTTCTCCCAGCTCCGGCCGCCCAAGTGCTAACGCTTCTGCCGTTTCAAATTGGAGCCCTTTAGTCATTGGGAGTCTTGCATATGAAAGAATAGACTTTTCGACGACTCCTGCGCGTTTCCTTTCAACTCACCCAGTTACTGTCAAAAGAACAAAACATTTTCGCCCAATACCCACCTCTTCCATTCTGTGTCCCTTGTCCCTGAGCTGGTGCTCTCTCCCGCTCTCTTTCCCTTTAGTACAAATACAAAGAAGCATTTGAGAGAATGAAAGGACAGATGCTTGGCTCCCGGGGCTTGGAAGGTGACCTCAGCCTCGCACACGCAGTACATGCGACCTCTCTGCAGAGCGGTGTAAGTGGGAGGGGATGGAGGGAGCTCTGGGGCCCACCTGACGATGCTCCTGGCACAACCAGTTCAGGTCACCGGCCTCTTGGAAGTGGGTGATGCTTCGGGTGCCAGTTTGCTGTGCAGAGTTATGAAATCACCTCTGGGTTTCAAGCTGCTTCTACCATAAAACGAGGTTGGGTTTGTGGAGCCCCTAGTTCCTTGCAGGGATGGGCATTCTTTGACTTGGATTTAGGTGGTCTGTGGGATGTGTTTGGTCTGCAGGATTTGTGTGTGTGTGTGTGCACACACACATGTGTGCACTGTAGAGCGAATTCCTGTAAATGTTTAGAAATGGAGAAAGATTTATGTGAGAAGTTCTAGATTGCTAATTAGAAGGGAGACTGGATTCCTGCAGGCTACAATCTGTTGAAGTTGCTCATAGTGTAGCTGTGTAGATAGAGTATGTACTTACTCAGACATACTTGCATGCTTGCATGCACATGGGTACACATGCACACACACATGCTTGTGGGTATGCACACACACATGCACATGGATACGCATGCACACACACATACATTACACATGCACATGGGTACGCTTGCGCGCGCACACACATACATACATACACACATGCACATAGGTACGCATGCACACACACACACCCCACTTCATTCTTATCTGTGCTCACATAAATGTAGGCACCTGGTTTGCATTACCCTTTGACAATTAATGTGATCTTGTGTGCTCTGGTACACATGTGTACACATCACCTTCTTGCACATGTGTGAGGGACAAATGTCAGGGGTGAAAGCTGTGCCCAACATGTTTCAGAGGTCCAGCCTATGAATTATCTCATTTCACTGCCAAACTGGGTGGCTCAGTCCCTTGCTCAGAGTCAGCTAGAAAGAGGCTCCAACATAGAGACAGTGCAGTCTCTCTCTCTCTCTCTCTCTCTCTCTCTCTCTCTCTCTCCCTTCCTCTCCTTCTTCCTCTCCTTCTCCCCTGACCCACAGCTTCGTTTGCTCTCTGACATTTTTTTCTCTGTGTGTCTCACTTTCCCTTTCCCCAACTGTGCTTTCTGTCTTGGGCTGCTGACCCCCGAGAATGGAATTAGATGGGAGGCCTTGGCATTGTTCTAAGAGTGGGAACACAATCAGTGACAGGAGAGTGGGAGGTTTGGGCCCAGCAGTTGAGCTGAAGTGTCAGAGGACAATTGGCACAAGGAAAAGGTAGAGGCTGCACCTGAATTCAGAGGAGAGCTGCCCACCCCACAGTTCCTCCCAAGGCTGGTGGGGCTGGACTGGGCTTCTCCCTCATTTTTCAGGCTATACATTGAGCTTGAGGGATGAATATCTATGCTCAGAACCGGCCTTTCTACTCCTGTAGGCTCTAAGATTGACTAGGGAATCCTGGAATGTTTGATGACGCTGTTTTCTAGGTGGGATAACAGGGGAATCTGTGAACTTAAGCAGATATTGTGGAAAGAATACGGGTTGCCCAGGTGTGTCCTTGACACTCTAAAATGGGATGGCCTAGGAAACTGAGCAAGAGAGTCACTGGTATTAGATCTGCTTCTTGTCTGTATTCTCCCCGGTGAGAGTGCCATGACCCCTGACCCAGGCCAGTGACTTTCAGAGAACAGGAGTTGCAAAGTTAGGAACCAAACTCAAGCATGCTTATTAGGTCAGTGTCCGCAAGGAGGGGTATGGCCTTGCATCAGTATCTCTGGCTGATGGGACCACTGCATCATAGCTGCTGCCCCTGATGGTCCTGTGCAAATAGTAGCTTTGAAATAGTGGCTGTTGATCTGTCTGCCCTTCTAGGTGAATTATAAGAAAGCCTTTGAACACTCAAAGGCTCACTTCCATCTGCCGCTGGATATGGTAACCTTGGTGCATGCCAAGAAGGCTCAGAACCTGGCCAGTGACCAAGACTACAGACATCCTCTCCCACAACACACATCCTTGGCAGAAGACCTGAGGCTGATCTGTGCCAAGAAAGCTCACAAGTTGCAGAGTGAGGTAAAGAGCCCGGGCCTATCCCTCGGGACCCTTCTCCTAGCATTTCATATGGCAAGGCAGGGACCCTCAAGTTCTTGGCTCTGTGAAGCCCCCAGAGGTTCCTAAGGCCAGAGATCCTAAGCTCTTTAGCTCCCACACAGTCCGAATGAACAGTTAATTGCAGTGCTCTAGTGAGAACCGTTGCCGGTCCTTGAGTGTTTCTACTGAATTCAAAGCATTGAAATGACCTTATCTAGCCCCCACCATATTCCTGCATTAACAATTCCCTTGTCCAGAGAAATTGTACAAGACACATGCAGGCAAATCAGTCATCTAAGGTGAATCAACTGTACTCGAGGAATGGGTGAGATGCCACATGGGTTTGTGGGTTTTCAGGATTTTCCAGTTTTGCCTCTGGTCTTGGGTTGGGTGGAAACCCTTCTTGCTGTTTTATGGGAAGAACATAGATCAGGGCCAGGCAGTCAGGCACTGGCAATGCCTCCCAGGGTCGTCTTGGTCCTTGTGAGGTGTCTTTACTCCTCTGGTGGCATGTTTAACTCCTGATACCTATTCCTCAAGGCAATGAGCCACAGCAGAGTTAGGCAGCCTCACATACATGAATAAGCGAAGCGTGCCCTCCCCAAAGGCAGCAGCATCCCTGGTACCCACCTTCCTTCCCAGCCTGCTAGGCCTGCCTGTTCCAGGCATGCGCAAGCAAGAAGCCCTGAGAAGGAAAGTGAGACCTTTACTCTTGGTTCAGCAGTGTGTGCAAGTCAAGCAAGGCTCAGATCCAGATCTGTCATCTCATGGAGCATCGTGCCTGTGGACAGCACTCACTGAATGACACAAACTGTCAGGAACTCGAGTGTAGCTCTAGGGATGAGGGAATGCCACACTCATCTCAGGCCATTTGTCACTTACCCTGTCTGGTGCTGTGGTGACAACCGGAAGGCAGCACACCCAGGGGGTACTTTGCTGTCTAAGGGGTGTAGATTCGGGGACTCTTTAAACTGTCATTCCAAACCACCCAGGTGATTCTTGCTCTTCCCCACACAGGTACAGGCCAAAATGAGTCTTTGCCAAGTTATTTTGGATTCATTCATTAGTTCTTCCTTAACCCATGATTAATTAATACCACCCGCTGCTGCTGGCTTTGTTTGAAAGATCAGTTAAACCATTTGTACATTTGCCCCAAGACACCTGACTTTCTAGCCACAACCCTCTCCAGCGTTTATGATTTAATAGTTCACATTAAAACAGAGCTCCTTCCGGCCTCCCTGTCACAGCCACTCACAGAGAAGTGACAGCGGATGATTTCCTTCTGACCCATGCGTCCCCAGACGAGCCTTTACTGAGGCGCTTGTGCACCGTTGCTGAGTGGCAGCACCTCTGTGCACAGACGAATCGATGCTGCCTGGAGTTCGAGGCCTGTGCTTTCAGACAGTGTCCCGAGACCCTGGCCACTCTGGCTCCTTTGTTTGGAGTTTGGCTTTTCTGATGTTTGTCTGTTCTGGGTAGAATCTGTACCGTTCGGACTTGAACTTCATGCGTGGTGTTCCCTGTGTCATCCCTGGCACGCTGGAGATTGAAGGAAGAAAGAAAGCATCCGAGCTCATCAGCGAGGTAACGTGGAACTCCAGAGCGGGGGATGGTAGTGTGGCATTCAGGGCAGACTCCTCAGGGGCTTTGTGTCCCCCTGCTCAGGCAGTTGGAGGTTAAGCTGCCACCTTTTGCCTAGTGCAATTCTTGTTGGAGTTTCCGTTCGGACTGTGTAAGAACGTTTACTGGGGACTGGCGAGATGGCTCAGGGGATAAAGTTCAGTGAGCAAACATGAGGCTCTAAGTTTAGATCCCCAGCACTCACTGAAATAGCCAGGCACTGTGGTGCAGATCTGTAATCCCAGTTCTCTGGAGGTAGAGGCAGAGGATCCCTGGAGCTCACTGGCCTACAAGAATAGCTGAACTGGTGAGCTCCAGGCTCAATGAGAGACCTGGAGTGGAGGGGGATAGAGAAAGACACCCAACATTGACTTCTGGCTTTCACACACACATGCACACACACACATGCACGCACACACACACATGTGCACACACTCATGCATGCACATGCACACACACAAGAATATCAAGTCAGTTCCTCTATTAATACATAAGACTGATTCAGGAGCTCCTAAGAAGTACTCTTCCTAGGCCCTTTGAAGGGCAGCCCTATGGTACAATGGAGAGCAGCCAGGCTTTGGAAACCAACAAATAAGGGAAATTCTAGGTCAGCTGCCTTTTGCTTTGTGACCTCAGCTCAGTTACTTGTCCTCTCTGATCCCTGGCTTCTAAATTAGTCACATGGGGTTTTACAGAACATCTCGGTTTAGCTTTGTAAGGATTGGCACCGATTTAAGCCCAGTGTCTCCCTGACAACTGTGTTGAAATGGAGAGCTTGTTGATTTCTCAGTAAAAACTAATTAAATAACTAAATAGTCTCAGAATTCTAAGCTTTCTTAGTATATGGGGAGCCTTACTCACCCTAAGGGATAACTTGGGTGGATGTTCACGGTGGACACAAGGATGGGGCTGTGTGGGAACAGTGGGATAGATGTAGAAGGAGCTGCAGGCAGGTCTGCTTTTCATCCCGCCCGGATCCCACACGGCTAGCTTTACACCCGAAATAACAACAAACAAACTATTCATTTAAACACTGCCTGGCCCGTTATCTGTAGCCTCTTATTGGCTAATTCTCACATCTTGCTTTAACCCATATCTAATAATCTGTGTAGCACCACAAGGTGGTGACTTACCGAGAAAGATTCAGCATGTCTGACCTGGTGGCTGGCTTCATGGCAACTGAGCCAGAGAGGAGAGTCATGGTGACTGCCCAAGGCATCTGCGTCACTCCCAGCATCCTGTTCTGTCTACTCCACCCATCTATGTTCTGACCTATCAGGCCAAGCAGTTTCTTTATTAATTAACCAGTGAAATCATCAGATAGATAGAAGACACACCTACATCAGGTAGATGTTTGGCCCCAGCCTGCAAGCTAAGGTGAGCAGACAGTGCCCTGTGTGAACTCAGGAGCCCTAGGTGCTGCACTTCCAGAGCAGTCTTTGCTCTCCAGAACCCGTTCCCATCAGAGGCCCGTGTGGCTCCTCAAAGGACCCATAGAGGCTGGGCTCTGCCTGTGGCCTTCTGAGTCCTGGTACAGTCAGGTGGGGTGTGTGTGTGTGTGTGTGTGTGTGTGTGTGTGTGTGCACTTGTGTGTGTGTGTGTACCTGGGGCCTAGATGTTATTCCTCAGGGGCCATCCACCTTGCTCTTTGAGACAGGGTTTCTCCCTGACCTGAAACTCGCTAAGTAGTCTAAACAGGCTGGCCAGTGAGCCCCGGGGACCAGCCTGTCTCTGCCTCCCCAGTGCTGGGGTTACAAATGTGGAACCGTACAAGCAGCTTTACTCGGGCGTGGGGTTTTGAAAGCACACAGTTGACATTATACGTCCTTAATGAAGAAGACACCAAGTCTTGTCAGGTCCAGGCTGCAGGTGCAGTTGGTGCTGGTCTCCTAGACAAGAAGGTGACTAGCTGGGCTCTGGAATGACGGGCTGTGCAAGGGGCGGCTTTAGTGGTGGCGGCATACACTTACAGTTCCAGTGTGAGGAAGGCAGAGGCAGGGGGATTCTGGGGAGCTCTGGTTAGCAAGGCTCACATCCAGTGAGAGACCTGTCTCAAAAAGGAGATATTTATATTACCCCCAATTATCCTCTGGAATTCACATGCATGTGCACATAGAAACACACAGATGCATATGTGCACACATGCATCATACACATCCACACACCAAACATATCACACATACACCACACACACAGAGCACACACACATCATACATTTATACCACACACATACATACACCACACACATCACTCACACATACACTATGCACACAACACACACTCACACCATATATACAACACACACATACCCTCCCACACAGCATACTCACATGCATGCCACACACACATATACCACACACATCACTTACACATACACTATACACATAGCACATACACAGCACACATACACACACAGCTTTAATTAAGATATACAGCATTAAATGCTTTCTCCCTTACCAAGCCATCTTTTCTTCCTTTTTCAGAGTAAATACCGCCAACATCCTGGGTCATTCAAGTACACAGCTGTGGCAGATACTCCAGGCCTTCTGCATGCCAAGTTCAGCAACCAGATCACCAACGAGGTGAATTCTCCAGGGCTGTTCAAGGATGGCTGGATTTAAAGAGGGAAAGAAGGGGGGCGGGGATGCAGGAATTATTATGGGCCAAGAGGGAGAGAGGCATTTGAGTTTGTGGGGGATTTGGAAAGAAAAGACCATTTCATACAGAACCTAACACATCTTCTGGAGGAAAGGAAGGAGTTGGGCATTTGCTTTAGACTGTAGTCTGGCTCCTCTGGAAGGGGGCAGGCTGGAATCCCAGCCTCAGGTCACACCCTGGAGTGGCTGGATCCAAAGAGCCACCAGACAAGGCCGTCAGCTGACTCTTTTGCACATAGCAATCTGAGAAATGCTGACCTGTGCTTCTGTTCTAGACAGATGGTGGCAAACCAATATAATGTTCATTTATGGAGGCCTGTGGTTACCCAAGAGCAGGTCCGGAGTACAACATCTGTCTGGATTCCTGACCCTCATCTGGACCTCACTCACTATTCAGTCCGTGCATTCACCCCAAGTTTACCACTCCCAATAAAAAATAACAGGAGTGGAAGGGGTCTCCTCTGCTGAAATGATCTCCCCTGCCCGCCGGCTTGCTATCTCGCTGCGGCTCTCACGCCAGCCGAGCAGACACGTGTCAGCAGATCATTTTCTAGGTTCTCCCAGCTCTAGCTTTCAGAAGCTATGTGGAAATCTGGCTATTTTTGCCATTCGCCTCCGCATCTGACCCAAACCTTCTGACGCTGGAGGTGTCCCCTGAGGATGACGATGCCCCAAAGAGACAGAGTTTATCATCTTGCACAGAGAGGCCATTAAGTTAAAACTCTCACTTGCCCTCGCTCCGTCTTTCTAAATTGTGGGCGGTGGGGTGACTGTGTTTTAGGAGGGGCTCTGACCTTGCGGAAGTCAGCAGCACAGGCCATTTCTGGGCACAGGGACAGTCTTCCTGGGCAGCCCCGGCTCAGCTCGCTCTCTGGTACCAGGGAAGGGCGAAGACCAGGGCTGCCTCTTTCTACCGGCAGCTTGTCTGTTGTAGCCCCAGGTCTCAGATGGCCTGTGCTGTACCAGGGAGACGGATTTCAGGAGTCTCCACCTGCTCACCTTCCTCAGCATCTAGTGGATCAAACTGCAGTTCATTACACGGTTCTTCTGTTTTATTCGATTTCATTCACACAGCCTGACTTTACCGAAGGAAATGTCCCGGTAATCCAGGCTGCAGCTGTGTCCAAGGTGCGTTCACTGTCATGCTTTCCCAGCCACACACACAGGGCACACGCACCACTTGTCATGGCGGTGGCCGCTTTCCCAGCGGCACACACAGGACACACACGTACCTCGCTTGTCAAGGAGGTGGCCGCTGCCACGCTTCTCACTGTTCATTTATCTTTCTCTTGGGTTCAGCGTCTCTACAAAGCAGCTGGCGAGGATGCCCGACACCAGTACACCATGACCCTTGGTTTGCCCGAGTTCACCCGCGCGAAAGCCAATGCAGACAACCTCAGCGAGGCAAGTCTCCCTCCCCGCTGAAGTTCAAGCATGTTCCAAAGTCACCAGCGTGGTGGCACGCAAGACATCTGATGGCCGCCTCTCCACCGTTTGCTGAAGCTTCTACAAAAGCACCCATTCTATATGCCTGTGTAAAATCTATGTGTGATATATGTGCATGTATGCTCAGAGCCTACCGCAGGTCACGGCTAAAGCTTCTACAAAAGCACCCATTCTATATGCCTGTGTAAAATCTATGTGTGTTATATGTGCATGTATGCTCAGAGCCTACCGCAGGTCATGGCTAAAGCTTCTACAAAAGCACCCATTCTATATGCCTGTGTAAAATCTATGTGTGTTATATGTGCATGTATGCTCAGAGCCTACCGCAGGGCACGGCTGATGAGAATTTGCTCTGTGGAACAGAAATCGTTTGCTACTCACAAGTGGATTTCAGGACACCATGCTACAAATGAAAGGGCATGCAGCCTTTGTTCATTGATTCATGTACTTTTTTTTCAAGATATACATGTGTTTCCATTTTAGGCAAAATACAAGGAGTCTTGGCATAATCTTCGTGCTCAAGGCTACAAGCTGACGATAGATGCTCTCCCATTCCAGGCTGCGCGGGCATCCGGGGACATAGCCAGTGACGTGAGTGGACTCTCTGACCTCCATCTTGCCTCCTCTCTGTTAACTTCATAGAAAACAATGTGTGAGGCTGATTTTTCCCAAATTAAAGCAAATCTATACCTGAGACAAGACATCACCTGCAGAATCTGTTAGGTCTGAACGAGGTCCTTCGGCAAAAGGAGGGAGGGCCAAGCATGGTTTAAATTCACGCTGAGGTCTCTGACTGAAGGAGCCCGTGACTCAGGTCTTACTGCTAAGTGCAGACAGTGGTCACATGGGAGCTGCCTGTCTGCAGCACTGCTCAGAACAAGGACAGAAAGGAGATGGCAGTCGCCTCCCCTTGCCTCCGACTCTCCCCTCCACAATCCGCCAGCTGTGCTTCGTATGTCCATAGCTTTGGGATATGAAGGTGACTTCTCTTTCCTACAAACAAATCACAGAAAACGTGGATTTCAAATGAGCAGATCCTGCCTTTGGGGTTTAATGTTTTTCCAAATATGAGTGGATAAAAATACAAGTTTCTTTTTTTGCCCTTTTTGATGAAATTCCTTTAGGCCACAGGATACCCAAGGGGAGCACGGTGCTTCCTAAGTTTCTAAGGATCTGATTTTAATTAGATAGGAAGGGAGGTCTGATGTTTTCATCCTTCAGCCCTGAGGGAAGGAAGGAGGGAGGGAGAATGGGAGGAAGGGAGGGAGGGAGGCATGCTTCGGGCCAACTGCCTGTGATAGTTCTTAGAGTCACGACTACCTGGATCATAAGAGGTGATCCCTCCCCTTGGTCCGTGATGAAGTTAAACAAGCAGACACACAATGCTTATGTACCATTGTGAGGTGAGTACATGCTAGCTGCATGCTGGCCCCTGACCAGATGGCTGTCCCTTCTATAGTTTCTCTATAGGCATGACTTCGTGAAGGAGCGGGGACAGCTCATCGGGGTCCGGAGTGTGAGCGATGACCCAAGGCTACGGCACTGCCAGCGGATGGGCCAGCTGCAGAGCGAGAATCAGTACAAGAAGGAGGCGGCCCGAAGCCAAGCCCAGTGCCACCTGCCCATGGATATGGTGCACCTGGTCCACGCCAGGAAGGCGCAGGCCCTGGCCAGTGACCATGACTACCGGACACAGTGCCACGAGTTCACTGCTCTGCCGGAGGATCTGAAGATGGCCTGGGCCAAGAGAGCCCACGCCCTACAGAGCGAGGTAGGGCTTACTCAGTGCCGACACTCCCAC
Source organism: Arvicola amphibius (assembly GCF_903992535.2). NCBI lineage: Eukaryota > Metazoa > Chordata > Mammalia > Rodentia > Cricetidae > Arvicola > Arvicola amphibius. The sequence goes on along the minus strand of NC_052047.1, from coordinate 195,647,204 downwards.
CTTCATTCCACTACACCCGGGGTTCATCTTTGACCCTTTGAACCCTTTCCATCCTTGTTTGGCCTATGTCCTCCAGGTGGGGATTAGTTCCTCAGCTGACATTTATTGAGCAGCTACTATATGGCCAGCTGTTTGCTGGTTTATCTTGTTTCTCGTCTCTCTTCACCTGAATATCTGCTCTGAGTTTCTGATCTCCCCTCCCATCCGCTGTCTTGTCCTCTTCTCTCTTTTCCTCTTCTCCCTTCAATTCTTCTCTCCTTCTGGGAGAATGCAGTTTTCAGGAAAAGAGTAAAACAAGTATCTCCTGTGCGTGTGGCACTTCCACCGCCTTCAGGAAGATTAATGGTGATTGATATGGGCCAATACCTTATGTCTCGGATGGCGATACCTGCTAGGGAGATAAGTAGAACAGAGAAGTGGAGTGGGAAGGGGTGTGTGTGTGTTCATGCATTTATGCAATCTTTCTGGGTGTTTTTTTTTTTTTTTGAAGCAGGGTCTTGCTATATAGCCCAGGATGGCCTCAGATGTGAGCTGCTTCTGCCTCAACTTGTGAAGTGCTCTGGTTACTGTGGTGCCCACATGCGTCACCACCCAGCTTATGTGCCATTTACAGCAGGGCATCTCTAGTTCTCAGTGGAATGGTAACATCCGAACAAAGGCCTAAAGGAGAGGAGGAAAGAGGATAGAGAAATCTATACAAACAGGACAGTAAGTTCCGAGACAAAGACACGAGCAGGAACAGTGTGGCATGTTTGATGGCAAACAGAAGCCGTGAGTAAAGCTGGGAAGATGGCGCAGCTACCAAAGCACTTGGCATAGAAGTGAGAGGACCAGAGTTTAGACCCCCACCCCCAAGTCCCACATAAAAGCCAGCACTTAGAAAACAGGCAGGAGTCCCCAGATCAAGCTGGATAGCTTGACTAGCCAGAAATCAGCAATTCAGATTCAGTGAGAAACCCTGCCTCAATCAATAAAGTGGAGAATGATTGAAGAACATGCCCGATGCCAACTTCAGCCTTGTATATGCGCATACACATGTGTACCCCCCACACTTGTGATGTGAACATGTATGTATACACTATGATCACTACACACCACACACACACACACACACACACACACACACGCACACGAAAAAAGATGTGGATGAATGAAGAGGTCTCAGGGGATGGAGCAGAGAGCATTGGCCTAGGGATGGGAAGGATGGGCTGAAGGGCAATGGTAATGCAGCCATGGCTGATACTGACTGACATCTTTGCCTTTGCTGCAGCTCTGGGCAGGGACAGCTGGTAGGGTAGGCTTGGTAAGGCAGGCTCACATTCTACTCTCCAAACTCCCGTTCTCTCGGAGGATCTTAATGCAGTAGCGAGCTTGGGTCAACAGGTGTAGGCCCAAGGGCTCTCAAAAGCGAGAGCTTGCCCTAGTCGAGAGCAAGGGCCAGCCGGGGCAGGGGTGAGGCGAGCGGGGGCAGGGGTGGGGCGAGCCAGGGCAGGGTGCGTTAGAAACAGTTCTACCCCATGCCATGGAGGAAGGCTCTGGGTCACATTTCTGAGGTGCACATCCCACTCCTCCACACTGGCCATGCGAGCTTGCACAGGTCCTTCATCCTTACCCAGTCTTGGGCTTGGTGACAATAGTAAAGTTATCATATGCGATGGGTATGTAAGACACACAGAGTGGCAGGCATAATGCTACCCATCATCTTTCGGGGCCCTATGGAAACGCTAAGAAGAAACGATTCCCAGTTTAGACTGTAAGCTATTGGTTGGCCCTTGTCACGTCTTCGTAACTTTGGGAGATCTTAGGCCAAGTGGTGGAAGTGTGCTCTGAGCACTGAGGGATACTTAGCGGCACCCCAGGTCTCAGGTCTATATTGCCAAAGTAGAAAGGTGTCTTGGGGGCATTTCCACACGTCCCTGGGGAAGCGAAGTTAACTTGGGTGAGAAGCCAGTTTTTAGCTGAGAACTGGTCTATATGTTATGGTTAGCACAACGCCTGGCTCACAGAGTCCTAGAAGAAACAGCTGCTTTCCTATGTCCCCCCACCGAGTCCTCAGTTCTGGCTGCCCTCAGAGCAATGTCTGCTCTTAGTTCAATTATATATGGCAATGAGCAGGGTATCACACACAAAATGGTTATTGACTGCTATAATAATGATCTTATTAATGAATGATTCATCATACTGTGTTGCTGAGCTGGAAGGTAGATGTTCACCCAGCTCTGCCCTTAGCTGGCTAGGTGACCCTGAGTAGTTATTTTATTTCTTGGACTACATCCCAGAATCAGAAAAGCAGCAAGGTTTGATCTGGCCCATGATCTCAGACTTTTAAGAGTCAAGGAAAATTTTCTCTTAACAATAGGGTCAACATAATGCCAACTTTTACATTACCAAGGAAAGAAAAAAGAAAAAAAAAACTAATACCACCTAAAGGTATGATTTATGCTACTGTTATTTTTGAAAAGAAAGAAAAAGTTGAACATTTAAAAACTATGGAGAACATACTCTCAAAAGGAGAAATGGTAGCTGGCAACTGTACATTAAAAATTTAAAAACAGGATCTGATTTACAGTTATGAAGACTAAGAAATGATTGCTTCAGTTTCACATGACCTTGTGATGCCCCGTGCCCTGCTTTTAGCCCATGATTGGTGAGATGCACGAAGTCCGAACTTCACATTTCACAGTGAAGGGAAAATGCTTTACGGCAGTCATTATCAATGTTCGTGGTGCATGGCTAGATTATATAGAAGAGGAAACACATGCTCGACTTGAGCTCACCAGTCTGTTCCTTTAAAAACGTGTGTGTGTGTGTGTGTGTGTGTGTGTGTGTGTATGTCCCCTATGCGAGTATAATGCCTGCAGAGACCAGAAGGGCGCATCGTACCCTCTGGAATTGGAGTTCCAAGTCTGAGAGACACTCCCCACTTGGGCTAACCCCTACGAGGCTGTGATTGCTCGTGTCGTGTCAAGTTCTGCTTTCATTTGAAGGTCCCTTGAGATGCACGCTGGCCTGGGGGCATCCATCATGAATACATGGCAGTGACCTCCAGAGCCTGTTTGGTCTTTTATGAGTCTATTGTTGTCTGCTCCTGCATGATCTCATAGCAGGGCTGTAGGAGGTCTTGAAACATACTATGCCCCACCCTTTCCCAGTGTGGTAACGTCAGGCTGATTTTTGAAGCACTTAAGACTTCAGTTTCCCCATCAGAAACAACAATAATGTCTAAAATGTATAGAACACCTACTTCCTGGGCCAGGTATTAATGAAAATACTTTGCATGATCTCATTTTATATAAAGATATGTATAAGTATCACTCTTAATTTGACAGATGCCGATGTGAGATCCTCATCATCTAAGTCATTGACCTTGGGTCAGAGAAATGACTTTCTCAAGGCCTTAGAACTAAAAAGAGACAGAGCAGGCCTTCTGGTCTCCTGACCCCTGGTCCAGTCTCTCCGGCTTCCGTAGGCGACTGTTTTATGACCCAGACACTCTAGTCTGTATTCTTAATGACTTCCAGTGTCACTTACCCAGAGCCCAGAAGCCCATAGCTTATCTCAATGTCCAAAACGCCGTTTGATCACTAAAGCTATTCTGTGGGTGAGAACAAGAACCCCTCCTCTGCAAGAGAAAATGGGTGTGCATCAAGATAATGAAACAGTCCCTCATAGCCAGAGAGGATGCTACTTCTTATACAATGACAAATACACCCTTCCTCCGGGTACTGCCTGGGTACAGTTGCTTGTATGGTACCCACACTCATCACTCCGCAAGAGATTGCTCCAAAATGGGGGTGCTTGGAAAGTCACAACCACAAATTCTCAAGTGGGCTCCAACGTTAGTATAAGGAAAGACAGAATCTGGCATTTGAACAGGTCAGATTGGGGCAGGCAGTTTGCAGAGGTTTATTCTTAGGCTTGTTCTCTGAAGCCGTCTTTGGATCGCTGACTTTCCTCAGCTCCCCTCCTCTCTCCCTCCTTTGATGGTGAGGTCTAGGGCAGGTGTGTTGTTTTTAGGGTTTGTGTGAATAGTCAATGCTGGGCTGGGGAGAGATGTCAATAGATGATGTGTTTATCAGAGTCAGAGGCACAGCCGGATCTTTGGGGACCTATATCTTGCTTCCTGACTTACCTGTAATCGTACTGTTCAGCCCAACAAAAGACAAGTTGAAAGAGTGCCCCCACCCCATCTGGCTCATGAAAGGAGCAGGACCCGGCTGTGAAGAGGCCCTGTAGGATTATTCTCTCCAACTTAGAAATTTATCCAATTTTCGCTGCTCTTTATCGGAGCGGAAGGCAAAAGCCTTGCTGGTGTCGACTGAAAAGACGCTGTATGAAAAGCGATCTTACTGACATGGGTTTTAGAAACCTGCTCCCGAGCCCGACTGATGCCTCCCTTCACCAGTCAGAAAGCAGTGTGGAATTGGCACAGGGGCATTAACCGGCAGACAGTAGATCAGAAACGGGCCCGCTTTGAGGCCCGCTGTGGGAAGAGCTGTGGAGCCTGAAATGAAAGAGGACTAAAAAGGCCGAGAGGCTGGCATCCGGAGCGGTGTTTTGCGTTACAGCAGGGCTTATATCTAAATTAGAGAAATGCCATCAACTCCATTTAGATCCAAATTTCAGATTTCCTTAGAGAGGCTTTTTCTACCTTTAAAAATACCGAATTTCCATAAAGAGGAGAAGAAAGGTGTCCGGGTGACGGTGTCATTGTAGGCAATGTAGACAGATCAAGGGCTCCTGATTAGATCTGACAGTTTAGGGGCTCCAATCAGAGCCAGTGTTGTAACGCTCCTGTTTATTTCCTCCTGGGGATGGTGCCGCTAGCCTAATCGTCTAAGACCTTACAGAGAGAGAGGACAAGGCTTTGCCTGGTTTTGCAATATAAGCAAATCATACTGAGTTGCCGCTGGAGGGTGGGGAGTAAACTGAGGCACCACAGGATTAAAAGGACTTACTCATTGATAGCGCGTCATATTTAGATCTGCTTTAGTTCTTAAATTCCTCCAGTCAACCCCGCCCCCTCGGTGGCCACTGTCTGAGGAACAGAAATCTAATGGTCTCTTGTCCCTAGGGACTCTTAGGATTTTTCACGAGGATCGTTTTGACCTTCAGAGGTGACAGAGAGACTGAGTTACATGTTGGTAAAGAAATTTACTCTGAGTCATAGCAGCTTCGATCCAGGGCTTAAAACCCTTTGATCAGGTGAACGGTGTGTAGATCATTTTTGTTTGTCAGGTGGTAGATTGCCTCACTGGCAGAGTAAACCCAAATAATCCTGGTTGATCCTTGGATTTGAGCACATAGCTCTTTCTTTAAATGCTTGTCCATGGACGTCATCGCTGTCAGCTTCAAGCCATGCTAATGTCTTGTTCCTTACTTGTATCCTGTTACTTTATTCATGGAAAATGTGCAAGCTCAAAACATTTGGACTGAGGATCTTCTCTCAGTGAAGTCACTGAACTGTTGGGATAAAGCATGATTTATTATTCTTTGTTGTTATTGTTCTTATTACAAAGCAAGGGCCTTCCGGAAATGTCCTCAGGTGCTGGGCACTGTCCTGACAGAAGCTCTCCACTTCCTTCCTGCAGTTTCACTACAGGTCAGACTTGATGGGCATGAAGGGCACGGGATGGCTGGCTCTGAGATCTCCTCAGATGGAGAGTGCCAAGAAGGCTGGAGAGCTTATCAGCGAGGTACCGGCAGCCCGACCTCCCGAGTGACGTGGGCAACCTGAGTAGCTCCTTTTCAACAGAGAACTTGTTTACACAGTGGAGATCATGCCAAGATGAACCCAAGGCTTGATGGACTCCAAGCATTTTTTTTTCTGGAACTGTTTGCAATCCAAACCTAAAACAATGTTATTTTCATGCTACTAATTCACTGCCAAGGAGCTGAAGGCATTAGACACATTAGGAGCTTCTTATTAGATACATTATGACTAGTTATCATCTGAGTGCACCACTGTCTTTATTGGCAATTCAGGGAATCTATATTTACCCACTGAGTTTGGTCCAGTATACAGAGGTCACATGGCTTCTGAGAGTATTAAAAGTTAATAGGGTTAGCAATACCGACTGAGTGATAGCCTGGGGACCTCTGTCCTACAATGTCCTTGAGAGAGATACTGCCAGCTTTGATTTTCTTACTAACAACGTGCTTGGAGTGTGTCTAAGCAAGGCTCCTTGGATGTGTAATGCTTCCCTTGACAGCAAAGAATCCCTTCTTTAAGAAACTAATGTCTGCCACATGCTTTTAGTCATAAAGGGAAGCTTGGGTCCTTCCCATGCTCTTGATTGTCGGGTTCCTATCAAGCAAAGTGGCTTGTCTTCTGATACGCCATTGTCATATGTGCATTTGGTCCCAAGAAGCCAGGATTAAAGATGGAAGTGATGTTTAACCATGCATCAGGGCAATCTTTTTCTTTATAGACCAAGTACCGTGAAAAACCAGACAGTATCAAGTTCACCACGGTGGTAGATTCTCCAGACCTTGTTCATGCCAAGAACAGCTATTTGCACTGTAACGAGGTGGGTTCTTCTTCTAACCCTGGGCATGTGGTGGGATGCTGTGGCTTGGTGCTAGATGGGGGTGCAAGCCATCTGGGTGATGTGGGCCTGTTGCTCGTCTCTTCTCACCTCACTCACCTTATTTGAAGGGGGAAGTGGGTGGGAGAATGGTGAGGGAATCCCTTCCACACACAGTAGAATGAATTTAAAGAGGGTTGAATAAGTAAAGGCGAAGAAAGCTTGAAGCAAATGCCAGGAACACAGAGTCCTCTACAAATGCTCTGGTGTGGCTTGAGTTCTCATCGCAATGATACCTAGCATTACTGATGATCTCTCACCAAACATGAGATCAGATACACCTTAATGGCTGATGTATGCAATGGAATTAAAAGGCTTAATTTAACCCTGCTAGAGGAGAAAAAAAGACTGGTTTTGTTCAAAGCTTCCTTCTGCCTTTGCTGCCCATTTCCTCGTTCAGGGGATAGGAGGCTGCATGTTTTCTCCCCCAAACTGTCAAGGGTTTCCATTCTCTGTGCAGTTAGAGGACTGCCCTTTCCTCCCACAGCCCAAATGCTGCCTTGAATAGTTCCCATTTTCAAAGCCTGAGTGGATTTGGGAACTGATGGGAGCAGTGTCTACACCTGCAGGAATAGATGGGATCCAAGGGCTTCTTGAGGTTGTTGGCAACACTGCTCTAAGAGAATGAAAACCAAGACAAAACATTAATCTTAAAATTTGTGTCTTTGTGTGATTTGGGTCAACCATGAAAACCTTAAGGTTTTAAATACAAAGACATTTAATAAATTTTAAAATAAAAAAGGCCCGTTTGTTTTTAATTATTACTGTTCATGTTGACCAGCCAAGTCTCAGAGGCCTGAGAGTAGTCTCTTGTTACCAGTAAACACACACAGTGGCTTGCAGAGGGTCTGAGACAGAGCCACGCACACACATTGGGTTGCACAGGGTCTGAGATGGTCTGACACCCATTTCAGGCAGAGTAAATTACACAGGCATGGCCTACCAGGGAGTTGGTTTATGGTCCATTTGGAGCAGATCATGCCAAATATTTTAACAATGTATACCATACATGACCCTGGCCTCATAGGGACCTTCTACTCACCAGACACTTCTAGAAGGATTGTTTCTAAGAACAGCGCTGAATACCACTTCCTGTGGCAAAGGGGGAGGGTAGGATAGGGCATCAACCATTTTTCTCTTAAACTTTTACCAAGTGTGACTGTACCTAGGTTCTGCCCTGACCGTCGGTCTGTCTCCCCCACAGCGCCTGTACAGGTCAGGGGATGCAGACTCTCTGCACAGGTACACCCCCATTCCAGACCATCCGGATTTCACCCGAGCACGGTTGAACGCCATGTACCTGAGTGACGTAAGTAGCACTTGCGTGACGTGTGCCTGCTTCTGTACCATTTCTGAGCCTTGTGTTGATTTTACTGGTTTATTATTATTATTATTATTATGTTTAAGTCCTAAGAAGGAAGACGTGAAAGTAAAAGAACCCAAACCGAGAGCAAGACAAACTTATTGTGTGACTCCTATCAACTTCCTGGGTCTCAGTTTCCTTACCTGTAAAATGGGAAGAAATGGAGCTGAGCTAAATGGAAGTCTCTTGTAGCTTTGACATTCCAATTCTAGGCTGGGCTCTGAAGATCTCGGTTATGTGGTCAGGGGTATGGTCCCCAGGCTCTGCTAGGTGTAGACAAACCTGTTCCGTGATTCCTTGGACCTCCTTCTTTAGCCGCCCAGAGGAGCATGACTGAGGAGATGGGATGACACCATCTCGCTCCACAGTTTGAAAAGATGTTCTCAATGTAGCTGGCTCCTTTGTGCACGGAGCCGTGCCTGCTAACACTCCAGCTTCCCCTGGATGTGTGCCCTTTGCGTACATAACCAAGACACTGTTTCCTAAACTCGGGCTTGTTGTTGGCAGGGGTTGGAGGCCCCTGGTTGTAATAGAATAGGCAGCCGCTCAGCCAGCAGCGCTATGATCCCCAGATAACAGGTAGAGAAGCGTTGCAATCAAAAGACGCTGTCAGATTGGAATAACACAGGCTGAGTGTGTCAGCCTGGGGCAGCGAGCGGCCTCCTAGAGTCCAGCCATTCTTCCTTCCCTGGCCTGGCCATTGTGTCCTGGGGCTGCGTGTGGATCGGCAGCTGCTGCTGCTCACCCCAGAGGTGTCTGCCTTGCAGGGGTTGCAGAGAGGCGCCTTCTAGTTAGCGTGTGTATTAGTTTGTTGCTGTTGTAAAGCCCTGTGGGATCCCGCACGGCCAATGCTCTCCTGCTTTGTAAATATGAGTTATTACAAGCATTTGATGCTTCTGAGGGATGAGCAAGGGATAATTTTAGAACGGCAGCTCTGGTGGGCTGGCCTCCATCTGGGGAAGCTGGACCACCCCCTCTACAGAGCTGGTACAGAAGGTCCAGCTCATTAATTCCCAAGGATGGGGAGGCCAGGGTTCCACTGGAGTAACTCTCCGAGGACCACAGCCCAGAGGCAAGGATGCAACTGCTGGCTCATGAGGGTCCCCGCTTAAGGAGGACAGCCACCCCAGGCTGGTAACTAAAGTTTGGTCCTCTCACAAGGTGGAGGGACAGCCTGCAGAGCCCCGAAGCTGAAATTAGCCACCGGGGCTCACAGAGTGTGGAGAACTCACCTCGAACCTCGTTTGAAATAGCACGTCTTCAGGCGGGGGCGTGTGAAATGTGCACAATCGAATCGAGTGTTCTATGAGGAGGACGTGGGGGCAAAGTGACCTTCCTGAGCAAAGAAAGCCACTGAGATGTGCAAGGCAACAGAAATAACCCGAAATCAAATGACTCTAATGTGTGAGGATGAGGACAAAACTGTGATCAAGAAGAGGGATGCCCAGGGTTCCAAATCAAAGCGCCCATGGAATCTAAAGAATGTCAGCAGCAAAGCAGAAACTTCAGCAGCCTAGAAAACATGGGAGGAAGCTGCCATCAGCAAGCAGAGTGGGGGGCACCAGGAGAGAGAGAGCTGGCACACTGGAGACAACCCCAGTTCAGGCCACTGTCGCTACAGGTTCCCCTAGTTACCCAGGCTCAGGGCTGAGGTGCACAGATAGGCCACCCACGTGCTCTGGGGTTGGACTTGAAGTCTGTGGAATGTTTGGTGTCTTTAACTGGCCCAGATCTGGGGTAGAGCTCTTACTAGGAATGTACTGGGTCCCCCTCATAGAGAGTGTTTAGGGGTGTCATCTCCATTTCTTACTCAGATGTCTTTGGAAGCCACTAAAACAGGAAGCAGACAGCTAAGAGGGGTTGTTGATGGGTTCTTGTCTGATTCTTCCATCTCTTGAATACCTTCCAGTCTTCACTGTTAGACTAGATAGCGATCCAGTACATCTAAGCGTTTGGCGCTGTCTGCAAGACAGTAGTTAGTCGGGCCTGCGTTTCTTGGGCCTTGTGCGTTTGGCTTGTGTGTTGGTTGTTGGGGTTGGAGGTCATGGTGAAGGTAGCTATGACAACATAGCCGATGCAGTCACACATGGGTGACGAGATCTAGCCTGCTTGGCCCAAGCACTCCACGGTCCCCTTCCAGGGATGAGCACAGAATAAAAGTGGGAGGAGCACTCTGCTCAATTCTCCAGACCTCTGCAGAACAGAGATCCAGTCCTGACCTCCATTTCCAGGCAACCAAAGGAAGGTTTTTAAGGGGCCCTTGACCTGCTGCAGCCTTCAGAATGAGCCAGCAGCCACCACAGTCTGGGGTTGTCATTTTGTTATCCATTGGTGCTGTGACTCTCTTGCTGTCCTGCGTCTCTAAGGCTGAATAAAGGAGAGCGTCTCCTGGGGTCTCCCGAGGACTCCTCTCCTGGAGGAATTGCCTTATCTTGGGAAGAAATGGTTAGCTACGTGAAGGCACAGAAGATTTTGGTGCCTCCATAGGTGATGTGGCTTGCATAAGGACTGAGAGGATATGATTACAGACCCCCAGAGGGGAGTGGATCAACTTGAAATAGGGAGAGGGAAATAAGAGTGGAAGACGGAAAGCCTGTGGGTCAGGTACCCAGGCCGGCAAAGGCGCTGGCCTCCCTGCAAGTCTTTGGAGTGTGTGTGTGGCTCAGTGTTTCTCCTAGCTATGGGGTGAGGTGTCACAGCTAGACTGAATCCCCAATCTCGGGGAGTCAGCGGAACAAGCAAGTCCCCTGGGTGACAAGACCCAGAGAGAGCACTTTTAGCGTGCCAGAACTCTAGGTTCTGGGTTCGGTCGAGAGGCTGAAAAGCTGAGCCTCAGAGAGGAGATGCAGGCACAGGAAGGATGGTGCAGAGCACCCGAGAATGGCGGGGTACAGCAAGTGAGCTAGACCCATAGACTATGACTCCTGAAGAGCAGAAGTTATTTACAGCCAGTTCCATTCTCCCTAGCGTGGGGGTGTCCTCCAGCATCATAAGGTGCCATGAGCTCAGACATCCCTGGAACATAATTCTTGCTGAGACCAAATAGCATGCTGGCAATTGTTGCTCCTTGTTCACGAGCACTTCTGTTTTCTCAACCAGAAAGTCTACAGAAACTCCTGGGAGCAGAACCGGGCTGGTGGCTATGACTTCAGACTGGATGCCATCCCTTTCCAGACTGCCAAGGTGTCCAGGGATATCGCCAGTGATGTAAGATGCTAAACTGTTCTGCTAAAAGGGTTTTCACTGGTTACCCACGTGGGCTGGAAGGCACAGCCCAGCCTCCTGGACCATCAGACTGCCCTTTCTCACACAAAAACAGAATCGTGTTTCAAAGGGAAGTGAACACAGGCTTGGTGGTTAGGATCGTGGTCAGAAAAAGGAAGGCCTTTTAAAAATATATGTATTTTAGGAGAGGCACTCAAGAGTTGATAGCTGGAGCACCTAGATGCCGAGGAACCTGTGGGCTATGGCTGGCTGCTTAGTTTGTAGTGAAGAACCTTTTATGAAATTGCGTCTGTGCAAGCATGAGAACTTACACTCAGACTTGCAGATCTCATGCAAAGCCAGATGTGGCGGCGTGCACCTGTAACCCCAGATGTGGTAGTGTATATCTGTGACCCCAGCTCTCCTATGGTAAGATGGAAAACAGGGCTAGGAGGATCCTCTAGGAGCTCAGAAGCCAGCTAGCCTGGCATATGCAATGGCTAACATAAGACTCCATCTCAACAGGGTAGAAAGCCAAGACAGACAGACATTTAGTTTCGTCCTCTGTCTTCCATAAGTGCAGTATGAGCCCCCCACACATACACACAAGAATGCTTACATGTGCTCGTACACATATGCACAAAGTAAAAGTAAGAAGAAATGTAACTATGTAAAATGAACTAAATGCTTCACTTTAAGTAATTTGAGACGCATCAGACTAGGTCTCCGCGTGCTGCAGAGGACAGGAGGAAGAATGGCCCAGTTCCGTTCCTATTGGATGTTACAGCAGCCATGCGAATAGACATCGTCAGTGGGAATCTGTTGAATTCCAGCCTCATATCATTGGCTTCTCTCAATCCCCCATGGGGTAGAGATTCATTCTCCTACTCTGTAGGATTTTCAGAGGTCCCGCAGCTGGTCCAAGGCTATGCCACTGGGTTTACTTCACTCCAAAGTTTCTACCCTTACCCACTGTTGAGTTTCCTGCTGAAGTCCCAGGGCCTAGCCCCTCTGGGGAGGCTGGCTTTGATGGGGAGGGGCATCCCCATCACCTCTCTCTGCTTCTCTGTCTTGCAGTTCCGGTACAAAGAGGCTTTCCTGAGGGACCGGGGCCTACAGATTGGGTACCGCAACGTCAATGACGACCCAAGGATGAGGCATTTCCTCCACGTTGGCAAGCTCCAGAGTGATAATGAGTACAAGAAGGGCTTGGCCAAGGGTTGTTCCCAGTTCCACAGCCGTACTGACCAACCTGGCTTCCTCCAGGCCAAAAGGAGCCAGCAGCTGGCCAGTGATGTACACTACAGGCAGCCGCTGCCCCAGCACACCAGCGACCCGGAGCAGCTGGGCCTGAAGCATGCCCAGAAGGCCCATCAACTGCAGAGTGATGTGAGCCACCCCACGCATTTCTGTTAGCTTCTGGGGGAGCCAGCCAGGAAGGCACGCACAGTGACAGCTACTCCCACTGCTGCCACACCTGTAACAGATGCTTGCTAAGGACGGTGCTGTGCAGCACTTCCAAGCCTGGTACTGCCTTACTTAACAGATAAAGAACCCAAGATATAGAGGAGTCAAACTACCTAAGATTGCACGGATCTAAGTGGCAGGCCTGGTGTGAAAGCTCAGCTTCTTTCCCCTTTCCTTGGTTCCCTTCCTCCCTCCCTCCCTCCATTTCTCCCTACCTTTATCCCTTCCTTCCTCTCTTCCTCCCTCCATCCCTCCCTCTCTTCCTCCCTCCCTTCATCCCTCAATCCCTTTCCATCCATCCCTCCCTCTCTCCCTCTTTTTCTTCCTCCTTCCATCCCTTCTTCCCTTCCTCCCTCTCTTCCTCCCTCCCTGGCTTCCTCCCTCTTTTCCTCCCTCCCTCCCTCTCTCCCTCCCTTTCTTCCTTCCTTCCTCCCCCCCTCTTGTTTCTTTGCACTAGTGATGGAGCCCAGGGCCTTATGCATGCTTGGCAAGTGCTCTCCCACTTAGCAAATGCCCAGTCTGAAAGCTCAGGCCTTTAGTGGCTCTGCTCTACTTTTTCCGTGGCATCTGAAGAATTACTTAATCTGGTTTTATTCTTTCTCTGGTAAGCAACCGAAGCTCAGAGGGGGGAGGGGAGTTTCCTAAGGGCACAGAGCATGTTAAGATAGGAACTTATTCGTGAGCCAGGTGTCCCCAGTCTACTTTGCCCCACTGCAGCTCCCACAATTTGAATGGGAAGATTTCAGGAGTGGCTGCATGGCGGCCAGGCTCATTGTACACCAGGTCCTCTGTGCGTCACGTGACCGCTCTTTGTCTTGACACTAATGATGTCAATGTGGTTCACATCTTGCTGCATTTTAGATCCTCTCTCTCAGTGGTCAAGCCCCCAGTCCCCATTGACTATTCCTCCTGTTTCTTCCTTCCCCCAAGGTCAAATACAAATCTGACTTGAACCTGACTCGAGGTGTCGGCTGGACCCCTCCCGGCTCCTACAAAGTGGAAATGGCTCGTCGGGCTGCAGAACTGGCCAACAGGAGGGGCCTGGGTCTCCAGGGGGCTTATGTGAGTAACAAGCAGCAAACTGCACCCTGCCTTGTAAGACCACGGGAAATACAAACTCATTGTTGCTTTTCAAAGTTTATTTTTGGGCAAAGGTCAGCCAGTTCTAAAGAAGCGTGAAAGGCAGCTGAACAAGGCGCCTAATTTCATGGGTCTGAGATGACCGGGCAGATGACACATGGGTTAAACTTCCCGCAGGCTTCCTCTGAAGTCATAGCCATTAGTTCTGCAGAGGCAAACCTACCAGGGCGACATCAATCCCGGGCCAGGGCAGCCCAGGCTGTGCTGAGTGCTTGCTCGTTACATGCACGGAAAGGGTCAGGGACTCGCTGGCTCCAACAGTCTGTGTTTTGAACCCCACTTTGTTCAGAAAAGAGACACCACATCTAAATGAGACACAGGCTTTGCTTCTTTCTCATCTTTGCCTTGAGGGTCCTTTTTCTTGGGCAGGGTGGAAGAGAGGACAAAGAAGGGGAGGTGAACACGTTGGATGTTGGCCGGGCATCTTAGCACGGCTTGTGGGAGCGTCATGTGCACTAAGGGGGCTGTGTGTGATTTCTGCAGGGGGGACCAGAGGAAGTGGGGCATGGAGATCATCAGAGCCGGGAGGTGAACCCAGATGCCTCGGAGATTCTGCATATTAACAGGAGGAAGACTCCACTAATGTGAGCCGGCTGCCTCCACTTGCATCCTCGAGAGAGAAGCCGCCATTGAGGGTTGCATGCCAGAGGCATGCCCCTGTGGCTTCAGTCTGCACGAGCTGTTAAAAAAATGGCATCCTCTCCTCCTTCTCACATCTGCCTTTATTAAAACAACAACTCTGAAAGCAAACAATGGAGCTTGTGTTTGGGGGTTTCTCTTGGATGCCTGGATGAGACTGGCTAGTTCTTTGCTGGACCTTGATGGTGTGGGCCGAGGTGACATCTGGGGGGGACGGGTTTTCAGGAAGCTCACATTTGTGGTGTCCACGGTGAAGACAGTCACTCAGTGTATTCCACTTTTCTAGAAGGTGTATTTGTCAGAAGGGGAGCAAAACCAGTCATAGTTCTTGTTGGTTCCCAGAAGGAGGGGGCAGAGTGGGCTTCAGGAAATGGTGCAAATACCTGCCCTTTAAAGGCCCAGGCCGGGCAGCAGTGTCTCTGTCCAGAGCATGGCCCTTCAGCTACATGGTCTTCTGGAATCAAAAGGACATCCCTAGCTGCCCAGGAAGCCCCTTTATTCTGGTGCTAAAGAAGAGGGGCTTCGAGGGTCTGAAGACAGCAGCTCAGAAGCCAGCCTCCTTGTGAATGGTGTTTTTGATCCAATTCAGAAATTTGGTGACCTGAGTGTAGACGCCTGGCTTCTTCCCGCACTCTTGGCCCCAGCTCACGATCCCGTAGACGAAGTAAGTACCGTCCTTTTCACAGGTCAGAGGGCCCCCAGAGTCACCCTGAGGGGAGAACCACAGGAGGTCAGTCTTGACAACTAGATTCAGAGATGTCCCAAACTGCCTACAAGGGGGTGATGGAATGAAGTTGCCGCCAGCTACTTTGGACTCCTCTGGAAATCGGTTCCAAAGCTCTTCCTGAGTGTCCCATAACGTATAACTCCAACAGGAGGGAAGCTAATACCAGCTTCAGTTGCCGAGTTTGGAAAAAGTTTGAAGCCCAGGCCTGCAGCCACAGTGCTGTGGGCAAGGAAGGCTCTCTGACTTTCAGCTCTAACGGTTTCACCGCCAATGCCTAGGGCCCCCAACATCAAGCAGCTGACCAAGGTGGGCAATAGTGTGTTTGGACAGACCCACACATAAGGAGGAGGACAGGGACTCAGAGCAGTCAATATGGTCAACCTACTGCCTGTTGGCCAGTGACCAGAGGCCTTGCTTTTTTAGTGGTGAGCTGTGGATAACCACAGAAGAACTTTGCTCCTGAGAGGAGCTGTGAAGATTCTGTGTGAAGTGCTTGGACCAGTATAGAGATGGGCAGGAGGAAGGCAGCAAGGAAACCAGCTGGCTTCGTCTAAGCACCTAACAACTTTTATCACATGACTTTGCTCTTCTAAACTAATCATGGTCACTACCTTGTGGTGTTATGGTCACGTTGATCAAGGTCAGGACGAGGCTTCGAACCTCTCAGTGACAGCCCTTGAGTTAGCTAGAGGACTGAGTAGCCGGTGGTCCCACTCAGCTTCCAAGAGCTTAGGGAAAACCACACCTACTTGTTCTTTTCCATCCGGAGTTTGTGGCTTTCCATGCCCCCTCCCCTAGAGGGGAATAGCAGAGCCTCAGACTCTGGGGGACTCCAGTTTCCCAACCCAATGGGCTCCAGATTGGCTAGTTATCCTGGGTCCCTTTGTAGGAAGGCTTTATTGTGGTGCAGGATCAGAACGTGGCCATGCTAGGTCTCTGAGGGCAGCTAGGCAGTGTGGAAGAATGAGCAGGAAGCCTAAACCAAGCTCATCCTGGGCACCTAGGAAGGTTGTATTTCATGGAACATGATCCCTGAACTACACGGAATATGAGCTTTGATTTGGGGCAGGGACCTGAGGTCCACTTAGCATAGAGTTGGTGGAATCACCATCTTTTCTTTCTCTAGGAGAATCATCAAATCTCCATAGATCCCAGAACCTTGGGCTATGCCATTATCACAGTGAAACGAAGTAGTACAGGCTTTGGTGTCCCACACACCTGGGTTGTTCCAGTTCCGGTCCCACTGCTTAGCACACTGCTGCTATTGGCCTTGATAATGTCCCCAAGCCTCTGTAATGTGCTGATGGTGACATCCCCTTCAGAGGATGTTGTGAGAGCTCAACTAGGCAATGCAGAAACATGCCACACTGCCAATTCTAGCTTGATGTAGGCTCAGATAGGTCTGCCCACCTGTCTTAACACGGAAGCGGCTGGCCCGTTGACCCTGGTTCCCACCCCACAGCTATAGTAAGTAGATCTCCTTTCTCAGCTTGGTATTCAGAAAGTCTCTCCCTCCGAGGAACCTGTGGAGTCTCTGACCTGGCAGGTGTCTGATCCCGGCCTCTGGAGGTTCCCTGCACAGATCATGCTGTCGTCGATGGTGTTGTCATAGAGTCGGCGGGAGTTACACAAAGTGTTAGCAATCAGCTTGACTTTAGCATCCAGGAGCTGGCGGGACCCTTCCCCTGTGGGAAGTAAACAGTCATTGCCATGCTACCGCGAAGACTGGAGTGATATCCACTCCACTAGAAGTCATCTTAGTAAGAAGAAGCCACCAGCTCTCAGTTTGGGGAGAAAGGTATTTTTATAGAGGATGGGAAGAAACATCCCACCTTCTAACACCAGCATCCTGCATCCTCCTCACCCCAAGCTCGTGCAGACTTCCAAAGCCATTCTGATCACAGTTGAACAAATGATTTGTTCTCTTCTTTATCTTCTCAACTAGATCATAAATTCTGGAAAATGGGGATGGCTAGTAATCATCTTTAATTTCCTGCATCTAGCAGAAGGGTTAACACATAACACACAGTAGGTTCTGAAGAAATAGATGGATCAATGCAAGGGCAGTCTCATGGATGCATGGGCGCATGGGGGCAGATGGACAGATAGATAGATTCATGTGTGCACAGGGAGGTAGATGGATGGTTGAAGTGCCCTGACGTTAGATTGTCTGCTTCCTGGAGAAGATACCCCCTTTTCAAATATAATGAAATCTCTCCGACCATCTTTTGACTTTGAACATAGTCTAAGGACTATTTGTGAAAAACAAAGGTGTTCTAATCTGAGGCCCTAATCTAAACTAAGACATCCTCAGCTGAGCAGACCCGTTAAGGAGAGCTGAAGAGGAAAAGCTTAGACAGACTACAACAAAGAGCTGCAGAAACTTTTTTGGATGACCTTAAGTCTAATTAGGCAGAGATTTTCTTTCCCTGGAGCCTCTGGCAAATGCATACATACATTCTATTTCCCTTTCTGAAGGAGTCTAAGCCTACTCAAAGTGATTTTTGCTGTCCATTACTAAGTACACTATTAGTAGGAGGTGGCATATTTTGAGTATTTGGTAAAGACTTGAAAATACTCTCCTGAACTTCTTTGTATTCAAGATATAATTTTGGTGTGCATGATCCAAGCCCTGGGGGTAAAAATGACAACGGATAAAGTAAAACTGAGCTGCTTGAGAAACAAAACCAAGAATCTTGTGGAAGAATACCCAACGCTGAAGAGCTGTTCAATGCCAGAATCTTTAAACAGCATCATCTCTGCCCCTGAGCACCTACCAGGCACCACACGTGCCCACACATGCTCTTCATCCAGCATCCTACCAGGTACCACACATGCGTACATATGCTCCGCACCCAGCATCCTACCAGGTACCACACATGTGCACATATGCTCTGCACCCAGCATCCTACCAGGTACCACATGTGCCCACATATGCTCTGCACCCAGCATCCTACCAGGTACCACACGCACCTACATATGGTGTGCATCCAGCATCCTACCAGGTACCACACGTACCCACATATAGTGTGCATCCAGCATCCTACCAGGTACCACACGTACCCACATATAGTGTGCATCCAGCATCCTACCAGGTACCACATGTACCCACATATGCTCCTCACCCAGCATCCTACCAGGTACCACACGTACCCACATATGTTCCTCACCCAGCATCCTACCAGGTACCACACGTACCCACATATGCTCCTCACCCAGCATACTACCAGGTACCACAAGTACCCACATATGCTGTGCACCCAGCATCTTTGTAATTGACTTCAAGAAGGAGAGAGGTCTTCTCTGGTGTACAATGAGTGCTTGAGAAAGGTCACACATCTAGATCAGGAGGCCAGAGACCACTATAGCGATGAGAGGCTCACGGGGAAAGTTCCATGCAAATGGTTACATTCAAGTAGAGTCTGAACAATGAGGCGGATGCATTCTTTGATGGAACACTTTGAATTTGTTTCAAGAGCAAAGAGGGCAAATGACATCGGTCCTTTATTCTCTGGATGGTGTAGCTCTCCTGTGTGTGTGGAGGGTACTCACCTGTTTCCGTTACTCCCCAGCCAGAGATGTGGCACTCAGTCCCCGAGGGAAAGGGGTCATTGGGCAGACATATGGTCTTCACGTATTTGGATTCCAGAGCACAGTGACCATCCACTGGCTTTAACTTGAGCAAAGCTGAAAGATGAGGGAGGGATAGGGGGAAGGAAGAGTGGGGGAGGAAGGGAGAAGGAAGAGGGGGGAGGAAAGGAGGAGGAAGGGAGGAGAGAGAAGTATTGGTTTCATTTTGCTTTGGAAGGTGAGTTAGCTAGCCACACTGCTCTTTCCATGACTGAAATATTTTAAACATCCAGAGAGGGCTAGGAAAACACTGAAAGAATATCAACAGTTAACAAAGCTAATTGGATTCAAAAATCATTCCTAGTTCTTTTTTTCAGAAGCAGGCTACCAATGAAGGAGGGAGAGTGGGAAAGAGAGAAAACCTCATAGTGTAGGGAAGGGGAAGAGGGCACAGCACCGAGCATCCAACAGCCCCAAACTGACTGCCTCTGCACACGCACACCTACCAGGTGCCGTACGTGTGTACACATGCTACGTGTGTACACATGCATTGTGTTGCAACACGGAGTCATCTGAAAGCTGGGATAGCACCCCCGTTTATGGAACAGCAAAGAAGGTTCAGGCAGATGACCTGAATTCTAGCCAATAAGAGAGCTGGGATCCAAAGCTGAGTGCTTTTCACAATACAACATTTTCCACACCTCTAGCCTTCAACTGAAAAGTTTTACCCAGTTATCAACAATGCCATCACACACTCCCTAGGCATAAAAGGCTGGGAAATAAATGACATACCTTTCAGGATCCCTGAGGCATAAAAAGGATCACGGGAGCTTCCTGTAACCAAACCCCAGATTTCTACCAGTGGAGAAACCCACAGGAGACTTGGGGGATACTTGCCGATGTCATTGTGGGGAATATCATCTTTCTCGTTGTACTGGCTGTACTTCAGTATTTTTTCCACCCTAAAGGTCTGCTCATGAGATTCTGTCTTCTTCAGGTCCTGGTCCCCTAGCACGACTTTTAGATGCCTGGTGCTTATCCTACAGAGTAAAATGAGATGGTAGGAAAATTGCCCCGATTGTCAGAGGCAGAGCTCCACTCCTAGGAAGCCACGTGACCTTCAGCATCCTTATCTGCAGTCCTTTACTCCCTCGCAAAACTCTGCTTGGGTACAAATAAGACAGCACAAGGGAGCTTCTCCATCAGTGGATGGATAGTCCAGACAAACACTTGCGGAATATCCCTTTACATTGTGTGAATAGATGTCACTGTGATATAAATAATAATAATAATAATAATAATAATAATGCGAAATGGCCAGTAGCTAGGCAGGATTTTGGGGGCAGAGAGAATGATGGGAGGAAGAAGGGCGGAGTCAGAGGAGTTGCCAGCCAGACATAGAAGAAGCAGTCTGGAAGGTACACAGATGAAGTAACTAAGCTTTGGGGCAGCATACAGATGAATAGAAATGGGTTAATTTATGTTATAAAGGCTAGCTAAAAATAAGTCTAAGCTATTTGCCGAGCTTTCATAATTAATAAGAAGTCTCTATGGAGAAACTCTGGCTACACACACACACACACACACACACACACACACACACACACACACTTAATCTCACTTTTCCTGGGAGACCTCCATTCTCTCTCAGGGCTTGACCAAAAACCATGGAAGCCTTGATTAAATCTGCTGCAATTTGTGGGCAGGCACTAGTGTGCATATGCATGACTTCTCTCGGGGAGCATGCTAGACCCCAAGAGAACAAGGTAGACTAGAAGATATGCAGGCTGCCTCTCAAGGCAGGGCTCGTGAGACCAGCCCTGATCATGGACTTAGGGAATATGGAACAGGTGATAGTATCTAGCTTCTAGGAGTCACCAGGAGTGTAGATGAGGATGTATGACCTGGAGGGTCATTGATAATGGGCTTTTTTTGCCTTACTCAGGGTGGATTATAGAGGCTCAGGAAGCAGACAGACCTGTGTCCAATTCCACTCATTGGCCTTCTTTTTGTGAGACTTTAGATTAGACATTAAACTTTCCTAAAGCCCATGTCCCCTTCACAAAAGGGGATTGACAATATGTCTTTTCTTCCACGGACACTTACCAAATACTTCCTTCATGGAAAGGTCTCTGTGCTGAGGGCCCCAGGGACATCTCAATTAACTGCTCTTGGTAGCTAGTTATGTATGGTCAGCTACGCGGAGCAGTTGTGACAGCCATGGCTGTTATATCCCCACTCATTTAAGGCTCTGTTCTTTCCCCTCTGGTGCATTTAATCTCAGTCATGCCAACGCTTTCAAGATACCACTTACTGGGAAGAGAGCCAGCTTGCACCCCAGTCATGCCCCTCCTCCTTCCTAGTGGACACCTACTCAGTACAGTGGGCTGCAGTGAGCACCCAGCAGGGGTGAATCAGGGAACCCCCACAGAAGTGGCCTTGGGGCATGGAGGTGGTCAGCGGCAGTGAGGTCTGCAGGGACACCTGCCATGGGTGCTTGCCCGCTGTGCTCTTAAAGCCCCCGTAGATACGCTTGACAACGCGCTCAGCTGTCTCTGTCTTCCCGCAGGAGCTGAATCCTGGCACCTCCACCACAGGCTCCAGAAGGCTTCCGTCTGGGTTAAGAGTAACTGTGGAGTAGATAGATGAAGATACATGATCAAGCCAGCCTCCTCTGTTCCGTCAGAAGTCAGAGCTGGAGTTATGACTCTCACTACAAGCTGACCAAGCATCCAGAGCCAAGAGACTGAAAGCCTTCGGTATGTTGTTTGGTGAATGACTGAGATTTATTGGATAACTTAGTTAATATGAAGCAACTTCATAGCACTCATGATAAAGATGTTGTTTTTATTTTCATATTTTGAAGTTCACAACTCCTAGGATCTACAAACCTATACATGTAATAAACGAATCCCTCATGCAGCATGCATAATTCATCATCACTAATGCATTATCATGTTATGGGCCTTTTTTAGTAGAATAGGGGAATAAGAGGTTTATCCATAAAGCTGTGGTAAGGGTTATGAGTCTGTGACCTTGTTCTGTCCCTGGAGGTTGCTCAGATGGAGAAAGAACACCTGAGTCAAGAGATCTAGAGGACTTTTCAGAGGAAGAGGGCTTGGGTCAGGTCTCAAAGAATGGTTAGAAACAGACAAAAGCAAAAATGATGTGGAGTATTGCAGACAGCTACCCACAGAGCAATGTCACTGTGCAAAACGGGGAGAGAATCCCATAGGTCAGATAGATTGGGGCATATTCTTTCAGATGTGGGTGAGAGGTGGGCCACTGAAGACTGTCGGGAAGAATAAAAAGCTGGACCTCAGACCAATGTCATCCAGAGAAGCCACGAGGACCCAAGTGACGATGGCCATTGTACACCCTGACACACAGTAAGTGGCCAATAGCACATGATGCCAAGAACACTGGCCGGAGGTTAGGAAAGGAAGTTTTAGAGCTAACCTGAGATGATAGAAGTGTCTAGGCTAGCTCATCATCCTGAGGGCTACAGAGGAGTGGGCGGAGTTTGTAAAGCCAGGGTCACGGGATGTGTAGGGTAGGCATGGTCAAGTGCGGGAAATGGCACCTCTTCTCCCCAGGTCCCTCTGAGAGCCACAGACTTACCTGGGGTGGGGCAGACTGTGACGTCACAGTATTCCCATTTCACCTTTTCATTGTTAACCTTAACAAAGCACCAGGGCTTGTGGTCTCCATCCGGGTTTCTAAAACACAAAATCAAAGTGACTGACCATCCAAGCTTGGAAGCCTAGACATCATGGAAACACCCCGGATCAGAGGACAACAATCCCCACACTGCCCAGCTACCATTCTTCATTTGAATCCTCCAATAGGTTAGCAAACCGTGGCATGCAAGTGTGGTCACAGAATTTTGGCAAACTCCTAACTTCCAGATGAGTATCCCAGTGACCAGGAAATTTCCAGCCTTTGGCTGGGCCATGGGACACCCATGACCTTTCATGGGAGAAGTGAGATTCCTACTGGCGATCTCTACTCCATGTGTTTAGAAAAGGATTGCAGACTGAGAGACAGGACAAGAGCTGGAATCCTGACTCAGCCTCTGAGTCCCAGGCATGAGAATCCTTTTAGGAGCGGTCACAAGGTTTCCCCGTGAAGATTACACCCAAGAAGGCGGCTCACAGGGGGGCACGAGGAGAATAGAAGAAGTTGTGTACAAAGAAGAGACTCTTGTTTTGGAGTCAGTTCAAGACAAGCAAAATATCCTCACTTTCCATAGGCGAATCACCGAAGTCATTGAGCTTGGCAGAACAGAAGACAGAACAAGGAGATGTGCAGTGTGGCTCAGACACAGAAGATGGAAAAGTCCAGTGTTCCCCAGGAAGGGGCGTCACACGATCCCTACTAAAGAGCACACGGCCATCTGTGGCGGGAATTATAATGCTCCCCGGAAACTCTGTTTGATCCTCAGCCTTCCTCTTGACATTATGTGACCCATGTGACTACTTCTGCCACAAAATTCACATGGGCGATTATATGTCACTTACTGGCTTTTGGTTGACATTATTTTAAAGCCTTGTTTTTCTCTTTTTACCCTTTCTGGGTATTTGTAAAACTCTGCAGAGTTAAATTCTCCCATAGCCACAAAACACACACGTGTAACATTAGTAAGAAATGAACTTTGATGTCTGTGAGCCCCTGAGACTCCCTGGGGAGTCTCCCTTCCTTCCTTCCTTCCTTCCTTCCTTCCTTCCTTCCTTCCTTCCTTCCTTCCTCCCTCCCTCCCTTCTTCCCTCCCTCCCTCCCTTCCTTCTTTCCTTCCTTCCTTCCTTCCTCCCTCCCTCCCTTCTTCCCTCCCTCCCTCCCTTCCTTCTTTCCTTCCTTCCTCTTTGGCTGTAACATGTGTAACCATGCCTATCTCGAGTAGGATAATCTCTTCAGAAAGGCTGCTGACCTGCAATCTGAATCAAGCAACCAAAATAGGACCTACGGGAGACAGCAATCTGTACCTGCAAAAGTTGTGATCTGCAATCCCATGGGTCTCAGCGTCCTCCATAAACATGTTGTAATTCTCCTGCAAGAGGAGGTGGGAATTCCAGTAAAGGCATGGGCTCTGGTTGACTGTCCTACTCACTTTGCCTCGGTAAGAGTAGCCATCACCGACATAACAGTCGTCCGGACCTCGGAGAGAGCAGGCCGCCTATGAGAACTGCCAGTCATGGACACATTGCCCTCAATAATGGTTGGCGGGGGGGATACAAACTAGGTCACAGGGCTGGGCCTAACTGTGTATTGTTTTTAGGCTTAATCACAAAGCTCCAGAATGTTCCACACTCAACCTGAATTAAAAATGTGAACTACCCCATTGAGAAGGTGGGTATTTACAAAATGACTAGGTGGGGGGGGGGCGCGCGGTGGAAAGGGCCCTGATGTGGTCCGGGCGGAAGGTTGATTTGCCTGCACTGCACCCTGGAGCATCACCTTCTAGGCAGAAACAAGCTCAGTGCTCTGAGGTTGGAGGAGTAAGGAGGGGTAGAACTTGGGGAACTCGAACCCTGTGTTTATGAGACACTTGAAGAGAAAAGGCCTCCAGAGGTCTCACTTCTCCCAGAGTCTTTGATGATGTGGTAGTGGAGATCCATACCTATTTCACAGAATCTCCCCCTGTACTGGTCTGGACAGGCACAGCTAAACCTGGACCTCCGTCTGTGACGGGAGCAGACACCACCATTCTGGCAGGGATTTGGTTTGCATGCCGGAAGCACTGTGAAGACAGGAAGTGAGGCCCAGAGGACACGTTAGGAGGAGGTACAGTAACCTATGATGGTGGTAGTTTTCTGGGGTCATACTCTCTAAAATGGTGGGACATTAAAGGGCATAGAAAGATCATTGACCCATTAGCAAATGCCAATGAAACCTGCAGAACTTAAACTAATATGGATGAGCCATATGGATGGCAACCACACTAAAGAGAAAAACAAAAACAAAAAAACAACCCCACCCTCTCAAATAAAGAGATGTGTATATCAGTCACCAAATAAGGACTAGCCAAAGGTATAGACTGATCTAGAAGTTTTCAAATAGTCTGAGCTAGGTAGAAACTTGTCTGTGACCACGGACAAGTTAAGTTCTCGAGTTGCGGGTTCTTCACCTACAAATTTCTTCCTTGCATTGAGAAGTAAATCCCTTGGGATGGTACCCTACCCACAGCAGAGACTCAGTGTTACTCCCCCACACAGCTCATCTCAGGAATAGATCAGAGCCAGCTTCCTAGAGGAATCAATTTCCAAGGTGACGTGTGTGTGTGTGTGTGTGTGTGTGTGTGTGTGAGTACAGATATTAGTGAATTCTCCCTGAGTTCTCCAAGGAAGGTTACATGTTTTAAAATCATAATTAAGAGGACTGACTGTCTTGAGTGGCACAAACCCCAGCTCCACTTCCACCCACTTCCACACAGTAAGATGCAGTCGCCATGGGCACACGCTAGAGTGAAGAAAGCAATCTGCGGAGAAGAGAGCCTCTGCCACCTACCCTGGGAACAGTCTGGCCCTGTGTAGGGGTATTTGCAGGCACAGCGGTAGTACGGAGGCTTCTGGGTAATGAGGCATTCGCCGTGGACACACGGGTTGTCCTTGCACTTGTTCTGGGCTGCATGAGATACACAGAGAAGGAGAGAATGAGGGTAGGGCATCCGGCGGTGCACATTTGACCTAGCGGGGCACATGCTTACCCCAGTTTTGGAGGTGGGAGCAGCAGACTGTGTCTGTGGCTTTGTCCACAGTCTTAGGTGCCAGGCTGTTCAAGGATAAGGTTTCTCTCTTAGCCTAAGCAAGGTTTCTTCCTGTGTCGTCCTTCTCAGCGACGCACAGCCCTACAAAGGCTCTACATGCAGACGCCGGCAGGGCAGCAGAAGGAAGAAACTAGGGCAGGAGTCAGGGCCCTTGGCCTCCATGATTTCCGCTCACATTCTATCCTGTGTGGTCAGTGGCAGGTCTACGCCTTCTGCCTACCCTCTCTCAGGCTGGCCCTATGTGCCCTGAGACCGTCCTGTCATGCCATTTGAGGACCCTACTCCTCTGCTGTGGTTTGTCCACATTTCTCAGCTCGGGCCTTATTTGGGGTAGATGCTGCCTCTTGTCCTCCCGTAGCCTCCATTAGTTTCTCTACAGAATGGACCCACGAGACACAGTATGGCGGCAGGAGACACGCAGATGCCACCTGTGCTCACACAGAGGCCTGGCATCACCATACCTGATCAAAGAAATGCGATTATAACCTTTGCCCCAGGATCATCCAGTGCTTTCTCAGTGCCTTTAGACAGAGGCTGAAGGGCCTCACGTTTAACCCAGAGGGAACAGAGAGAAAGGGGCTCACCGTTCTGACACCGACTTCCTGAGAAGGGGGCTGGGCAGCTACAGTGGAAGGTGTCCCCTCTGATGATACAGTTCCCACCATGTTCACAGGGGTTGGACTGGCATGGATCTAAGACACAAAGGCAGAAGTCAAGGTCAGAGAGGGGGGAATCCAAATAGAAGCCCCACTTCTCACCTAATGTCGGCCTCTGGCCCCAAACGAGAGATTAACAATAGAACTGTTGCGTGGACAAAGGGAAAAACATGTATCAGCCTTCGAGATCAAGGCGGCTGCAGTCCATGCCCGGGGAGTAAGAGGGGAGGCAGGCAGAAAGAGTTGTGACTGTCTCCCTCGGCCCCGCTTTGGACCAGGCTTTCTCACTGAGAAAGTCCCCTTCCTCTCGAGTGTTTTTCTCCTCCCACCTCGCTGGGAGTACATTGGGGTCTGTCTCTGAAGCCAAAGGCATTTCACAAGCCCGAAGACCTCCCCTACTCACAGTGCCCGGGGTGGAGGTCAGGCAGAAGTGTGCAAAGCTAACCCACCCCTCACGAAACACAGGCTCTCTGAACATCAGGAGAGAGGAGCAAAGGCAAGGGGGTGACAGAGAATTGACGCACAGAGGAAGTGACCCAGTGGCCTTCATCTTTCTTCAACTCCTTGTTCAGTTAGATTTTGTCATATTTCATCTGTGCCTTTGGCTTTTTCATGGTTGTCTGAATGGATCCTCCCTTGGGGAATTCTTTGTCCTTCGCTCCACTCATTGTTCTTTGGTTCAGGAAGTAGGAGCCCAGGGCCTGGCTCCTGTTTTGATGGTCTCTTCTGATGTTCTCCTGGTGCCCTGTATCTTGGCCCTGCCTTCCAGGCCACTTTGCAGTAACACAGCTTTTATGCCAGCTGCTGAGGGCTTTCCATGCGTTCTCTTGACTCAGTCATGTGGTTTTGCTGAACCCAGTTTCTTATTTTCCTTTTTGTCCGATTGGTCAGTCTAAGGAGCCATAAACCCACAGCACATATGCGAATACACAGACATACACACAACCATCTGACATATACACACTCACAAACAAACACACAAACCACATTCACATATATATATATATATATATACACACACACACACACAAAACAAACATACACAGCTATACTCATATGCACACAGACACATACAACCACACTCACACACACAGCCACACTCAAATACATACATACACATACAACCACACTCAAATATACACATACATACAAACAACTACACTCATATGTACACACACATCCACATTCACATATATACACATACAACCACACTCAAATATATATACACATATATGTACACAACTACACACAAACACAATCACATACATGCACATAATCACACACACACAACCAGTCACATACACATATATACCTTCATTTACACATACAAATATAACAAACACATACACACAGACATTTACACACACACACACACACACACACACTAACAGCTGTGAAAAGATTCTGAATAAAAAACTGGGCATGGTAGCAAATCCTTATAACTGCAGCACCCAGGAGGCAGAAGCAGGAAGAACCCTGGGGCTCACTGATCAGTTAGCATAGTGGGGATCATAGGGTCAGCTGGTAAGGTGGGACTAAAGCCAGTAAGAGGCCCTGACTCAAAAACCAAGGTGGATGATTCCGGAGGAAGAACATCAGAGACTGCCTGCTGGCATTTATATGTACACATGTACAAGAACATGTATGTACAGACATACACCCCTCTAATATACACACAGACTTATACCCCCCCCCACACACACAATCAAGCACAGAGACTGTAAATAGCAAAAAGAGCAAAGACAGAAAAGCAAGGGAAGCCCCAAAGCCATACTTGTCAATGTTGCAATCCAAATGCTCAAAGATACTTTAGATTCTGCTGCACAGTTAGGACTTAGCTCGAGGTCAAAGACACAGAACTGACTTTGGACTTGACGTCTCTCAGTGTCAGGAGAGCCGGACGAGGAGGTACTGGCTTACTGTGTGACTTTGGCTGAGTCCGTTCCTCCCTTGGCCTCCCTTACTCTGCCTGTTTCTCGAGGGTAGATGCTTCTCGGCACCTACCCTGTCCTCGTAGTACAGGACTCAACGGGAAGAATCCACCCTAGAGCGGTCTTCAATACCATTTTACTATGCAGGCAGAGAGAGGGCAGAGAAAGGCCCTTGTATATGGAACACATAAGTTTCTTCAGTCACCGTCTCCCTCTCCAATTGGCACCTACCATCGTCTGCATAGTACCAATCCGGGTTCTCAGGGGAGGTCGGCACAACTCTGGGGCCTTCATCTGGGCTGGAATGCTCGTAGCTGTAATAGTCTTCTGGCGTCCAATCTGCAGGGCAGGGAAGGACAGAAGACAGTTTAGTCATTAGGCTTGAGGGAATCAGTCTTTGGCTTAGGGGACACCTCTTCCCAGAGAGCTCCATTTCCTTAAGGAGGAATTACATGTCTTTGGGGCTCTCCCCAGGGATGCAGGCAGAATGAAGGTCAGGTTGGGGATGTCTAACTTGAGGGATGTTCTGGTCCAGCAGTGCAATGCTGGTCTTTTGGAATGGCAGTACCTGACTAGAAATGGAGAAGGAGATCAAGTCCCAACTTTCTGCCACTGTGCCCATGGGTACACCTACTGTATCCCCTGGGTTTCTCAGCTCTGAACACAGCAGGAAGCATCCTGTGGGCTTCAGGTCTTCACAGTTCTGCACAGGGTCTACCAGGGCTAGAGCGCATGGTGCTCTCACAGTGCCTAACTGGTAGCTTTGTGAATAGTGTTTCTCCACAAGACTTCACTAAGCCATCTTGGCTCAATGAAGTACAAGACACTTGTCACTTTCCTCTTTGGGCAAGCATCTCTCACTCAATCCACAGAGCATTTAGCAGCTAATCTTTACTGTTAACCTTTTATGGAGCCCTGTGCTAAACATTTATAGGCACCATCTCATTTATTCTCATAAAAATCTGGGAGTTTGGGCCAGGGATATCACTCAGTCAGTAGAGCGCTTGTGTTGTGTGCAGGAAACCCTAGACTTGACCCCAGTTCTGTATGAAGTAGTATGGTGGTACACACCTGTAATCCCAGCTCTTACTTTCTTTCAATGTGCTGTGAAAAAAAAATAACCCAAACCCAACGAAGTCAGCTTACGGAAGGGGGTTTTTATTCTGGTTCATGGTTTGGGGTTCACTTCACCATGGTGGGCAAGTCACGGCAGCGGGAGCCTGAAGCACTGGTCTCATTGGATCGGCAATCAGAAGAACAGAGGTGTGAATGAAGCTAGCACTTGGCCCACTTTCTCCATTTTAGATGGTCTAGGTCTAGAGCCGGGACATGGTGTCACTTCAATGAGCCCTGTCAACGTACTCCCTCATGAGCTTTTCCAGATGGAAAATAATCCCGCACAGGTGTGCCTGCAGGCTTGTCTCCTAGACAAGTTCAGAAGCTGCCATGTCGACAATCAACAATCAACACCATCGCACCAGAATCAGAGGTTCAAGCCATCATTGGCTGTAGAAAGAGTTGGAGGCCAGGCTGGGACAGACCCTCTCTCAAAAGCAGAACAAAAAAACCTGGGAAGTGTATGTTGGCTGTGCTTTAAGTTGTGGAAACTGAGGCCCAGTGAGAATAAGCAATCTGCTCTAGGCCTCATCTCATAGCTAATTCACAGCTAGATTTAAACTAAAATTTGTCTCTGTACAACCGCCATGTCTTTCTAGCTCAATGACGGTGCTCAGTTGCTTTAATTAGCTCCTTCCATTGTTTTGCATGCACACTTGCACGTGCGTGCGCACGCACACACACACACACACAAAACCATCCCCACTGAATGTCCAGCTGGCTACTTAACAGCCACCCAAGCACAGCCTTCAGCTTGTTCCTGGACCTTGGTTACTGATGGAGACAGAACGCGATGGTGCCCGCAAATGGAGAGTTCTGTTAGATGGGACTGGGACAGGCAGGTGTGTGCATGTCTGAGCTGGAGTCTCGAAAGATGGCGAAGGCTCTGTGGCTGTGGCAGAGAAGTTTGGAGTTGGGAGAAAGTTGGGTTCATTTTGACCTTTTCTGCTGATGAGAGGATGGCAAGTTGGCAGAGGAAGCTGCGGGGAGCTCTCCAGAGAGACGTGGTAACGAGGCAGAAGCGAAGGCAGAAACCTGACTTGAAAGGCAACCCAACAGAGGCAGTGATGGCGTGGAGGACCGCTCCCTATCCAGCTGACTGCCAAACACACTGTCTCAGGCATCTCCCCATCACTCGGTTACAATCCTTACATCTATGGCTTCTAAAAAATTGACTTTTGCACAATGGCTGTTTTATATTTCCCATTAAAATGGAATTATCTTTCTATTTCTTTTTTGGATACACCAACTCTGGCTCCTTGGCAAAGTTTCACCTCATTTATTGCAGTGTCAAGTCAAGACTCTCTTTGCTTGCTCATTATTTTTCCCTGGCTGCTTTCCCCAGGATGAAAATGCTCCCAGAGGAGGCCACCTCTCCAGAGATGAGGATCTAGGCTAAAGATAAGACCACTGTCTTCCTGGAGCCATAAAGCTTCCTTCCATAAATACGATAAAGCAGAGAAAGGGAGGGAGATGCAGAGGGGAAAATGGTTTTTCAAGTTGGCCATGAAAGATTTCAAACTGACATTTGAAGGAGACAGAAGGTTGATTGCAATGTTGATTTATTTTGGTTTTCACTGGAGGACTTTTTTTTTTTTCTCACACGTGTTTATAGATGAGAATCTTTTGGAGAACTCCTAGAACCCCTCTCAATAGTCCTTCAAGCTGGAGGACAGATTGGCTAATCTGGACTGTGTTATTGACACACCCCCATTTGGTGGTTAGGGAGATGGCTCAGTTGCTAGTGCTTTCAGGACAAGCATGAGACCTGAGCTCATAGGTGGCTATATGTGCAAAAACATGGAGACAGAAACCTATGATCCTAGGGATCGGGGAGGAGGGGTGGAGATTCCTGGAGCTCAGTAGCCAGCTACTCTTGCTGAACTGGTGAGGTTTACGTCCAATGAGACCCTATTTCAAAGAACAACACAAAGATGGAGAGTGATCGAGAAAGCTGCCCTCCTTAACCCCAGTCCTCTACATGAATACACACACGCTAACACAAATGCATAAATGTGTGTGTGTGTGCCTGTACATGCAAGTACAGGCACACACACACGCAATTGCATGAAACACACAAATATGCGCACATGCACTTTTCATCCATACACGTGGGCATGTGCACACAAATGTATACACACACCACCCACATGTATAAAATCAAAGAAACACACAAATCTGTACACATTCACTTCCCAGTCATACACACATTTAAAAATCACGTGAAATAGAGGAGATGCTTACACGTGTGGAATACTGTGACGTTTTTGTGGGGTTGGGGTGGGCAAAATGCCTGGTGTAGGATTTTGACTTCAGTCAAGTCCTATGTGCAAAGTCTGCTCATTTCTCAGAGAACAGAAGAGTGGAAACACACCAGTTTGGAATCAAAGTCCTCAGAGCAAGACAGGAAGTCCCTACAGGTTGTGAGGGTCCCAGGTCCCAGACTGAAATAGACTCAGCGAAGGCTTACTGGCTCCCGATCACCATGGAAGAAGAAGCCATTCAGCTGGGGGCTGCACAGGCATGTCACCAAGGCCTTTCCACTTGGGTGGACTCCCACCCCTTCTGCACAGCTGGCACTCCGTCCTACGGCCTGTGTGAACAGGTTGAAGCAAACCAACAATGGATGAAGTGTGCCCTGGGGATACCAAGAGTTATAAAGACAGACGACAAGAGTAGGGTGTGCCCTGTCCTAGAGGAATCTGCAGTCTGAGGAGCCTCGAGGAAGGAAGCAAAACTTGACTGACATTGGGTTGCTCATGGGACTGGGGGTTAAGATACAAGGGCATTCCTCACTGGCCTGTTGGCTGCGGGGTATGGATGTCCTTGCTCGAGCCTCTTTGTTTCTCTTTGGGGCTTAACTCATATATTGGATTTGTTTCCCCAGGCCTTAAAAACAGGGCCACTTCTGGTCTTCTGTCTTCTCTGAGCGACGAGCACAGAGCCCTGTGTACAACAGACTGATATTCCCTGTGACCAAGCCTCCCTGCTTCTGATCAGCTCAGCTTGAAGCAGTGTGAATGGGAAAAGAGGTGATATTTGCACTTTTAAAAGACCTCCTGATGATTCTTTACAAGTCTATAAAGTTGTCCAACTGCTCTCTTGGTAGAAAGGGATGTGAAATCTGGTCCCACTCTGGTGGACAGGAGAAACTGCTTTGGAGAAGTAGCTGTAAGGGGCCTTCCTTCAAGGGATGGGAGCCTGAATTCAACCTCCAGAGTCCACATTTTAAAAAGCAAGGGCGTGGGGGTGCACAAATTTGTAATCCTAGTGCCGAGGAGACAGATAGCGTGATTGCTGGAAGCCACTGACCAGTAACCTACTATTGAGTTCTGGACCCATGAGAGCCCCATCTCAGAATCTTCAGAAAATCATGGGTCAGGTAGCCTGGCATGAATATGAATATAAGACTGTGCATCAAGCAAAGTGAAAGGTGAGGTGGCCCTCTGACCTCCAGCATGGCAGCATATATGCACACGCACCCATACACACGTGAACATGCATGTATGCGTATATTCAGATACACACGTGCACACACACAAAAGTGCGAGAGAGCGAGTCTATTTCACAAACAGGAGCTATGCCCGATGTTGCCCTCTGGAGTCCATAAATGCATGCGCACACACAAAGACTGCTAAGGGTTCAAATTCAGGTTACTTGAGAACTCTTCTGAAGTACTGGAAAAGGGAGAACCTTGGGGAGAAAGGGCGACTCTCTGAGGCTTTTATATTGTAAAAAGAAATCCTATGGCCTTGCGACTTTATCAGAATCTAGCTGGAAATAACTATGAATAGAGTTGGGGGTATCCTGAATTGACACTAATGATTTCAATGCCAGGTTATTGCATATTAAATATGTGTTAGGTACTCTATGCAATTATGCACGAGCAAAATTTCACTTAACTATCAACCTCTATGGTGAGGGTAATCCTCATTCCTCATCTATAGATCAAAACACCCAGACAGAAGGGCATCCGCACCCAGCTGCACCTAACTCCAAGTCCTACGTGTCTTTTCATGAGCCTGGCATCTCTGTGACTCAGGTTAGAAAGCCTTTGACCTTTTGGCTTCCAGGAAGGAGTCTGCACCAGGAAATCCTCAGCTAGCACATGACCCTCGAGCCCTCTCCGCGATTCCAGTGGTCCCTGGTGAGGGCCTCTTGGAAAGAGCTCACAGTTAGTGCCGTGGGAATTTCACAGCTGCTCCGCTAGAGGAGCTTGCCAGATGTGCAGATTGGAATGAAAACCCCTGGAATGTCATCCCAGTTGGCTCCATCCATCACTGTGCCACAGCTGGCTCCTCTGAGGGCCTTTCCCAAACCCCAGCCCTGTCGGCTTGCATGTGACGTTTCCAGCCCTGCTGGCAGGCAAGTACAGCCCAGAGCCTTGCTGGCAGGCAGCAGGACAGCTGATGGATGGGCACAGCCTGTGGTGCTGGGCCGAGCCAAGGCAGCTTTGAAGATGCATTTCCGCAGGCCTACCGGCTGTGTGTCACCTGCTTTAGGGAGACGGCAGAGCTTGGGCTTTTGATGGCCACCTCCTCTCCCACCCACTGGGGACTGGGGACCAGGCACCTTCTGCTCTGTCAAGGCCCTTGCCATGTCCTGGCACGAGTAAGACCAACCAAGGAGGCAGCTTGCCTGAGGGCATGAGCTGTTGTCTGAAGGGAGCAGGGAGCTGATGAATTTCATCAAAGAACAGCCTCGTGCGCGATGGGACCTGATGAGGTTATGCTTGAAACCTAACTGTCTCACTCCACAGCCAGAGGCCAACAGAGCACCTGCAGTTAGACTCTAGGACCTGGAGCCGGCGGCTTCCTTTTCCCTCCCCAAACTCTCAGAAATTATCTGTAGGGTCCTTGTAGAGATCAGGGTCTTGGCATGATGCACCCCACATCGTCCACTTCTGTTTGAGTTGTTTGCTAACTTGAGTCTTTGCCTTAAATGCCTCTGATGTTCGGGAGTTCGTTGGACCCCCCCCCCCCAAAACCCATCAACTCATTCAAATTCTGGAATTTCTAATGTTAGGAAATTCTTCCCGTCTGTAGGTCACCTCGGACACTATGCTTTGTGACTTAGTCAACTAAAGGCTTATACGGACACACAGAATGAATGAATCCACTCTTTTTTTTTACTATAGGGTCATTACAATTATTCATCCAGTTCAATGTCTAATTCCTAGGTATCAGAAACTCCCTGTAGACATAGCATACGATGTTCTAGAAGATGGTAGTAAAGTGCCTTGTGGTAAAGACAACTCTCGGTTTTTCCCCCATTTTTGTGTGTGAGCATGTGCCTGTGAATGGAGGATAGAGGTAGATATAGAGAATCATCCTTAGTTGCTCTTCCCCTTTGCTCATTGAAGCAGGGTCTCTTAATCAAACCCAGAACTCACTGATATGGCTAGCCTCATTAGCTGGCTTACTCCAGGTTCCCCTGTCTCCATTGTCCAAGGTGAGAATTACCGGATGACTGCCACGGCTGTCTAGCATATGCATGGGTTCTGGATCCATCTCTCATGCTAAAGTCAGCATTTTATCCACTGAGCTATCTCCCTGGC
This sequence comes from Arvicola amphibius, assembly GCF_903992535.2. Lineage (NCBI taxonomy): Eukaryota > Metazoa > Chordata > Mammalia > Rodentia > Cricetidae > Arvicola > Arvicola amphibius. The sequence goes on along the minus strand of NC_052047.1, from coordinate 195,612,484 downwards.
CCATAAAGACCCTGCTTAATTGCCACAGGTCAACTATGGACCACAAGTGGAACTGCTTTTCAGACACTTGAAATTGGGGTCCCTTGACTCCTCTGAGTCCCTTCTCTTTCTTTCTTCACTCCATAGCACCCACAGTCCTGTCTTTCTGACCTCCTAGATTCAAGACCCCTTTGCTGGTGTCTAAGCAATGTGTGTTTGAGGCTGGGGAAATGGTAGCCCTCCCAGCCTTGACTTTGGCCTCTCTCTGAACTCCACACGTGCCTGGAGTCTGAACTGGGGCCTTCTGGGCAGTTGGACTGCTTTCCTGCCCAATTTCTGCCGTGCTCTGGAAAGGATGCAGACTCCCTCTGCAGTCCATGCTCACACGTTTCTACCCCATCCCCTGAGCATATGGAGCAAAGACCTGGGTCACCGGCTCAGAACTGCCACAATCTGGCTGCCTACCCAGAACTCTTTTCTGAAGAACATTCTGGCTGATCAGGATTTGGCTAGTGGGGTACCATCTTTGTTCTAAGTAAGTCCTTGATGCAAGCTTGCACCACAACTCCCTGTACAGGCTGCCTGCTCTGGTCTTCTGAGCATGACCAACCCCCAGTCTATTATCCGTGGGGATGTCTGCCTTTGGTCCCTTGGAACAGTGAGAAGAATTTCTACCCCAGACTCAAGCAGATGCTGTGTTGTGTGGCCCACTGTGGTGTGGGCACTAGGCAGAGGAAAGAGAAAGTGTTCAAGGTGACAGAGTCTGGGTTTGACAGAGAGCCTATGAGAAACAGCTGTGTCCACAGGGCTGCCACAGGTAGGAGAATTCTCTCTGTGTTGGATACTATACGACACAACCTCTTTGATTCAATCATTTTGTGTATTTGTGGTTGTTTTGGTTTTGTTTTGGGACAGGGTCTCTTATAGTGTAAGATGGCCTCAAACCTGCTATATAGCGGCTGAAGCCTGCCCCAAACTCTCAACTCTCCTGCCTCCCTCCATCTCCCAACTACTGGGATTACAGGAGCATCCCACCATGCCCAGTTTTGAATGCAATCCTAACACCACGTCAGTGCGGGGCACGGCATCTCCCTCAGGTCTGCCCGACTCTCAGTGCTCTGTGCCTTGTTGTCAGTCCGAGACTTCCCAGGGCTTTTCTGGACTGGCTAATCCCAAGGCCAACGGTGGAAGTATGGGTGCTGTGGGGGGCATTGCTGGGGTGGCTGGTCCTGGAGCTGCCTGTCTTGGCTTCCCCATAGGGTAATGGAGTATGTAGGGGGGCCCCTTGCTCAGTCAAACCCTTTTTCTCCACAGTCACTAATGGACAAGAAGCCGGTTACTTCTTTTCTCTGGGCCTCGTTTTCTTTCTCTGTAAAGTCAGGGTGTTTAACTACGTTAGTGGTTTCTCCCTTAGATGGCTGAGACTGGCAACTCAAAGCTGTGTTGAATGTTACAGAGATGCAGTTTCTGGATAAACTCTCAAAGGTTTCTGTGATACCCTGGAAGCAGGCTAGTCCTAAGGTCCCTTGAGCACGTCTATGCTCTAGCTCTGGGCTGGTGGAAGCCTGGGGTGGTGGCACACTCACCTGGGTCTGGGGGCGCAATGAAGGACATCAATGAAAACTGAAAAACAAAACAACACAGTGAGTGTGTGGTGGAGATGCTGGCCGCTCCCCAGGCGCTCTGGGACAGACATCACCATTCCCCAGACACGGGCACACTGGAGAATGCCGAGGGAGAGGGTTGAAGGCACTCCCTCTCCTGTGCACACACCTTGACCCTTCCCCTCACACACACACACACACACACACACACACACACACACACACACATACCTGTTGGAATATGGCTTCCCTGGAATCTGCCACAATACTAACTAGTCAGTTGTTCCCGGACCATGAGTGGCATGGTTACACCATGTTCCCATGACAAACCCATCCACAGAGGAGAATACTTAGGATCTATTCTCAAGTCTAAGTGATTCTTGGGGGTGATTGTCTCTGTAGATGGGGAAACTCTCCAGAGGTTTCCCAGTGTTCTGGGGATAAAGCGCAAACGCCTGCCCTGAAGAGACTTGTGGATTGCTCTTTAGTTTTCCTACAGGCTTGAGTGGTGGCTGAGTGAATCTCAGGGAGGGAAGAGGTAAAAAGAAAGATGGAAAATGATCCCTGATCTCTGGGACTGCACCCCTGTTTAATCACCTTATGGTCCCCAGCCCTGCTTTTGCAGGGAATGAGACAGGGGCATGTGTTTCACTGGAGGTGGGGAGAGGAACAAAGGGGTATTCTCAGGCTGGGGAAACAGGGACCACCTAAAGAGTGCTGAGGAGAAGCTAGAAAGAAGACGGGGCGGGGTCCCCTGAGAAGGAGTGTTGCCTCCTCCAACCTCACCCCCAGAATAACCAGCGACTAGCTCAGATCTAGGTTCCCTGCTTCTGCCTCACTTCCCGCCATCGGACTTGTGTGGAACCCATGGTCTGGTCTCTCTACCCAGGGAACTAGCATTCGGGGTTTTCTATTTGAGATGAACAGGATGAGCTGCTGCTCTCTCTGAGCAGTGGGCAGGACCTGAGAAACTTCCTTCCTGAGCCCCCACAGAAGCCTGTAAGCCTAGTTCCAGAGTTAAGGGTCTCAAATCCTAGAGCCTGAGACAGCTGCTGCTGCACTGCCTGGAGCCAGCAGGTGGCAGACATGTCCTTTCTAGGCACGGCCGCTGAAGGAATGACACTGATCTAGAGAGGCTTCCGGGTGGAACCAGCCTGGCCCTTTGGACAGCCAGCCCTCCAGCCCCTGTAAGTGCTCTGAGCTCACTTTATGACCCTGTCTCCACTCACAGGGAGGCTGCGGTGACAGACGGAGCCAGCCTAACACCAGGCTGGTATCCGGTTTCCAGACGCCAACCTCCACCGTGTCGGAAACAGGAAGAGTGGATACCGTTTGTCCCCTTCCATCCCATCATTCTGTTCCGCTTTTCCACAGTCAGGGAATAGCAGAAGACCCTCTGGTCCTGGGACTCGAGAATCCAAGGATAAAAATTAGTGGAGGAAGTGGTTCGTGTGTGGAGGTGGGTGGGAAACGTAGCCAAGACACAAATAAGAAAATGGAGTGCTTGTTGAATTATTAAGAGCTGGCAGTGAACCAGGGGCCATGATAACCTTTTCCGTATACATTCTCCAAGACTCATTTCATACTATAGTTATCAATTCACCCCAAAGCAGCAACACAGACTTGGAATGTGAGTTCCCATTTTCCACCAGAGTCCTTATTCCTAGTCATCATGTCGGAGTTTGGGAGCCACTGCGTGCCCACACTGGCTTTGGTTTCTCTTGCTGTGGTAAATATGATCAAGAGTAACTTGGGAGAAGAGAGGGCTCTCGATGCTGGAGTTTCTGTCGGCACACATGGCCACTCTCAACCCTTCGGGATGTGCCCTTAGATGTGAAGCTGCTGCTTCAAGCTGCTGTTCTGTCTCTATTCTTTATAGAGGTCGTGCTGGTTTCGCCAGAGCTGCATCACCCCATGTTCCTCCCACCGGTGAGGTATAAGGGTCCGGTTTCGCATGTCCTCAACATGCTTGCAGTCATGGCATGAACAGGTCTGGGGCCAAACACGTCAGAAGCAGTCTAAAGGAGGGAGGGTTTGCTTTTCGCTCACAGTTTCAGGGGACACAGCCCATCAGGGTAGCTGGTGCAGTGTTGGCTCTGTGATGGCAGGAGCTTGCCACACAGTTTGATTGTATCCCAACAGGATCTGAGAATGGAGATACGGCCCAGAAGTAGGACCGGTGTAAAACCTTCGATGCATGCCTATGGTGGCCCGTATCAACCAGCTGGAGTGTATGTCTCAAAGATTCTGTTTATAACCTCAGAAAAAAGTGTCACCAACCAGGTACCAAGTGTTCAAAACTGAGTCCGTTGGGGCTGGGGTGCAGTTCACAGACAAAGTACACTGGTATTTTCCATTTGAAGAAATTAAAGCCACTGTGATTGGTCCAGAGCACTGCCACTTTGTTCTGTATCCACAAGGCTTCTCAGTTTGGCCCAGAACGTGCTCAGTGCTGACTCAGTTGCTAGGCTCAGCCTGGCTGTGCTTTGATGCTCTGGTGAGGAGGGGAAGGCTCTTGTGGGGCGGATGTAATCTCTTCAGATGGATTCCTTCCTGGAGACCTGGGGGACGCTCTCTACAGAGAGGAGCTGGCCTAAGACACCAGGGAAGTGGCTCAGAAGGACTCCAGGCGGTTCTCCTGCTACAAGGCCCAAGGTTGTCCCACTTGGATCCCCGCCTAGTTACCTGGGAATAGCTTCATGGGACAACAGTGGGCAGACATGGACAGGGCGGGGAGAGGAGACAGGAAGGGAAAACGTCTCTAGACCCAGAGCATGGTTTACATTCTCTGGTTCTCACACTGCAGTGCCTAGGGGCCCTGTGGAGAACTAGATCCCATGGTTTGGGTGGGGCCAGAGAAGGCAGGCCTGGTGACCCTGCCCTTTGCCTGTGTGTGTGTGTGTGTGTGTGTGTGTGTGTGTGTGAGAGTTGCATGCATGTGGAGACCAGAAGTTGATGTCACATGTCTCCTAGTCTGACCTGAATCACAGTCTGTGCACTTGGGCATAAAGTGCCTGGCCCAGGAAACTGGAGGCTCAGCTGTCTCCTGGGAAGCTGTTGGTCAGCTTCTGTCTCAGTTTCCTCAGTTATGGAAAACCCAGGGTTGAAGAAAAGGTTTAGTCAGTAAAGTGTTTGTCATGCAAGCATAAAGACACGGATCCAAGTCCTAAGAGCCCACATGGGAAGCTAGGTGTGTGGCAGCATGTGTCCGAGTCCCTCTCTTGAGGGATGGGACAGGGGAACCCTGGAGCTTGTACTCCAGCCATCACAACTGAGTAGGTGAGCCCCAGATGCAGAGAGAGCCTAGGTAGAACGTGCCTTTCATTCCGGCACATGGGGAGCAGAGGCAGGTAGAGCTCTTGGATTTCTGGCCTACGTGTCCTAAAACTCCACCCTTCACAGAACAGAAAAGAAAGATGGGGAGAACAGAAGGAGGTATCTGATACCAACCTCTGTCCTCCAATGCATGTTCGTTCATGTCTATACACATGCTTGGACACTCATGCACACACATGCATGGACACTCATGCACACACACATGCATGTATACTCATGCACACACATACACTCATGCACACGAGCATACACATGTATACTCATGTACACACATAAACACACATGCACAGTCATGTGCACGTACATACATACAGGTACACTCATGTACGCAATGCATGTATGCCCACGTACACATGTATGCATGTACATATACACGCACACTCATGTACACACATGTATACATGCATACTTGTGTACACACATGTACTTTCATGTATACACAGGCATGTACACTCATGCATACACATGCATGTACACTCATGTACACACAAGTATTAAAAATAAATCTTTGAAGTAGGTAAAGGTGAGTCTGTAACAAGAAAGAGTATTAGGATATCAGCTTAGGTGGTGGCGGTTTCTGAAGTGGATTCAGCCGTGACTGAAGTCTAATTACTTAGTTGTCTGGCAGGACTGAGCCTTTGAAGAGAAGTCTCCAGGAGGAGACAACGTCCTCTCTTGGTGGACACTTCGGCACAAGCAGGATTGAGAGGCCACAGTCTGGCTCGACACCTCTGGGTCCACATCAAACAGACCTGTAGTCTTTGGAGTGACCACCCATGTCACCATGGCTACAAGCACAGAACTGGCTGTGGGCAGAAGAGTTTGAGCAGCTGCCAGGCCTGCCAGGGTGCCATCTTGGGCAGGTTATCCTTGTTTCTGTGGCTTGCTTTGCTCTCTGAAATCAGAGTGATGGTAGCCCTCCCTGGTAGGCTTTCCAGAAGGTTTGGACCAGAAGAAATCTGTGGTAAAGTCAGTAAATGGCTGGTAGCACTATTATGAGACATCATTGTCAATGAATTAATTTTATTGCTACTATTATTTTCATATTACTTGGTGCACAGTTGGGGGGAGCACGGTATGAGAGGGGCACGGTGTGGGAAGGGCAGGGTGTGGGAGGGGTATGGTGTGGGAGGGGCATGGTGTGGGAGGAGCACAGTGTGGGAGGGGCAGAGTGTGGGAGGAGCACGGTGTGGGAGGGGCAGGGTGTGGGAGGGGTATGGTGTGGGAGGGGCAGGGTGTGGGAGGAGCACGGTGTGGGAGGAGCACGGTGTGGGAGGGCCAGGACCCAGAGGGCCCTCTCAGCCCAAGGTGTTCCAGGAACTTATTTCTTGGGTCAACCACAAGCATGTCATATCAGCCCCCTCCCCCACCGTTTTTCCCTGGGATCCTTGCCAAACCCTAAGCCAGGAAACCTTGTTATATTAATTATGAAGAGAAAGCATGTTTTATTTAAAATTCCGGCTGCTGAATTTTCTGCCATGCTGTTTCTCTGTGACAGCAGAATTTCTTTTGCATTTTGGAAATCCTAATGCATTTAGAATATAAATATATCTGTGCTTATACACACAGGTGGCTCCGGCGACCTGATTTCCCTAAATACCAGGGTACAGTGCAGAGCTAATGAGTTGGACTCCTGTTTGCAATCAAGTTTTTGGGTTTGTTTTTTCCCCCTCTTAAACCTGTGAGTGTTTCAGAGGAATTCAATCTTTTCCTTTATCCAGAAGTCTTTGCCTAGATTGGAGAAGAGGAGGGGACCACCAGGCATGAAAGAGACTATATTCTGGGGTGTTGGGGTTTCACAAAGGGTGACTCCCAGGTTCTGCCCTGGGGCTTATGTAGATTTGAGTACTGAGACTGGGGAGTGGCCCACTACAAACTGGCATGAATACTTTACCATCTATGGCATGTTTGAGTAATCACCATACACTCTCTCACCATCTTTCTGCCTTTATCTGTCTATCTGTCCCTCCCACCTTCCCTCTGCCCCTCTTTTCCCCTCCCTCAGTAAAGTATGAAGGTGTGGAATGGTGATACATAGGCTGGGGAGACTCGTGCACCCCCCTTCACAGTGTGCACAGGAATGTGTGCTCACTTTAACTATAATATGCAATTTTTATGAAACCTCGGTGAGCTCTGTCTATAACTGAGATGTTGGACTTCTCAAATGCTGCCTGGCAGCTGAAAGACAAAGAAAATGCTCTGCGGGCTGCCCTACACAACGAGCAAAGCCGGGCTGTGAGCCGGAGAATGGACTCCGGTTTGCAATCTCTGGTCTACACGGGCATTTCAGTGCCTAGGAAGATTCCAGAAGTGAAATAGTACAGCGATGTAAACAAACAAGCATTCTGTTCGTGAGTCCCTTTTGTGCAGAGCTGCAGAAACCAGCATCTTTGTTCCTCCCAGAAGCAGGACAGGGCTGACAAGCATTATTCTCCCATTCTGACCCTGGAAGAAGCGAAATTTCATGGTGGTCAAGCCTGTGTGTCCTGACCACTTTAAGAGTCACCACTGAAGAGATTTCTAAGGCAGTCCCTGGCTTTTTGGCAGTCGAGTGGCCTTTCTGTAAGGATGGAGGGACAGAGGGACTCTGTCTGGCACAAGAGAGTCAATCACCCCAAACCTGTTTCTCCCTTGGAGAGCAGGGAAACAGCACACAGCTATGCTGGGAATGGCTACTCTAATGATTTGTACAATAGGTATGCACAAAGCAATCCAGACCAGACAGGAAGGCATAAGAATGATATCTGGAGTTCATGGCCACATTATCGGAGCCATGGCTCTGCTTTCTAAATAAAATCTCAGGTAGAGACCAAGGAGATGACTCAGCTGGTGAAAGTACTTGCTACAAAGCTGGATGACCCGAACTCAATCCCCAGAACCAACAGGGTGGAGATACCTGATCCCCACAAGTTGTCCGTTGGTCTACACACACACAGAGAGAGAGAGAGAGAGAGAGAGAGAGAGAGAGAGAGAGAGAGAGAGAGAGAGAGAGAGAGAGAGAGAGAGAAGGAGGGAGGGAGGGAGAGAGAGAGAGAGAGAGAGAGAGAGAGAATCAGGTGAAGATGATGATGATGATGATGATGATGATGATGATGATGATGATAGAATGTTTATTGAAGGAGAGCCTCTGATAGAGACAATCCTGAGAATAAGTTAAAAAGATGCACTTGGCGCCCCTTGGGTCAGCACTGGTCTTTCTGCTTCAGAGCCCCGTTACCTTCTCCCCTGCGAATTGTGCCTCCAGCTAGGATGTGGGCACCCTAATACCACACGCACCAAGAGATGTACATAGGTCCCTAAGTACTTAGACGGTATTCAGGAACCCAGACCTATCCTCTAAAGGCTTCAAACTTCACTATGTCATTCTCCAGCTATGGGGCTTAGTTCTGTATGTGTAATGGGAGCAGTGACAGCAGCTATGACTTGGGGTCCTTTTGGCCGTGAACCAAACTGTAGCAAACTTAGGGGCTGGCACTGTGGGCCGACTCTACCATACACTATCCGTTTATTATTATTATTTTATTATGGATACAGGATCTGGCTGTATAACCAGACTAGCCTGTATAACTCACTATGGAGCCCAGACTGGCCTGGAATTCACAATTCTCCTGCCTCAACTTCCTGAGCTCTCAGAGACATCTGACTATTATTTTTAGCTATGTAGGTAGGAAAGGCCCCTCAGTCCATCAGGCTATGTGGTTTTGTCTCCCCATGAAGCCCCAAACTCTCCCAAGCATCCAATGTGACTATTTTGCCCTGGGTGTAATGTGCCAGGTCACGGAACATGAAAAGACTTCCCAGCCTTCTGTTTGGCACACATCTGGGTAAGAAAATGTACGAAAGGCACAAGTCCTTTCTTTGGAGTAGACCAAGCTCATTGCCTGAGGCTAGCCCTCATATGTTCTCTTTTATCCATTGTTGACTTACAGTTTCATTGATAACCTTAAAAGTTCCCTGGTTGTTACAAAAAAAAAAGATTTGTGGGAAGGTTGAGGAGCTTATTGTTATCCTTGTGAACGTCATACCATCCTGATGCCCCTTCTTGCCTGCAGACTTTAGGATCAATTGTTTCCCGCTGGTGCTTTCTCTGGGCCTCTGATAATTGCCACTACCTTTCTATACAGCTGTGGGACAGCAGCTCTCAGCTCCAGGTGCCACCAAGCAATCACCAGTCAGATCATCTGGCTAGATAGCCATCTCTGTCTGCAGCCACATCTGTCTGCCTCACAATTTGGCAAGAAAATCTTTTGTAAAACAAGTCACTTGGAAACTGCATCTGGGAGGAAGGAAGAGCTCTGAGCTGAGTAACTGAGAGGGAGCTAAAGATGTTACCTTATGAAAGTGCTAATGAGCAAGACTGCAATTAATTCCATTCCCTCAGGAAACACCCGCAAAGGGAAATACAACTCAAAAGTGCTTAATGAGACACAAGAAGTTTACACCTGCTCACATCCTTTCCCTTCCTTCCATGTCTCTCTCTTCTTCCGAGGGACTATGCTCTGCTCTTCATAGGTAAGCTGCACACATTCTGAACATTATCCATGGGAAGAGCTCACACTAGGGTGGCAGTTTGGTTCACCAGTAGAGAACTTGCCTGGAGCACACTAAAGATCTTGGTTTTGGTCACCAATACCACAAAGCAAAAGCAAAAGCGCTAAGGTTTATTGGGAGCCACATATGTGACCTTCTGTTGCCATGACCTTTACCAATGAGCAGTGGGTTGTTGGCCATTACTTGGAGGCTCAGGGAGGCTATTCGGCTACATATTCCAGTTACTGTGACAAAGTCAAGACCATTGCTGGATCCAAGGCTCAACACTCAAGCCTTAGTCTATAGCCAGCATGGAGACTCCAGGAACTCTATTCCTCCCTTTCCTCAAAGATCCTGTTGGCAGTCACACCACTAGGGTGCACAGACTAGGGGTGCACACACGTGGGGGGGGGTGTCACAGACTGGGGTGTCACAGAATGGCCAGCATCTCCCCTACTTATCTCAGCCCAGAGGTCTCTAACACCCTAGTCAAAGCTACAGTTCTCCCTTTCTTACCCACCACAAACTCCCCCATGCCCTGGCTCCTCTTTGCCCCATTACTAACGTCATAGGAAAAAAGAGAAGAAAAGTACTAGCCACAGGGCTTCAAGTTGGATGCATCTAAGAAGACCCTTTGCTGGGCTCACTTGAGCCTCCAGGGAACCTTCTGAGGCCAAAGCCAGGAGTTCTTTTCTTAGTGTCCTGGGAGGGCTGGAGAGTCTGACAGGTGTGTTAGGGCTGGTGCCCCCATCAGCTTTCGTAGGGACACAGGGGTCCTTGAGGAGTGTACCAGATTTCATCCACGCCGTAGGACATCTGTGTACACTAGCTATCTCTGCTGGAATGAATTCATGGAGGCTCTGCTGCAAGAGACCCATGTCACTGTGTTACAAAACTGCGCAGACGTCCCCGAGACAGTCTGTAGAAGCTCTTGTAGTCAGAGCCCTCAACTTGGCAACACCAGCCTCTCCCAATTTAAGATTTCTTGCTTTGAACCAAGATAGCTTGATTTTGCTAAAACCCTCATAGTCTGTCAACCATAGAAGTTTGAAATGACCACTCACCCCAGTGGCTGACTTCCCCAGCAGGGCGATTAGCAGCAGAACACGGAGCCCCAGCATCCTGATGGACGTCTGTGCGGTTGAAGGCCTCTTGATTTGCCTTCCCTACAGTTTCTTTTCTTGTGTATGCCTTTGGGAGTGGGGGTGGCGATGTCAGTCTCTGAGGATTCCGGAACAAATGAAGAGGATGCAAATTATTAACTAGGCATCAAATACTGTTTAATGTTTTGCAAACCAACTATCTTGATTAAACAAATGGTAACTTGGGGGGTTGGGCAGAGTCAAGGGGTGCCTTGTCTTCTGTAGAAAAAAAAAGAGTCTCCAAAGATAGCGGTCAGAATAAAGAGCCCATGGCTTGTGGGTGCATGTAAGGGTTGTTGAGTTTCAGTTCTGTGGCTGGTGTCAGCCACAGGACAGAGGGCTCCAGAGCAGGCAAGGACCTCTGCCACCTCTGAGACTACTGGTAGAGTTCTGATCTTCAAATCTCAACCAGAGCTAAGGCATGGATGGGTCCCTAATAACATCACACTTTGTATTCATGGAAGATTAAAGGATGCCAAACCAAACTGCTATTGACAAACATTGATTCTGGGCTGTTTGAAGTGCTGCCCATAGTTGCTTGTTGGCTTCAAAAGTTTTCCCTTTTTTTCTTCCCAAAACCTCATTACATAAGGTTTTTACTTTTTAATTATTTCCCCCTTTAGTTGGAGACTTCTTTGATCAGCGGGAGGAAAACCAACCATGGTGCTCATTTTGGGGACAGCTGTTTCCAGCATTCTCTAGTTGGCAGCGCAGGTTGCAGGTAGGGCTACGGAAAGCAGCAGCTACCGGACGAGGGTGGGTGCTTGTGGACTCAATTGATCTCATCAATAGACGTGATTCCCCAGCTCCTGTCTGTCCACAGTAATCTATGCATAGGCTCCAGGAATCCTCCAACCCGATTCTGCAATGCGGACTTGAAATTGAGCCAACTGATCCACGGGTTGGTGCTCCACCTCTCTCCTCTGCCATCCCACAGGGTGCATGCACTCAGTGCTCAGCCAGGGGCTGCTCCAGTGGCCGCTCCTACCTCTGAAAGCCAATTGCTCACCATGGTGAACTCAAACTCCACAGACCCAGTCCAGGAGAAGCCTGACGGTGAAGCCCACTCAGCAGATGGGTTTTGTTCTGTCAACTAACCTTTCACGAGACCATTATGAGGTACTTACTATCTCAGCAATATATGTTCCCTCTCTGCCCCCTTAGATCGAATATTCATGAGGCTGGGCATTCTGTTAGATTACCGGTGAGCTCCCAACGTAGGTGGACATCCGGCAGATTTATGTGGGGGGAAACGAAGAAGCAAACAATCACTTTGTTGAAGCAGCAATTGGGCGTTTCATATCAAGATGTCTTAGTAGAGGCAGCTCCATGTGAAATCCAAACTGGGTGTGAAAAATCAGCGGCATTTATGACCTGTTCAGCATGGCACTGCTTGCTCACGAGCACATTAATAGCCCTTAAATACAGTGAGCTATTGTGAACTGGGCACTGGTGATTCAGGAACAAAGAAGAGGCCGTCAGCTTCAGTCTTTGCGTGTACATGAGCACGTGTGAGTGTGTGTGTGTGTGTGTGTGTGGTGTGTAAGTCAGAAGCAAACATCTGGTGTTCTCTAAAATTCTTCATCTTGTTTTCTGAGAGAGTCTCTCATTAAACCCAAAACCTACCATTTCAGGCAGACTGGCAGGTCAGCAAGTGTGTGAGATCCTTCCGTCTCCATCTCTTAATGCTGAGCTTACAGGTGCGTGGCCCATGCCTGACTTTGCATGTGGGTGCTGGGGATCCAATTTTAGGCTTCCTCACAAAGTCCTGGCCAGGACAGGTCCTTTCTGGTATGCCTGGGGCTCTTGCTAACAAAAGCCACATGTTGTGGCTAGTGGATATGACTCACACTTGCTTGCTGTCTTCAAAGCCAGGTCTTCTTCCTCCTAAGCCTTTGGTGGGGACACAGCAGCCTGGACTCACAATAGACCTAGGATCCAGCCCTGTGGCCACGCCGACCACGTAACACTGGGCCAGTTGTCTACTTCCTCAGAGTTTCAGCTTTCCCACCTGTAAAATGGAAACACAGTTCCCTCGTCATGGCATTACTTGGAAGTGTGCAAGAGAAGGAGGACTAAGGGGAGTGTTCTCAGTGGACGAACTAGCAGAGAACACGCTACAGAACACGCTGGCTGTGACACCAAGACTCTCCAGGGGGCAGCCACCTTTCTGGGGAAGGCCCCCATTCTTAACTGGCCTCTCTAGGAGAAAGGTAAACTATGTTCCAGGGCAACTGCGCCAACAATCAATGGGGTGAAAGCTTTCACAGAACTGCTGTAGGCGAACAAGATGAACAGACAACTCACAGTGCCCTGGACAAGATGGGAAGGACCCTGGACATGGCGTTCCCAAGCTAACCCAGAAGGCACGTACCTTTATTTCTCAGGACCACAGCAGATATCTCTGTGGGGTGAAAGACCAAAGCTTGCTTAATCACTCATCCTGCAAGCTTTTGCTAAGCACCTTCTCTAGGGAATAAGGAAGACAGACCCAGTTCTAGGCTCTGAGTCGCCATCTTACAAAGTCTCCACTGGGTGGCTGTTCTGCAGGTAAATTCTTTGTGCCATCCCCAGCAAGAACTCAGGTGTAGGGCACAGCTCTTTCTTATTGTTCTTGCAACTCCCTTGTTCCCTCCATTGACCTCTAGGGATACTCCCCTGGAAAGGGCAGGGATGCTAGCTTTTCTCCACTCAAGGATCCAAGCCAGTTGGTATTTCAGAGTTGTTGTACTCTGTTCTCTGGCCTGAAAGATGCTGGGGTGTGCCCAGAGCATGAGAAGACATCAGCATTTATTGGGAACCTTTGCTTTCCAGGAATATTTATAAACATATGGATGTCTTTCTAACTCCAATGCAAGGTGCTTTGGCCCATTTTTCAGGTAAGCAATGTCCAGAGAGGCTAAGCAATTTGGTTAGGGTCTCATGAGTGGAGGCCAGGCCAGGCAGGATTCCTGCCTTCTGGTTTCCTGGCAAATGTTGTTCCTTTGCCACAGCAGACTCCTGCGTGTTGGGGTGTTTTCCCCACAAGAGTTTATTGGCAAAGGTTGCCTGCTTCCTACTCAGCACCCACCTTTCCCTCTTACTATTACTTGTTGGGGTGTCCAGTCTCCAGAGTTTATTGAAGAAAGACATCCTTCTGGCTGTAGCATGGCTGTAGTCTTCCTTGGGTATCCTGGGAGACAAGGCTGCTGAGATTTGGGTGCAAGAAGTTTATTAGGGTGATGCTTTCAGGATTCACATACACTGGGGAAGAGCTGATTTGCAATGCAGTCACAACTGAGGCATATAGCTCCAGAAAGTTCTGGAGCTATATGCCCCTCTGAACTGTCCTCCTGTCAACTCAGGAGTCAGGGCTCTGTGCTTGGATGCTCCTCCACCAGTTATGAGCTAGTACATGAAAGTATTGTGACCATAGGTCACTTTGTAGTGGTACTCCTCAGTGAGGAACTCAGCTGAGTCCTGGATGCCAAACCCCTTGTGACTGAAGGACAAGGTGTCTCATTGTTGAGCAGGGATCTGGTGACATCTCTCCAACTAACAGCTGGACATCCATCCATTATGCATCCCTTAGGACAGGTGCCTGGGTACGGAAGTGTGAATGACTTTGTGGGGTTTAAATGAACTCTAGTCTCTGGATGGCCTAATCAGAGATGATCGAAGGCACAGGCATGGCCAGGCAAGTCATGGGCAGACGACAGATGGTCAGTGGGTTAATCAATACCTGAGGAGTCTCGAATGCTGCTGTGGGGATGCTTGCCCAATAGTGTTCTAACTATGGCTGAGCTTCTGATGGCAAAGGAGACATCTAATCATGATTTATTTACATGTCATGATTTACACCATGCAAAAGTCAGTGTCACTGGAGAAGAGTGGCTCCCATTCCCATGGACAATTCCTGACTAATTTTGATGTTTAAGAAAACTCAGGATCTCAGAAGCACAGATCTGATGGATGCCCAGGATAGGAAAGCCCACAGATGCTGAAAACCCTGAATTCCTGGTGGGGCATCAGCATGGCCAGGGGAGTGTATTCTGCCCGGGGGCTGGACCGGGAGTCTGGATAGATCCAAGACAGCTATTCTCTTCTTCCCAGAGACAAGTTTTGAATTCCCAGCATACAGTAGGTGCTTAAATAGTGCCAACCGGAGGAAGGAGTGACTGCCTCTTCTAAGTTCATCCTTTTCAGTAGTAACAGTATGGTCATGGCTTCAAAGTTGCAAACATGGAAATTACTGAACATCCATTCCTTTCCTCTTCTCCCAAACTAAGCCACAGGCACGTTTGTACCCCCAGAAATCTTCTCAAGTCCCCACAGCCCTTTCCTCTCTGTTAACTTGCGCTTGTCCACGTGGACACCACCTACGGATCCCTGGGCAGCCCTCACATTGTCCAGCCCATTTCCACTCCTGTTCATTCACTTTCCAGCCTATAAAACCCAGTGGGAGTAGGGGACAGCCCTACACAAAACGCTGTAGCATCTTTCTTTAGAACTGCAAATAAGCCTCACATTCTACCAAGGTCCTGCTTGATCTGGCGTCTGCCAACTCCACCAGCCTTGCTTTGTGCCCCGTCATTTAATGTGCTGTTCTCCCTAAGATTATTCTCCTTGTTGTTTCACTGTCTTCCTTCTTAGGACTTGCTCTGAAGCTACCACTGATAAATATCTGTAGGGTGGGTGTGTAGGTGAGGGGTGGGAGATAAACAGAGGAATTGTCGGATGATGGGTGATGGGTAAACAGAAGATGTATAGACAGGTGGATGGACAGAGGGATAAGGTGATGGGTGGACAGAAGGATGGATGGTTGAGTAGATGGGCAGAAAGACGATAGAGGGGTAAATGGCCGGATAAGTGGGGTGATGGGTGAATGGATGGGGCTTGTGGCTGGCTGGATAAATGATGGAGGAGAGTTATCTGTCTATGTTACTTTCATTGGTTAATTAATAAAGAAAACTGCCTTGGCCCTTTAAGAGACAGAAAATTAGGTAGGTGGAGTAGACAGAACAGAATGCTGGGAAAGAGAGGGGAGACACTTCAGGCAGTCGTGATATGCAGTCTCCTTGCTTCTCCTCTCCGAGATGGACACAGGTTAAGATCTCTCTTGGTAAGCCACACCTCGTGGTGCTACACAGATTACTAAATATGGGTTAAAGGAAGATGTGAGAATTAGCCAATAAGAGGCTGAAACTATGGGCCAGGCAGTGTTTAAAAGAATACAGTCTCTGTGTAATTATTTCGGGTAAAGCTAGCCGGGTGGCAGGACACAGCCCCGCCGCTTCCTTCTACAGATAAATGAATGAATAATAGGTGGCTAGGTAAATATATGAATAGACATGATATGGACGGATGCATAGATGAAGAGATGGATATAGGTGAATGCATGCACACATGGGCAGACGGATGAAGGAACAGTGGACAGCCATGTTTGATGAGAAGACAGAAGCTACTCTTGTGGCCAAAGTTCATGACCAAGTTATGAGCTTCCAAACTGTGAGGTACTCCCCTTTGCCATGGGGGCTGTGACTTGAAGTCATCCATAGTTCTGACTTTTGTTCACTGTGAGCTTTGGGGAGATGTGGGAGCCCTGGCAGAGCCCAGCCTCCCCAGAAACCTGAGACCTCACCATAGCTCCCCTCCCCAGAAACTGATTTGCCCATGTGTACTTGTGTCTTTTCTTTAATCTTTCAGTAGGACTTCAATATTTCTGCTGCATCTGAGAGCTCCTCGGTTGAGGTGATTGTCTAAGGCAGGGAGTGAGTTCTCCCCTGATTGCTCCCATCCCATCAATCAGTTCTGTGGAAACACAGCCTGGCTCCCTGGATCTGCAGCCTTGCAAAGAGCCATCACCTGGGCTGTGTGATGCTTTTTGTTCTTCGTGCATCTTTGATTTATTAAACATTTTTTTAGTAAAATTTTGCATACGTTTAGCATGTGAAAAGTCCTTCCCTCCCATAAAATAGAAAACCTGAAGAGGGAGGGGTCTAGAGATTTGGGTGTCTAGACTTCCCAGATTTCTCAATGTAACACACCAATGTTTTCAATGCCTCTTCACTTTGAAGAGAGACCTCTGGGTCCCTCTCTAAAATGAATTTCTAGACGTCTCCTGGCATTGCTGGCTTCCTAAAGTACATTTGTATGCTGGGTTTGTGCTATGCTAGCAACAGCCTGTGCTGGCACCAGACAGAACCAATAGAAAAGCCATTGGTGTACTGTGTTATTTTGGATAGGTTGTTTAATCTCCCTGAGTCTGCCTTAAATAAGTTTTTTGCCTAAATGTGCAAGATGATATTTGTGAAACTGCCTGAAACACAATAGATATTTAATGTTTATTAATTTTGCCTGCCTATCTTTTCTTACTTTAAATTGGCCTTTTCCTTTGTGGGGCTGGGGATTGGACCTGAGACCTCACCTACTCTAGACCTGTCACTGGTGGCGTCCCCAGTGCTCTTCTTAAGTGTCTCACCAAGTTTCTCAGGCTGACCTTCAACTCACTTTATGGTCTTGGCGCTGAACTCATGATCTTCCTGCCTCAGCTTCTCAAGTCCTGAGATTTGACGTGCACCACCATGCTTGGGTTATCTCTAATTCCTCATGGAAACGATACACATTGTTCTCAAAGTGAACAATTTTACAAAAATGAATCTGGCAAGGATGGAGACAGCAACAGATACTCAGACAGGTGCCACCCAGCTGTGTAATGCCTGTCACTGTATGTACTTTCTTCTACCCTGTTAAGAAGCCACTGTGCAGTGGGTACCATTGCATTCTAAGGCAACCAGAGACCATCTTTGTGGGAAAAGCTAATGGACAGATCCACAAACACTCATGAAAGTGGGACTTGCCGAAGTACCTGGCAGCTAGAGGAGGAAGGAATGCGGGACGAATGGCGGGGACACATGGTTATCATCCATCATGACAGGACACAAATCCTCACCCTCAGTCTGCATTCCAATCACAGAACTCTACATAAATAACACCAATTGTTTTCTGGGCAATTATCCTCACTGCCGGGTATGCGCATGTGTGTGCGTGTGCGTGCATGTGTGTGTGCGTGTGTGTGTGCATGCACGCATGTATGTGTGCATGTGTGTGTGCATGCACGCGTGTATGTGTGTGTGCATGCATGCGTGTATGTGTGTGTGTGGTACAGGCTTTGAATGGAGATGAGAAACCTCACACAGCCTTTGTTTTTGAGTTTATTTCCTTCTGGGACATGGGGGTTACTAGGATGCACCTTACAATTGCAACTGCATGGGTTAGAATGGTTGGATTTCAAAGTGCTCAGGCCGAACTGAGAGTATGAATGCGGCCTGCCCTCCAGTGTCTACAGCAGCATCTTCCAGTCTCAACCTTCCTAATTCTGCAGCCCTTTAATACAGTTGGTTCCTCACGCTGTGGGCCCCAACCATAAAATTATTTTTATTGCTGCTTCATAATTGTATGTTGCTACTCTTATGAATCACAACGTAAATATCTGATATGCAGGATATCTGATATGTGACCCCTGTGAAAGGGTCATCCTACCCCAAAGGGCTTGAGACCCACAGATTAAGAACCACTGCTCTAAAGGGTTTGGAGCTGTGCTTGGCAGGTGGTATACACTCCAAGCCTTAATCTATCACTGCCCTGTGTGGAAAAGAATCCCTGAATTGGTCAAGACAGGACAGTGTGACTCCAAAGAAAACTTGGTCCTTGGAGTGGGGTTAATTTTCTTGGACCATTTCTGTGGAGCGTGACTTCCCTGAGCCTCAGGAACCCTCACTGTAAACTGCAGTTCACTGGGGTCATCTAGACAGTGCTGTTATTTGGGGCTGGCATGGCTCAGCAGTGCTGTGCCCTGTCAAAGCACACAGTCCATTCTTTCCTTGTTCCTGCTGACCTGCTAGTTTCCCGGCCTGCTGCATATTGATCACGGGGTCCTCTGTGCCCTGCAGCTCTTCTGCCACTGACTGTGTCATCCCTGCTTGACAACTGGCCTGGCAGTGGGCAGCTTTGTCCTTTGAGTGGCTCTGTCTCTGGAGTTGACACTGCCCTCTGACCTGCTGACTGAGCGGGAGTTGCTTGCCCTCAGGCGCAGAGGTGTGACAGGACATGAAGGAGCCAGCCTTCGGCTTGTGCACCTGTCAGGTAGTTTCCGCTTCAATCTTCTCCACCTGGCTTCAGCTCCCGGCCTGCAGCTGAGGCAACATCTGTGCCTGGAATGGCACAGCCGCCTTCAGGTTTTCAGCCTCACTACCTGGCTTTTATTGTGACGGATGAGCCTGATCCTGAAAGGCCTACCTGATGTGCCACCACTGCTTAAAGCTCACCAGTGTTGCCACATTGCCTGAAGGACAAAGTTCGGAAGGATTACTGTGGCATGAGAGGGGCTGCTAATCTTTCCCCGGTAACTTGTGTTTCTCCTCCATCTTTCCAGACCAGCTTCTCGTGACCATGTCCACTCCAGCACAGTCCCTAAGCACATGTCCTAACTAATGTCTTCATTCTTTAGACTCAGGGCTCACTGCTACGGAAGGCCTCACTTTCTGGGCTTGCAGAATACCACACATCTTCTAAAACCTAAGCTCAAAGGTCTTGTTTTCCCTGGGATTTGGAGTTAGCACTCCATTTTTGTAGTAGGAGGCTGCTTGTTTGTTTCCGGCTGCTGAGACCCAAAATAATCACATAGAAACTGTACTAATTACAACACTGCTTGGCCTATTGTCTTATGTGTATTTCTAACTCACTCTGATCTCTTAACCCATTTCTATTATTTTATATTTTACCATGAGGCTAGTGGCCTACTGGCAAAGTTCCAGCTGGTAGCTTGCATCTTTCTCCTCTGGCAGCTTCATGACTTCTCTCTGACTCTGCCTTCTTTCTCCCAGCATTCAACTTAGCTTTTTCCACCTAGCTCTACTCCGCCCTATCACAGGCCAAGGCAGGTTCTTTATTCATTAACCAATAAAAGCAACACATAGACAAAAGGACCTCCCACACCACACAGAAGGATCACTTTGACACTTTGTCCATCTGTGTGTGGCCTTAGGGCCCCAGTGTGCCGTTCTGGAAATGCTTTCGGTGTGACACTTATCAGCTGGTGCTCAGTGTCGTCTGCTGAAGGTATGACACAGATGCACCACTTTATGGATGCGTGAGAAAACTCAGATCTCAGAGGGGTGGGTGGGAGACAGGTGGATGGGACAGGGGAGGAAAGGAGAAAGAGAAATACCAAGATGGGTTTAGAAATGGAATAACAGTTGATCAAGATCTTTTCCCATTCTGTAGGCTGCTGTTTTGTGTTGTTGACCGTGTCCTTTGCTTTACAGAAGCTTTTCAGTTTCAGGAGGTCCCATTTCTTAACTGTTTTTCTCAGTGTCTGTGCTACTGGGGTTATATTTAGGAAGTGAGCTCCTGTGCTAGTGCATTCAAATGTACTACCCACTTTCTCTTCTATGAAGTTCAGTGTGGTTGGCTTTATGTTGAGGTCTTTGATCCACTTGGACTTGAGTTTTGTGCATGGTGATAGATATCAATCTATTTTCATTCTTCTACATGTTGATATCCAGTTATGCTAGCAGCATTTATTAAATAAGTTTTCTTTTTTTCCATTTGATATTTTTTGCTTCTTTGTCAAAAATTAGGTGTTTGTAGGTGTGTGGATTAATATCTGGGTCATCGATTTAGTTCCATTGCTCCTCCTGTCTGTTTTTATGCCAAAACCAGGCTGTTTTTAGTACTGTAGCTCTATAACAGAGTTTGAAGTCAGGGATTGTGATGCCTTCAGAAGTTCCTTTACTGTTTCAGCTATCCTGGGTTTTTTGCTTTTCCATTTGAAGTTGAGTATTGTTCTTTCAAGGTCTGTGAAGAATTTTGCTTGGAATTTCATTGAATCTATAGATTGCTTTTGGTAAGATTGCCATTTTTACTATATTAATTCTACCTACCCAAGAGCATGGGAGATCTTTCCATTTTCTGGTGTCTTCTTCAATTTCTTTCTTCAAAGATTTAAAGTTCTTGTAAAACAAGTCTTCCACTTGTTTGGATAGAGTTGCTCTGAGATATTTTATGCTATTTGTGGCTATTGTGAAGGGTGTTGCTTCTCTGATTTCTTTCTCAGTCCATTTATTACCTGTGTAAAGGAGGACTACTGAGTTTTTTGAGTTAATCTTGTATTCTGCTACAACAGAGGGCTGATCTCCAAAATATACAAAGAACTCAAGAAATTGATCATCAAAATAACAAATAATCCACTAAAAATGGAGTTCACACCTAAACAGAGAACTTTCAAGAGAGGAATCTAAAAGGGCTAAAAGACACTTAAGGAAATGTCTGACATACTTAGCTATCAGAGAAATGCAAATCAAAACAACTCTGAGATTCCATCTTATACCTGTAAGAATGCCAAGATCAAAAACACTGATGGTAACTTATGCTGGAGAGGATGTGGGGTAAAGGGAACACTCATGCATTGCTGGTGGGAGTGCAAATTGGTACAGCCCCTTTGGATATCAGTATGGTGATTTCTCAGAAAGTTAGGAAACAACCTTCCTCAAGACCCAACATTACCACTTTTGGGTATATACCCAAAGGATGCTCAATCATACCACAAGGACATGTGCTCAACTATGTTCATAGCAGCATTGTTTGTCATAGCCAGAACCTGGAAACAACCTAAATGTCCCTCAACTGAAGAATGGATAAGGAAAATGTGGTACAATTGCACAATGGAGTACTACACAGCAGAAAAATAAATAATTACGTCTTACAGGCAAATGGATGGATCTAAAAAACATCATATTGAGTGAGGTAACCCAGACCCCAAAAGACAAATATCACAGGTACTCACTCATAAGTGGCTTTTAGACATAAAGCAAAGAAAACCAGCCTACAATTCACAATCCCAGAGAACCTAGACAACAATGAGGACCCTAAGAGAGACATACATGAATCTAATGTACATGGAAAGTAGAAAAAGACAAGATCTCCTGAGTAAATTGGGAGCATGGGGACCATGGGAGAGGGTTGAAAGGGAGGGGAGAAGAAGGGAGGGGAGCAGAGAAAAATGTAGAGCTCAATAACAAAGTAGAAATGGAATAACAGAGACACAGGTCCCCAGATTCAGTCTGAGTCTGCTCAGATGCCAGTCTTTACAGTTCTGTCCACAGGAGAGTCAGCAGCAGCCAATAAGTAAAGGACACATCAGTGAATGGACCTGCGGAAACCAATTCTCTCTTACCAGGTTCTGCTTTGTAGCTCTGATATCATTCAAACTGTGCTCAGACTGGAGGTTCCTCCCTGTATTGGTACATGCCATCGTGATTCTTTTTTTTTCATGGTTTATTTTTTTTATTTAAAAATTTCCATCTCTTCCGCTCCTCCCCCTTTCCCTCCCCTCCCCTCCACCCATACACCATCATGATTCTTGAATTGTAGAGAGGCCTCCTTACAGCACCACTGCTGGTGATCTTGGGAGCGTCCTCTGCTTGTGATGGAGGAGGGTCATCTGTCTATGTGTTACTTTCATTGGTTAATAAAGAAACTGCCTTGGCCCTTTAATAGGACAGAAAATTAGGTAGGTGGGGTAGACAGAACAGAATTGTGAGAGAAAGAAAGCAGAGTCAGGCAGATGCCATGCCTCTCCTCTCTAAGAAGGACGCAGGCTAAGATCCTTCTCGGTAAGCCACCACCTCGTGGTGCTACACAGATTACTAAATATGGGTTAAAGCAAGATATGAGAATTAGCCAATAAGAGGCTGAAACTAATGGGCCAAGCAGTGTTTAAATGAATACAATTTGTGTGTTGTTATTTCGGGTATAAAGCTAGCTGGGTGGGAGCTGGACGGGAACGCAGCCGCCGCTCCCTCTACATGCTTGATACTCCTTCTGGCTTTCATTCAGATCATTGCAGGTAGCCTGCTGTGCACGGATCACTGGAGCGAAGGTGCTCAGGGCTGGGATTGTGGACCCTGTTTGCTAGTTCTTTTATACATGATATTTGATATTAATATGAGATTGGGTGTTAAGCAAGAAAGAAAGGGTTATAGTTTAACAATAATGCATTTGTGTGCCAGGTTAACAAGGGGCCAATTGTCCTGGTTAGTTTGTTTTTTTTTATATCAACTTGTCATAGGTAAGAGTCATTTTGGAAGAGGGAATCTCGATTGAGAAAGCACTCCTACCAAATTGGCCAGTGGGAAAGCCTGTGGTCCATCTTCTCGACTTAGATTGATGTGGGTGGGCTCACCCAGAGCGTGTGGCGCCACCTCTGGGAGTGTGGTCCTGTATGGGAGGAGAGATCAGGCTGAGCGAGCCATAGGAAACAAGCCAGTCAGCGGCACCCTCTGCAGGCTCTCCTTCAGTTCTTGCGTCCAGGTTCCTGCCCCAGCTACCCTGAATGATGGACTGCAAACTGTAGGATGAAACAAACCCTTTCCTTCCTAAGTTGCTTTTAGTCATGGTGTCTACACACAGCAATAGAAACCTAACTCAGACACTCGTGCAGTGATCCAGGTTAGGTTCAACCCTTTGAAGCTGATGAGGTGATTTGGATTAGGGAGCCTGTGTGAAGGCCTAGGGTTGGGTGTGAACATCTGCTCAGTCAGAATCCCTGCCCTGGACTGCTAGGAAGAATATCAACCACCACCAGATACCATACTTACAAGAGGAACTTAGTAATAGCTTCATATGACATGTTGGGGGTTCTTTCATAAACTGGACATTCTTTGTCCATCCCTTGACATGAGCACCTAACAAATCATAACAATTAACATTAACAAATAACACAGCACACATTCCTGGTTTGTCTTATAGGAAGAAATCGTAGATTTCTTGAAGCTACCTTCATTTTGCTGTTGGTTGCCCTTGGGACTTTGTGGCCACACCAGTGACCCAATGACCTCCGGGGCCAGGTATCCTTTCAGGTGGCATCTTCTGGTCCCTTCTCCAGGACCTCTGGAGCTGACTCTCTGCTCTTGTTCTTTGCAGAGGTGACTTTGAAAAGTTTACAGTCCAGATAGTTCCAATCCTAAACAGGGATGCCCTGAAATGGAGAATTGTCAAAAGCTTCCAAGTTGGGTTTTTTTGTGATATCCTTAATTCATAAGCGATCAGTCAATCAAGTGATCAGTGCCCCATTCACACCAAGCAGGCTTAGCAGAGTTGGTTTACTCTGGCTTGCAAGAACCAACTGCATTTCCTGCCTGCAGACCAGCAGCTTGAAGTCAGCCATGTGGGAATGTTTATAACTCAGAGATTGCTAGATGCTGTAAGGGCCAGTTTCAAGATCACCAGCGTAGTACTGCACCTGCTGAAATGAGAACCAAAGAGGTCAATTGCATCTCGGTGTCACGCTGCACATGGGTTGAGATGTGCTAGGAAGGTTTGCATTGGATGTCAGATAGGTGATAAGGAGGCAGATGGGGAGATGGAGCCACACTTGGTCACACAGATAAATACATTGCTGGGACAATGGCTTCCAAATGTGTCCATCTATATCCCTCAGAACCATGAATCCAGAACTGATGGAGGAGGGTCATCTGTCTATGTGTTACATACTTGAAATAATGGGCCAGGTAGTGTTTATATGAATACAATTTGTGTGCTGTTATTTCGGGTGTAAAGCTAGCCGGCGGCCAGGAGCTGGCTGGCGGGAAGAGGCCCGCTGCGCCTTCTACAGTCCTGTGTCAAAAGGACCTTGGTAGATGGGTTTAACTTTGCAAACCTTGTGGCAGAAATGTGACTTTAGATTACCTGGTCCACCCAGGATTTTGTTTGCTGTTGTTGTTTTTTAAAGCCATGAATCCTTAACAGACAGCAGAAAAGCTTTCCTGGCTGGGTCAGAAAGATGAGAGAGGAGACATTGGAGATGTGATAGGTAAGCCTTTGAAGTCAGACAGAGGGGACCATGGGACAGAGGGGCCTTGCCACACAGAGAAATGGTCCTTGGCTGATAGCTGGAAAGGAAGGAGGGACCAGTGAGGAGAGCAGCCCCCTGCCTACACCTTGATTTTAACCCACAGAACCTGTGGCTCATGGTGGCATGCTTGCTTAGCATGCATAAAGTCCTGAGTTCGAGTCCAGCACTACATAAACCTGGTATTATTGGTAGTTCCTGCCTATATTCCCAGAATATCAGACATTCAAGGTTATCCTCAGTTGTATAGGACAGCCTAAGATATATGAGACCCGCTCTTAAAAAGGGGTAGTGGTAGGCAAGAGGGATCAGAGCGGGAGGTAATTCCAGGCCTCTGATGTCATGTGACAGGCCAAAATAAATGACAGTTGTAAGTGAATGACACTGGCATTGTAAATGCAGCTGGCCATAGAGCCTGGCAAATCTCTGACAATGCATAGGAAGGGGGAGGAGGGAATCTGCTGAGGGAGGGAGGGAAACAGCAGGGGTGGATGAGATGGGTAGCTGCAGGGTGTGGTCATGACATTGAACTTCGGGCATGAGAAGGACAAGGGAGCAGTGAAGGTCTTTGGTCCATCTAGAAAGTCCCACCCACATCAGGACCGTTCTGGAACATGGCTCCTGGTGACCAAAGAGTTTGACCTTTGAATACAAAGCCACCAGGAGCCTGGAATCCATCAGATGTCAGAGTGTGTGACAGTTCCATTCTTATATTTTCTGCTTCCTCTCTGGGTTTTAGGGTTCCCTGTCTACTCTCCCTTTGCAGTAAGATAAAGCCCCAAGTCCAGCAGTCTTAAAGGAGGGAACGGCTGCCCTGGCTGCTGCAGTCTTTGTGATTATGAGGTAGCCCACCCCCTCCTTCAGAGAGGGAAAGAAAGAACCGTTTGCATTGACTTGCTGGCCAGCTCAGCAAACCCCCAGCTGCCTCTCAGCCCTTGTTGCTGGGAAGCCAGGCGAGGTGATGGGGCTCAGACTTGCACCCCATTCCGTCTCGCTCCCTTCTCACTTCTTCCTACTTGGACTTTTCAGTGGCAGAAGTGGGGGGCAGTTATTTGAATTTCCTGCCAGAAACTCATCTGTGCGGACAGAATTCAATATTTTCCTTCCCCAAAGCTACTATCTACCTATCTATCTGGGGGGTAATTGATTCCTACTTTTCCTATAACACTAGATTGAGCTTGCTGAGGAAGCAATTCTAAGTGGCAAATTGCACAGACAGAAATAATCAAAGCTAGAGTGGCCGCTCGCCGAGATTTTCCTCAGCAGGAATTTCCCTCCCAAAGGGGTAGACTGTCATTCTCGACAGAGGGAATATGGTCACTTCATCCACTGCACGATGCCGTGAGACCAGAATCGCAGACTCTGTTCCAAGTGAGGCCAGCTGGTCAGTCATTCTGGATCGACTGCTTAAGGCACATGTGACCTTGGATGATATGTGCCCAGTGTCATAAATGTGTCAGTTACTCTTCTCATGCTGTAACAAAGAGCCTGAAGAAAAAGTGAAGGAATGCTTTTGGTGCTGTTGGTTTTGGCTTATAGTTTGAGGCACAGTCTGCTGTGCTGGGGAAACAATGTTGGCAGGGTCTTGATGCCACCAGTGACTGCGTGCATGGGAAGCCGCTGCTCACACCCACGGTACATCTTACCATCTTACTAAACAGCTGTTCTGGAAACCTCCTCACAAACACAGCCAAAGGTGTGCTCCACACTGACTCCCAAGCTCAGTCAAGCTTACAGTGAAGACTGGCCACCACACCAAGAAGAACTTGGGGATTCATTCATTGGCTTACAGGCTATGGCCTAGATAGTCTAACAATGGCTGTCTATCTACCTGTAGTGAGGAGGCGAGCAGGCCTGCTTTTCATCCTGCCCATCTCCCGCAAGGCTAGCTTTACACCCAAAATAACAACACACAAATTGTATTCATTTAAACACTGCCTGGCCCATTAGTTCTAGCCTCTTATCGGCTAACTCTCACATCTTGATTAACCCATTTCTAATGATCTGTATGCCACCACAAAGTGGTAGCTTACCAGGAAGATTCTAACCACCATCCATCTTGGGTAGGAGAAGCATGACGACTGCCTCATTGCCTTCTTCCCAGCATTCTGTTCTGTTTACTCTGCCTACCTATGTTCTACCTATCAGGCCAAGCAGTTTTCTTTATTAAATAACCAATGAAAGTAACACATAGACAGATGACCCTCCTACATCATCTACCAATACAAAGTTCCAGAGGCTGGATGTATCAGCTGGTCTTTAGTATACCCTGGAATCCTGAAGAAGTAGGCTGTAAGGCCAGTGTAGGGATGAAGAATTGCGAGAGAGAGAGAGAGAGAGAGAGAGAGAGAGAGAGAGAGAGAGAGAGAGAGAGAGAGAGAGAGAGAGAGAGAGGACAATCAGACCAAGAGCAAGGGCTTCCTTCCTCCATGTCCTCTACATAGGCTGCCACCAGAAAATGTGGCCCAGGTTAGATGTTGGTCTTCCCACTTCAAATGATTTAATTAAGAAAAACACCTCACCAGTGTAGCCAGCCATTTGGATTTTAGTTCATTCCAAATGTAGTCAAGTTGACAGCCAAGAATTGTATCACGGCTGTCGGGCAACCTGGATGTCAGGATCTCTGTCTCTTTAGAATGTGACCCCCATTGGTATTGCTGAGAAAGACACCATCTCCCTTCCCTGTCTCCTAGGTGTCTTGAAGCTCACTGATTTGGGTAGTGGCTCAGCTGAAGAACACAGTGTCAGCTTCCACTAACTAACCCAGTCATTGCAGCTGGGTGTGCCATCATCCCAGCAGGCTAGGCTTCTTTTCAGGGACTCCAGAGCCTTCTGCTTTTCTGAGGTAAGGCCTCACTGTGTCGCCTGGGCTGGCTTTGAACTCGCTAGCCCCCTGCCTCAGTCTCCAAAGTGCTGGGGTTACAGGTGTGGGCTGTCATGCCTGGCATTGAAGGTTGGTTTTCTTCTGATAACATCGGCTCTTCCCTCGGGTCTGTAAACACAGGATGGGTGGCCAGACTGGCTGAGAAGGTGCTCCAGCTCAACCTTCATGTTCTGCCTCTCATTTGCTCATCCATATGTCAATCACCGAGAAATCTGCCCTGGACTGAACGCAGGGCTACCTGGATCCAGAATGGCAGGTAGCAGCCACCATGACCAGAAACACCCTGAAGGAGTGAAATAAAGCTGTTCTCCTGGAGATGACTGCTGGTCCCAGAGCAGACAGGAACACCCCTCCCTTTATTAGCACGTGTCTCTCCCTTGTTATTCCCACCCTGTGTCTGTGATTCCTCACCCTGCTGGAGTCCGGAAGCTGATCTGCAGGTAGGATTCTCTTTGGTCCATCCTTTGGCCACCAAATAAGGCCATTGTCATTCCTAATACTTGTCCATGGACGTTTTTTTTTCCAGGAGGTGAGTTCCCTGTAAGTCTCAGTTTCCTTCCCTTTCAGGGTCTTTGTGAGGGTTAGATGCCCTGTGCTGTGTTTATGAGTGCTCATCCCAGACTGTGTCTACCCCAATATGACAGTATTCACGTAAGGCACAAGGCACACTGCTTGTGTTCTCAGCCTGTCTGTCCCCTGCATTACTTTGTGCAGTGGGAACTGTATTTCCTGGGTTCGCTTGCCCTCAGACTTCTGAGTGGGCTTGGCCCACTCATGGGCGCCAAAGAAAGAGATTAGAGAATGGCCGGAAGTGTGTGCTAGGGAGTCCCTCCTCTTCCTTCGCTTCCTGTAGCCACTCTGGATATGTCTGGGTCTCCTCTGCCTTCCCAGTGCCTGTTCAGAATCCAGTGGCATCTGCCTGGGATAAAGCTGGGACCCCTGCTCAGAGTCCAGTGGGGGCTGACCGGCTGCGGCAGGGACCCCTGCCGGTTCCACATACTAACTAGTCACTGCGTTTCATCATCTCAATAACCCTGAGATGTTCTGATCATTATCCCACTTTGCAGATGAAAACATTGAGTCTCAGAGTAGTGAACTTGTCTGCTACCATCTGCTGCCAGTCAGTGGTATGCGAGAAAGAGACCTCAGGTCACCTGTGTCTAAGGCCATGGCCATTGTCCTAAGCCAGGAGTGGAACAACTGTGACGACTTGGCTCAAGGCTCACTTCTATTAGCCAACTGTGACCCCAACCACTAGGCCCACCCTGGTCCCCAATACTGTAGCCCCAAGAAGCAGCCCCCCCCCCACAAATCCATGGCAGTTACTTGTGACAGACACCCGGCTTAGGCCTCAGGAAGCTGCTGTGGCTTTGATGGGAGACCAGATCCCATGCAGGCACTTCCAGGATGTGGCTTGCTTTGAACAGATTACTTGGTATAAAGGAGAAGAGAAAGTGAAGGGGTGGAGGAGGCAGAAAAGGGAGAGGGCGAAGGGAGAGGAAGCCCCCGATTTCACAGAGTCCAACCCCACAAGACAGTCTCTGATGACCAGGCAAAGGCTTTGAAAAAGGGAGGGCAGCGCACAAACCCACTCTCTGAAAGTGGGGGTGGATCCTGGCAGATATCACATGGGGAACCCTGCTGTGGAGCCAGGGGGACCTCGAATGAGTTCAGGTGATGAAAAAATATATAAAAGTTAATAGAGAGCTGTCACACTGTCTTCTAACTCCCAGTGGGAATCCCAGGGGCAGAACACACTGGGCTGCTGCATCTTCGTGCCCCGCCACACTCCACACATCTTGAGAGGTTGTTCAAAGTTGAGGAACATTCTATCAGCTTGGATGAAAGAGTCTTCATCTTAAGTGTGCCATGCAGGCATCTTGGTTTGAATGGCTCTCTTGCTATTCCTTTCCTTCTATCAGATCCCCAAATGCTTGCTGACTACAGGGGATAAAACCTATAGTAAGGACCATAAAATGGGGTGTGTGTGTCTGGTTAGAAAAGAGGGGTCCTGTGAGTGCCCCAGGAAGATTGTCCTTCAGGACCCAAATCTGGGTCGAGTTGCTTCCGTGTCGAAATCATTTGCTTCCTTCTTCCTGGTGCGCTTAGAAAGTCAGAAAGCACTGGCAGGCCAAGCAGGCCCTGTATATTCCCATCCCTGATCTTTGCTCATTTTACCCCAGACCACTCTCCCCTCTGACTGCCCAGTGCCAAGTGAGCTGCATTCCTCCCCAGTTTCCTAAGCCATCTGTCTCCATCGTCACAGCTGCAGGCTCTCAGCACGTTCAT
Organism: Arvicola amphibius; assembly: GCF_903992535.2. NCBI lineage: Eukaryota > Metazoa > Chordata > Mammalia > Rodentia > Cricetidae > Arvicola > Arvicola amphibius. Next base: position 195,582,829 of record NC_052047.1, on the reverse strand, counting down.
CTCCCTTTCCGTATACGTCCCTCAGCCTGCCGTTTGTAAACCTGACTCTTCCACACTGTCTGGCCTCAGCAGCTGGCATGCTGGGTTCCATCCTTCTCCAGAGAAGAGGTCTATTTTTTTTCTAGTTTTTGTGAGAGACCTATCTTTCTGTCTCTTTGAGAGAGCCCACAGCACAGAGTTATTCATTATCTATCTCTTTCAGTGGCCTCTCATGCCCCAGTCCCAGGATTCAAAGAATTGTGCATTTATGTCTTCTGTGTCCTGGTGTCCAAGCATGATGCAGGGGCTCTGGACATATTGGTGGAACCTGTGGCACATCAGTGCAGGGAAGGAAAGTGGAGAAACAGGGCCAGGAGATGCTGCAAGATGTCCGGAGAGAACCACATTCCTGGGAGGCAGAGAATGCAGCCGACAACTGGGAGATAGGTCGAGGAGGGGCCAAGCAAGGCGTTCCAACTGTCTACTGATGCCCTACCCTCTGCTGGAAAACACCATGCATATAAATGTGTGGGGATGTAGGCTGGAGTCTATCTTTTCACTTGAGTCTGTGTCTACGACTAGCGACATCAGCTCCAGGTGCATTTGCCCCCTCCCGGTCATAGTTCCTCGCCCATCCTGCAATCACACAGATGGAAACATTGCTAAACTATGACAGAAGAGCCTAGGGACAGCCTGTTACTCAGAACAGATCCTGCCGTTAGTGACCTGTGCCCTGTGATTGTGGTTTTGAACAATACTTGCGTATCCATTATTTAGAGAATGTGGCCAACAGAGGGACTCAGAGATGATGTCATTTATCTGTTTGAATGAAGGGGGTGGGGAAGGAGAGCAACAACCAAGAACTTCTGTTTGGCAAGTCTACTTCTGCCAAGGTCAAAGGTCAACAGGTAAGTTTCCGATAGATAGGTGAGAAATGGACTATTTGAGCCCAGGAGTTGATCACCAACACTTAAACCGGAAACAATTAAATGACAAGGGAGCTGCCTCTGGGACTTGAGGGGCAGTTGTTTCAACTATAAGCCAGACAGCACTATACATTTTTTAGAAAGTCATGCATTCCTATAACTTTGATATAACTAACTTATTATTATTATTTGGTTTTTTGAGACACGGTTTCTCTGTAGCTTTGGAGCCTATCCTGGAACTAGCTCTTATAGACCAGGTTGGTCTCTAACACATAGATATCCGCCTGCCACCTGAGTGCTGGGATTAAATGCATGTGCCACTGTCACCAGACAACTTATTTTTAACTTACTATGTCATCCTGGCTGACCTAGAACTTGCTATATAGAACAAGCTGGCCTGTAACTCACAGAAATCTGCCTGCCTCTGTCTCCCGAGTTCTGGAGTTAAAGGTGTGTACCACCATGCCTAACTTCAATTATTTAATTGTATGGCTCTGTGATTTAGATACAATTAACAATTTTGTCGTATTTTCTTAGACATAAATTCTTTTTGAAATGAGAAGATCTGTTACAGGACATCAGAGAGGCCAGCTGAGGTTGAGGCAGGTGCCAGATGCCTTAGTAATCTGGAGCAATCTGGGACCTGCTTCTCTGTTGGTCCCCCAGGTTCCTAGGCTGGATGTGTCACTCGGTGCCTGTCTGGCATTGTCCTCCAGGCCCGCACCAATCCGAGCTCTGGGTCTCTGTGATGGTTAATTTTCACTGCCAACTTGACTGCACTGGACCATGGGCGTGTCTGTGAATGTATTTCCAGAGGGCAAGAAGATGTCGTGAATGTCGAAAGCAGCCTCTCAGGGGTTGGGGGTCGCAGACTGAGTGGGGAAAGCAAGCTGAGCACCAGCGTTCACCCCAGCTTCTGGGCTGTGATGGAATATAAGCCGTGGGGGAACCATAGCCTCGAAAGGCAGTCCAAATAAGTCTTCCTTTTCTTAATTGCTTGAATCAGGTCATAGTCATGCAAACAATGTAACCCACACAGTCCTTGTGGGCATGCCTGGCCACCCTCTTTGCTCCAGACTATATTAGGCAAAGAACATTAATTATAGAGAAGCAAGATGGCCCTCGATGGAGCCATTGAGCAGCTAGACACCAAAACTCAAGGGTTTTCTGAAGTCCACACCCCTGCAGTGGCAGGCTGGGACTCCCTCCGCTGCAGGAATGAAGATGGGAACTTGGCGACATCTCAAGGTCCTTCCCAATGTGCTCACCTAGGGTCTCTGTCCTCAGCCAGTACTTCGTCCTCCCTTGGCTCTGCGTCTTGGTCCTCATCTTACCTAGCAGTGATCAGAACCTTTCAGAGGAGGGCGCAGTAAGACCTGCTTCTCCTTTCCTGAGTCCCTCCGGCTGCTGCCCTCCTCCGATGCTGAGGTCACCCCACTGCTCTGGCCAGCTTCCGGGCACACAGGATTCCATCACAGCCCTGCTCTGGACAATTGGGGTGTCCAGGTCCTGTCTGCAGAGGCTGAAGTTCAGCCTTGCTAGAGGTGCCTATGCGGCATCTGACTGTTGTTTAAAACACTAACACCTCCAAATGAGTGCTGTCCTCTCAGAACCCCTGAGGCCATTGGAAGATGCACCAATTCCTTCCAGCTGGTGTCCAGCTGGTGTATTTCCTGCCCTGTTTTGGCCTCTCCAATGCCACACCCTGTTCTTCCAGCCTAGACCCCCTCCTCTGATAAGGCCAAGGTCCTGGGAATGGAAATGGGAAACTTCCTCTGGAGAAGGCTGAGGTGCTCTGAGGAGGTCCTACTGCCAAGGCTGGGACCTACCTCTTTGTGTTCCCTGATGCCATGACTTCCTGTGGCGCACCAGGCAGGCAAATGGTCTGAGGAGGATAGGTGTCACACGCCTTTACAGGAAGTGTGGCCTCATCCGTGTAACCCGCACTCCTTTCCTTCCTCTTCCGGTCCCTCTCCTACTCGTCCTCTATTTGCCCTGTACACGCTGGACTCCGTGACCTTGGCTGAAGAGAAGGGGACGTGGCCTGCTGTTCTGCAAACCGCTCAATGTCAGGTTTTGCCAAGGGGGCTTTCTCTTATCTCCCCCTCCTCTCCGTCCTCAGAATGATATTCAGCTGGTTTCAATGTGGGGATTAATCTAACCCAAGTGAACCACCTACCGCTCTGCATGGAGAATCCTCTTAGGTCTGTTGTTTATCTGTCTTCCTCCTACCCCACCCTAATCTTTGGAGCTTAAAGGGCTTAAAATGCTTCTTAGGCCTGGAATCATTCTTATAAGGCAACTATTGATGAGCTAAACAGGAACGATTTCAAAAGTTAGTGTGAGAACTTTGCTCTCCAATTCCACTGCCACACAGCAGTGAGAAACTTGCCCTCTCCTTGTCCCCTTTCCTAACATCCTCCCCACCGTCCGTGCTCCCCACCGTCCTCCTCACCATCCTCCCCACCGTCCGTGCTCCCCACCGTCCTCCTCACCATCCTCCCTATCTGTGGCACAACCTCTGATCAGAAGCAATCCTCCTCACTGCTCAGTGTTGCTGGTGTTTCTTTTCCTGCTTATGACCTGAGTAGGGAAGTTTCTAGCTGAGGAAATGGAGCCCCTGAGAGGGGAAGAGCCTGTCCAAGAGCTGTCAGTCAAGAGGCACAGTGCCAGGTCTCGAGGTTCTGACTTGACCGCCTTCCTTGGCCCATCATAGTCGGGCTATTTCAGCGGGGAAGAAAACCGTTGTGGGCAGTGGTGGAGGGCAACCATGGGCAGAGTGTGAGCTTGCTGATGCGCCAGAGAAGGAGGATCTGTGGTCATTCCCAGATGGAGCCTATGGCAGCCTCATGCACTAGGAGATGGAAGGACCCTTGGACAGCGTGTCTTCACTGAGAAGAACTTGCATGAGCAATTTACACTAGTGCTTGAGGATCCAGAGTCATGCTAGCCATGTTAGAGTCGATGCTGCACATGGGGACAGGTGACCGCTGCCTCTTCTTATGGGAAGTGTAGGCCCATGACTCAGCAACCCTATGCTTTCTTTCATGCTGCATCTTTGCCAGGCCTGAACTGAGGAAGGAAAATGCATAAAATGCAAAGGGACGCTGCAGCCTGAGGAAGGGGGGTTGTTTTAGATGGAAGTGGTGCGGGGAGAATTGTCTGTATTCTGTCAATCATGTTTTAAATAAAGGTGATTGGCCAGGCAGGAAGTATAGGCGGGTCAACCAGACAGGAAGTAGAGGTGGGGCAATGAGAACAGGAGTATTCTGGGAAGAAGGAAGCTCCTTCCCCAGTCCTGCCCAGATCACTAAAGAAGAAGGATGTGACCCACCCTGCTGAAATAGGTACTGAGCCATGTGGCTAACATAGATAAGAATAATGGGTTAATATAAATTATAAAAGCTAATAAAAAGCCTGAGCTAATGGGCTAATCAGTTTATAATCTTTTGTAGACTCTCTGTGTGATTTTTCTTTGGGATCTAACAACTGTGGGAACCGGGCAGGACAGAAACCCCAACAAGCAGGACCCCATGTTACAGGGAAGCTGAAGACACAAGTTCCAAGGGGACAAAGTGTGGCTGCAGGCAGCAGCTTTCCAAACACTCACTTGCTGGGGAAGCCCAAAGCCTCCTTTCCAGCGTCTGCCCAGTCTCACTTCTTCATAAGGCCAGGGTTGTCATGAAGCAGACAGGAGAGGTGGAGAAATCAGGGCAGAGACCCGACCCCCCACTCATAAGGATTTTTCCCGGTTTAGGGGGCGGCATGGTCCCAGGCTGTCTATCCTCTAAATCATCTACTCAGGGACCACAGAATACACAGTGCTGTCCCGAGGAAATAATAATGGGCATGTCCTCCACCCAAGAATTCCTACAGGGAGACTTACCATCCCCTAGATGGGGATTAGGGCTAATAAATCAAACATCAGGCTGCAGGATACACACAGAGCACTGGGGGCTACGCACCACATACACACACATACACACATATACACACACCACACACACATACATGCACACACATACATGCACACACACATAAATACATACACACATATACACATATACGCACACCACACACACACATACACACTCGCACACACATACACACACATACACAATACACACAAATACATACACACCACACACATACATACACATACACACATACACACCACACCCATACACACCCATACATACCCATACACAGGCATACACACACCACACATAAACACACATACACACACCACACATATACACACACATACACACTGACACACATACACACACACCACACACACATGTACACATGCACATACACATGGCTTGTCAGAGTAAAGAAGATCCACCAGCCTCTGCTTAGGCACCCAGTCAATGGCAGGAAGGGGCCTGCAACAGGGCCTTAGGCTAGAGAAGGAAGAGGTCATACAGGGAGTATTTATCCTGGGACTTGGTGTCTGAGAGAGGTGACTGCTGCTTTTAGGAACCGCCATCACCTTCTTGAGCTTCGTCTAATCTTGGGTCTTTCCCAGCTTCCAAGGCACTTTCTGAGAGCTCTTCACCCAGTAGGGCTGCTCTGTGCTTTTGGGGTTTCTTAGCATTGTCCCCAACTTCTCCCACTTTGAACCTCTCACAGCTTGCTTATGGATGACCATGAATAAGTCAGGACACTACTGAACGTTCTAGATGGGGAGCTAGGTCAGTTGTCCGAGCTCAGAATCCCCAGAAAGACAAAGACTGGGTTCATCCTAGTGTTTGACTACGGATACCCCAGTGGGTTCTTGCCTCCTGCCAGCCATGAATTCTCCACCTGGCCTCAGCTGTTCCTAGCCCTCCCTGCACCGCGCCAGCCAGGCTAGTCTCCTCACTACTCCACACACGCACACTCGCTAGGTTTTCGCATCCCTAGGTTTGCGATATCCGTCGTGCTTCTTCAATCCCAGAATCCACACCGCTCACTTCCTCTCACGTTCAGGTATGTTGTCGAGCCATTGCCTCCAGGTTGAATCCTTCCACCCTGGAGGGAGCAGAGAGGATCATCACCCTGGTGGTATCTTCTGGGGTTGAGTTATACAATGAGTGACCGCTGGCCTGGCAGAGCCACTCTGGAGCTGCCAGCAAGTCGTGCAGGAGACTTGAAGACACAGCCTCTCTGAGTGTTCGCCTATGCCGGGGTGAGCTTTTTGGTGACGCAGTTGCTCATGCCATTTGTTCCCCATTAGTCACTGCTCATCCTTGCTCCTGTCACCAGATACACCCTACACCCATTGGTTCAGCTAGATTTGGGGGATCTGTTTCTTCGGTGACCTGTCACCCCATCTCTCTGTTTCTCCACCCTGTCCCCCATTAGAAGAAATAAGCACCCCTTGAGAAGTGTCCCAGCAAGCAAAACTGCTCAAATATCCATGTCTTTGAGGCCCCCTCTTCTGACCAACTGAGTGGGCTTCCCACCCCACGGCACCACAGCCATTGGCTGTCATCATCTGCTATGGCATTTCCCCCCGAGCATAGGCCTCTGCCTGTCCAGTTGCTTACCGTGTTTTCAGCTCTCCAGTAATGTGGGATATTCCTTTACACTGTGTGAATATATGCCACTATGACTGGTTTAGTAAACAAGCCACTGACCAATAGCTGAACAGGTTACAGATAGACGGGGAAGCCAAAGTGAGAATGGTGGGAAGACAGAGGGTGGAGTCTGTGGAGTCGCCAGGAGACACGGAAGGAGCAAGACGTGCTGGAGGTCAGGTAAAACCATGAGCTACGCGTCAATATATAGGGCATAGAAATGGGTTAATTTACGTTATGAGAGCTAGTTAGTAGGCCGGAGCTATCAGCCAAGTATTTATAATTTATATTAAATCTCTTGTAGTTATTTAGGAGTGAAATGCCTACATAGTAGGGTCTAAGAGGCATTGGGAGATGGGTCCTGAATCCTTGTATTGTTTTTCCTGTTATGGGAGGTGAGAATAAAACAGTAACGAGAGTTAATAAAACAGTTCCTCGAGCTGCATACATAGGGTGAGGTGACGACCACAGAAAGCCAGCCCGTGTACACACAGGGTGAGGTGATGACCACAGGAAGCCAGCTCGTGTACACACAGGGTGAGGTGACCACTACAGAAAGCCAGCCCGTGTACACACAGAGTGAGGTGATGGCCACAGGAAGCCAGCTTGTGTACACACAGGGTGAGGTGACCACCACAGAAAGCCAGCCCGTGTATACACAGGGTGAGGTAATGACCACAGAAAGCCATCCCGTGTACATACAGGGTGAGGTGACCACCACAGGAAGCCAGCCCGTGTACACACAGAGTGAGGTGACCACTCCAGAAAGCCAGCCCGTGTACATACAGGGTGAGGTAATGACCACAGGAAGCCAGCCCATGTACACACAGGGTGAGGTGATCACCATAGAAAGCCAGCCCGTGTACACACAGGGCGAGGTGACCACCATAGAAAGCCAGCCCGTGTACACACAGGGTGAGGTGACCACTACAGAAAGCCAGCCCATGTACACACAGGGTGAGGTGACCACCACAGAAAGCCAGCCCGTGTACACACAGGGTGAGGTGATGACCACAGAAAGCCAGCCCGCGTACACACAGGGTGAGGTGACCACCACAGAAAGCCAGCCCGTCCCCAGGGCAGGGAATGGTTCTTTGATCAGTGTGAGTGATATGAGGCGCAGGGTGGTCCTTGGGAGACTTAGGATTGCATTGGCGAGCAGGAAAAGTCAGAAAGATTTGAACAGGGTGGGAACACTAACGGCAAAGAGATTCTAGAAGACCGGGGGTTAGGAGGAGCTGAGTTCCAGGCAGCACTGATCCCAGAGAGATGAAAGCAGGCAGGAACATTGGGCTCCTGATCTTCATTTACTCTGCTCTTGACGCTCAAAACTCTTGTCCGTCCTCCGTGGTATTTGATTCTCACAACACAGTAGGGCAGACATTCTTTCTCAGTGACCAGGAAAGGGAGGCCTGGGGAATACAGATGGACATAAAGGATGGCGAGGTGAGACAGGACCCGGTTCTAAGCCAGGTCCTCTGACTCTAAATTCACTCTGATTTTTCAAAGACCAGGAATGTGATGAAAAACACGTTTGATACCATTGTAGTAACAGCCACCATTTGTTGCGGGCTCCGATGTGCCGGGCGCTATGCTAAGAGCCTTGAAGTCATCCGTGTGTTTCACTGTCACCATGTCCCTGCGAGGAAGGTCCTCTAATCCTCCACTGTGTGCAGGTGGGGGAGCCGAAGCCCAGAGAGATTAAGACACTTGCCCACGGGGTAGAGCCGTGATTGGAACCAAGATGAATCTGGCTTCAAATCTGTGTGTGTGACCTTTGTAATATTTTGCCTGCTCCTCAAAGAGGATGACTCCAGGGGTCCGTGTCCCCACGACCTGATGCTGTTTGAAAAGACGAGAAGAAGGGGAAAGCTGCTTTCCACACCTTCAGCTTAACTGAGCTTCAGCCAGCATGCAGCTTCCTTGGGAAGGATGGGTAAGGAAGAAGGCTGGCTGAGCACCGGGTACACGGTTTACAGGCAGCCCGCTCAGAGGAGGACTTGACAGGGTGCCAGCAGGCACCTACTGTCCCCCAATACCTAGGTGGAGTCACTGTGCCAATATCTTCCTTGTGGGGGCTGTATTGAAGGTGGCTGTGGTGGTTCACATTTGAAACACCTCCACAGCCTTGTGTTCAGAAACTTCAGTCCCCAGGTGCTGGTACTGTTTTGAAGACCATGGGGCTTTTAAGAGACGAGGCCTGGCTGTAGAAAGAGGCATTCGGGGCGGGCCCCTGGTCCTGGCCTGTGTTTTCTACCTCTAGATCAGCCACTATGTGAGCAGGTGCTCCAGCTAGTGGCCCCACCACTAAGGACACAGAGCTCCTTCCTGCTTCCCTGCCAGGACAGGCTGAAAGCCCTCTGAAGCTCGGAGTCACAAAAAATCTTTCCCTCCTTGCTCCAGTCAACTGTTGGCTCATAACAACCAAAACCTAAGAGAAGGTACCGTGGGGGTCTCTGATTTCCAAGCAGTGATTTGAGGATGGGTCCATCTCCAGTGGGTACCCAGAAGGACCTGTTCCCCACATGTCCTTGGAGAGTCCGTCTTCTAGCGAAATGGAAGAACAAATTCATGAATGAGCACGCTCACAGCTCTTCCGTCCTATCCTATGCCTGGACTAGACCCAGGCTCGGGAGAGCCCCGGGGGTCGTGTACCCTACTTTGGAAAGTTCCCGTGTCTGAAAGAGTTCTTTTCCCGTGTCTATTGTCTCTACCTGAGACTCATTTTTATACTCTATGCCAGTGGCTGGGAGGGGTGGGGGTTCTCCACTCTTGCCCGCACCCCCAGTCTCTCCGTGGACCAGGAGGGTAAGAGTGGGTGAGCCTGCTAGGAGGGCCAATGCCACAATGGATGTGTTCATGTCTCCCACTAGAAGGGGTAGAAGGGAAGATCAGTGGCTTCATGCAGATAAGCTACGGAATGGAAGAAGTTGTCTCTGCCTTCTGTGTATTCCGAAGAAAGAGAGGCGCTCACCCAAGGAAACTGTTACCATAGTCTTTGAAGGCTCAGCTATCTCTGTCCAAATTTCTCCCTACAACCCACTGTCTGTAAGACCCTGGTTAACCAACCAGGTTTCTGGGCCACAGTGATGGTGTGAAGAGTGGGGTGACTCTTCGTAGATTTTGATGAGAGTGAAGTGGGTGCTAGGCCCAGCACAGTTCTGATACAATGATTCCTCAGTAAATGTTAGTGCCGTTGTTAGGAGGAGCCAGTACCCTCCCTCAGCCAACTACCCCTCAGCTGCAGGCTGAGTACTTGAAGACAGGTGACAGATACTCCAGGGGACGGGTGACAGAGCCTCCAGAGGACAGGTGACAGAGTCTCCAGAGGACAGGTGACAGATACTCCAGGGACAAGTGACAGAGTCTCCAGAGGACAGGTGACAGAGTCTCCAGAGGGCAGGTGACAGATACTCCAGGGACAGGTGAAAGGACCTCCAGAGGACAGGTGACAGGGCTTCCAGAGGACAGGTGACAGATACTCCAGGGGACAGGTGACAGGGCCTCCAGGTGACAGAGCCTCCAGAGGACAGGTGACAGAGCCTCCAGAGGACAGGTGACAGGGCCTCCAGGTGACAGAGCCTCCAGAGGACAGGTGACAGAGCCTCCAGAGGAAAGGTGACAGAGCCTCCAGAGGACAGAGCCTCCACAGGACAGGTGACAGAGCCTCTAGGGGACAGGTGACAGAGCCTCCAGGGGACAGGTGACAGAGCCTCCAGGGGACAGGGGGCTGGAGAGATGTGCTCTCCCGTGCCATCCCCAGATCTTTTCCTAAGCGGTTTTCTGGGTGATGAGGGCTTAGATGAAAGGGACTAACCCTGTTGGCTTACAGCATTGTGTTTCTCTGTGTCCCTGGCAGGTGCAAGGAGCCATGTCAGCCTTGAAAAGACAGATTGGGTGTTTCAAATTGGTCCCTAAAACAGGCAGGTGATTGGATAAAAAGACGATTCTAATCCATTCAATTATGTGTCAAGTCCTGCACTAAGCCTGCATATGCATCATTTCTTTTGATTGCCACCCTCGCCCTGTGAACTAGACACTCTATTATCTCGGCTCTGTGGATGAGGGAACCACGGTTCAGAAAGGCTAAGTATCTTGTCCAGGGTCACCCAGCTAGGAAGTGGTGGAGCCGAGGTTCTAATCCAAGTCTGTTTGACCTTCGAGTTGGAGGGACCTTGTTACCCATTCGGAAATGGAGTCTTGGAATAAAGGGGTTGTCGCTTTGACCCTGCTTCTGATTACTTGGGTATTTCAGTTAAATGTATATGGTCTTTCTTAGCAACAGGGACATTAGGGGTCCTGTGCATAAGACTCTTCAAACCCCAGTACCAAAAAAGTTTTTTTTCCTCCTCGTTCTAGGCGAGGATGTGAAAAGGACACTTGACCCAGATACAGAGTGTCTCTTCCAATCAGCAGATCGCAGAGAATGCCTCTTAATTAAGCCATGACCTTCACCCAATTCAGCTGCTTCCTGTCTCTGGCTTTCTTTTCCTGCTCACGTGGCTCTGAGTGAAAACCTGGGCCTGGAAAGCATTAACTGTCTCCTGTCTTTCCTCTCCGTTGCTCCCGTGCAGGCTCCAATCTCTCTGCCAGCTGCCCACAGGAAGTCACTGCTGGATGTCCCAAAGCCGGCCAAGGCTAGGTGCTGGGAAGAAGGCACCTCCTCTCTTTTCTCCCAACCTGTTTTCTGGTGGGGCGCCACTGCCCCACAGCAGGTGGAATACAGGCTGGACAAAGAAGCTGCCTGAGTGGGCGCCTTTTCTTTCGCTCCGAGGAACCAAGAGGCAGTGGATCCCCCAAGGCTTTCTCCCTCACCCGCAGCCTAAGCTCCAGCCAAGCTCAGTTCCCTGTCCAGTTCACCCGGCGCTGGCTGCCAGCAATGGTGCCTCCCAGGAGTGTCACCACACCCTTACCTGCCCGACACGGTGTGAGGTTGCCTGCTGCCTCTGACATCGAGGAAGCCTGCTGTCAAGGGCTCCATAACCCAGCCCATCTTTAATTCACTTCCTCTTCCTCTTAGATCTGTCTGTTCCCTTGTACTTCATCTCACTCCGCTGCCTCTGGCTAAAATGCCTTCCCCTTCCTCGGAGAAGCTTTAATCTACCCAGGTGCCATGACCTGGAAAGATAGCTTCCATTGTCTGACATCTTCCCAGCCTGCTCAGTTGCTGTAACTGCCTAGAGCCCTCTAGGATGCACACTCTGGAACAGACACATGATCTACCCTAAAGAAGGGTGATTGGTGATGTCTGCCATGGTGTAGGAGGAAGCTATTGATTAGTGATGTCTGCCATGGCTGTAGGAGGAAGGCGTTATTGATGAATGATGCCTGCCATGGATAGAGGAGGGAGAAGTGGAAGTAGACTTTGGCTAGAGCCAATGGATATCAGCCTCTCCCATATGGCCTATAGCAATGGCTTGTCTTACTCATTACAGACCACCATATCGGTAAACATCTTATTCCGTGCAACCTATAGCAATGGCTTGTCTTGCTTATCGTGAACTACCGTATCAATAAACATCTTATTGCAGGGGTTGGGGGGGAATTTGGCCAATGTCTATTCTCGATCTGCACCAGACAGTTAAGGACCCTGCTTATCATTGTCATGGCTAGATCTGATGAGAGCTCTCAGGGTGCCGGCACCACACTGAAGTGTTGGTCCTGTCCCTCTCATTGTCTCTGCTCCCTCCGTGAAGGAGGGTCTCCTTCTTAGCCATTGGAGATGGGAAAACATAATTCACAGGGATAAAGTGGCCTTTTCAGGTCATCTGGTGGGACCAGGAGCGTCTGGCTCCAAACTCTGGCCTTTAGACTACCATGTTTCTCAGTTTCTTCCTGAGAGTGTATACTGTCGGTCGGTGTGATCCTGAACCCCTTGCTTTGGGTGAAGTCACTACAATTATACTGTAAAGTCTCTGTGGACAGAAACTTGTCATGATCTTTATTGTATCCATCCCTGACACGGAAGGACACAGCTAAATCAATCCAGAATAGATAGGTCTCTGCTCTTTGGGGGTTGGGTCTATTTATCATCTTACAGTTCTCTTACATTTTAGGAATATGGGATGAAGGTCACAGGTGCATATAGAGCTTGGGGCTTGTTTCAAAATGACTCAGGGGTTCTAAAATCACTGCTCCGGGGCTAAAAACAGCCTCCCCGCTCTTAAAGAAGTTTCCAACTTTCCCAAATGCAATATCAATATTTTTCCACAAGAGGGCAGTAAAGACAAGGCTACCAAGCCCAACTCCTAGGCAAGCCTCATAAAGCAAGAGGAGTCTGTTGGGGAGGGTGGTTGTTTCTTTATGGCTGCAGTCATTAATCTCAGACCACTTGTGCCACAGCAGGCTGATGCAAAGATCTAATGGATAATTTCCTTGCAACTTCCAGTAGAATGTGGGAGCGGGCATTTAGCCATTTATCCTGTTGTCTGGCCTCTATTATAATATAGCTCTGCTGCCTGGGATGTGGCCATGAAGGCTATGTAACCTGGCAAACTCTGGGGTATTTGTGGAAAGATGCTTAAAGCCTGGGAGGCCCAGCATTTGTCTGAGCCGGGAGGGCATCTTGGAGGAGGTGACATTGAGTTTTCATTGGAAGTCAAAGGTGGGCAACCCAGATAAACAACTGGAGAGGGACAGCCCTAGGTTTCATATCTGAGATTGGTCATCCACCATAGCCCTTTCCTCGGAGGGCCTGAGCTGTGAACCCAGAGTGCTTGAGAATCTTGGGGGTGAGGCTTGGGGTTAGCAACAGGGCTAGGGCCTCAGGTTAATTCCCTAGGAAGCCTCTGAGAGAATCGAGTATTCTCTTTCCCTCAGTTTGGGGCACCACTGCTGGGGAACTGGTCAGAAGTACTGTGCAGGAACTGACAGTTGACACCTGGGGGCGCTAGAGAGCAGGCGCACCCCTTCCCAGAGATCTCCACCAGGAAGAGGGAAGAGGTTGAGAAAGGTCCTGCCATGCGTGTTTATCACCTCCATTGTGAGGATCTCACAGCAACGACAATAAAACCCTAACTTTTATTGCTGAGAAGGGGCCACACCAGGCTTTCCCCATATCTTTACAGTAATAGCTCTTCCTGGCGGGAGTCTTTACTGTTCCCATTTTAGAGTTGAACAAACTGATGTTCAGGGAGTTTAAGGATTGGAGACTCGCTAAAATGTGCAAGATGCCAGGCCTGGTAGCATAAACCTGGAACCCCAGCTGCTCAGAGACTGAGGTAGGCCTCGGCTACAGAGTGAATTTAGTCTCTGAATCCACCCCTCCCAACCCCACATCCCCCCCCCCCACACACACACACACGGGGCACACCAAGAGTGAAGATTCTCAAACTTTGTGTGCTCGTTTAACGTGGGAGTTCAGAATTCTTCCGTTTCCAAGCTGCTTCTACAGAAGTCAGTCACTGTTGATCTGATCAGTAGGAAAAGGCTCTTTTCTGGGGCTTTCCTTGTTTTTCCCCTGACTGTTTATTTACCTTGAATTGAAGTGGATCGAGGGCCAGGGACATGGCTGAGCATGCTAACCCGAGTGTAGTGCTTAAAATCCACATGATAGGAGAAAACCGACTCTGCTAAGTTCTCTTCCTACCTCCATAAAATGCCAGAGCACCCCCCCGAACAGCCCATCCATCAGTCGGTCAACCAATCAATGCAATAATAGACTTAAAAAAAAAAGCTTGGAGGCAGAGTCTTAAAATCAGTTGGTGTCTGCGAGCTGTAGGACATTGTGTTGAGAATGGAACCCAGCCTGGGGTCCTTGTCTCTCCCACCCTGCGACCCACCAGCCTGGATGGATTCTTGCACTCCCAGCCCTGAAGGATGGTCTCCCCCTTTCCTGCCTCACGGAAGCCAGGAGTACCTCCTTTCAAGTCCATATAGAGGCTATGTGGTCCTGGGTTGGTCTTCTAACCTCTTTGGGCCTTCTAACCTCATCGCTGGGACAGCAGGGCGTCTGGGCATGCTCAGTGCACCTGTACTCACAAAGCAGAGCAGGAAGGGAGAACAGGGAAGGGACCAGGCTGTGAAAACTCAAAGTCTGCCCCACCCCCAGAGATGTATTTCCTCCAGCAAGACTGCACATTCTAAATGTCCCATGACCTCTCCAAGTGATGCCACCCGTTGGAGACCAAGTGTTCAAGCTCAGGAGCCTGGAGCCCATGGGGAACACTTCACATCCCGGTCACAGCAAGGAAGGATCCACTGAGTTGTGCAAATCTAAGGTGCCTCAGTCGGTTGCTTTTATATATCGCTGAAAAACAAACAAACAAACAAAACAAAAACAAAGAAAACCCAAACTGCTGCTAAGCTAGGTATGGTGGTACACACCTGGAGTCCCAGCATTTGAAAGGTTGAGGCAGGAGGATCACTGTGAGTTTGAGGCCAGCCTGGACTATAGTGTGAGATCTTCACACACACACACACACACACACACACACACACTCACTCACACACACTCACACTCATGCATGCACACACATGAACATGCATACTGATGTCAGTTAAACTATATCTCAATGATGAAATGCTGTATATTGTAAGAAACACACACATTTTGGTTATCTCATATAATGGATCTTTGTTCAAGGAGTGGTGGTGACCTTGTGGTCCCCACATAAAGCCCTCAGCCTAAGTGTCTTGTTCAGAGCCTCCAGTGAGTGAATATGGGCTCATTAGCCACAGTGCTGTCTTGCCTAGGGTCCCTGTTGGAATTCCCTCTGCCCTCGGGAAGTCTCTCTCTAGCGCTAGCTCTCTCTTTATGCCCCCAAGCTCTTGGGAGCAGTTTCTCCCCAGGCAAGAACTTGGACCCAAGTCCCTTCAGAAACACAGAGAAGAAAGTACCTTGCAAGACTCTCAGGGAAGATTTGACTCCTCTCTGTTCTCGGCGAGCCTGTCAGACTCCTACCTGATTCTTTGAAAGTTGGAACATTAGCTGGGTCAGCAGGGAGCCGAGTACACAGCAGAAGTTCCGTGCTGCAGCAAAACTTTTCTTCCTCCCGAGGCGTGACGGAGTTCTCGACCCATCCCCAGCTCTCCACTGCTGGCTCTTGGAACGCTGAGGCCTTTTCAATTGCTTGAGAGTCAGCCACAAGCCGACCGAAGAGGCCAAAGGCAAACTCGGTGGCTGCCAGCTCTGCAGACCCCAAGCGACGAGTCAGGAGCCCCTGTCCCCCACGGCTGGCAACTGACAGAAGAAACTAGGCATCTATCATTGGGCAGAGCGGGGTTTCCTGGCGGGGTCATGGTGTACACATCCAGTTCCACCACGGCCTTGGCCTCCTGGTGCCCAGCCCTGTTACACACAGAGAATGTCTCTATTGCCTCAGCCTCACAGCTTTGTGCACATACACATTGCACACACATTGCACACACTGCACACACACTACACACACACTGCACACATGCTGCACACACGCTGCACACACACTGCACACACACTGCACACACAGTCTCTTTTGCCATGGTCCCCTGGCATGCAGCCCTGTTGCATGCACAGTCTATCCACCTCCTTGGCCTCATGGTTTTGGACACTTCTTCCTTCCACGTGAACAGAAATTAGTAGAGAAAGGTAGAGGCAATCCAAGCCACTCTGCTCTTGAGAAAGGCTGGCTTGGGTTCTGCTAGGACTTGGCCTTTTCAGGTGGCCCTTGGGCTCACACAGGCTAAAAGCAACCTGCCCCAGACCCTGGTGACCCCCAGGGGGTATGCTTCAGGGACAGGGTGATACAATACCTGTTTGCCCTAGGGTCAGGGCAATCTCCATACTTCTTTGAGTAGCAGACCTTACCTGCTGCTCTAAAAAGGTTTACTGTAATGCCAGTGTGTACTGTTCTAGACCCTACCCCTTCCCCCAGCAACAGCTCCCAAGCCATGCAGCTTCACAGGCAGGTTTTCCCTTTTTTGTAAAAATGAGCCATATTTTGCCTTTTGTCTGCCTGTTGGCTAATTCTCCTTCTTGAGAGCCAAGGAGGGTGAGGCAGTGTTGGCCTAGGGAAGGGAGGTCTCTGCAGTGGGGCAGATGCCACAGCCCCTGAGGGTCCAGCAGAAGGGCTGACAGAGAGGGGGAAGCAAGGACTGATGGGACCAGCTCATATCCCAAAGAGATGGCATCGTCTGAGGCCTCCACTGACACCAGACCAAGACGCAGTGTCAAGGTCAGATTTCTCTGTGGCAAGGACATTGCCACACAGGCCCAGCCTCCTGACTTCCTCAAATCCAGCAGGCTGTTCAAGTAGAAAGTCTTTCCTCTTTCCCCAACCATTGCGTCTAATTCCCGCTTAGCAGAAAACCTGACCTGAATGGTTGTGAAGTCAGTTGTAACTTTTGTGTGTCAAATGTTACCAAATGTAAGATTAATAAAATTTTATGCAGAGAGCTAATCTTCTGGGTCAGAGGGCACCACTGTGGATGCTGTGGCTGTTACATAAAGTCATCTAGGCCACGAATGGCCCTTTCTCTAAGACCTAAAAGGAGAAAAATATCTCAGGCTGGGCTTGGAGGCTCATACCTATAATCTTAGCACTCAGAGTTTGACACAGGAGGATTGCTGAGAGTCCAAGGCTAGCCTAAGCTACACAGTGAGTTCTAGGCTGGGCCAGTCTGATCCAGAATATGAGAGACCTTGTCTCAAAAACATGAAGTAGTACTCAAGAGGCCAAGGCATGGAGCATAAATTCAGGGCTTACCTGGACAACTTTGTGAGATCCTACTTCAAGATGAAAATAAAAAAAATCCATATATAAAAAGTCTCAATTTTAAACTGTGTCAGATTCTATAGAGCTTTGGATAAAGACCTTCCTCAGAAGATTCTTTTGGAAATCAAATGGGGTAATGTACAGAATTCACCATATGGGATTTGGGGTAGTGTACAGAATCCATCATACAAGATTTTGGGTAATGTACCGAATTTACCATATAGGATTTAGAGTAATGTACACAATTCACTGTACAGGATTTGAGGTAATGTACAGAATTTATCATATAGGATTTGGGGTGATGTACACAATTCACCATACAGAATTTGGAATGCTCTCCTTATTCCTTCCGGCCTAACTCCAAATGTCTCTCCTGCTGGTTTGGGGCCACCAGACAAGGCATCCTGTGGATTCGAAGAGGCACCTCTGGCCCAGAAAGCCACAAGGAAGCTTCTCCTCTCACCAGGAGACACCCCGCCTCCCTACTCACCCTACAGTCTTTATTTCCCCCAAGAATCCAAGCACACAAGCCAAGATCCCTGTCTGCTTGTTAATAGAAAGGGCTGTTTCCTAGAAAGGATGCCACATTTCTGCTTCCCTTCTCATCTGCTCCGGGTTGCTATAATCCTTGTTGATTATGAGGGAGAAAATGCATTCACATCTGTCCTTGATCTGCTAAGTCAGGAAGGACATAGCAATGCGGCGACAGAAAGCATTCTTGCCTGCCCCCTCTGAAAGGCAGCTCCCATCAACTGTGGGCTAGCAGGAACTCTCTTACATGTGTTTTTGATGCCGAAACTGTAACATTTGACTGTCTTCTCCTGCTCCCAAGTGTTAACCAAACAAATAAGAATTAGAAGATGTTTGTTTAAGCCTGGATACATGACCTGAGGTTTTTGTTTCTCTTCTGACTGCAGCACAAAGCTACCCACTTAATCCCTGCACTTTAAAGCACATCATTTATTATATATTTAGTTCATCAAGTCTGCCTATGCCGTGAATTGCCTCTTTCTTGGCAAATGTGCAAGCATGGAGGTTTTATAGTCTCACCAAGACTGGCTGAAACCACAGCTCTCTAGATGTTGCATAGCCCGCTCCTTACCTGGGTGTTCTCTTTGGAACCTCGGTGCTGCCTTGGAGACTTTGCGGGTACGTGCAGATATTCCCCACCTACCAGCACTGGGGAAGGTCATCATTTTATAGTTACTGCTGCTTTTAGGATAAGGTTTATATCTGAACCACAGGACTCCAGATGGCTGGGCCTTGCACTGATTCTTTCCCAGTGTCACCTGGTACCAGGCCTCCCCTCTCTCTAGACCCCAGCACACTGGTTTGCTCTGATTTCCACCCATCGTGGGTCCTTTGCGTCTCCCAGTCTTCCTTCCGGCACACCCCTCATTGGCCTTTCCTGGGTTATTATTTTCCTGTCTTTACCTGTTACATGTTCCTGGGCCTGGGATCTGCTGTTACCTGGAGTCACAAATCACTCGTGGTCTCCTGATGTGGGAGAGTCTTCTGTTTGTGTTGATTTCATTCCTTAATAAAGGAAACTGCCTTGGCCCATTTAATAGGCCAGCCCTTAGGTGGGTGGAGTAGACAGAACAGGAAGAAGGTAGATGGCTCAGACAGTTGCTATGCCTCTCCTCTCTGAGCCAGTCGCCATGAAGCCAGCCACCAAGTCAGACATGCTGAATCTTTCCCGGTAAGACACCACTTTGTGGTGCTACACAGATTATTAGATATGGGTTAATCAAGATGTGAGTAAGAGGCTGAAACTAATGGGCCAGGCAGTGTTTAAATGAATACAGTTTGTGTGTTGTTATTTCAGGGCATAAGCTAGCCAGGAGGCCGGGAGTGGGGCGGCAGGAACGTGGCCAACTGCTCCTCACTAGTCTCCTTGAATTGCTGATCCTTCGTGGTCCACAACCACCTCTCAACTTTCTGACCCAAGTACCAGATTTTGGTGTTCCCAAAACCAAGTCTGCTTCTTAGTGCTTGGGTTTACAATAAGACAGTGCCCAGGGCATCATTTGTGAAAGTACAAAAAAGAAAAAAAGAGTTAGGAGGGGCAACATGAAAGAAGAGAGAAAGAGGAATGTGTCCAGAGAACTGAGGAGCCCTGGCACGTGGCATCTTGGTATGTAGGACCAGAATACTTTACCAGAGTCTCCAACTAGATGGTCTTAGGACAAAAGGTGGTGCCTTATTCTTCCGTAATTTATCTCTGGCAATGATTGAAGTGAATGACCAACTAAAAACCTTGGGAACAAAGGCCTCACAAGTAGACAAGTTGGCAAATACCAGCTTTGGAAAAGCTCAGAGAGACATTTTCCTGGGATTCGTATAGCTCAAGACCAGTTCCAGGAATGAGCCAAGGAAACTCCAGGTTCTCCGCAATGGGTGACCTTTGGAGACCACACAGGCAGGAAGTTAAGGGCAAGTTAACATCAAGAGTGTTAACACTTGAGTCAACTGCCACTTGAGTGTTGACATGTTCCCAAACAACCCAGAGTCCATCTTCAAAGACTGGAGTGGGTGCCTGTTTGATTTTTGCTCTATACATTTAAGGAATGCCCAGCTCACTTTGTAGATAACTGCCTGGCTAATAGAACAGAAAGTCTCAGGTGACAGAGAATACAAACTTGGAAACATCTATTCAGAGAATCATAGCATAGGCAATAACTGTGGGTGTTTACTGCACAAGGGGGAGGAGAATCTGATTTCTAGGGAGGCTGTGCTCTAGTACCAACCTACTTAGCTAGATAAGAAAGCTAATTATTAAAAATGTGCTCCAAGACCTAAAGGAAACAAAATGATGGAGAAAGGAAACAACAAGAAAGCCATTGGAACATTGAAAAAAGATGTAAATTATAAAATAAATACAAATATAAATGTCTCAGTTAAAAAATATACTGTGTATCCAGCAACATACTTGAGGGAGAGAAAGAGAAAAAGAGTCAGAGAAATTAAAAATAGAGGGGCTAGAGAGAAGGCTCAGTCAATACAATGCCTGATGTGTAAGTACGAGGGCCAGAGTTTAAACAAGCACCCCTGTAAAAAAATAATCTGGGTACAGTAGCTTCCATCTGTAGTCCTGAGACAGAAACCAGTGGATCCTTGAAGCTCACTGGTCAGCTTATCCACTCACATGGGTGAGTTACAGATCCATTAAGAGAATGGGTTTCAGAAAAGTAAGTACAATGGAGAAAGCAGTTGTTGAATACATTTCATGTTGACTTCTGACACACTCATGCACACCCATATGTATATACACACACACACACACACACACACACACACACGTACACATGTCCCTGAAGAAGGCAGTAATGGTAGAATTGAGGCACAACAACAATATATATAGAACTGCAAAATGAGTGTAATTTTTTTCAATTCTTTCTTATCAATAATTTAAAAGCAAATGGTCCAAAGTGTCCACTTGAAAGACAGAGCAGAACTGTTGATGGAGGCTGCTAGTTCACTTCCCAGTAGCCCAGACCCGAAATAGTCACACAGAAACTATGTTAATTGCAACACTGCTTGGCCTGTTAGGTTAGACTTCTTATTAACTGGCTCTTACATCTTAAATTAACCCGTTTCTGTTACTCTATGTATGGTCACTAGGCTCATGGTTTACTGGTAAGTTTCCAGTGACTGACTCCTTCAGTGGCTACTTGGCGTCTCTCTGACTGTCTTCTTTTCTCCTCTATCTCTGCTTGGAATTCCTGCCTTGCTCTACTCTGTGCTGCAATAGGCCCAAAGTAGATTCTTTATTAACCAATGGTAATAAAACATACTTACAGCATACAGAGGAGAATCCCACTTCACCAGAACTGTGTGCTGGCTACAAGAAACTCACTTGAGATACAAAGAGGCCAATAGGTCAAAAGCATGAAGTGGAAAAATCTGTCTAGAAAGAGTGACCAAAAGGAAACCGAGTGACTACTGATATCCTGCATGACAGATATCAAGATAAATGCTGTGAAAGAGACTAAAGAGATAATGTTACATTAGAAAATGTTTATTATAGCAGTAACACACACACTGCAAAGCACAGATCCTCTCAGTATGAATGATGAAGTACTTACTACACGTGGGTAGAATTGAGAATTCAAAATTAAGCCCATGCAATGCTGATCCAGTGACTTTGATGAGAGTTTCAAGACCACTCAAGGAGAGAAGGATGGTGTTTTCAACAGACAGGTCCGAGAGAGCTGAGGCTACACCTAGAAAAAGGCTATCTTGGGCTCTGCCTCTGAGAATGCTTAAATCTAACCCAACGGGACCAAACGCCTGTTTGGAACAGTTAAGAGAATACAGCAACAGAAGAGATCATATGTATATATGGATTCCCTATGTTTTTAAAGATCATTTTATTTTCTGAATTATGTATATTGGTGTGTGTATGGGTATGTGCACATGAACACAAATGTCTTTAGAGGCCAGAAGAAGGCATCAGATCTCCCAAAGCTGGAGCTGCTGACAGAACTCAGAGCACTACTGCCCTTTGCGATAGTTGTAGACGCTCTTAATGAATCATGTTCCAGTCCCCTAACGACTACAAAATAGGCAATGGTTTAAAAACATGACATCAAAACAACAGTTGCAAAAGGAACTAGATTTCACTAAAATTACAATTTTGAGTCAAAGTTATGAAATAAAAAGGCAATCTATATTTCCTGTTGACAAATCGTATATTGGGTACATAAATGGACCAGAAACATGTGTCAATAAAACATTCAGCTTCAACAGTCCTTAGAGAAAACGCCCACCCAAGCTGCAGTGAGACACTTTATACCAGGTAGGATGGCCAACACGTAAAATCATGTCAATAGCAAGAG
Source organism: Arvicola amphibius (assembly GCF_903992535.2). Lineage (NCBI taxonomy): Eukaryota > Metazoa > Chordata > Mammalia > Rodentia > Cricetidae > Arvicola > Arvicola amphibius. Next base: position 195,560,828 of record NC_052047.1, on the reverse strand, counting down.
GTGGTCAGAGCTGGGTGTGGTGGCTTGAGTCTTAATCCTTCCACTCTGGAGGCTAGGGTAGGAGTTCAAGGCCAGCTTATGCTATAGGACATGTTATCTCAAAAAGCCCAAAATGTCACTGGGGAGGAGAAGCCGTTGCGAGTTTTCTGCATTGCTGTGGAAATGTAAATTGTTGGGGCCACTGTGGAAAACGACTTGGCTGTTCCCCAAGAAGTTAAAAATAGAATTTCTATGAGAACCAGCAGCTCTACTTCTAGGTATATTCTCATGGTCATTGAAAACATCTGTTCAGACAAAAACTTGTACCCGAGTGCTTATAGTGCATTATTCACAATAGCCCCGAACTGGAAACCACCCAAATGCCCATCAACTGATAAATGGATAGGGAAGATGCTCATAGACCGTCCAGCCATGAGGAGCTCTGTAGCAGTGATGAGGCCACCTGAAGATACTATACTATGTGTAGAAGCTTAGACAAAATGCCACATATTGTATGACTCTGTTTCTATGTAAGGTTAAGAAAAGTCAAATCCGTGGAGACGGAAAGATGAGTGTTTCTCAGGGCTGGGAGGAGGTGATTGCTGGATGTGGATGGAGTTTCCTTTATGAATCATGCAGATGTTCTGGCATTTGATAGTGGTGATGGTATATGGTATTTTCAGTGCACTAAACACCCATGAGTCAGAGGCAGTTCAAGTCTAGCCTGAGCTACAAAGTGAATTTCATCCTGAGCTAAAGCAAAAGACTGTCTCCAGAAAAACCAAAAATACAATGGTGAACATGATGCACTGGTTGTTAATCTTGTCTCCCAAACATTGTTTATTTGATGATGAAATCACTACAATACCCTCATGTAGTGCAAAGTCTCATTGGTCTTACTAATAAAAACCTGCAGTCAGCAATTGGGGTAAATGCTGAAAGATCAGAAAAACAGAGCAGCCAGCCACTAGAGATCTTACCTCTACTTTAGACCCAAAGGGTGATTCTATCTTTATGAATCCTCAGACTGAAATGCGCTGAGTTCCTGTCTCCTCCCACCTTATATTCCTCTCTCCACGCAGCCATATCCCTTTCTGTCTCCATCTTCCTTGTACTGGGATTAAAGGTGTCTGACTAACAAGTACTGGGATTAAAGCTGTGAGCCACCACTGTCTGGCTCTGTTTCTCTTTTAGACTGGATCAATCTCATGTAGTCCAGGGTAGCCTTGAACTCACAGAGTTCCTTCTGTCCCTGTCTCCCAAGTATGGGATTAAAAGCATGTGCCACCACTGCCTGGTCTCTATGGCTAACTAGTATGGCTTGTTCTGTACTCTGATCTTCAGGAAAGCTTTATTTGTTACAGCACAAACAGAATATTGCCATGCCCTCAGTATTTCAGTTCCATTCTGTTGCTATGATACAACACTTTATCCAAAAGCAGCATTGGGGGGGGGGGGGCTTATCTGGCTTGTACTCCAAGGTCACAGCCATCATTAAGGGAAGTCAGGGTGGAAACTCAATCAGGAGTTTGAAGCAGAAACCACAGGAGAAACAGCTTGCTGGCTCCCTTGCTAACTGATGCTTTTCTAGCATTCTTATACACCCAGAACCACCTGCCCCAGGAACAGCATTGCGCTGAGTGGGCTGGGCCCTTCTGCGCCAATTAACAATGAAGACAGACTTGGCTCCCAAGACAGACATGCTCACAGGCCAATCTGATCTTGGCAATTCTTTGACTGAGACCTCCTTCTTGGGTGACTCAGTCTGTGTCAAGTTGACAGCTAAAGATGATTACCACATCTACCATGTTAATGCAAAAAGAATGTGCTAGAATACAAGCACACCCGAAGGCCATTTTGTACCTGCTTAGAATGCTTTTGTCTGTATGTAGGAAACACCAAACAAATAATGTCTCAGCTATCGGGACATTGCTGCATATTCAGCAAACTATCTCCTGGTGGGTCTAAAAGAATGACATGGTCACCTGAGAGCAGAGTTGCTTTGAAGAGCTTGTCTATGTTCAAGGCCAGAAGAGGGAAAGGAGGGGCAGTAGGTCTAGCTTCTGCCATCAGGAAAGTGAAAGTTTCCCCAAAATGGTGCATAAAGGGCCATATTTAACTAAGACGGGTGTGAGAAAGTACCTACTTCTCAATACTTACTAGAGGAGGATTTAAGACTGTTATTGGCATGCATTATTACAATATCTTCCAGGGAGAACAAATACCCTCTGGGACAGGGAGGGAAGTAGCTTTCCCCTGACTGATGAGTAACGTGTATCAGGAGGGTTCTGAGAAAGGCTCCAAGGACAATATAATACTCAATGCCTTAGCTAATTTATTATTGCTGTTTCCAATAGACATAAAGCATATAACATTCACCCTGCATATTTATCATCCTGTCACGGGAACAATGATTAAACGGGAGACTCAACAGCGAGTATCTGCAGTGGGTGAGTTTGTTAAGTGCAGAGGAATTCTCCTCCCACAGAAGAAGACGGGGAGAATATGGAGTTTCCTAATTTCCGTGCACAGAAAACAAGGGGAACATCGCACGTGCCACCGGGCACAACCTGGTTTCTCCTCTCAATGCTGTGATTTCTTGTTTCAACATGGTTTCCAGCAAAGAAGAGAAGTGTTTGGGAGACACTTGTTCTGTTGGTCTTTCCCCATCTTTTAATCATCTCAAGGGACCTCTGGAGTTGTTTCCCACTCTGCTCTCTGAGCATATGCCTGCATCCCTTCCCTTCCCTTCCCTTCCCTTCCCTTCCCTTCCCTTCCCTTCCCTTCCCTTCCCTTCCCTTCCCTTCCCTTCCCTTCCCTTCCCTTCCCTTCCTCTAAGCATTTCTTCTTTGGGACTTTGGGTGCCCTTTCTGAGATATCTAAGGAGACCAAGACACCATCTCCAGGATGAAGTTCAAGAAAGAGACAAGATGACTGCCAAATTTTTGCTTACAAATGCATCCTGTACCTGATACATTCATTAATTTTCTTTCTATGAATGGGCTCTTTCTATCCTGTAGAAGATAAGGGCTGCCTGGAAGCCTTTGGTAGCAGAGCTCAGGCAGGGGAGAGTTACTGCTCACGGATGATTCATATTTATTCCAAGGACTTGGAGCTTTGTTTGGGGCTTGTGTGTTTGAGTTTGTCACTCCAGCTTGGGTCCAGCTTTAAGGAGAAATGGCAGGCATGAAGCAGCAGATGAAAGGTCCGTGGTAGATACCTTGAGATCCCAGCAGGCATCTGGTACCATGAAGGACCAGCAGGGATGCCATGTACCAGTGGCCACAGCAAAAGCCTATGGCACCGTCAGTTACCCTGTTTCTATGTTGATCCCATAGTCAGAAGCAGACCCAAACATTTCACTCTCTTTACAGGTGCAGGGGTTTAGGAGAGAGTCGGGGGTTGAAGGAGTCCCTACGCTGAAGAAGTATAAAATTATATGATTGCTTGTATTTGTGCATGCACAATGCAGCAAAAAACAGTTAAAATGGGTAAAAATGCAGGGCAAAGCTAGAGGAGTCATCTCATATCGGAGGGAGGCTAGCTCACAAGCTCAGGCTATGGTGCCCTCCTGTGTGTCCCTAAGCTCCCCACATTCAGCATGAATTAGGGAAAACTGAGTTCCTCAGGTTGCTGTGCCTATAAGGTCTGTCTCCATGCCTTGGCTGGATATTGAAATAAATGAACTCCCCCATGAGTTTTCATGGGGTGGTCCCTGGGTTATAACAAGACCAATGCTGTACAAAAGAACAGTGTATGTAATAACCCTTCACACAGTACCCTCCACATAAGCTGATGACTCACCTGATCTCAAAGGCAGTTTAGTAGCGCCCCCGGGAAAGGTCAAGAGCCCTTCTTCTTGATGCTCCCTACATCAGGACACCAACACTGGAGTGGATGAACGCGGTTCATGTCTGCTTTACAAGCTCAGCTGGGCTCTCAGCAATTGTCCAAGGATCCAGGAGCTGGAGTGCATCCTCCTGAGCAAGAACTAAAAGAGGCTGCAAGGTGGCTTTGTCAGGAAAGGCGTCTGTAGCCCAAGCTGAATACCTGAATTTGGTCCCTTGGACCCCCAGGGCAGAGGGAAAGAACTGACTCCTGAAAGTTGTCCTGTGACTTCCACACCTGCACCCCCAATTAATAAATTAGGCATTGAAAAGGTAATTTAAAAAGTAATTCAGGGGAATCTTCTAGAACACAAGAGCTCATAGATTGCCAGGGTCTACACTCAGCCTTCTGGGTCCTGGCTGGGCTGATATTTGACTTTCCATGAGTAAAATTCCTATGGGGTTGTTGTGAGGTATGGCTGAGGCCCCGACGTGAAGTGTATAGAGCAGATGGTGTTCAGTGGATCCTCTGTCAGTACCGGTATCCTCACACCATGGAGCAGGGAGCAGCAGGTGTTGCTATGGTGTGCACACTCTGGAGGAGGCTGATGGGATGGTGGACTTTGCTCTGCAAGCAAACTTCATGCTTCCTGAATGCAGGTGCCCAAGAGCATCGTCTAAACTCCTAAAAGGAATAGCAGCCTCAATTAATTTTCCTGAGAGGTTGTTTACTTCATCCCACCCTCTCTTTCCTGGAAGGGTACCCTGCTCTTTGATGGCAAGGACACCCCAAAGCCTTGTGGTTCAAACAGGACAATGATTAAATAAGTCAATGAAGAAAGCTTTTACTCCAGGGAATCCTTCTTTGCCTTCATCCAGGAAAACCTCCATCATTAATTAGAGAGCATCGGAGTGCACCAATGTCATCAATAATTTAGAGACTTGCTTTTGAAATATAGGACAAAAGACAAGCAAAGCCAATCCATTGTCATACAACAGCTCCAGTGTCAATGCATCGTCATGACATCCTCTGTCTTCCAGACCGACTGCTGTCTCTTCCTCTGTCTCTCTCTTTATACCTCTAAGTTACTGCAACTTTTTTTTTACTGGAAAGTCTGGGGCACTAGAATGACTGAAATCTGTTGGTCAGCTATGGCTCTATAATGCCAAATAACAAATGTTATCATAATCTTGACATGATTGTCTTTTCTTATGAGACTGGGGGTTGGCTGGACAGCTGTGCTTCAGGTTGTGGGTTCAGCTCAGGTATCCTTTGGGTCACTCACTTCTGCTCATCTCAGGGTGAGTGTCAGAGCCTTCAGAGGGGTAGACAGAAACTAGATCAATCCTTCTGCCACCATAGGCTCAGAACTGGCATGTTCCTTTCCCTGTTATAATCTAGAGCAAGCTACCTAACCAAGTCTGATACCAAAGGTGCAAGGACATACACCTCACTCCAGTCCACGGTCTCCCATTGAAGCCCAGAACAGTCTTTCATTTCCTCTGATGACCTAGGTGTGTTGGTTTGATTGAGAATGGCCCTGTAGGCTCAGGTATTTGAACACTTGACTCTCAGGTGAGTTTTACATGGTGTGGTCTTGTTGGGGGATGCTTGTCATGGGAGGAGGCTTGGAGACTTCATAGCCTTCCAGTGCCCCCACCCCAACTCACTCACACATCCACTTCATGCTCACTGCTGAGGTTGTGAGATCTCAGCTCCCTGCTTCAGAGGCCACACCTGCCTGATGCCATGCCTCCCCAGCTCCCTGCTTTAGAGGCCACGCCTCCCCAGCTCCCAGCTTCAGAGGCCACACCTGCCTGCTGCCATGCCTGCCCACCTTGATGGGCTTTTCTCCCTCTAGAACTGTAAACTCAGATTCTTTCTTCTAGAAGTTGCCTTGGTCATGGTGTTTTCTCACAGCAAGAGAAAAGTAACTAATAAACCAGGCAAGGAGAATCTAGAGAAATGATTGATGTTTGCTAAAAATTTTCTGGGAACAAATTTCTGCTAAAATAGATCAAATTGAGAGCAACGTAGACATGGAAGCTTAGAAAGTTCCACTTAACCTGCTACTGAAGGCCAATGGCTGTGCCAAATACATCTTCTCTCGTTCTGAAATGGAGTGTCATATAGCCAAGGCTAGCCTGGAACTTGGAATGTAGCCAAAGATGACTTTAAACTTGTGATCCTCCTGATGCTATCTCTGGAGTGCTTTGATTACAGGCGTGCACCTGTTATCACATAATGTTGATGACCCAGGCTTAATGCTTTCCTGGCAAGTACACTTCTGACTGAGTTACATCTCAGCGGTGGCCCTAAGAGGCAGCCTGAGAAGAGATCTACCTAGACCACTCAAGAAATCACTTGAACAAATGTCTGCTTCTGCGCTGTGCATCATCTGAGGATTGAACCTTGGAATTCTCCCCACCGAGAGTCAACCATGAGCGTTCATCAAGGTCAATACCATGGGACAACAGCATGCTAAGAGGCCTCTGGTCCACCCACCCCAAGGAGGTTCTTGGTAAAACATGGCTGAAACAGACTGATCTTGTCTTCCTTCACACAGTGATTCTTCTAGCTGGGGCTTTAGAACACTGAGCATAAAGGAGTTTACACGGTGGGTCACACACATCCCAGTAAAGGTGACACAGGAAGTTCAGAGTGTTTGGTGGTCAGGGGGAGCAGGGGTGCTTGTGGAAGACAGTGTCTTGGAGAAGGATCTGAAGGAAGGAGTAAGGAGCATTGAGCCACCTGGCAGAGTGCTAAGACAGAGAAGAGGCAGGACAGTCTTGAGGAAGGAACTAGACCAGCCTGAAGTGCAATGGAATGCCAAGTTGCAGATTACAGGGTAGGAGGTACAGGTGGTAGGAGAGTAGTAAACAAGGCTGGTGAAGTGGCAGGGTCAGGCTACACAGGGCTATGATGTCTAAGAACGCTGACCCTGAGATCTGGACTCATTGAGCCGAATGAACTTGTCTACCCCCAAAGCATTTACCTTTTGGAGCTGAACCCCTTTGTGTATGTGAAAAACCTGTTTTACAGTAGAGTTGGGTGTGGGTGGGTGTCCTGCTGAGAGTAGCCAGGTCTGGCAGATATGGGGATAGAGCATCCAGCTACTCAGCAATAACAATTCCATCTCGGATTGCTTCTAAGACACCAGGGAGCTATGCCATTCTACAGGGAGGTAATAAACGAGAAGTTCAGGCTTATGGTATGCCAGGCACTGGGGTCAGCTCTTCTGTGCAAGTCATCAGGTCTTCTTAGCATTCTCATTCCAGAAGTTTCCTTCTGCAGCTCACGTGGAGAAGCTAGTCTGACAAATGCTTACTGGAAGGGCTGTAAAAGTTAGCAACCAACTTCACAGTCTGAAGTAAAGGGTCATGCATGGCCATGGAGGGTCACGGCTGTGGAGGGTCACGGCTGTAGAGGGGTAATGATTGTAGAGGGCTCATGGCTGTAGAGAGTCATGGCTGTAGAGGTTCATGCTGTAGAGGGTCACAGTTGTAGAGATTCATGCTGTAGAGGGTCACAGCTGTAGAGGGTCACAGCTGTAAAGGAGTCATTACTGTAGGAGGGTTACTTAGAGGTAGAAGATGGAGCTTTTGGTCACAACCCATTTCTTGGTTCAGTGTATTCATTTGGGATGTAAAGAGCCACATTTGGGAGGTCACTGTCAAGTCCGAGAATTCCCAGTACTCTCAGGAGAAACTCAGGATGGTGCTTACTGACATCACAGTGGCCTACACTGAGGTAATTTCAATCTTCTCCCCAACAAGGAGAAGGACAGAAGCATTTCTGTTTCATTTCTTACTTTTATTTTTAACTGTTTTTCTAAATTGCTCATTTTTTTTTCCAAGAAGAAATCCTTTCATGCCTTTAAAAAGGTGCAATCATTTTAACTCTTCATGTTTGCCCAAATCCGAATCACCAAAGGCCTTGTCAGGCAGGCCTGCTGTTTGTGGCTTCTAGGTATAATTAGTGCCCATTACAACTGTCCAACTGACCAATCACAGACAGGTCCTCAGGGAACCAGGGCTGGGACAAAGACTATTTAAAACGTCACATTTAATAGGGTCTTCCCTTGCCAGGGAGGGAGGACAAAATAAAAACCATCTCTCTGCCCCACGCCCATCCATCCCCTTGCAGGTACTTCAGGCATCGCTGGGGAGACAACTCTCACTAACGTGAGCATCAAACATGCTACAAAGAGAGCCACATACAGGACCTGTTTCTGAACATTGCCAAAGATCAGTCACAAGCGTGGTGTTAGTGGGTAAATGCACCTTGCAATCCAGTAAACATAAGAGTGTGCTAAAGATTCAGAAACACATGTTTTTCACCTATGCTGCATGAGGTGGCTGTATCTTCTTCCCTCTCTTGAAGGCTTTCCTTGAAACTACAACAAACAAACCAGCCATTGCTGGGCAGTCAGTGAGTAACAAGCTGCAGCCCATCCCTTTCTCCCACTCTTTCCTGAAGATACACAAGGTAGCCATTTATAAGGTCACCCCGGGGGTAAATAGCAAGGCAATCTCAAATGTGCAGCAGGCTCTCTCAACTGCAGTGAACTCCGCCACCAGACATGGCCACACCCATGCTCATTTAAGCTTCTGCTGTCTCCTACCCTCACTCACGGAATGGACATAAATCCATACAGTCATGGCTTTAGCTGGTTGGAGGGCAAAAGAGGCAACTTCCCCATTTAACAGAAAAGCCACAGGGATACCACACCTTAGCCAAGAGGCCAGGTCCCTTTTTTCCTGCTGAAGAGTTAATTCTACTGTGTCTAAGATAACAATGAATGGTTTCTTCTGGGCCATTGATAGTTTGGGTCTACCCAGTTCCCATAGGTTCTCATATATGCCAACCCAGATTGCAAAATGTTTGAAAAACAAAAGAAACTGTCACTGAATAGAGCTTCATACAAGATTTGGTAGCTGGCTGTTGACTTGAAGTTATGCACAGGTTATTAGAGAGAACCATAGCTATGGGGCAATGGTTAGAACAAGTTGAGTTAGATAGATAATAGATTAGATAGATAGATAGATAGATAGATAGATAGATTAGATGGAAAGATGATAGATTAGATAGATAAATGATAGATGATAATTAGATAGATAATAGAAAATATAGATAGATGATAGATAGATAGATAGATAGATAGATGATAGATTAGATAGATAGATAGATAGATAGATAGATAGATGATAGATTAGATAGATAGATAGATAGATAGATAGATAGATAGATAGATGATAGGAATCTCAGTTTATAACAAAATACCATTTTAAAAGTAACAACTGGGGATGAACAGTCAAGATTTAAGAGATGAGGTGATCCAGGAATGATGGATAGAATGTAAGCCAGAAGGTTCTTTGAAGGCAAGAGGGATCCTTGCCAAGCTGGTCAGAGAAGCTTTGTGCTGAAGGTATCCCAGATAATACCACCAAGGAGAGAGTCCAAACCACCTCCCACCTTGGCAGAATCTTCTGACACCGCCTGGGTCCCACAGAGGACAGGGCCACACTCAGTGCATAGCTGTGCAGGGTCTCACTTCGGTCCAGAGGAGACTCTAACACAACTCCTGGAGCTCACTCACAACCTCAGAAGGGCCCAGGAAGCCCCACCCAGCGCACAACAGAAACAGCAGCAAACACTATAGGTAAGGGCTGCCAATCCCTCAAAGGCTGAGTCACGTCTCCTCATGGATCCACAAGGTTGCTACAAATCCTAAGCCTCTAACCCTTGTCGGGATCATCACTATGCACACACATGTGCTTACCGATTGGTTTCCAGTTGGGATTTATTGCCTTACAACACAAGCAGTGCATACTGGGATCTTACCCTAGGCGTTAGCATCACATGGGAGGCAGAGCAAGCAGGCAGCTCTCCTGATTTTAACTCTAATGACAGATGCTTCCTGCTTCACCTTAGGGGAGAGGTTCCCTATGTCAGTCCCTCCACGAATCTGCCCCTAACTGGTTATCTGATTCGAATTCCTCTGTCTTCTGTTTTTCTCATCTCTGGAGTCGGAAGCAGAGAACTGAGCGGATGAATGTCGAAGGGCATTTTGACCTTGAGAAATGTGGTTTCACGGACACACCTGTAGCCCCGTCCCATGACATCCCTGCAAGTGGGAGATCATGTGGTGCTTAGAGTGAGTTTGGAGTACAAACTGAACCTCACACAGACCCCCCAAAGAGCTTTGATTTCTCTTCCATTGTGTTTATGTTCTGGGGGCATCAGACGGGGGAGGGGTAAGTGTTAGCGATCTTCGGTCCACAGATGTTTTCTTCAAGAGTTGTCAGACTTGTTCTAATGCGGTTGGTCAGTGTGAATGAAGACTCGAGTCCTTTAATAAAACATCTCCTTTCCCTCACTCCGGGGCCTCTTTCTTTTAGCATATTTCTGGAACAACTTTTTCTGCCTGCTGCAGGTGGGAGCTGGGTAGCAATCTGGGAGCATCTCTCGTTCAAACCATGGTATTCAGGTGGGAACAGAGGAGAGACGTGCAGCTTCAGGACCTTAGCTTGCCGGGTCCTCATCACCCAGAGAGCAGGAAACAGAGAAATATAAAAAGGAGTGGTTGGGAGTTAAGGATCAGGCTCAGAAGTGCAGTTCTGGAGTGTGTGTGAGCCCCTGAGTTTGGGTCCTACTCCATGGGGGAGGGCAGTGGTCAACATTTTTCTAAATGTTCTTCCTTCTCTAAAGCCCTTTGCAGAAATTCGTTTGCATGGCTGGTAAAATGGCTCAGTTGGCAAGGGCGCCTGCTAAGAAGCCTATGGACTCAAGTTCAATTCCTAGAATCCACACAGTGGAGATGACAGACAGGCAGACAGACAGACATATGATCAGGGGTCTGAGGGCAAGGGGGGCCCATTGGTAGTGCTCTGTAGCTCAGGGTTCATGACAGGGTGCAACAGAAGGTTCCTCCCTTCGTTTTCCACCCTCAGAAGCCAGGGAGCCCTTAGTTGGCCTCCTCTGAGCCCTATGCTGCAGCTGCCGTGAGTGCACATCCCCCACCCCAGTGCATAATATTGAATAAACATGTCTGGCCCAGCTCCATGAGGGAGTTCTGGAGAGTCGCAGTTGTTATTTGCAGGAATGCACAGACACCAGCAAAAATTCATTTCCCAAACGCATGGCTATTTTGAGAACCAAATCTCCCTTGCCATAGCAATCAAATGGGGGCCTTTTCAAGTCTCCCTTTACAATGGAAACCTGTTCTGCCTTCAGCTGCCTTTTGCCTACAAGAATTCAATAAGAGAGAGAGGAGCCCTTAGCATTTCCTCTTCCCGTTTCTGCTCCACTACAACACGCGTTCCTGGCCAACTTTTTTGACTCTGCACCTTAGTAAATTTCTCTTGACAATAGTTAGTGACAAGCGTGTCAGAAACAACAAACTCTGCCATCTATATGGCTTATCAATAATTTAGTCTCTTCCCCCTCATGAGAGCCTGTGTGTTTTACAATAATGAAATATATGGTTTTAAAAATAAATAATAGGCTGTTGTCAACCCGATAGTAGCTGCAAGTTATGAATGTGATTGATTGATTGAACATTTGACTTCATCCGCTCCAGCAGGATCAAAGAAAGGCTCTTCCACCCGCCTAAGGCCACTAGCAATTTATTTAGAGACTGTGTTCGTATCCCAGCAGGTAGCAATATTGGACTGGGGTACACAGAAAATCAGCTCTTTGAGGTTTTTTTTTTCCCCGAGTCCAGGGGAAGCAACAAATGAGGAATTTTTTTTTTTAGTTCATTAAATCATTAACCACTTAATCACTAAAAACAAGACATTTTAAGTGTTCCCTTTAGCTGGGAACAGAAGGGAGGCCACTTTGCTGAGGTCTAGTATGGCAAGGTGGGCTCTTTTGAAACAATGTGACAGTCTGTAATTTTTTATTTATATGGTGCTGTATTTTTTTCTTCATCTTAGCTAATCAGCTTGGCAACAGCCACACTGACATTCCAAAGTGACAGGTGCCTGAATTGCAATGAGCTGTCTGTGCAACAGCCAAAGTGGGGGAAGGAAAACACAAAAGAGCCCAAGAGATGTCTGTAAAACAAATATTGCAACCACAAGAAAATGGGGTACAGAAAAGACCCAGAGGAGGTGAAACCCTGCACCCTCAAGTTCAGCCAGAGCTGATCTCCTTCTTCACTTGGTGACTAGTTGACTTATAAAGACTGCCCTTGCTTCCAAGTGGTGTGTGAAGGTCAAGTTGAGTGTCTACCCCTCACCAGCTTACTTGAGTTCAGACCTGTGAACCCGAAGTCTCCCCCAAGACTGAGGGGGCTGTTTGGCATTCTGGTGAGCAGAGTTGGTGAGTTGGGGAGAGTGGTCCTAACCAGAGTTCTGTGAATAAAGGAGCCGGGATGTGAGGCCCGAGGACATCCGCATGCCGAGGGACGGCCCATCTTAACAAGCACGGGTTACTGTCTTAGTTATTCCAGCAGGGGAATGGAAGAAAAAGACAGTGTCCTCCCCTTCTGGCTCCCCTCGTCCTGTGCTGTCTGACCTCAGGCAAGGCAATTTAATAATCATCCAAACGCTTTCGACTTCATAGACCCTTTCATCCGCGGATCTCAAAGCACTTCACAAATTCTAATTCATTAACCTTCACAACCCACCCTGGGGGACACGGGGTGGGCATGTTTTCCCTGTGGTGGGAGCACTCAGCTGGAGGCGGAGGAAACAACTCTTCCTTCAAGGTCACCTGAAGGTTGATCATGGAAACATGCGAATATATTCCCGAGCAGTTGTGGATGCTGGGCCGTTAGTTCACCCTTGGAATCAGATACTTTTCTTGTTGCTATCCCCAAAATACCTGACAAGAAGAGACTTGAGGGAGGCTTTATTTTGGCTTACAGTTCCAGGGGGTACAGTCCATGGAAGAGAGCGTACAGGAGTGTACAGCTGGAGCTCCTCACAGACTCACATGTCGATGGACCGTGAAGCAGAGAGTGGACAGGAAATGAACTGAGTTATAAAATCTCAAATCCCACCCCCCAGTGACTCAATTCCTCCAGTAAGGTTCTGTCTTCTGAAAGTGCCATAACCTTCCAAAACAGAACCACGTGCTGGAGATCCAGCGTTAAACACCCGAACCTATGGGGACATTTCCCATAGGCAGTTGGGCTAGCTCTTTGTCGTCAGTTCTCACAAAGAATCCTCAAGCACAGAAAGGGCTAGCTGCTGGCTATGAGGAAGCGCTTTCACACTGTGCGTTTCCTTTATACCCCCCCCCCCTGGAATCTCTGGACATCTTCAAGGCAGGCACGGAGGCTAAGGGAGCTTGAAGACTTCAACCCAACGTTACTGAACTCACAATTCTGAAGTTGATCTACTTTTATTTAGTTAATAATAGTAACACATTAATATTCCTGGCTATTTTCAAATACCACCTGGATGAATACTCTGGTCTTTGGACCCAATGATTAAATCATGAGTTGGGTCTAGGAGATAAATCAGGAATGCCCAAAGCCAAGAAGGCCAGAAGTTTGTCTCGTTTTCAGAGGACAAGGTAGAGGGACTGAAAGGCAATTCTGAGAAGAGAGAGCTGGGGATATGCTGCAGGGGAGGTGGCAGACACAGAAACTGGGTTGATTGGGGTTCTTTCCATGAAGTGGGGGTATTCACATTCCTGTCACTCGACCCAGCTCATGCTTGCAGGGAATGTCCAGGCGATTTTGAGCAGAGTGAGTGTGTGCCTATATTTTGCTTCCAGGGATTAGCTCAGCTCTTCTGCTATGGGCCGTCACGATCTCACCAGTGTAGCCCTGAGGAAGCTGCATTCCTGGGAGTCCCCTGGGAAAGGTGCTTTCTAGGTCACCTTGAAAACTCCCCCAACACAGCTTTGTTTTGTGACACAACTGTACTTGGTCTGCACAGACTGCGGGGTCTCCTATTGATGAAACCCTGTCCCCACTGCAGTCTGTCCCTTTTCATTTTCCTGAAAGTGCCAAGCTCTGATTGTTGCCGAGACCTAGGGCTGGAATATTTCGAAGGAGTCTCTCGCTTGCTCGTTCTCCCAAGTTCTTTTCTCTGCCATGTTCAGTCCCTGCTCCCTTTCCATTCGTAGAGACAAAAGGAAAAAAAACTTCCTGAAGCACTGGCTGCTGTCCAGTAGCGCAGAAGAAAAGTAAGCAAAGCAAACAACAGAGACAAGAACAACAAAAGAACAAACTCAAATGAAGCTGCTGATCGATCCTACAGAGCTGACCCAGCCCGTTGGGGCTGCGACTTCTTTTTGCTCTTCCTAAGTGTTTGGTTCAGAGTTCAGATTCCAAGCGTCAAATCAAGGGCTGGTAAAGGAGCGCCTGGAAGTTACTTGCCAATCAATATGTACCCTGGGCCTCTAAAGACTTTATCTGGTTTAATTCTGCTTCTGAGACTGTCCAGAGGGAAGGATCGGGCTGGGTCCCTCTAGATGCGGAGGCTGAGAAGAGGATTTGTTGCACACAGTTTCTCTGGGAGGTGATCCCAGGAAATGCAGTGAGAAGCAAGCAGGAGAGGGAAGCTGAAGAGATGTCTATGCTAATGAGCTATGCTGAGGTTAATGGGGTAATCCTTTGGAGGTTGTCGGAAGGGCTTCTCAGACACCATCTTACCTTTGTCACTCTGAAAAGCAAGGGATCTGGGACATTATCTACCAACTTGTGTCCCCATTGGGGAAGGATGGCTTGGGGCCACAGCACTGGTACATCCAGGCTATTCTGTGTGTACACATCCCATGGCCAGAGAACAAGCTCAGACAGGTGATGCCGGGAGCCAGGGAACTGTCAGGGACTGTCTGCAAGCCCATTAAGGAGCGCTCAGCGTAAGTGATTGGCATGATGACAGTTTCTATTATTAATTAGCCCAATTGAGCTGCAGTGTTATACTCCACAGTGTATCTGAGGGTAGGTTCCACAAGCTCCAATGGCCCCACTCAACACCATATTGCCCAGTGCTATTTTCTTCAGCCACATTGACTCGCAGCCCTGTGCTGGGTCCCAGAGTCGCTAAGATCAGTAAAGACAGGTGTGGTTCTTGCTCTCACACTTGGTCTCATTTGCACATCTGGAATAGAGTCTCCTGTATTCCAGATTGGCCTCAAACCTGCCAGGCAGAGGAGTGCGACCTTCAACTCCTGTCCTTACTTCCTGGGTACTGAGATTATAGGTTTGAGTCACCATGTCTGGCTTATATGGAGCTAGAGATGGAACTCAGAGCTTTCTTGTGTGTTGCATAAGCACTCTACCGACTGAGTCATGTTCCCTTCTGTTTTCTAAGCCTCAGAGGAAAAAGGACAGGAGGACACCCATCTACGTGTTAGGACATGAGGACACACACCCACGTGTTAGGACAGGAGGACACACACCCATGTGTTTGGACATGAGGACACATACCCACGTGTTAGGACAGGAGAACACACACCCACGTGTTAGGACAGGAAGGACACACACCCACGTGTTAGGACATGAGGACACACCCACGTGTTAGGACAGGAGGGACACACACCCACGTGTCAATAAGGCTTGTCTTTGGAGAATGAGAGTTTCCTTGAGTCTCGCACTTCTGGCAAAATTTCCTCTAATAAAAAATGCATTCTTTTTAAACAAATAAAGAAAAAGAAAACAGTAGTAAATTTTGCTTGAAAAGAAGAGGGAAAGAAATCCCCCACCAAACAGAAAGGTGCATACATCTGTCCTTTGCCTCACCCCATGCCCAGCTTTCATGTGTGTCTAGCATTTGGGATTCCCTGATGAACTCAGAACCAAATCTATTGCAGAGTAATTTGGGGTCACTTCTCAAACATGTCTGGAACCTGCAGGTATCAAGTATCTTTTGGTGAAATGTGAAGTTCTTAGGATACCGCAAAGAGAACAAGAACTATCTATTCCTTTCATTTTTCTTAAATTAATTCACGGAATAGGAAGCCTATGGTTGTCTAGGCAGACTCTTCGGTCTGCTGATTAACTTTGATGACATCTTCAATAGTCAGACAGTGACTCCAGTGTCTGCAAGTCCCTTGCTTCTGTCACTATCCCACCAGAGGAGGGACATCCACGTGGGGAGTTTTCTTGACAATCATTCACTAGTAGAGCCTTGAGACGTAGGGATGGAGGATGGTACCTAAATAGAGAGCATTTTTATCAAAGTCTTCCAAAACATAGCTTGAGCTGTGCTTAGAGCCAGAAGTAGGACTACATCCAGAGTAGTGGGTTTGTTGGCATAGTTACAGTTGGCGAAGTTAGTCTTGAAATATTTTCCATGCTGTTAAAAGAGTTAAAAGAGCATCTTGAAAACATGCTCCCAAGATTCCCTCAAAGCCCAAGATTCTAAGTGACTTCTGATAGAGGAAATGTTTTAGTTCCTCAGCCTTTCATTAATTCAATACATGGTGATGGGTCCAGTCTCAAGTGCTGCCCAAGTCCAGGGTGGATGGGTGGGTGGAGTCGCTGTCCACGTGGAGAGTCCCTTGAAGTTCTGCTCCGTGCAGGTTTGCACAGATCCCAAAGGAAAGGTTAAAACTTCTGTTATGTTCCTGAATGTCTGGCACAGCATCGGGGAATTTAATTCTGATGAAACACATTCAACATGAACTTGAAGTGAATCTCTGCCCCCTGGACATGGAATTAAAGCACTCTTCCTATGTCAGACCCTGGAGGCTTCAGGTCAGTATGTCAGGAGCGAGGCCCACAATGCACGTCTTTCATAGTTCTGGGTGCTGTGGGTGTTGCTGGGTCGGGGATTGTATTTTGAGATGTAATCTTTTAAGTGTGTGTGGTTTAGCGATTCTAAAGGCCTGTTTTTTGGCATATAAATGTACTGTTGCCCAACCAGATGCACTGTGATAAAGGAATATTTGATATTTAATGGCCAGGATGGGGACCTTGAGATTAAATCCCATTTAGGGGCACAATTAATCCTATTATTGCAGTCGTGGGGTAGGGTGTGGAAACACTCGCTCTTGATGTCAGCTACCTGGCCTCAAAGCCCAGATAAATGATCCCTTGATTTCCTGTGTCCTTACCCGCCACAGATTACCATCCTGGAGCTGTTGTCTAGATAACGCATGAGCACTGACGGCTGTCTTAGAGTCTATGATTACCTGGATGAGACATCCCTACTCCCTTTGGGGAGGGGCCACCTGAGAATCCTCTTGCCTCACCCCTAAATGCCTGTTTGTAATTCTCCCTCGACTACATGTGATCTCTGCAGGCAGGTGCTAGAGTCTGTAGGAGGTGGGAGTTGGGGTTCAGACGTCAGCCATACAGCTGTTGTGCCATTTTCCAGGGCTTTGTAATGACGCAGTTGCTTTTGAGTCACCCGAGCTATCGTGACTCCTAGGAGTAACCCTGAGAAACCGCTTGCTCACTACACTGTACTGGGAAGGGCATCTCTCCCGCCTGTCTGTGCCCCCTCAGAGGTGAGCAGACGCTTCTGACACCTCCCCAAGGCAAGCAGCACAAGAGGCGCTGTGATGTTTTTACCTGCTCCTGCTCTGAGCCGACGAACCGGCTGGCAAGCACATAGCATTCAGCAGCATGCTGCAAGGCTGGCCCTCAGGAGACAAGATGGGGAAGGGCTTGCTTCCAGGGAATAAGGCAGGAACTAGGAAGAGGAAGTGAGGCATCAGGCCAGAAAGTAAGAATGGTTGGCTGAATGTTTAGTCCATTTCCTTTCAGGATTGTGGTCTGGGATTGGTTTGCTAATGCAGGACTCAGGTAAGAACTCAAGTGAGGACTCAGAGACCCCTCAGGGAGGACTGGACTTCAGAAACCAGGCTTCCCTCTCAGACACCATCAGGCCTTGGACTTCTCCCCACAGATCACACTGCCCATAGCAACACACAGTAGGCGCTCATTAAATATGTGTTGAAAATCAATGCATCTGACTGAAGGGAGGGGATGACTTGACCCCAGGAGCCACTGAACAAAAACACTGAGGACTCTGCTTTCGTCTGTCTGGGTTTTCCCTCTCAGAACAAACAGAAAAACCAAAACCAAAACAAAAATATAATCAGACAAAGCTCTGCTATGGGAAGGCACTGAACAAACACATTGGAGTTCCTACTGCAGGAAAAATCAATGGCTCTTCTGCTCACCACCACCGAGCCTTGGGCGTTGACTTGGAAACGCTGATATCGTCCCAGACCCACGCTCTCCTGAGCCCACGAGCTGAGTGCACAAGGCCCAATTTCCCCAGCTGGCTGGGCCTCTGGGAAATCATTTCCTTCTAGGAGCACAGCCATTGCTTCAGGTGTTAGCACAGATTCAGGCCCCCTGCCTTCCAGCGAATGTAACAAATGGACATTTAAAAATGGGGGGTATTGCAGGGGGAGCGGAGTAAACCTGGCAACTGTCGGATTTAGGAGCTTGAGAGTGAGTCTTGGAATCATCTTGGGAGGATTAAGTAAAGGTAAAGAGATTGGCCAGAGCTAAACAGATATTTGTCTGAGCAGAGGATTCTGGGAGCCTTTTAAATAACAGATTCCTCTGTCTTACCAGGCACCAGGGCCTACATCTTCATCCTAGAATGCCCTTTAGGACATCTGTGATGAAGGAATGCTAGAAATCTATTCTGTTCAGGTCCTGGAGCTGCCGTTACTCCAAACCGTCACCAGCCTTCTGCACCTAACAAGGGGTCTTGGGCTGGAGAGAATTCCTCTGCAGAGCACCCTTTGGGACAACCAGCCTGAGGAGCTTAAAGGGGACATATGTTCGCTAAAGAACCCACAGGGGTATCCACATTCATGGAAGCAAAGGATGGAATTGTGGTTTCCAGAGCGGGGAGAGGGGGAAAATGGGGAAATGGGAATCATGAGAACAAAGATTCAGTTATGAGAAATGAACCAACTTCTAGAGGACGCAGAGGTGAAGCGTTGTCTAGTACTCAGAGGTGGAGCGTTTACCTGGTACTCAGTGGTAGAGGGTTGCCTAGTACTCAGAGGTGAAGCGTTGTCTAGTACTCAGAGGTGGAGTGTTTGCCTGGTACTCAGTGGTAGAGGGTTATCTAGTACTCAGAGGTAGAGGGTTGCCCAGTACTCAGAGGTGGAGCGTTTGCCCAGTACTCAGAGGTAGAGGGTTTTCTAGTACTCAGAGGTAGAGAGGGTTGTCTAGTACTCAGTGGTAGAGGGTTGTCTAGTATTCAGTGGTAGAGGGTTGTCTAGTACTCAGTGGTAGAGGGTTGTCTAGTACTCAGAGGTGGAGGGTTGTCTAGTACTCAGAGGTGGAGCACCTCTCTAGTATGTTCAAGGTCTGGGTTCAATCACCAATAAATGACTGTTCTATGCACTTAAAAATCTGATGAGATTGTTGAGTTCATGTTGAATGCACTACAATATAAGTGGGTTTTTTTTTTTTGCTTATTTTAAGAATGAACAGATATGTAGCACAGAAAAAACAACTCAAGACTGGCAATGGTGACTTACACCTATGAATCCAGCACTTGGGAAGCTGAGGCAGGAGATTTCTGAGTTTGAGGCCAGCCTAGGCTACATATTGAGTTACAGTACAGCCTGAGCTACAATGTGGGACTTAACCAACAAAAGATTGTTTGACTGACTATTGATGTGGGAGGGCTTGGCTTATCGTGGGCAGCACCGTCCCTGGCAGGCGAGCCTGAGCTGTGACAGAAAGCTAGTTGAACAGGAGCCTGCAAACAGTCTTCCCCTTGGTTTTTGTCTGAGTTCCTGCCCTGATTTTCTCAATGCTGCACTATGACCCGCAAGCTGAAATAGAACCTTCCCTCCTCTGGTGGCTTCGGTCATGCCGTTTATCCCAACAGCTGCATACTGCAAACAAGGACAGCCATCAACATGGATGTATCACTGATTCAAACGCCTTAGAGCTGAAGAAGATGCCAGAGACAGCACTGTGGTCAGGGCCGGGGTGACAGCCGTGGAAGCAGAGTAGGACACAAGTGAGCCCCGGTCCTGAGCCTGCCCTGAGCTGGAGTGTGGCTGCTGTCCCACTTTCCAAGACTTTGTTTGTGGCCCCAACTGATGCTAATTAGTTGTCATAATTGGAAATAAAATAACATTAAGTTCCTATACATGGATGTGATGCTCAAATCCTGCTAATGATGCTCTATTCTCAGAAACATCAATGTGGGGAAGCTGAGTCAGCTCCCAATGGGTGATCACAGTGTGAGTCTTTGCATCTGTTGGCTAAAAGCTCTGAAAACAATTCCACCTGAATACTGCCCAATGAAACTCACCAATATCTTCAACTTTTATTTAGTTGTTACAGACTGTAGTTATTTGTAAATTTTCTGAGGATAACTGAACCGACAACCAGGGAGCCTGCATGGGACGGACCTAGGCTCTCTGCATGTATGTGACAGTTGTGTAGCTTGGTCTGCTTGTGGGACTCCTGACTGGGAGCAGGGGCTGTCTCTGACTCTGTTGCCTGCTTTTGGGACCCTTTCCTCCTACCTCGCTGCCTCATCCAGCTTTAATGGGAGAGGAGGTACCTAGTCTGCTGCAGCTTGATATCCATGGGAGTACACCCTTTTCTGAAGAGAGAGAGGAGGAGGAGGGTAGTATAGGCAAAGGGGCTGGGAGGAGAGGAGATAAAGAAAATTTTGGTCAGGATGTAAAAACAAAAATAAATACAAAAGAAACAGAAAAGTTTCTTATCTGTTAAACTAGTTTTGTTAGATATTTCTAGTAGTTCATGAACAATATGAAGATCATTGAGATGGCCTAAGATTACTCATAGTCCAGGGTGTCCAAGTATTACCATAGTTCCAAGATCACCTTTGTAAACTGGAGATATTAACATTCATTAGTTAACATTAATTCCTGGCACATGACTGTTGTGTCAGAGATGGTACATTCCAGCCTCTTAGTGGGTAATTATGGTCGTGAACAGTTTGCTCAATGGGGCATCAGTAGAAGTGAACGGACACTCATGGGTTGTGTTTTTATGAGGAAGTTGCCTGTCTTCCATTCTCCCTCTCTTTTCCTCCCGACTTGGAAGTGATGAAAACTGGAGAAAGGACCAGGATGTGAACACGTGTCTTAGGGAAGTCAGTGCAGCTTCCAGAGCCTGCTTGCTGAATGGCCTTGGAGAGAACTAGCCACCTGCCTGAACTAGTCATCTGAGAGAGCATCACAATCTGCTTCTAGAATTTAAGCCCCTGTGTTTGGGTATCTATGCTACAGCAGCTTATAGCATACATGGGAACACATCATGCTATAGTGCCATTTGATGAGATGCTCTGCACAATGCATGTACAATAGATCCTTGGTCACTATACACAGAGAAGGTGGGGGTTAGCTCAGTGGGAGTGAGTGCCTAACGAGAACAAGCTTTGAGTTTTGTCCTCAGTGAATAAAAAGAAAACATCCAGGAGATGGCTTGGATGTAGCGCAGTTTGTAGAGCACTTGTCTAACATGCATTACGGTCCTGGGTTCCATCCCTGCCTGCATAAACCAAGCATGGTGGCACATGCCTGTAACCCTAACACATAGCAGGCTGCTGGTTCAGAGGTCCAAGGTCCTTGGCTATCTAGTGTTTTTGAGGGTAGCCAGGGCTACACTAGACTCTATTTTTTAAAAAAGAAAAAATGTAAAAGTGGAGGGGAAGGGAGTGAGGGAGTTAGGGAGGAAGGAGGGAGGCGGAAGGGAGGGAAGGAGGAAGGGAGAGAAGAAGGAAGGAAAAGAAAGGAAGGAAGGTGGGAAGGAGAGACTATGTCAACAGCACAGAAAGAAAGAGAAAGGAGAAGCCAGCCCTGACATGGTTCTAGAAAGAAATGGGGTGACATTGGCTCTGTAATCATTTAACTGACACTTCAGAGCACTGCTCGTGTTTGGAAAAAGTGAGAACCAGCATCAGGAAAGGCACAGTCCCACGCTCTACCTGCTATGCTGCCTCTGCAGGGCCCCTGGCCAGCTAGAGTACAGGCATTCTTTCCAGACAGGTAGTTCTGGGGGGTGGGGTGGTAGTGAAACTGAGGGTGCTCAGCAGTGGCCCTGCTTTCTAAGGCTGATCATTGTCAACACTGCCTGGTGGTTGCAAGAGGCAATTCTTTGAAAGATCCAGTGATTCTTTGAAAATGGGTACGAGGAGCCCAGAAAGGTCCTGTCCTGCCTCTCCACTTCCAAGACCTGGTCTGGTTTCCCTAGCCCTGGGGTTCAGAGACCTGAAACATATCAGGTCCCTGATAATCTCTGGGACCAAAGAACTCACTTGATCTGAGAACACCTGGGTAGCTTTGGGGCTACCATCCTGGGAAAACTGATAGCGTCTCTTTGCTTTAGGTTGGGGCAAGGGGTTGGGAAAGGCAAAGAAAGCTGAACAAACACAGGAGTGGAAATCGGCTCTTGACTTACATGGTGGCTTTAAGACAGCTCCACTTTTTGTGCATTTTTGTTTTTAAAGCAAAAAAAAAAAAAATATCCAGGGTTTTGCTTAGCCGAAGTCCTGAGCTGTTCTGTAGGAGCCTAAATCAGGGACAGGCAGTAAATTTTCTGTTGAGTAATGGTTGAGATTTCTCGACCCAACCACCTGCCTGGCAAACCTATCAGTCCTGCTAGGCACTGCCAAGGGCCTCTGGCCACATACCTGTCAGGATCCCTCTTTCACCAGGGGCTTCACCAGAGTGTCTGAGAGGAACTTTAAACAGCTGAGAATAATGAAGGAGAAATCAGTGCAATTAACCAAGCCCTTGGCAGCAGGATTAGGACAGAAAAAGAATTAATTATGTGCCCCAGGCACCACGGGAGCATCGTGTGTGTCATGTCGCCAGGCCACAATAAAGTGTGTCCCAGAAATGAGCATCTCCTGGGATGGGAGCGAGGATGGACCAGTGTTACCCGGTGAACGCCTTCTCCTTAGACATTCTGTACAGAAGACCCCAGCTCTCAGAGCAGAGACCTCTGAGTTTATCTGCCCTCATTTTCTTTCTCTTTACTAACAGATCTCATTGAAATTGAACATACACAGGAAATTGAATATATTTTCCTAGTCTCCTCTCCCATTAGAAATGAACAGTTAAATATGTAGAAATCTAATGCGCCTTCTGGGAAGATGGTCCCTTCTCCCAGTTACTGCATCTTCCTGCTTAGAAAGTAGGTGTGAGCCATGAGGCTCCAGCAGCTGTCCTGGTACAGGACATAAGGCAATCCTGGGGTCAATTCATGCACACTTAGGATCAAAGAGCAGACAGATAGGAAAAGGTCATGCAGAGGGTGTGCGGAACTGTCCTTTTGCCTTGGGGTCTTCACCTCACTCCACGCTCCTTGTATAGAAGCTGCTAGTCTAGAGCTTGCTCTCTCTTCCTATCTCTAACACTTTCTCTCTCTTCATCTCTGCTGCTTCTCGCTCTATATCTCTCCCCGTTGACCCTGTCTCTCTGTCTCTGTCTCTCTTTCTCTCAGAAAGTCCAGTTTCAACAGACACAGCATACACTCACACAAATCTCTCCAGGAGTCTCTAAAGCCTTGAACCACCGGCCAAGCGCTTAATGATTTCTGCATTACCTTGGCTCTTACCTGGCCACTTCCGGGATCCAGCTGGGAGCTGAACTCACGTGATCCCTAGTCCTGGCCCAGTTTCATGTGAGAATGAGCTCAGTCTACGTTCAGCCCTGGGTCTGTTTTCTAGCCACCCCGCAGAGATGACCTGTGTAAGCTGCTAGAGAGTGAAGAGCATGCCCTGGCCGCCTGGTGCCTCCCCAAATCCCTGTGCAGTATCTCCGTAGGAGTTGGGCATCTGTGGGCAGGGTCTCCTGCCTCACCCTGCTGCAGAGGCCACATCTGACAGTCAATAAGGAGGCGCCAGGGTCACTGACCACATCTGTGTCTTTCCCAGCTTGAGTTTGGGACTTAGATGTGACAGAGGGTGTGTGGTTTCCTTCTCTCAGAGCACACTCTGCTGTCCACCCTCGCCTTGCACTGGGCTTGGTTTCCTCAGTGTAGTCCCCGGCCCTTCCCCTGGCCCCAGGAGACCCCAGTCCCTACCCCCGGGGCCCTCGTCCCTTCCCCGGCCCCCAGGCATTGAACACACTCCAAGGCTCAGCCCAGCATGGGATCGCTGATAACAAACCTTCCAGGCAGTGCCCTATGCAATCTTCCTCCCCACCTTCCCCCTGTCTGGTTTTGGACCTGCTCATGCCGAGTGTGTCCATTTTCTTGACCTAACAGTAACATTAATTTTACAGAGTAACTGTAAGGAAAGACATGGGTGTAGTGACACCCTTAGCCGTGTTGTTAGAACACACTGCCAGCTGCAGCATTATTGCAACCTAGTAGTACGGGGACCACTGTCAACTTGACAGGGCTTAGAATCTCCATGGAAGCACAGCTCTGGGTGTGCCTATGGGGGCACCCCTTCCCGAACTGAGCAAAAAGGAGAGACAGCTGAGCAACACAGGTTTCTCTCTGCTACCTGATTGGCTGTAGCGAAGCACCAACCTCCAAGGCGCTCTCTCTCTCTCTCTCTTCCTGACTGGCTGTAGCTGAGCATGAACCTCCATGGCTCGTTTTCTATCCGAATAGCCTTCCCGCAACTGTGAGTCATACTAAAACCTTTCCTTAAGTTTTGTTCTAAGGCATTTTGTCATAGCAACAAGAAGAAGCTGATTCCGGCATAACCTGTGGTTCCCACCACTGTGCTAAATGGAGACCTCTTTAGGGTGCTGCTATGGCTGAGGAATACAGCTCCATTTCAGAGATAAGAGGGTCATTTTACAGTGACCTCCTCCCGTACTTTTTCCTTCTTTTTCTTACCTCCCAATTTTGTTTCCCATCCCTTGGTTTAGTGGCAGCATTACTTGTTCTTTGGGTCATGAGAAAACGCAACTCCGAATCAACTCTCACTGAGCATTTTCATCACCTGGGTGGACTGGCAGGGGATTGTTCTTCTCTAGAGTTTGCATCAGAATTTGAGTTCACCTGACTGCTTACCCACCTCCGACACCCCTTCTGTGATTTCTGAGGTGTGGCAAGACAGACAGAAATGTAAAGGCACACTAGGGTAAGTGTGCAGATGTATTAGACTTTATTTGGGGGAAAATGGGCTTCACCACCACCCCAAGTATAGCAGAAAGCCCTGCACAGTCTAAAAGCAGTGAGCTGTTGGTCCCTCAAACCACTTGCAGTGCAGACACAGCAAGCCTCGGGAGGGATTTTAAAACCCAAACTGTCTGCCACCCTGCTTACTCTATAGTTCTTTCCGTATCACGCAGGAGGGAAACAAATCCTCAGAGGACTTGGAGGCCAGAGAGGATCCTGCAGGCTGGAGCAGGCGCAGGTTGCATCTGCTAACAGATTGGGACTGAGAAATTGGAGATGTTTCCAAGCCATGGCCTTGGGCCTGGCTCTTCTCCATTCATCCACACCAGGATGAGCTGGGGAGACTAAGGCTGGGTCGTCCCTGGGCTACAATTCTGTGTACCAAATAGAAGCATTCAGGGATTCCATCTATGAGGGCAGCAGGCAATGAACATGCCAAGCCTGCAAGCACTAGCCAGGCAGGAGCATGCTTGCTTCAGGGTACCCTAAAAAAAGATCAAGACCTGTGTGAATGGTGGAGCCGCCATCGCAGGCCCAGCAGGAAGTAGCCTGCCTTATAGGGACACTGTCCACACAGTCCTAGCTGGTGGGTCCCATGAAAAAATACAAGCTTCGCGCTGGCCTGTAGCTGGGCCTGGTGGTTCAGTTCTGTAACTGTAAGTACTTGAGTTACGGAGGCAGGGGACTGCACCAGACCTGGGCAACTTAATGATGCCCTGTTTTACAAATAAACCTTCACAGAGAATTTTAAATGGTGGTAGGGGATTGTGGATAAGACTCAGTGGTGCCTGGTAGGCCAGAAGTTCTGTCCCCAGTGCCACAAAAAATAAACAAATGAACGAACAAACAATAAATATGTCGGCAAGCCATTGGGCACTTTTTTACAAAGCAAACGAGTCTGCTGGCTGCCTGGCACTTCCTGGGTAGACCAGCCGCTTCTGAATGTGGGTGCAGGAGGTTCTTTTCATCTTACCTCTGAAGCTCCATGTTGCAGGAGCTTGGGTACCGGCCCACGGATATATTCATTTACTTTCCTCACCTGCTTTCTTTCTTACCGCAAAATGAATCTGTCCTATGAATTCCTCGCTGGCACTGAGAAAAGGGAGGCTGGAAAATCAAAGCACAAACCCAAACCCAAACCTTCAAGGTCATAGACTCAAGATTATTATTATTATTTTGAATGTGTTCTGTAATTCTTCAGAATAGTTTATCACGCTAAACCCACAAGAATAATGGCCCTTAGTCACTCTGGGGCATTCCTGGTAGCTTCGGCCAGTGGGGTATGGGTACACGGGGTGAAGGGGGGATGTTAGGGGCTGTGTAAGGCCTGGGTTAGACTCTTTTTCTCCAGCTGAGTTTAAGGCTTGTACTTTAAGTCTTGCCTAGGCTTTGACTCCCTAGATGTAGACAATGGCCTTGCTGGGCTCTGTGAAAAACCCGTTCCAGAGGGGAAAGCAATGTGTGCGGGCAGGAACAGTAAGCCCTGGAGCGAGAAGGAGAGAAACCCCGTAGCCACTAGCAGTAGGCCACGAGGGCACCAAACGCCAACTCTTCATGTGCCAAAGAAAGCATGCCTTGCCCGCAGTCCCCAATTCTAGGCTGGCAGCTATAGCAACCCAGGCAGCCACTTCTGAGGGTTGGCATCTCCGCTCACAGTGCCTCTGCAGCACAGCCGTCTCGGGAATGGCAATGAGAGCAGGGCCGAAACAACAGCACAAGAAGACAAAAGGCCAGGCGCTGCTCCCCAGCCTGTGATTGAGCCCTCAAGGATTCCTTGCTAATCACCGCAGTGGGACAGGTTCCCGCGCCCACGCCTGCCCACCGCTCCAGTGCAGACACAGAGGCGCCTCCCCACGAGCACGCTGGATCCTCTGGCTTTGTTCCCTAGAGCTCAGACACCAGGGTTGCTCAGAAAGATCTGGGAACTTGCATAGCATTGTGGGTAGCGACATGCAAATGAGGAGCACAACCAAGCGTGGTCCCACATTGCTTCAGAGGACTTGAATTTTTTATGGTCTGTATGCGCTTTTTGATGTTTTCATTGTCTCCCCGCATAACTGATATGCATCCCGCTTTTGACAACTAGCAGTTGTGGTGGGTTTTTCTTTCTTTCTTCTTTTCCTTCTCCAGGAGCTGGCTTTCAATATCTTAAGAAATTATATGTGTATATTACAAGAAAAATTAAAAAAACAGCAACAATAAAACCCCAAAATCTACCCCAACAAATGGAGGCACTTTTAAATAGCGAAATATTTTCAGCAGAGGGCCCAGAAAAGGAAACCACGTGGATTCTCTGGAGTCCCTTGGGGTGATGGCTTACCTACCTCAAGTACAGGGAGGGACAGATCCCAGAAGAGGGAAACTGGAGGTTTGCTCTTTAATGTGATGGTCAATAGGGAAGAATCCTTCATTATTACCACATCTTCATCTGTTAGTAAAGCTGGACGCACACATATACACACCACACACACATACACAGACACCACACACATATACACACAACATACACATAAAAACAGCACACACATACATACACACAAGCTACACCACATGTGCATAGCACACATACACACACAAACCACACCACACACACAAACCCCATAGACACACACACACCACACAGACACACACATCAAACAGATACACATACTACACATACCACACAAACATACCACACACAGCACATACACACAAACCACACCACAAACACACACACAAACCCCATAGACACACACACCACACACAAAAGCCACACATACACAACACACACATACAACACACAGCACACACATATACACACACAGCACACACACACACAAACCACACCACACACACACAAACCGCATAGATACACACATACGCAAAACACACAGACAAACAAACACCACACAAACACCACACACACATATACACACCGTGACTTTTACAGCCATTTGTCCTTTGAAGATCCATCACCACGGTATCAAATATCTCAGGGGCAGAGGCAGTTCTGGTTTGACTGACAGAAGGATTTGTTGGCCATGTCACTAGAAAAGCAACCATGAGAGGCTCTTGCCAGCTCCCCAGATCCCAGTGGCCCCCGGAAAGCCATCCGTGTCCAGACAGCACCTTCCAAGCACTGAGGAGTCCTGTTTCATTATAACCCTAGCAATGTAAAATCAAACAAACAAAACAAAACAAGCAAACAAACAAAAGCTAGACAGGCACCATGAGATCCTGAGGAAGTCTGCACTTCTCCCTGCAGCCTCCTCATCCTGGGCCTTGCACCCCATTGTCCTGGCCTTGTCACCCACCAGTCCCTGCCTTATCCGGAGCTGAGCCTCATCCCTCCCCTTCAGGGCGGTTCCTGTGCCTCTGCTGGCCTTGGGTGACTCCAGCAAAGGAAGGGCAACAGTCTAACCCCCCCAGGGTTGGGGCTTGCCCTCCTTCAAATCCAGGGCAATTTGTGGACCCCTTGCTCTTGCAACTTGTGCTTCACCTACGCTGAAACCGGAAGTGCCGCCATCTTGGAGCTGCCCACTGCTGCCACCAGGTCAGAAAGCATCTTTCCCCCATGATGTCTCTTCAGCCCTGTTCCCTCAGCCTTCCTGGCACACACTCAGTGCCTGTATATTTCAGAATGAAAGCATACAGTGTAGGCAGAGACCGTTCATTTTCTGACTGCTTAGACCAGAAAAATCACACAGAAACTATATTAATTACAATACTGTTTGGCCAATAGCTTAGGTGTATCCCTACCTATTTCTTATATCTTAAATTAACCCCATTTCTATTATCCTGTGTATTACCACGAGACTGTGGCTTACTGGGTAAGGTTCTGGTGACCATCTCCTTCAGCAGCTACATGGTGGCTCCCTGACTCTGCCTACTCTCTCCCTACATCTCTATTCAGATTTTCGGCCTGACTTTATTCTGCCCTGTCATAAGTGGAAGGAGCTTTATTCAATAACCAATAAAGCAACACATATACATAAGGCTATCCCACATCATCTCCCCTTTTCTGTCTGATTAAAAAGGAAGACTTTAACTTTAGTGTCTTTCTCCTTTGGCAGTTACATGGCATCTCTCTGCTCCGCCTACTCTCTCTCTATCTCTGTTCAGATTTTCCTCCTGGCTTTGCTCTGCTAGGCCATTGGCCAAAACAGCTTTATCCGTCAACCAATGAAAAGCAACACATATACATAAGGACATCTCACATCAATACAGCACTTCTATGGTGACCGAACAGCAGACACACTCTGCATACACTTCCTATGAAATGCCTCCAAGGTGACGGGTACCATTTCCATCTCACAGACAGTGAGCACACTACACTCAGCTGTTCCCATCCCTAACGCCCTCCACAAACTCCTTCTGTGACCTTTCATGAGAGCCCTATGAGAGCTTTCAGGGTAACCTGGTTTTATGTCCGAGTCCCCATGTCACCTTCCAAGTTGTCTCTTTTTCCATTAAGGAGCCTGACTTTTCCCACAGCCAAAGCTGCAGGTGGGTGGGAGACAGGTCAGTCAACACCTCGATGAAACCAGGTTACACTTTCTAATTACAAAAGCCTTTAGAGGCTTACTTCTCCAAGACCACAGGAATTTACGATCCTTCTAAATATACCCAAACGAGGTATCTTAGGTAGTCAGAATCTAGCCCCAGAAACCATATAAATACACTCAAATCCCCAGTAAGTGGTTTCCACTCTTCCTTTTATGACTGAATATACTGTGAAGAGAGATGCTGGCAGCCACCCTTTAATAACGCTGCTTATATTTAACACAGCCAAGAATAAACAGCGGTGTCCTGGGCTCCTGCACCAGATCTTGGTTCATTCGCTTTAAACCTGAGAGTCAGACTCCTCTCATTCTGTACTGATGACAAAAATAAAGAGGGACTTAAGTGTCCTTACTTCCCATTGGTCTCCTGTGTCTTTCAGTATGTCCGACAGGAGGTGCCTCAGAGGTCACCCACAGTGATGGGAAAAGATGCCAAACAGGCTTTGCTTTCAAGTCATGATGAAGAGGTAGAAGTCTCGCTTGGGGAAGGCTTTGTGGCAGAGAATACAGCAGGGTTCAGGGAACCTCAGCTGGCACAAATTAAGGTGGGCACAAAAAGAAATGATGTCCTAACTTTGCATAAAAGCTGACAAACTCCCTTATTGGAACCAGTCTCCCACCCTCATGCTGTTTAGATCCCAGACTCAGAAAGGAGTCGGGTTCCTTTTGACACTTAATAATGTCTGTTGACATGCAACATCCCTGCTAGGCTTTTTATTTTTTTATTAAATGATTAAGTTCTGTAACTGATACCAGTTGTCATCAAACATCACAAAAACCAATCATGCCTCAAGTCATCAATATTTATTGTCTCCAGTAGAAGGAAGGCTGTTTTCAGTTCAGGACAGATGGGTTTAATTTCTAAGGGGAATGGTTGAAGCAGACACACCTAGTATAAAATATCAGACCAGCAAAGATCTGCAGACGTAGTTTGATTGAGATGTTTAGGGGACTGAAATGAAGAGAGTGAGAGAGGAAAAAATGGAGACGGAAGAGGGAGGAGAAGGAGGGGTAGGAAGGAAGAGGAGAGGGGAGGAGGGAGACGGGTGGGGAGGGAAGGTTTTACAGATGAGAGTATTGACTATGGGAGAAGGAAGCAAAAAAGGTGACTCCCTGAGAGTGCACACATTACGGAGAAAGTATTAGTGAGGTTTGGAGGCATGGGTCTGTAGTCCAATCCCTCAGGAGGTTGAGCAGAGAGATCACAATTTCAAGGAGCCAGAGCAACAGAGAAGTCAAAGCCAACCTGGGTGACACAGCAAGAGTCTGTCTCAAAATGAAAAATGAAACAAAGGAGGCCTGGTGTGGTGCAACCCTAGAACTTGGTGTGCGGGGGCAGGACGATGAAGAGCGCAACCTTATCCTCTGTTCCGTGGGGAGTTCAAAACCAGCCAGAGCTATGTGAGACCATAGCACAAGCAAACCAACCAGCAAAGCAAACAGAAATGTTAAAAGGCTTGGGATGAAGCTCAGTGATGGGAGAATGCTTGGAATATGCATGGCCCTAGATATGCTTCTAGTAGCCACACACACACGCACATGCACGCACACACACACACACACACACACATGCACACACATGCATACACACAAGCACATGCGCGCGTACACACACATAAGCAGACATGCACACACATGTATGCACACACATGCACACTATACACACACACACACAACTAATTTTATTTCTATGGACACGGAAAAAAATGAATGAAGTGACAATTCCATGTTTCTGAAATCACACTTTATTTTTAGAGTAAGCAGAGCATACGCAGAAGTCTCTGTCCTACCCAGTCCCACAGCAGCTCAGTCCCAAAGAAACACACAGAGTTAATATTAATTATTATAAACTGTTTGGCCTATTAGCTCAGGCTTATTTTTAACTAGCTCTTACATCTTAAATTAACCCATAATTCTGTCTATGTTTAGCCACGTGGCTTGATACCTTTTCTCAGTAAGGTATTCTCATTTTGCTTTCTCTGTGTCTGGCTGGTGACTGAATCTCTGCCTTTCCCCTTCCCAGAATTCTCTTAGACTGGTCACCCTGACTATACTTCCTGACTATCTACTGGCCAGTTGGTGTTTTATTCAACCATTATGAGTGACAAATCTTTATAGTGTACAAGAGCATTATCCCACAGCACAGAGGCCTAGAGAGATCCTCAGCAGTCAAGAGTGCTTGCTGCTCTTGCAGAGAACATGGGTTTGGTTTCCAGCATCTACCTTGGGCCACTTAAACCTTCTGTAAGTCCAGTTTCATGGGATTCAAAGTCCTCCTTTGGCTTCTGTGGGTACTCACACTCACAAACCCACACAATAGAATGCAATTTTTAAAAATAGACTCTTAAAAGTTAAAAAGTGGGCAAGAGGAATCAAAGGGGATGTAGGAGACAAGAAAATTATAAGAAAATAACATGAGAAGGGACAGAATAAAATGTAAGAGACAAGAAAGTGCAGGATACGATGGTCCAACCATGTAATCTTAGTACTTGGGAGGCTGAGGCAGGAGGATTGCTGTGAACTTGAAGCTAGTCTGTGAGTAACAGGCCAGCCACAGGTATACAGGAGGAAGGGGAGTGTGAAGAAAAGAAAGACACAAGTAAATCTATCTTGTCCCCTGATGTGTTCTGCTGGGAACACACTCATAAGACCCCCAGATCCTTCCTGGAGGGATGGAGTTGAGAAGTCTGACAAAGTCTTGAGGCTCTAAAGCCCAGGTCAAAGGTTGGCTCCTCAGGCCTCCACTTGGACTCCTAACCCTGGGTCACTAACAGAATCAGAAGATACGAGCTGGGAGGGTGGCTAGGGACTGGAGGAGGAACCTTGTTCGTTGTCTTTAGGGTGCAGTGAAAGTCTTACAGAGACCCAAGAGTGAGGAGGGGTCACGACCAATTCAGTGTGCTGCAATGTCTCTGAATTCCCATATTCTCTACACACTGGCTTCTGTGTTGATGTCAAAACCAGAGGGAAGAAAAGAGGAGACGAGGAGAAATCTTACAAAAGAGAATTTTCAAAAAAACTCCTGGTGAAAAATAAATAGGTCAAACTTCAAAGAGCCCCTGCAAATGCTTCCTGATGCCTGGTTATGTAACTTGGCTCTAGAGGGAGAGTGGGGACGGTGGCCTGTCCACAGCATAGATGGGCATTCTAAGGCAGGGAGGGCCCACAGAGCCTCCCAGAGTGTGCTAAAGGCTCTCGCTGCTTCTGTCCTTGGAAGACTGAGAGGGGGATGTTCAGGGCCCTAACGCCCCATGCCAGATCGGTCCATCCCCTACCTGTCAGCGCTGATTTGAACAGATACTGTTTTCTGCCCCTTCCTCGTCTCACCTTGAGAAGCTGCAGGACCTGACGGCCACCAGGGTCTCTCCTGCTGTAATGAACCCTGGCTGCAGGATGTTCTTTCTCAAGGACACAGCTAACATCCTGGAGCTCACTATCATGCATAGGACATCTCCAGAGCTGTGCACCCTGCTGAGGGCTGGCACAGGCCTTCTGTTGTTTCCCCCTCTGGGACTGTTTGCTCTCCCCGCTGGCTTCCTTGCTCCCATCTACTGCTTTGCAGTGTCTCGTCTTGCAGCCCGTTTCTGTGTTGAGCTGGACAATGTTCCTCGTTTGCCACTCATTGACTGTGTCTCCAGTGGTTGTGTCTGCCCGCAGATTTTTAATGTTCACGTAATCAAGTTCACCTTTTTTTTTTTAAAAAAAATTATGTGGCTTATGATTTGTGTGTCTTACTAAGTCCTAACCAACATCAGGTCAAAATGGTGTTATTTTTACAAAGGTCTGGCATTTTTCTTTCACATTTAGGAGTTTTTAAAAGTTGCTTTTGAATGTGTTCTGAATTGGAGCTACAACCTTATCCTACAGTCTTCACCAGAGATGCCAGTTACCCCAACAGCACCTTCGTCATAGTCCATTCCTTTGCCTTTGCCGAGTCTGGTGCCTTCTCTTCATGGGTCATGATAGATATTCTCTCTGAGCTCCTTTCTTTGCTCCGTTTTCCTACCTGTCTACATTGGTGTCCCCCTATCTTTATGGCCATATCCTTTAGAATGTCTAAATATCATGGCAAAAGATTTCTTTCTTTGTTCCTTCTTAGTCTTCAAAATTACTTTGCTATTTACATAGATTTTTATTAAGTTATTAAGATCCATTAAAATAAAATTTATTGGTTTTGAATATAATTTAAAGAATTAACATAGAGGGATTTGATGTCAACTTGTTCCCAAAGATGTTCTATGACTCTATTTATTTGGATCTTATTTGATTTACATATTCCTATGTAAGGGTCCTGTGCAATTTTCAATTAATTCCTAGGCATTCACAGTGGTAGAGGTGGAGCAAGCCATTCACAGCTGAGGCTGAGGTCCTCCTGTTTTCTAAGAAAGTGTTGCTGATGTAGTGGAGTCTCTCTCAAACACTTTTTAATTTTTGAACCATCAACTTTATTTAGACAAAATATTATCAACAATGATATGAAACTCATTTTATGTATGTTTTATATGTGTTTATGTGTGTGTGTGTATCCATTTAATCTCTGCCACAATCAAAACACAACCCATTTTATCTACCTCACAAAGTTCCTTTTCACCCCTTCCTACTCAATTCTTACATCTCCCGTCCACCCTGGTCTTTTATTTAAAATTATTCTTATCTTATTGCATGGCCTAGGACCTCCATTATAATGCTGAACAGACAGACGTGCTGAGAGCAAGTGCCTTAACTTGTTTCCAATCTTTAAACATTTTTGGTTTCTTACTATTAAGTATGATGTCAGCTATAGAGTGTTTTTGTAGAAGACGGTTATCACTTTGAGGAAGTTCCTGTATGGAAATAATCACAGGAAACTTCTGTTCTAGTCTGTTAATAAGGTGATTTATGGTAACTGATTTTGACTGTTAAGGCACCCCTCACATTCTTGAGGTGAGCTTACCTGGTCACATGTGTTATGTGTATTATACATAGATTACTTTTATTAATATCTTGGTATAGATTTTAGAATGTATAAATGTGGAAGATTTTATGCATAGACTTTCTTTTCTTGTAATGTCTTTGTGTTATCTCAATATTCAAGAGATCCCACTCATTACATGAGTTATGAACTGTTGCCTCTTGTTTCTTGAAAGAATTTGCTACCCAACACTTCCCCAATATTTGCTAGAGATGGCCAGTCAAGCCACATAAACTGGAATTTTCCCTTGTGGGAATTCGTTATACTCTCTCCTTCATCAGATCAAATGAGACCCTCGATTCAAGATGGTGGTGGCCACTGGCACCTTTGGGACCTCAGAGCCACTCTGAGGAGCCTGAGAGACCCACGGAGACGTTGAGTGGAGATGAGAAGGCATCAGGGGAGGGGGAGGATTCAGAGCATACAATGTCTCTGGAACAATTAGGAAAATGGCAGGCCTTATGGGAAGATACTGTTAAAAAAATGGTCTCAAGAAATTGTTGCAAAACCAGAGAAGTGGTAGGGACATGGTCTATGTTGTCACTGGAGAACATGTGGGTGTCCCTGGCAGGGGTGGCCACTCAAGGTCAGGCTGATGTCCATGGTCTGTGCCACCACCAAGAAGCATGTGGAAGTCCACAGTCTATGCTACTGCTGGATATTATGGGCAAGGAAGCTTCTTTTTCATTGGTATTGATGACTGCAGACTCATAATTGAGAATGAGGGACTTTGACAGTTTTTGTGACACCCCCCACCCCACTGAAGAGAAACAGTCCAGACAGGAAGCCATTGAAGAGAGTCCTTAAAAATTGTGATAAATTAAGTGACAGCTTGTGCTGAAGAGGATGTGGAGTAAGAGGAACCCTCCTTCATTGCTGGTGGGAGTGCAAACTTGTACAACCACTGTGGAAATCAATATGGTGGTTCCTCAGAAAATTGGGATTGATCTACTTCAAAACCCAGCTCTATGACTCGTGGGCATATACCCAAAGGACACTCCATCTTATCACAAGGACTCTTGTTCAACTATGTTCACTGCAGTTTCATTCATTTCTGCCAGAAAGCAGAAACAACTTATGTGTCCCTCATAGGGACAAAAAGAAAATATGCATGTGTTACATTTAGACAATGGAGTGTTACTCAGCTGTTTTAACACCATGGCATTTAACACCGGGTTTTCATGGCACCACGAAATTTGCAGGCAAATGGATGGAATTAGAAAAATTCATTCTGAGTGAGATAACCCAGACCCAGAAAGACCAGCATCGTATGTCCTCACTTATAAGTGGACATCCTTACTGTAAAGTAAAGGATAACCGCAGACCCAGAGGGATTAAGTAACAAGGAAGGCTTAAGGAAGGATACATGGATCTCCCTGGGAGAGGGAAATAGAACAGATCTTGTGGGTGGCCTAGTTGAGGATTAGGAATGGGGACAGGAGGGATCAGATGGCAGCAGGGGTGGGGGATAGAGGGAGAGATGACTGGAATTGGGGGTCATTTGAGAGGTGATGTAGACACGTAGTATGGTGGAAACTCCCTGGAATCTACGAGAGTGACTCCAGAGAAGGCTCCAAGCAATGGGGGACACAGAACCCAAACTGTCCATCTTCCATAACCAGGCAAGAATTCTGGTGAGGGATTGGGACACCAACCCAGCCACAAAACCTTTGACCTACAAACTGTCCTGCCTGCAAGATGTGCTGTGGTAACGATGCTGCAGGATTTGTTTGTGTGGCCAACTAATGGCTAGTCCAAATTGAGGGCCACAGCATGAGAGGGGCCCGGGTCTGAAATTGCCCAGATAGCCAGGAACCAGAGGCAGGACAGCCCATAGACCCATGATAGAACCAAAGATGACTGACCAAAAATAAAAGTCAATGATAGATTCTTAATGATATTCTACTATAGTCACAGACCATATTCTTGGCATAAGCATCATCTGAGGGGCATCATCCAGCAATTGATGAGAGCAGGTGCAGAGACCCACAATCAAACACTAGGTGGAGCCAGGGGGACCCGCAAAAGAGGGGGAGGAAGGATTGTAGGAGCCAGAGGGATCAGGGACACCACAAGAGCACAAGCCACAGAATCGGGTAAGGAGGGTTCACAGGGGCTCACAGAGATGAACTCACAATCAGGAAGCCTGTATGGGTCTGACCTAGATCCTCTGCATATGTTATGACTGTGTATATTGTTGTTCCTGTGGGACTCCTAAGAATGGGAGCAGTGCTTTCTCTGACTCTTTTGCCTGCCCTTGGTACCCTTTCCCTCCTACTGGGTTGCTTCATTCAGCCATCGATATGAGGGGTTTGTGCCTAGTCTTACTGTAACTTGTTATGCCTTGGTGAGTGGATGTCACTAGAAGGCCCTACTTTGGGGGAGGGGCAGGGGAAGAAGGAGGGTTGGATCTGGGGAAAAGGGGAGGTTGGGGGAGGGACTGGGAGGAGTGGAAGGAGGGTGGGAGGAGTGACGGAAGGGGAAACTGTGATAGGGATGTGATAGATGAGAAAAAATGTCAACTTCAAAAAATAAAGGGATAAAGATGCCGGAAGTACAGCTCTTCACAGCTGATGACTTCTCATGGGGGTGGGGTGGGGGTGGGGTGAGGTGAGGGGCGGGGAAGGTTCTGTTATCTTTAAGGGGCTTGTCACTGGGAGTTTGACCATGCTCCAATGAGTATACGGGCAACCCAAATTGGACTTGACGAATTTTCTTTTACGGGGAGGGTCTAAAGTGAGAAGGTGAATCTCGGAGAAATGAATACAGAGTATAATCAGGATACATTGTATGAAATTTCCAAATGATCAATAAAAATAATATGTTGAAAAAAGATCAAATTAATTGATATAGGTTATTAGAGTAATTGGCATAGTGTTTTTCATAATGTATTCTCTTGTTTACATTTGAACATCAGGAGGCTCTATAATAATGTCTTATTGTTTTATCACTAATTCTTCTGTGCTTTCTTTTTTCTTGATCAATTTGTTTGCAAGTGTATTAGTTTAACTTATATTTTTAGTAAACCAGCTTTTGCTTTATCATTTTTTCCTCTTGTGTCCTCTGTTTCACAGTCTCCCATTTTGATTTTGAGTAGGTCCATCCTTCTACTAAATTTTGCCTTATTTTTTCATATTTTTCTAGCTTCTTACACTGTGATGTTCTGAAAAAGGACCTCTGGTGGCCGTAAACCGCCCTTAAAACACTGATATCCTGCATTCTATGGAATATGACTTGTCATGTTTATGAAATATTTTATTTTGCTGAGACAGGACCTTATGACAAAATCCTCGCCTGACCTGGGACTATGTAGATCAGGATGGGCTTGAACCCACAGAGATCTGTCAGCCCCTGCCTCCTGAGTGGTGGGATTGAAAGTGTATTCCACCATGCTTGACTGTTTATAATTGTGTGTGTAGGGAGTATGGATTTCTGTGTGTGGGTGTGTGCGTGTCCCTGTGAAGGCCTGTGGATGCCTGAGGAGGCTGTCAGAGCCTCTGGAACTGAAATTACTGGGACCAAACTCTTGTCTTCATCAAGAGCAGCAAACTCTTTCATCACTGAATTCTCTCTCCCACCCCTGATTATATTTTATGTATATTCTATATATCTTTCTTTCATTGTGTGTTTATATTTTCTTTTAAGTCTTTGAACATGTTTATAATAAATACTTTAGAGCCTTTGTTACTAATTCTCTATTATTTTTTATGATTTTCATGTTTATTTCTTTTGGTGTTTTCCCCTTCACTCCCAATCCCGGCTATGTGTATTATTTTCTTGTCTCTGCGTATTTATAAAAGTTGTTACTGACTTCTATGCACTGAGCATTTTATGTTGCGTATTGGGTTTGCTGTTCTTATGGCTGTGAGGCTTATCCTGCATATTAGTTACTTGCATATTGGGTGATTCTTTTAAATTTGCCTTTAAAATCTTTTCCTAGGCTGGGCTTGGAGTCAACCTCTCGCTGGGCTGGTTTAGTAATGTGAGATCAATGTAGTCTAGCTAATGGTTAGAACTCAGGTGTGTCTCACTCAGTCCTGAAGCTGCCTGCGGGGTGTTGGTGTCCCAGGTGCTGCCCTCCCCCTTTCTGTTGAGTTTCAGAACATTCTTCCGGCAGGGTATCTAGGGTTTGCTTTTCTCATTTCACCTTTTCAGGGATCGTGGCCACCACTGCCTGTGGTCCACTGCCAAAAATTCTACTTTGTGTACCATATCCTGTTTTATTTTTGTCTTCAGATATTAAGTCTAGTCAAAATGATACCAGTGTGGTCACAGTAGACGTCAGAGAGGACATTTTGTCTGAGGCATGGAAATTGCTGTTGGCTATGGTAACATTACTGCTATCTTAGTGTACCTAAGAGCTGCTCAGTAGACTTTGCTGGGGTCACTGGGAATGGTCACATTTCCTTCTTCTTATTTGAATATCTGCATGTTGTTCTTTTTCTTCGTATTGTAGCTGGGATGGAACACCCATGCTGCATTATCTCAAAGAGGGTCATTGATATTTTTGTCGTACTGGCAACGTCTATGGGTTCATCCGAACGTTTCCAAGTTTAATTTTTGCATGGCTGTTTTTATTTTGGCATTTATCAAGCTAAGGAAACATTTTGAAGGAATCTTTTTGTCTGACTTAAAAATATTAATTAGGCATTGAATTTTATTTAAAGCATTCCATAGTTATTGACACGTGCACGGGTTTTCTCCTCTAGTCCTTCAGTATGCTGAACAACATGGAAGCAGGTTCTCTGCAGTTAAGCCGTCTCTGCCTTGTGGAACACACCTGGCCTTGTCTTTCGGAGCTTTTGCACGTGAGATTCAGTTTGCTGAAGTCTTTCTAGGCCATTTGATTTTTCAGCTCTCCTGTAGTTTGGGAACACATTCTGCCAGTAAATGTGTGGGACTGTGTTTCCTCTTTTGGTTTCCGAAGTGACCGCTACGTTGGGGTTCTCTCTCCCCTGACCCTTTAATGGAACTGGTTTCGGAAGCCTTTTGGCAGCAGGACTTAGTGCAGAGATCTGCGTGGTCGTCATATCTGTCACCTTGCCCGGGTTATAACCACGGCCACTGTGCGTTTGCCACCTCCCCATTGACGGCTGAATAGGATCCATCAGATCAGTTGTCACCCTCTCTTTGTGCTTTTGTCCAAGTTGCCTTCAGTCTCCTTAATCCCAGCCCCAGAGTTCAAGCCTGGTGGGGCTGGCAGTGCTTTCTCCAAAAGAAATAGCAGAAGGGTCTTGGCTTCGTAAGGACAGGAAAAGTGTGTCAGCTAACACACTAAAGGTCACCACAGAGGATGGAAATGTGTCCTGCACTAAGGGACGAAAACAAATCAACTTCCTCTCATGTTAATTTGACCAAGAAGGAGCCCACACTTCAAATTCTCCACTTCTCCCTCTGTGTCCTAGTTTGTCCATATCTGATACCAGAAGCTTCTCTGTGATGCCGTGTGTGTCGTGCCTGATGCCTCTTAACTGTGGTTGTCTCTGATGACCGAATCTACGCCTGTGTCTGTGTGCCTGAATCTGTGCTTCTCTCTGTGTGTGCATGTGTGTGTGTGTGTGTGTGTGTGTGTGTCTATCCCCAATAAAGGGCTTTGCTCTGCATTGAACCTCACAGAAAACATGGCATGGGATTTCTTTACAAGAATCTTTAACAGTTTTACAAGGGAAGGAGGAAGTCATTTTACGGGTCCCAGTTGACCCAGAAACACAGTACTGCAAACAGATGTTATCAGTCAGGTCTAGCCCAATCTGTTCACTGCTTTCAACAAATGTTAGCGGTAACAAACACACACACACACACACACACACACATGCATTACTCTGTATCAGGGGCACGGAAAAGTGCATAAACTAAGGTTAAAGCTGTGCGTTTAGCTTAGGTGGTAAAAGCTGATTGCAGGGAAATCCAAGG
This sequence comes from Arvicola amphibius, assembly GCF_903992535.2. Classification (NCBI taxonomy): domain Eukaryota; kingdom Metazoa; phylum Chordata; class Mammalia; order Rodentia; family Cricetidae; genus Arvicola; species Arvicola amphibius. The sequence continues at coordinate 195,520,603 of NC_052047.1, read as the reverse complement.
CTGCAGGCTTTATTGCATTGTTCTCTTAAACTAGGCAGGTTAACCAGGCTGAGTACACAGCAGTGCACGGTCATAAGTAGTATCAAGGTGCACTATTTACTTTGTCTTGAGGTCTTCATAAGTTCAGTATTTTCGGAGGTCAAGAGAAGTGTTCATAAAAATGTATCACCACAAAAATATCCTATGCTGAGGTTGCTAAGAAGGAATCTTCCACCTGCAAAAAGGTTCATAATTATAATGTTGTCAACACGCCTCAGATTGCAAGTGCATCATGCTTAGAGAAGGCTTGTGCTTGAGAGGGGAAGACAGACAGGAACTATGTTCCAATTGCTGGCAAATGATTCACCAAAAAATACTGAGCCTGTGTGATTAGCAGGGAATCCCCAGAGCCAGTGACCACACACATTCACTGTAATCAAGAATCAGTTGCATATATTCAGGGTTTCCTCATGCGCAGGACTTGCAAGTGTCCACTGTGGGTGTTGGAACACACCCCGTGGGTTAGGGGGACAGCCACATTTGCTAATCTCTTCGGAAGCGATAGCTGTTTATCTGTTTTCATTAGGTAAGGTATTATTTATATCTCCATTTTTAAAAACCAAATTTTCATGAGAGCTCTTTATGGTTAAAGAATTGCTCAGTCTCCAGAGTAGAGCAATAAATATCCGAACCTAAACATGAGATAAAATTGTATTGATCTAAATTCACATGCATGTGTGCTTATATCACACACACACACACACAGAGAGAGAGAGAGAGAGAGAGAGAGAGAGAGAGAGGAATATACATAACCGCAAACAAGCAAAACTGGGCAATTATGAATAAAATCAAGGTATTATATCAATGTCGATATCCTAGTTAAGAAGCTGCTTTACAGGTGTGTAAGATACTGTTGCTGGGGATCTGGGTGAGGAGCATATCAGGTTCTGTGTGTTTTCTTATCGTCTCCTAGAGTAGCTCATTTCATACCTTAAGTCAAGGGCTGAACTTTTGTGTTGCATGAGATCCCCGTTTCCCAAGTAGCCTCCAGCAACAATTAGTCCTGCATGTCTTTTCCGAATCAAATGGTGGCTTTGGCTGAGCTGTGGGAGTAGTTTGGAAGCAGATGTGGCCTGGGGTTTAAGTCACCACCTGTGTCTGAGGGAAGTCGGGCGGGGCGGGGGGGGAGCAGGGAAGAAGGACAGACACACACCATAGCCTGCTGCACAGACCAGGGCTCTGAACTGGCTCCCAAAATGTCAAGAGAACCTGCAAATATGTCCCCTTTGTGACAAAAGGTGCTCTGTGGATGTGCTTGAGGTTAAGGACCCAGATAGGGAGATGATCTGGGATTGGCTGAAGCATGTGCGTGGTCAGGCAGGGTGAAAATTCTTTCTCACATGTGACTCTGAAGAACTGGCACTGGCACGTTCTGCACTGGCTTTGAAGGCTGGTTCAGGAGCCCTGAAACACAGATGACAAATGACAGGGAATGTATTCTTCCCTCCACGAGGCTCCTTGGCCTTAGCTCAGGGAGGCTCGTTTTCACCCCATGATTAAGTCACCCCCTCAGCCATGTTTGGTACCACAGTGTGGACTGCAGAGCCTGGCTCTGCCCTGCAGTCTGCTGAATCAGATACTCTGCCACCAGACTGAACAAGCCTTTACTGAATGCTTCAGTCTGAAATGTGGGTTTGAATCCAGTTTCCACCACTCAAACTGTTAGCCCACAAGGACTGGTAAGATCAGTTTAATATGGCATGAACACAAGCCTCTGCCCTGAACACGCTGTGATAGTGGCCCAGGGCAGATGTCTGCCCTCCGATCTCCAGAGGACAAAGGCCCTTACTTCAGGACCTCTTAGGAAACAGCCTGCAGCTTTGTGGCTGTTACTCTCCATGTTCGAACTAAGCTTTGCAGCTGCCACAACACTCCTGAGCTAGTCTCACAGACTCTAGCTGAATGCTTGCTCATACAGCCCCAGGCTCTCTGCTCTGGAGAATTGGACTAACTAATTGATATGAGACAAGGACTCACCATATACTCCAGGCTAGCTTGCAACTCAGTATACAGACCTTACTGGCCTCACATCCATCATTCCGCTGCCTCAATTTCTCTCTGCAGAGGAAATTTCCAAGCCAGGCTTCCTGGGAACCTTTAGACTTGTACACTATTGGCCCTTACCCCAGATGTGCTGACGCTGCCATTTTAGGACCCTACAAAGTATTGTTCATTCAAGCAGCGTTAGGAGGGGTGGGATGTAGCTCAGTTGGTAGAGTGTCTGCCCCACATGCACAAAGCCCTTGGTTCAAGCCCGGGCACCACATGAACTGAATGTTGGTACAGTCTGTAATCTTAGTATTTGGAAGGCAGAGGCAGGAGCACCAAGAACATTCATGGTGATCCTTGGCTCTGCAGCAAGTTGGTGGCCAGCCTGGACTGTGTAAGCCCTTGTGCAAAAACAAAAACAAACAAACAAACAAAAAAACATTAGGGAATTTGGGCGTGGGGGTTTTCCCACTGACTATCCTATTTGTATTATTGACATGAGTCATTGAATATTCCTGCGTTTATTTTTTCTCACATAAACCTGAGGTTGTTGAACTCGGTGATGCTGTCTTTAGCTAATGGACATTCACATGCAACAGTTTTTCCTTCATTTTCTCCTTTCCTATTATGCAGACAGGATTTTACTGTTTCTTTAACTTACATAGACGAGACCTTTCACATTTAAGACAGTCACCTTTGTATAGATGAAAAAATAAGATTAATGTTTCTAGACTAATGTGGCTTAACGCTGTAAACTGAGATACGTTTTATCCATTGTTGAGAAACTCAAACTCTGTGCAGAGAAGTATATCTCTATATCCATATGTGTATGTGTGTGTGCAAAATTCCTCAGATTGCATCACATCTTGGAGAATGTCATTTTCCTCTGTACAAAGTTGTCAGCATAGACTTGGGTCACCTGGGTGAATCTAAATCATGTGGGAACTGAGTATATTTTAAGACGTGCAAGTAACTTTTTAGTTCATAAAAAAGTAAAATAAAAACTGAACTTGAATTTTGATGAACTTCCAGAGATAAAAACCACATACCCAGAATGTATAAGTCAATGTGTAAGCTAGGCGTTGAGTTGGGTGGGTTTGGGGGGAATGATGTAAAATCGGGGGATAGGGAGGAGTCAAGCTTCTCTCAGAAGCACTTTAGAAAAGTCGCCTCTTCTCTCTCTTCCTTGGGTTGCTAAAGGAAGCAGGACAGTCTCTGGGCCTTTCTACAAACTTCTGAGCACTCCTCACTGGTAAGCTCCTCTGCAGCTCTTCTTCCTGCCTGCCCTGGAGCATGTTGTGAAGTGAAGTAGAGAGAAGGGAAGTGACTTGTTCAAATCATACTTCCTTTGCTATCCAGACTCACTCATCTGATCCAAGTCCACCTTACAAGTCAGCACCAACTAAGCTGGGCTGCGGTAAAGAACGGCCTTCACATTGCAGGGACATACCATAGCAAACAACCATTCTTATTCGTTTTTATTCATGGACTTATTTTAAGTCCATCCCATGTTTGTACTGGGAATCTATTAATGGTGGCTATAGAGCCAAGGAGGCTGATGGCACTACCATTATATCAAATAATCTAGATTTCAAATCACAAGGGAGAGAGTTCAGAAGGCTAAGCTAGCTTGAGGGGTACACAGGTCATTTCTGCTCAAACTCATTGCTCAGATCTAACCAGGAGGCTAAAACATACACATCCTGGGATGGGATTGAAATCCCCACCCTCCCGGAGGAGCAGTGTCTGACAAAGGGTACTCTTTAGTACCAGCCCGCTTCATTCTCTCTCTCCATGGGGGTGTTCTGTGTCCCCACAGACTGTTTTCACGAAAGTTCTATATGTAATGATCTTCCTGGGGCTATGGGAAAGGGAGAAACACAGAATGTATTTCCTTTTTTAATTGTTTTTATTGAGCTATATATATTTTTCTCTGCTCCCCTCCCTTCTTCTCCCTTCCCCTTCTACCCTCTCCCATGTTCCCCATGCTCCCAATTTACTCAAGAAAAAAGAGATTACTTATCTTTTTCTACTTCCCATGTAAATTAGATCTATGTATGTCTCTCTTAGAGGCCTCTTTGTTGTCTAGGTTCTCTAAGATTGTGAATTGCAGGCTGATTTTTCTTTGCCTTATGTCTAAAAGCCACTTATAAGTGAGTACATATGATATTTGTCTTTCTGGGTTTGGGTTACCGCTCTCAATATGATGTTTTCTAGCTCCATCCATTAGCTCACAAATTTCAAAATGTCAATATTTTTTCGGCCGTGTAGTACTCCATTGTGTAAATGTATCACATTTTCCTTATCCACTTTTTTGGTCCAGGAGCATTTAGGTTGTTTCCAGGTTCTGGCTATGACAAACAATGCTGCTATGAATATAGCTGAGCACACGTCCCTGTGGTACGATTGAGCATCCTTTGGATATATACCCAAAAGTGGTATTGCTGGGTCTTGAAGAAGGTTGTTTCCTAATTTTCTGAGAAATCACCATATTGATATCTAAAGGGGCTGTACCAGCTTGCATTCCCACCAGCAATGCAGAAGTGTTTCCTTTTTCCCCACAACCTCTCCAACATAAGTTGCCATCAGTGTTTTTTTTAACTTGGCCATTCTTACAGGTGTAAGATGGAATCTTAGAGCTGTTTTGATTTTCATTTCTCTGATGGCTAAGGATGTTGAGCATTTCCTTTATTGTCTTTCAGCCATTTAAGATTTCACTGTTGAGAGTTCTCTGTTTAGATATGTACACCATTATTTTATTGAATTATTTGTTCTTCTGACGACCAATTTCTTGAGTTCTTTGTATATTTTGGAGGTCAGCCCTCTGTCCAATGTGGGGTTGGTAAAGATATTTTCCCACTCTGTGGGCTGCCGTTTTGTCTTGTTGACCATGTCCTTTGCTTTACAGAAACTTCTCAGTTTCAGGAGGTCCCATTTACTAATTGTTTCTCTCAGTGTCTGTGCTACTGGGGTTATATCTAGGAAGTGGTGTCCTATGTCAATGTGTTCAAGTATGCTTCCCACTTTCTACTCTGTGAGGTTCAGTGTGGCTGGCTTTATGTTGATGTATTTGATCCATTTGGACTTGAGTTTTGTGCATGGTGATAGATATGGATCTATTTTCTTTCTTCTACATGTTGATATCCAGTTATGCCAGCACCATTTGTTAAATATGCTTTCTTTTTTCCATTTTATATTTTTTGCTTTTTTGTTGAAAATCAGGTGTTTGTAGGTGTGTGGGTTGGTATCTGGGTCTTGATTTGGTTCCATTGGTCCTGTCTGTTTTTATGCCAATACCAGGCTGTTTTCAGTACTGTAGCTGTGTAGTGGAGTTTGAAACCAGGGATTGTGATGCCTCCAGAAGTTCCTTTATTGTACGGGTTGTTTCAGCTATGCTAGATTTTTCGGTTTTCCATATGAAGTTGAGTACTGTTCTTTCGAGGTCTATGAAGAATTTTGCTGCAATTTTGATGGCCATCGCATTGAATTGGTAGATTGCTTTTGGCAAGATTGTCATTTTTACTATGTTAATTCTACCTTCCCCAAAGCACGGGAGATCTCTCCATTTTCTGGTGTCTTCTTCAATTTCTTTCTTCAAAGATTTAAAGTTCTTGTCATGCAGGTCTTCTACTTGTTTGGTTAGAGTTACTCTGAGATATTTTATGCTGTTTGTGGCTATAGTAATGGGTGATTTTTTTTTATTTCTTTCTCAGTCCGTTTATCATCTGTGTAAAGGAGGGTTACTGATTTTTTTTTAAGTTAATCTTGTACCCTGTTACATTACTGAAAGTATTTATGAGTTGTGTAAGTTCCATGGTAGAATTTTGGAGGTCGCTTATGTAAACTATCATATCATCAGCAAATTGTGAGAGTTTGACTTCTTTTCTGATTTGTATCCCCTTGATCTTTGTTGTTGTTTTATTGCTCTAGCTAGGACCACAAGAACTATACTGAATAGATACAGAGTGGACAACCTTGTCTTGTTCCTAATTTCAGTGGGATCACTGTGAGTTTCTCCCCATTTAGTTTGATGTTGGCTGTTGGCTTGCTGTATATTGCCTTTATTGTGTTTAGGTATGGTCCTTGTATCCCTGCTTTCTTCAAGACCTTTATCACGAAGGGATATTGTATTTTGTTGAAGGCTTTTTCAGCATCTAATGAGATGATCATGTGGGTTTTTTTCAATTTGTTTATATGGTGGATTACATTAACAGATTTTTGTATATTGAGCCATCCCTGCATCTCTGGGATGAAGCCAACTTGATCATGGTGGATGATTTTTCTAATGTGTTCTTGGATTTGGTTTGCCAGTATTTTATTGAATATTTTTTGTATCAATGTTTGTGAGTGAGATTGGTCTATAATTCTCTTACTTAGTATTGTCTTTTTGTTGTTTGGGTATCAGGGTAATTGTAGCCTCATAAAAAGAGTTTGGCAATGTTCTTTCTGTCTGTTTCTATTGTGTGGAACAATTTGAGGACTAATGGTATTAGTTCGTCTTTGAAAATCTTATAGAATTCTACACTGAAACTCTCTGGTCCTGGGCTTTTTTTGGTCGGGAGACTTTTGATGACTATTTCTATTTCTTTAGCAGTTATAGGTCTATTTAATTTGCTTATCTGGTCTTGATTTAATTTTTGTAAGTGATATTTATCCAGAAAAATTTCCATTTCCTTTAATTCTTCCAATTTTGTGGAGTACAAAATTTCAAAATATGACCTAATAATTCTCTGGATTTCCTCTATGTCTGCTGCTATGTTCCCCTTTTCATTTCTGATTTTTCTTTTTTTTTTCATTTCTGATTTTCTTAATTTGGATTTTCTCTGTTTTTTTGGTTAGTTTGGATAAAGGTTTGTCTATTTTGTTGATTTTCTCAAAGAACCAACTCTTTGTCTCATTGATTCTTTGTTTCTATTCTGTTGATTTCAGCTCTCAATTTGATTATTTCCTGCTGTCTAGTCCTCCTGGGTGAGTTTGCTTCTTTTTGATTTAGAGTTTTCAGGTGTTCTGCTAACTCACTAGTGTGGGATTTTTCCAGCTTCTTTATGTAGGCATTTAGTACTATGAACTTTCCTCTTAACACAGCTTTCATTGTGTCCCATAAATTTGGGTATGTTGTGTGGTCATTTTCATTTAATTTTAGGAAGTCTTTAATTTCTCCCTTTATTTCTTCCTTGACCCATTGATTAAGTAAGAAGGTGAGCATTATTTAATTTCCATGTGTTTGTGGGATTTCTGGAATTAGTGTTGCTGTTAAATTTTAATTTTAATCCATGGTGATCTGATAAGATACATGGAGCTAATTCCAGGGTTTTGGTTTTTTTTTTTTTTTTTTTTTTTTTTTTTGGTTTTTCGAGACAGAGTTTCCCTGTAGTTTCTGGAGCTTGTCCTGGAACTAGCTCTTGTAGACCAGGCTGGCCTCGAACTCAGAGATCCGCCTGCCTCTGCCTCCCGAGTGCTGGGATTAAAGACATGCGCCACCACCGCCCGGCCTAGGTTATTTTTTTTCAGGCTTTTAATTTTATTTTTATTTTTTTGTGTTTTCTTTTTTTTTATTTAAAAAGTTTCCATCTCCTCCCCTCTTCCTCCCCCTTCCTTCCCCTCCCCTCCCCCCATTCCCTCCCTCCCTCCCTTTTCAGGCCAAGGAGCCATCGGGGTTCCCTACTCTATGTTAAGACCAAGGTCCTCCCAACTCCCCCCCAGGTCCAGGAAGGTGATCAACCAAGCTGAGAAGGCTCCCACAGAGCCTGTCCATGCAGAAGAGTCAAAGATCAGCACCTTTGTCCTTGGCTTCTCTGTCAGCCTCCACCGTTGGCCACATTCAGAGAATCTGGTTTGGTCTCATGTTCCATCAGTCCCAATCCAACTGGAGTTGGTGATCTCCCGTTAGTTCTGTCCCACCGTCTCCATAGGTGAACGCACCCCTCACGGTCCTGACTTTCTTTCTCATGTTCTCTCTCCTTCTGCTCCTCATCAGGACTTTGGGAGCTCAGTCCGGTGCTCCAATGTGGGGCTCAGTCATTTTCTTCATCTATCGCCAGGTGGAGGTTCAGTCCAGATGGAACTTCAGGGCACAGGATCCTCAGGTTATTTTTTGTGTGTGCTTTGTTACCAAATATGTGGTCAATTTTTGAGAAGGTTCCATGAGGTGCTGAGAAGGAGGTATATTCTTTTATGTTTGGATGGAATGTTCTATCGATGTCTGCTAAATCCATTTGAGTCATAACATCTGTTAGTTCCCTATTTCTCTCTTAATATTCTGTCTGACTGACCTGTCCAGTGGTAAGAGTGGAGAGCTGAAGACTCCCACTATTAGTGTGTGGGGTTTAATGCATGCTTTAAGCTTTAGAAGTATTTCTTTTATATATGAGGGTGCCCTTGTATTTGTAGCATAGATGTTCAGTATTGAGATTTCCTCTTGATGAATTTTTCCTATGACTAATATGAGATGTCCTTCTTTGTCTCATTTGATTGATTTTGGTGTGAAATCTATTTTGTTAGATATTAGGATATCTATACCAGCTTTTTTTCTAAGGTCTATTTGATTGGAAAATTTTTTTCCCAACGCTTTATTCTGAGGCAGTGTCTGTTTTTGAGGTTGAGGTGTGTTTCTTGAATGCAGCAGAATGATGGATTCTGTTTTTGTATCCAATCTCTTAGCCTGTGTCTTTTTATAGGTGAGTTGAGTCCATTTACATTAAAGGATATAATGGTTCCTAGGGATTGCTAGTTCCTGTTATTTTATTTTTTTGTTGTTGGTTATGTTCTTTTGTGTGTTTCCCCCTTCTTTGGGATTTACTGCTGTGAGATCATCAATTGTCTGTGTTTTTGTTGATGTAGCCAATTTCCTTGGTTTGGAGTTTTCCTTCTAGTATTTTGTGTAGCGCTGGATTTGTGGCTAGGTATTGGTTAAATCTTGTTCTGTCATGGAATATCTTGTTTTGTCTGACTATGGTTATTGAAAGTTTTTCTGGGTATAGTAGTCTGGGTGGGCATCAGTAGTCTCTTAACATCTGCGCAACCAGGACCTTCTGGCTTTCATTGTTTCCATTGAGAAGTCAGGTGTAATTCTGATAGGTCTGCCTTTATATGCTATTTGGCCTTTTTCTTTTGTAGCTCTTAATATTCTTTCTTTATTCTGTATGTTTAGTGTTTTGATTATTATGTGGTAAGGGAACTTTTTTTTTACTCAGTCTATTTGGTGTTCTGTAAGCTTTTTGTATCTTCATATGCATATCTGTCTTTAGGTTGGAAAAGTTTTCTTCTGTGATTTTGTTGAATATATTTTCTGTGCTTTGGAGTTGGACTTTTCTTCTTCTCTCCTTATTATTCTTAGGTTTGGTCTTTTAATTGTGTCCCATATTTCCTGGATATTTTGTGTTAAGAGTTTTTTAGATTTAATGTTTTCTTTGACCAATGAGTCTATTTTCTCTATTGTATCTTCAGCTCTTGAGATTCTCTCTTTCATCTCTTATATTCTACTGTTTATGCTTGCATTTGTGGTTCCTGATCATTTTCTCATAATTTCCATTTTTATAATTCTCCTGTTTTCTGCTTTCTTTATTGTCTCTATTTCAGTTTTCAAGTCTTGAATAGTTTCTGCTTGATTGCTTTTTCTTGGTTTTCTTTAAGAGATTTGTTGATTTCTTCCAATTTTTTGTTTGTCTTTTCCTTCATTTCTTCGAGAGATATTTTTATTTTGTCTTTAAGTGCCCTCAAATATTCTTCTAAAGTTATTTTAGATCTTTTTCTTCTTCATCATCTATATTTGGTTGTTCAAGTCTTGCTGTTGTAGGGCCACTAATTTTTATTGGTGTCATGTTGCTCTTTGTAGTGTTGAGCGTGTTTTTATCTTGTCTACTCATTTTCTCCTCCGATTGGTACAGTTGCGGTTGTGTCTCCAGTGATCAGTCTTCTAGGTGCCGGTGGATCCAAGGCTCAGATGGTTGCTCCTCATGGTGCAGTCAGAGCCACGGTTCCAGTCACCCCAGAGGTTATGCAGTGTTCCTGAAGGTGGCTCAGTGCTCCCGGGAGTCACTCTGTTATACCACAGGTCTTTCGGGACTGCTCCCATGGATTTTGCTTGCTTAGAGCTACTCCTGCTGAAGTCGCTGCCTTGGGCCTGCTCTGGCAGAGGGCACTGGCTCAGGCCTGTTCCCACAGCTATCTATGGGTTGGGCCTAGTCCCTTGGAGGTCCCTGACTTGGTCCAACAGAGGTCTCTGGCTTGGATATGCTCCCTCAGGGTAGCTCCTCAGTACCTGCTCCTGTGAAGGTTGTTGCCTCAGGCCAGACTGCATTTCTAAACTTCAGAACTAACCAGTACAAGCTGGTTTGCAGTCCCTGCCCTGACCTTGTAAAGATGACACGCAGGTATGGCAGTCATTTAAGTTTCTCTTTGTTGAGCCCTGGAGCCCCAGCAAGCCTGGGGTGTGCTTCAGGGAGGTCTCTAATTTCATGCTTAGTGTCTGCTTCACCTTTCTGGGAGGGCAGCCTGCCTCAGACCCCAGGGTGGAAGCTAGGCAAGCAGTTTGATGCCCTCCTCTTTATTCCCCGTCTCTTTTCTACAGTGCACACCTGTGGTTGTGGGCTAGCAGCATTTGGATGACCTGTCCCTTGCCTCTGAGATCACCTGCTCATATCTTAAGCGTTTAGTGCTCAGCGTACCCTACAGGACAAAACCTGGTTTTCTTTTTCTCTTTCTCTTCCCGAAACCTTCTCTCCCCACATCCTTTCTCTTACCTTAGTAACATATCCAGCCTCTCCCTTCTTCTCCTTGAGACAGACCCACTCTGTAGCCCAGGCTGGCCTTCAGCTGGTGGCCATCCACTTGCTCCTGCCTCATTGACACTGGGAGTGCAGGCAGGAATGACATAACCACAACCAGCTTTTCAGTTCACACACACACATACACACACACACACACACACACACACACACATGCCAGCCTCTTCCTTCAGAGATCGGATCCCCCACAGATCTGACAACTTCTAGGAGAGCTGGGAGGTGCCAAGCTCAATTTTCTCATCTTGACAGTTTTACCCAAGGCAGCCTCCGTAGGCAGAGCAGCAATGGGTGGGCAGACCTGTAAGTGGCTCTGTGATCGCAATGCACATTTGTTGTCTTGAAGCACACCAGAAATCACCTGCCTGGGCTTCATTTGTTTAGAATGCTGCAGACGTGGAGAGGCTGAGAAAGGGCGAGTATTCTGATCTGCAGTCACAATGCAGTCTCCTTAGGCATGTCAAGCGCCCACTCCATCTAGAAACCACGTGCTGGGTTCCCCAATCAACAGGCCCTATCAGCTCAGACCAATATTTTTGTGTGGTATTTATTATCCAGTTTGTAATCAAAGCCTTCAGAAGCTGAGAAGAATTCTTATGCCCACTCTGGACTTCTTAGAGTCTCAAGTCCCTACTCAGAACCAGCTGGTCTGATGGGCATGCTTGGCTTCTCCTGCCTGTACCCTGAGCCGGGTCCCGGACATTGTCCCGGAGGTGAGGTACTTCCCCTTGCAAGCTTTGACAGAGCACTCTATGGGGAAGATCCCTCAGTATTTAAAAGGGCTCTCTTCAGTTCTTTGCAGGAAAGAAAATTTAAAATTTTTAAATTATGCCCACACATAAATTTTCCTCCACTCTGCTGATGTCCAGCTAGGAAAAGATGGGGGAGGAAGATGAGAGAGGAATGGGGACCCAAGGGTTGGTTTGCTCACCTTACTCCACCCTGAAGGTGCCACAAGATGGCAGCATTTCTGAATGCTCTCTCTCAGCTGGGGCCAGCCTGCCAGGCACTGGGCTGCCTTGGCCTGACCTGTCCTCCCTGTGTTAATGACCATTAAGAGTTCTGACCAGGAGATCTGCTCTGCAGGAGAGCAGAAGGGCTGGGTCTCCAAGATCCACATTCTGCTCTCTCAACCACATCAGCTTAGCACTGCTTGGATGCTGGGTTGGGTTGACTTCACTTCTCCAAGAAAATGCCTTTTGGCCAGATGTTGTATGAGGCCAAAGGACTCTAGAGTGCATTAGAAAGCATAGCCTAGACTCGGTCTGGCTACTGAGGACTTCATCTATTGTGCCTGGGATCAAGACCAGTAGTCCCGGTCTTCCAACCGCCAACATCAGCACCAGTTACTCCCTGTGACCTAACAGGCAGTTTAGTCATGGAAACACTTTTTGGGATCTAACTTGGAGAGTCCATTTATCTATTCACTTGCAAATAAGCCTTCATTTGGCGTCTTCTGAGCCAGATTCTCCAGGGAAACAAGACAAAGTTCTTTTGTCTTGGAACCTCCATTTAGGTTAGGAGGCTGGAGGCTGAATTCATGTAACTCTACTACAAAGTGTCTCGTCAGGTGACAGAAAGGACTCTATAAGTCCCCATCATCGACTAGCTGAGCCCCTGTGTTTGAGCTCTGAGATGTTGTGTGGAATATTTGTAGCAATTAAAGAATAAATAAATTGTATGGATTTATAATATGCCAGATTAGATAGAGCTATGTGGTTTAATTACTGCTATGCAGCCTCCCAACACCAGAGGGCACTGTTTACATAATCTACAAAGGCAGCCTTTATGGTCTAAGGCTTAGTTACCTATCTCTGTGATGTGATTGAGAGACTGTTGTGAGGATTAAACAAATAAATTATGTAAATAAGTTTCTCTCCTTACCCATCGTCATTATTATTGTATTTAGATGCCTCGATTGTCAGTGCTAAATACAACGATTTAAACCTGCATTTGGAGTCCTAACTAGGGCCTCATGGTGGGCTTCAGAATGTGTATTTGGCCGATTAGTGACCAACTTTCATCAGAGAACTCCTTCTTCTTCCTTCCTACTGCCTGAAGGACTAGTGTGTAGTTGAACTAGCCGTGAGTCTACACCATTCCCTCTGAGCATCATGGTCTGACCAGTGCCCCGCTCTAGATCACTGAAGGAGAGTTTGTCTGACCAGCTGGACAGGGACATTGGCAGAGAACCACTCAAGGGAGGGTGGGTAGATGGAAGAGTACCACACCTGTGCTGAGTGAGAGCTACTCCTCGCTATGCATCATCTCAAGCAACCCTCAAGGCATCCCAAAGACTGGGCTGTGCATTTTAGCATCTTTATTTTACAAAATAGGAAGCGGGGTCCAAAGACACCCAGAAAATACTCTATCTTGAACATTTCGGTAGAAGGGACTATAATGCTCACCTAAGCTTGCCGCTAGTCTGACAAGAGGCACTTGAGGGTTTGTTGGGTCTCCACAGTGGAGTCCACCGTGCCCCAGTTTTCTGGTTTGATTTGAATGGGCACCACTGCACCATCATTCCCAGAGGCAGGTCCATTACAAGGATGGACTCCACATCTGGAGTAGTGAGATTTTGGTGGTAGCAGGGCAGTAGGGAATATTTCGGTCATGCCAGATGAGAATCAACCCCGAGGTTTTGATGGAGCAATGTTGGCCACACTCTCCCTTTCTTCCAACATGGCTAAACCCACTGCCCATCGGCCTAAAACTGCTGGTGGCCACAGGGTTGCCCCTGAGACTGAAGCTGGCCAGAGGATAGTGGGAATCCTGAGAACATCCGAGCAATTAGACTCACTGATGGAATTTCCACTGTGGGAATTAATAATTTTCTTTAGGTGGGTGTCACTTGACATTGAGTTTCTGTCTCCCAGGTCTGCAGGCATCCTGTGAAACATGTCCAGTACAAGTGTGCCAATTGGCATCCTGGGTGCTAATGCAACGGAAATGCTGTTTGAAATCTCCCTGGCTTGTAGCAACGCTCATTATTACACTGCGGAGATGAAAGATTCTAGAAAAGACCCACCATACACGACTGCAAAATAATCTCCAGCCACCACTAAATTTCCCAGTAAATCCCAGAGACTTGCTGCTCCCGGTTCAGAAAGGCCTGAGTTTGAACTCACGCTCTGCTAATTACCCTGGACAACTGCAGGACCCATAATCACCATGGGTCTCAGCTTACTCACCTGTAATATGGTGAAGTCTTCAGAAGCACTGCATCACTGGGTCATTAAGGGATTGTTTGAAACAGTAAGACTAGCCAGTTTGCAAGCACTGCCACGGGAGGCTGGAAGAACATAAGAAACTTATCCAAGATCAAGCAACTGGCCATACTTAGGACTGAGGTTTGTACCCAGCATGTGCCTCTGAGCTTTGTCTCCTGGTAACAGTACCAACCATTGCTTGACACTCAGAGAAACTCCCACATGAAAGTACCTGCCTGCCATTTGTCCCCACCATTGGTCCTTGGGGTCTCCCACTAGAACCATGGACAAGCATTGAAGTCAGAAGAGCAAGTGACCCAGGCAATGTGACTATACCAAGTGAGGCGTTCTACCCAAGGCCGCGGGAATAGCGCTCTGCTTGCCCTAAATTGCCCACCTGCAGGTGTGGGCCCAGTTCGAGGCATCCACACTGGCTCTTCTCTGTGGAGGTTTCCCGTTCTCTTTAGCCTGGCTCATCTCTAAAAGGAAGGAAGGAAAATGGGACCCCACATTGTCTATCTCAGAACCAGGCCTGGCCCTCAGTCTGCTTCCACATTGAGCCTGCCTTGTTTTCATAGTGAGTTCCAGGTCTTTCCTGATCATTTTAAAAGCTTTTTATCACATCTGAAAATGTTTCCCAAATGGCAACTAACTCCCAGAGAAAAAAAGTGTTTTGATGAGTTAAGTGTAAATGAATCAAAACCACATGTGCTAAATTTCCCCTGAAATACACTGGAATTGACCATTAAGGACAAATGCTTTGGGACAATATGGGCTAGGGTAGGTAGGGAGTGGGATGAGAGAGGGTAGGGAGCAGGGGGCCAGCTTGGAGCAGCCTCTGTGTCCCTTGGCAACAGGCTTATTTGTTCCACTGTGGGCATGCCCCTTAAAGTCCCAGATGCCCTAACCAACACTCAATTTTTAAACGGATAAGCTGATAATCTTAAACAGTAACTTAATGAGACCTTGGAGGGAAACTCCAGGTGATGAGGGGCACCTTGTTCTGGCTGCTCTTGCTGTGTGAGCCTCCCTTTGAGAAGCAGTGGACTTGTTCAAGGTGGCGAGCAGCTGCTGTGGTTTGGGGATGGAACATCCCTGCCAAAACTCGTGTTGAGATTTAATTGCCAGTCTTATGCCTGCAAAAGGTGGCAGGGCCACGGAGAGAATTCTGCCACCTTGAAGGGTTTAATGCAATTATCACAAGAGTAGGTGAGTTAGCACAAGATGGGTCCCCATTAGTCCAGTCTTCTTCTCCCCATCTCTCTTTCTCACTTGCCTACCTGTCCTTTACGTTTTCCCTGTCATGAGATCTAAGAAGTTTGTGCCCCATCTAGAGGATCACAACCATCTTTAACTCCCTTTCCCGGGGATCCAACACCCTCTTCTGACCTTAGAGGGCACCAGCATTCATGTGGTGCACATGCATACACACAGGCAAGTCACTCAAACACATATAATAAAATAAATATTTTTTGGTTAGAAACAAAGATTATTTCACATGACCCTGAGATTCCAGCCTCCAGAACTGTCAACCAAATACAGCCCCTCATAACTTACAAGGGATTCTGACTTAAGTACTGAGTTGCAGCAACAGAAAGCAGGTGAAGACAACTTTAAACCAAGAAGTTGATCTGTTTAAAAAAAAAGCCAAGTAAGGATGGAAAATCTGGATAGTGTATGTTATTGTGTTGTCTTTGGATTGTTTGACTGCTGAGGAAAGAGCAACAACTGCTAAAAGACATCTGATTGTAAATGTTCCTGGATTAATCCAACCTATATATTTGAAAATGCCTTAAGTTCAAAATTTAAGTCAAAAGGTATGTTACTTTGGAGAAGAGGTTTTGTTTTTGTTTCCACAGAAAATGAGAAGCTGTGGATTCATTCTGGGTTAAGAAAAAAGGTTTGGTCAAGGAAGACCCCCTGAAAAATCTTGGACAGGAGTAGATGGCCCAGATGATCCAATGTTTCAGAGCACCTCTGTTATAGTTTCCTCTGAGTTCTACATCCAGAACAACTTCAAGACTGCTGGCTGAGATAATCCAGGCTCACAGAATATTCCAGTCAGGACTTGACCATAATGCTAAAATTTCTTTGGGTCCCCACAAGATTATCAATGCCCCCAGTCAACAGGAAGTAGCCTACAAAATTACGTCCACATTCCCAATAACATGATTATGGATGTTTGTCTCTGTTTAAAGTGTTGGTTGCAAGTTATTATGGATAATAGTCAGGAAAGGAGCTAAACAAAGGTGATTAGATTCAGGGTTATTGCTTTATAAAGAAAAAGAGGGAAATGTTGTGGAATAATGTTTTTGGACACTGTAAAGATTTGTCACTAGTATTGGTTTAATAAAACACTGATTGGTCAGTAGCCAGGCAGGAAGTATAGGTAGGAAAACCAGACTAGGAGAATTCTGGGAAGAGGAAAGGCAGAGATGCAGTCACCAGCCAGATTCAGAGAAGGTAAGATGAGAATGCCTCACTGAAAAAAGGTACCAAACCACGTGACTAAACAGCAAGAGTTATGGGTGAATTTAAGTTGTAAGAGCTAGTTAGTAATAAGCCTAAGCTAATAGGCCAAACAGTTTATAATTAATATAAGCCTCTATATGTTTATTTGGAACAGAATGGTTGAAGGATTGGATGGGACAGAGACTTCCATCTACACTTTTTAGTTTAGTGATGTTCATCTTCTCTTTGACTTTTTATGAAACTGAAAATCAACAGGAAGCAGAGAGTGTCCCTGCTTACTAACTCAGGTTCCTGAATTCTGTTCTGTGGCTGTGGGGCTGTGTGCTTTTGTTAGGTTTTGAGATGTCAGTTTTTAGCCTTTAGTGGATGTCTTTCCAGGATCAAACTTCATTTGATCACAGAATCTGGTTTACTATGTGCAATTGCTGAGGACACAGTTAATAGCAGTCCTGGTAATGACTGGTTCTATAACCCTGATCAAGAAGATCAGATTCTTTTCCATTCAAAGCACATTTATCTATCAAGCTGAGCATCCTTCATCTAAATTGTCAGAGACCAGAGCCATTGTTGATTTTTTTTTCCTCTCCAATTTTGGAATACTTATCTAAACTTTAGTCTGAAACTTTTGCGTGTAATCATCAGTGCTCAAAGTCTTGGGCTTGATTGGAGATGCTCAGGGCGATCCTCACTTGTATTGGCTGAAAGGCAATGAAAGGCAGAGAGGAAGAGAGCAGAGTTCTTCCTCACAGGTGCTCTACTTTACTGCCTGTGTTGTCTCGCTCATGAGTATGCTTGCATCTGCAGTTCTCAAAGCCCCCAGGAGAACCAATGAGACCTATTTGAAGGAGTTTTAGGAAGTATCTTAGAAGAAAGTACATTCGGGGCAGCCCATAGGGTTGTCTTCAAGTCAGCTTTCACGTTGATGGAAGGTGTGGTCTGTTGTGTTGGCGGCAACTTTAGTCTCCAGAAGCACAAGTCTCAACTTTCCTTGTCCAGCTGATGGAGCAGTAGGGTTGGACTCTAAAGACTACCCTGAGGGCCTGCTGATCTTTTCCTGCCTGAAGGCTTGCCCAGTTGGCATATTCCTACAAGTTTTATCTTTAACGTGAGAGCACCCTCGTTTACTCTCCATCTCTCAGTGTGTGCCTTCCCCAAAGCTAAAGACAGCTTTGCCCTCTCATTTCCCTTCTGTCCTCAACCAAGCCTCCAGTGGCTTTCCAAAAATATTCTATCGCCTTCTGGTTTCCTTCACTGATGCTGCTGGAGAGAAGGGCAGCTGGACTTGAGTGTCTGTGTATAATGGGCCGTTGTTTCAGAGACGAGGAGTCAAGGGCAGGGAGAGCATGGTGCTGAGTTCCGGGAGCCTTCACAAAAGGGTTTTGGGTTCTGTGATCTGAAGTACCCGTCTTTATTAGTTAGCCAAACAATATATAAGCAGCAGTGGGGAAAATAAAAATTGTTCATTCCTGAAGTTGACTCAGGTCTTGTTGCCACGCACCGCGCCCCCGTGTCTGTGTTTGGTGCGCTGGCACCCAGTTCGCGAGATTCAGGCAAGGGGCAAGAGATTAAAATACACACACACACACACACACACACACACACACACACACAGAGAGAGAGAGAGAGAGAGAGAGAGAGAGAGAGAGAGAGAGAGAGAGAGAGAGACAGACACAGAGAGAGAGAGAGAGAGAGAGAGAGACGGGTCATCCTTGAATTCCCCAAGAATGCCCCCTTTATTGTGTTCAGGGGCAGATTATAGAGAGAGAGCCACGCCCCAGCCAAACCCACCAGAAACCACTCTGCCATCAGGAACTCCTGAAGGTCTCATGCTTTGAGCAGCTGTAGGCACTCAGATCAGGGGATTACAAGAAATTCAGGATCTGGGGTCTCACTGCTCCCAACACTTGTTCTCTGTCTACCTCCTCCCCCATCCCCACCCCATGCACTACTCCAGGTCCCTGTGATGCTTGTGGCTGTGATGGATGTGGCATCTGTGCACAAGCAGGGTTCTACTTGAGCACAGGTGAATGAGCTCTGCACTGGATGGAAGGGAAGTCACCCTGCTTCTCAGCAGACACCATAGAGATTCAGGGATCCAGTGAGTGGGGATAGCTGAAGTCAGCATCTCTGGGGTGGAAAATGGCAACTACAAGGCTCTGTCAAGAGCACCCTTGAGCTGTGGATAAGTGGGGGACAGAGAAAAGAAGAAAGGGGACATGGTGGTCACAGCTAGGAAAGCACACTCCCCATGAGCGTGGGGTCAGGCTTGCTTTGCCCATCTTTCTATTCAAGCAACCTCCATAGGCCTGGCACAATGATCCATTCCAGAAATGTGGGCAAGGCTGGATGCCAACCCTATAAAGAGTACTTCAGGAGATATCTGTGTATGCAAAGTCTTTCCTTGAGCATCTCCTTCCTGGGAGTCAGGCTAATGGGGTTCTGTGCTTCCTAAATTCACCCTCGGCAGTAATCACGACACAGTTTGCATCCTAGACCCCAGAGATCTGGAACTCGGAGTGTTTCTCCTATATGGTGTGATTCATCTGGCCATTTTAAATGGGCAAAGCAGGAATTGAACAGCATGGGGCCCCTGCATGCAGGGAAATGGAATAAAGTCATCTTCAAAGAGCCCCTCCAAGTGGTCGCTCTGCTTATTTAACCACGTTGAATGATTCATGTCCAGGTTAGATTCGTAGCTAGGTAGATGGTGTTTGTCTGGTTTCTAAACCAAGGCTATCTTCTCCCCCAAAGACAGGAAAGGTTGTGTGGAGAAATGTAAGTAGAGGAGTGGTTCAGGCATTTGAACACTTAGTCCCCATTGTTATCTGGAGAGCCGTCTTGTTAGAGAAGGCCAGGGTTTGAGAGTTTGAAGCCTCACCACACTTCATGTTTTCTCTCTGCTTCCTGGTTGTTGTTAAAAACGTGATCTCCCCTCTTCTGTTCCTGCCACCATACATGCTGCTCACTATGCTGACTGCTTTGCTGGACTCTGATCCCGATGTAACCGGGAGCCAGAATAAGCTCTCTACCTTGTGTTGCCTCTGGCTGTGGGGATTGAAGAAGAGGTTACATTGAACCTAGAGAGCTCTTCGAAGCTTATTTGTGAGAAAATCCGCCCCAAGCCACATGTGTGGCGAAGGATGATTGTCTAGAATGAGCTCTATAAGCAGTTCTCAAGTCCCATTCCACCGCCACCACCCACAAAGAACTAAAACAGAAAACAAACAAAAACCATATGGTACCAGTAGGTGATGGGAAAAGGATATGAACAGACATTTCACACAGAAAAGGGCAGCAAATGGCTACCAAGAATGTGAAAAGATGTTAGCGTCATGAGCCACGTGGGAAGGGCAAGTGGAAGCCACAGTGAGGTGTCTGTCCACTACGGGCTGGAGGAGAGGTGGACAAACGCCATGGTTCGCTCTTTGCTAGCAGGAATGGTGCCATCAGTTGGGAAAGGGACTGAGCCATTTCCCTAAGACTAAACGTGTGACCCCATGAGTGTATGCTTCACAGAAAAGAAACCATATCCACATGAACATGTCCACAGCAGCTCTATTCCTAACATCCCAAACTTACAAAACATCTAGATGCTCTTCAACAGGTTAAAAAAAAAGGACTGTAGTCCATTTCTGTCATGGAATATTACTCATCAGAGTAATGACCTATGGATAGGCCAGACAGCTCAGATGAGTCCTTTGAAACAATGCATAGGTACCACAGCTCATCTCAGAAAGCTATATGTGATATGGTTGCTCCTTTTAAATAGTATTCTTGATGTAAAAATATCTGTTTATCTATCTATCTATATATCTATCTATCTATCATCTATCTATCATCTATCTATCTATATCTATCTACCTATCTATCTACCTATTTCTCATTTATCTGTCTATCTATCATCTACCTGTATACCTATCTGTCATCTGTCTGCCTGCCTATCATCTGTCAGTGAGAAGGAGAACACACTAGTAGTTCCCAGGGATTTTGATGGAGGCAAAAGCAGAAGAAGATGAGCATGGTTGAAGACAACAGGCACGATCTTTGTGGCCACGAGATTGCTGTGTCTTGACTGTGGGGTTAGCAACATGAGTGTAGCTGGATGGCAGCATTATAGCCCTGAGCATGCGCCATTCACCACAAGGTGGGAATATTCGCCCTGAGAATCAGACTTAGGGGGTGCAGAAACCAAGAATAAAATGAAATTTGCTCACACTTGAAGTGACTACTTGACTATATGGAAAATCAGGACACAAGAAGGGATAGAGGTACACATAGAACCCTTCTATGTTTTGGTAGGTGGTAATGAAGTGGCAATTTCTTTGCTGTATGAAGTAGCTTATGTCCACTTCAAGTTCCAGGCAGAGACCTTCAGGGTGGGAGCGGAGGAAGCCCCAAGTGAGTGAAGTCCTGAGTGAATGTGTGCTCTTTGTTTGCTTGTTTTTGTTTTTTCAAGACAAGGTTTCTCTGCAGCTTTTTAGAGCCTACCCTGGGACTTGCTCTGTAGACCAGGCTGGCCTCAAACTCACAGAGATCTGCCTACTTCTGCCTCCCAAGTGCTGGGATTAAAGGCGCACGCCACCACCGCCTAAAATGAATGTATGCTCTTAACAGGGGCACAGCCATGCTAAGGTCCTCCAGTGCCTTAGACCCAGGGGAAATGGCAAAGCTGTCACCAGGCAAAGCTCAAGAGAAAACCTTGGCTGGTCCACGTGAGGATGCTGATGGTGTGTCCAGAAAATGTGCTCTGTCGCTTTCTCCCCTGGATGTTTACAACCTGAAGACTTCTCCACTGTAGGGACTGCTCCTACCAAGCTGAGCTAAACCTGCCTCCTCGAGACAGCTGTATGTCATAAACCCTTCACCCTTGAGTCAGCTGTAGACCCCGCCTCCCTGTTCAACTATATACAGTAAACACAGACACGCTAACTTCAGGGGTGCTGTGGCTTCTCCATCAGGTAGCCCAGACCAGTAGATCCCAGCTTTTCATTCCCTCAGTGCCTCAGTCAGGTCAAGTCCCCAGAGCTGTGCAGATTGAGGTATTTTGGGCAAGAGAATGCATACATAAATCCTGAAGGGGAGGATTTGGGTATGAAGAAGGTGCAGCAAAGCAATCGATAGAAATGTCTCCATCTTCCAGAGGAGAAGAATGACAAGGGATGAAGGACCAGACCAAACCAGAGAGACGCCAAAGGCTGTTTGTCAAGCCCCAACTTTAAGCTCCACATGCCCAAGAGCCTGAATGTACCAACATACACAACACATATGTAAAAACAGGACTTGAACCCACAGCCTGAGTAACTTCCTATCTACAGCGAATGACCCAGGAAGCCAGAGTCCCACAAAAAAAGAAGACTTCTAGTATCCAAAGAAGTACTCTGTATTGTCATCTGCTTTGAATGTCTACTCTAAGTCAGTCTTGCATGGATCCAACTGCCATCTCTAGTGACAACATCCAGGAATCCAAACAATAGCTTCTGTAAGGATGGTCCAAGAGGCCAGAAATAAATTAGTAACCGACAGCTATCTCTAATATTGTTACTACCTACAAATAAAGACAACCAGAGAAAGCCGACTGCTGGAATTTTACTAATCTGATGGCTGCCCCTTCCAGCTAACTCAACAGCCACTGGGTAGCCTATAGCTCTAATCAGGGCACACCCCAGTCATGCTTTCTCTATGAAGAACCCCTCCTCACTGTCTTGCCTGCCTCCGAGTCTTTGCCAAGCATTGATGATGGTGACCTATGCCCTGCTTCTGCAAGCTCAGAATGAATAGCTCTTGCTCTCCTCATCTGCCTGGTTCTTATTCCCATGCATCTTCCTAGATACTTGTGGAATGTATGATCTCAAACAACCGATGGTGTTGCCTACTGTCCTGGTTCAGACTCTTGCTACACCAGTTAGTGAATGGGTAAGTGTAGCTGGCTCTTTCCTTTGGCACATGCCTGGATGCTGCCACTGAAGTGGAGAGCAGGCTGGACAGGCTGTCTCATCGATCCTCCTGGCAGCGCTCAGATGGTTGGTACCCATTCTCATTGCTCCATGCCTCTGCCTGCCTAGTACCGATGCAGACTGGTTGTTAAGTATTTTGCGTATTCTAATGGACAAGCCTGACTCTGTGGAAAGATGGAGGCCATTTTGTTACAAGTTCAAAACGAGTTCATTTCTATTTGATGCAAAACTCAAATTGATCATGCTTTAAGCTGTTTCTGGAATTTGGCATGCTTCCCATTCTATGGAGTTTGACTCACACCTGAATATATCCTGGTAAGATAAGATGTTTGGCCAAATAATTTTAAAATGGTCAATCAAGTTTTTATGTCACAAAAATTCCTCTGGAAATCCCCCAATACTTAAGAACTAACAAACAAACAAACCGTAGTTTTGAAAGGTTTTAGACTATATAAACCCTACCCTCTCCTAGGTTCAATGCTATGTTTTTTAAACCCAGTTTTAGGGAGATAGCTCTGTCAAACAGAAAATAAAAGTTGCTTAGTTTGATCAAAGAATTTGGGTAGTGATCTTCACTCTCGGCTGGTGGGATTAACAATTCCCACAGTCCTCACACACCACCCCAAGCTAAAGCGCTGATCTCCGGGTCTCCGGATGGCACCATTCTTCCTAGAAATTAGCATGGAGGAGGAGGAGCCATGTGTTGTCCTCCGGTCTCCAGGCTCATTAGCAGGGCCAGGGCCATCACAGTCCCTAGCGCTCCTGTCTCTGTTACTGGACTGGACAAAAATCAAACCACTGGTCTCTTTTCTGCCAAACTGCTGAGTCACCTGTCTGGCTCTCCCCAGCCCTAAGGTAGGTGAGCATGGCAGAGGTCTCTGAAGAACCACTCTGAGGTGAACCCTGCCAGAGCAGGGAGCTGTGGCATCTCTACTGCCCCCTGAGCAGAGGCCAAGGCAAAGCTGAATCAAGTTCCTGTTTCCTGCAATGGATTCCGGGTACCAAATGGCACCACTTAGCACCGCCAACCCTGGAGCTGCCACGCCCTTCATTGTCATTCACGGCTCACAGTTTCCGTTCCCAGGAAACGTGTTTTTCAAATGATCTCAGAGTAACATATGCTGCCGGCATGTGACATTGTAGTATCTTTTATTTTCCCCCTGGCTTTCTATCTCTCAGTCACCCCTGAAACCCATTCCCGTTGAACATCATTAAAAGCAAAAACAAAATACAACACAACACAACACAAAATCCTCACACCCCACTTAGAGGCCCAAGTCCTGGCGAGCTGGAGCACAGGAGAGGCTGCCTCCTCTCAGGTTCAGAAATAAAAATGGCATTCCCCTTTCAGCCCTGTTCCCTGATGCGACTCTATAATCAGTATCAAACGCTCAGTAGCAAGGATTTCTGTTGCGCCTTCTCAGCTAAAATAGATTCCACCCGCCCGTCGCTCTTTGTGAGGGAACAATGGGCATAACAATAAGGGCCTGCTATAGTGTCCCCGCGTGAATAGTCTCCATTCTAGGGATTTGCTGTTGGGCCCTGCAGATTACCTGTAAAGAATGTCCGGCTCCCTCTGTGGGGAAAGGTTACGCCCCAGGCAAGCAAGCCAGGCTATTTTGTGGTAATGAATCAATAGGGGCCTGCAATTAATGGAGTCTGATTTCCAAATGGTAGAGTCACCTCTGGAAACAAGTCTGTTTTCTCCTCTAGTCTAATTGCACAGCCCAGGGCCTCACCAGCTTGAATGGGTCAACTCTGTGTGGATGCATGGTTTGGGGGCGGGGGCTACAGGAAGGGGCAGAGGGGAGCAAGCAAGGTTCCTCTGGAGGCTTATTTGGGTGAGCACTCTGGGAAATGAGATCCATATGTGCCCCATTAGCATGCAGCTGGACACCAAGCAAGCGGCGTAGTAGGCAAACTGAAAACCAAGAGCATCCTTTGGGGTCTTCACCCCCAATTTTTTTCTGGGGGTTTGGGGTAGTGAATGTTGGTGCCTGGGGAGGCCTGAAATGGGCTTCAGAGGGTCCACTAAAGAACTCGGGGCTTGTGCATTGCAGGGCTGGAGGGGGAATAAAGCATTCTTTGAATATAGCACATCTGAAGCCAAGTCATTGCACGGTCATGGACCAGCGGTGCGATTTGAGGCAAACGACAGAACCTGTCTGAGTACCTGTGTGGGGTCGATCAAGCAGGTGTCACCACCTCTACACAAGGGTCTTGTAGCACAATAATGCACTCACCCAAGGAAAGCCCAGTTTTCTAGCATCCCCTGTAGTTGGGGCAATAGCATAGTACAGTCCTGGTCGATCAGAAGCGGGTGCCTGGAGGGTAGAGTTTCCTGGAAAGCTATTAGCTCTTTGATTTAAATAAAACATAAGATGAGATTTGACATTTTTCTTGCCTCTTTACTCAAATATGGTCATGATGGCTGGAATCATGGGGCCACCATCTTGCAACCAAGAGGACTAATTCCACTAGTATTTAAGAGAATGGCATAGAAAGACAAGAGGGAGGGGGAGGCATTGGTCCCAGGCCTCAGATGCCCCATAGGACCTTCTGTGAGAACAATATTTCCCTCTGCTGGCAGTGTTGCTAGAACTCTACTGCATGGGCTCACACACAATCTCTAAATGATGCTTGGTTATTCCTGCAAGCTAGCATAACAAGGTTTTGGAAACTTCCTTAGAGACTGACTCGGAGAAAGGGAAAGAACTACCCTGGGAAGACATATTACAAGGAATCTAATGCTTCAGGGCTTTGTCACCTCCTTGCCATCTATTAACCCAGGCACCTGAGCATCACCACCACCACCACCACCACCACCACCACCACCACCATCATCATCACCATCACCATCATCATCACCATCACCATCACCACCACCACCACCACCATCACCACCATCACCATCACCACCATCACCACCACCATCATTATCTACCTAGGATTCCTTGCTTAGTAGTAAATCAAGGTTTCTGGTGAAATGGAGTTAAATTGAGGCAGATCAGAGGCAAATACGGCTGCATCCGACAGTGCGCTGGAGTGAACCTCCTCCAGGAACAAAGGCGGCATGGGAATGAAGATGCCGCCTGCTGCACTGATGGGGGCAACCGACGAAGAGGATCTGGGGATCAACAGGCCTCAAATGTTAAAGCAGTGAAAATTAAAAGCCCCCTCCCCTAACACAGAAACCTTTACAGAATCCCACCCCTGGGCAGACAGACAAGCTTTTCCAGCCACCCAAACTGGCTTTTCATGGGAACTTAGGAGAAGCAGAGGTACAGTTTGGCTGGAATTAGTATAGAGCCTGCAGCCCATAGGGAGATCTGGTCAGGAGTTTCCTAGCGACCTGTGAAGGGCAACCTGCTGACCCCTCAGCTCTGGGCAGTGTGGCTTAAAGGCTTCCCTCCAGGACAGCGGAGTGGGCGCGAGTCACAAATGAGCTAATCAGCACTAATGCGGTGGCTGAAGCTGCCAGTCTGACATGCCTACTAACGGCTGACAAATGTCAGGGTGACTTGTGTGCTTCTCTTGTTAATTGAATTGGTTAATTAGGTCCCAGAGGCCTGGCTGCTAATTATGAGCTACAGCCAAATATGAGTGGGAAAAAAGAAAGAAAAGGAAAAAAAAAGATGCAAGGAAATTAAGACAAAAGAGACAGTACTCATGCATTCAGCACACAAGCGAGCATCCGGGCTCCTCTGTATGTGCTGTGCTCTCTGCTGCGGCTGCCTCTTCATTCTGGCTTCTCACATGCTACTCTCTTCTTGATGTGTTCAAAAAGAAATGTTTTAAGGCAAGAAAACCTCCAATTCTGCCTTTTTTCCACTAGGAACATCTGCTCAGACAATGCCTTGTTCATTAGCTTCTTGCCAATTAGCAAGAAGGGGAATGGTAGAGGAGAGAGGTGGGGAAAAGGCCCCGTTTGCAACCTAACCAGTTGGATGCAGAAGGGATGAATATCTACCAGGTCCAGCCTGGTTTACAGCAAATGATTCCAGAGCCTCTCAGCTCTAAACCCAGGGGTGAAGATAGCAGTCCATGCCATCCCGCTGAAAAATAACCAATGCAGTGCCTGGGAGTTCAAGGAAGCTTCCAGAAACTTAAAGCTGGTGGAGTCTCTGAGAACTGCCTGCCTTCTTGGTCATGGAAAAACGGTTCAGTCGGTAGAGTGCTTGCTGAGAAAGCTTGGTAAAATTACGTTCAGATCCCTGGCCCCTGTGTAAAAAGCCAGGCACAGGGGGTCCTGGGAAACTCCCTGCCGAGGGCTGGGTGCAGAGCTAAGCCAGGCAAGTTCCCGAAGCTCATTGGCCAGCCAGTCCAGCTGAGTGAGCCTCAGGTTCACTGAGGGACCCTATATCAAGGAAGGTTGAACATGGCAGATGAACATAGCTGATATGCACACATGCACACTCACACACAAGCAAGTGCACCCAAACACACACATGCATACATTCACACCCAACACCCCTAATACACAGAACATGCCTCACAACACTTGGTCGGTTATGGCTGTCACGCTCACACCTGAGTTCTTTATTCCATTGGGGAGAGCATTGAGGAGCTGTACTCCAGCCCCTAGCTCCAGCTCACTGTGCTTCCGAGAGCCAGTTAACCCAAATATCAGAGAAGCCAGGCAGCATTCTTAGGTCGGTATGAAAGGGGTTGGGGGGACAGGGCCAAGCTGTCAAGGAAGCAGAGAAGACCAAAGGACGTCCAGGGAAGAACCAGATTCTTGCTTCCTGAGGTCCTGGCAGCCAGAGTTAGACTCTTTGCGGTTGAGCTGCCTGGCTCCATGCTCGACGCTCTGAGAGTGGAAACGGGGTTAGATTTGAAAACTGGTGACTAGCAGCTTGGAGCTTCAAGCATGCATGTGGCACGTGACTCAGACTGGCAGCCTCTAGTGGATTTCCACTGAGGTTGAGTCACACTGCCGGTGCTGTTGTCTGTCCGTCCAGCCAGCCAGAATTCAGAGCCATCCTCCTGATTTCTTTCTGATTTCATTCTGAGGTCTGAGCCTGCTACTGGATATGATGCTCAGGTCAGCTGCAAGTCGGCTCTGACCGCTTAACTTTGTCTCTGATTGTGACAGCTCTGACTTTCAGAGACTTGAGGAGTGAAAGGCAGGGGCCACAGGTCCCACTGAGCTTTCATGGGCACCTTGACCTTATGTATCATCCCCCCAAAAAGAAGAGAGAGAGAGAGGAGAGAGAGAGAGGTATTAGTTCCAAATGAAATTGTGTCTTTCTCATATTGCCCAACAGGGAATTCCTTCATATCACAGATGGGCCCCACATGGTATGGCTGGGGCACCCAAATTGGGAAAGAAGATGACCACTGGAAAGGCAAAGTCGAGAAAGTTGGACATTCAGCCAACAGTGGCCCGCCCCTCCCGGCAGCCAGGCAACAGGGCCTAGATCTTCCCGAGTGGACTATTGACCTGATGCTATTGACACGCCACCTGCTGAGACTCCTGTACTCATCGATAACCAATGGCGGTGCCCAGAGTTCAAACACTGCTGGTAGGCTTTCATGTTTGTAAACAGTATTGACGAGCATAAATCAGGGACCATCAGACCGATGCCCGATTAACACAGATGGAGGCGAGAGATTCCAAGTGGAAGAGGGCTAATTAAAGTCAGAGCTGGGAATGAAGCTGTCACTATCGGCCTACTAATATAAGGACATCCCAGTCCTCCTAGGCAGACTTTCCCATGCCGTGCCAGAAATGCTGCTTCCCTTCCTTTAGGGGAGGATGGTGTCTCCCACCACCCTTGGGGTACCCCTAACAGCTTCTTAGGCTGGTTATCCTGGAGTCAGCTCCAGAAATGAGGCCTTCCTTAAAACACTGATGGGTAGCAGGAGAAGGAAACAAACTACCATCCTCATGTTAAACTGTAGAATTCCAATGTGCCCTAGAAAACAAAGGCTTAGAACGTTACTTAAACAAACAATAAACCCTAAATAAGCAATAAATGTGGGCAACAGGGATACTTCCCACTAAATGCTAAGAAGGGCAAAATTCAAGGACAAAAAGTGTATTCCAGACTGACCCTTGCCTCCATATTTGTTACCTTAAGGGTAACATTCATTTGTTTATTTGATTTTTTAAGGCAATGTCTCGTGTGACTCAAGCTGGCCTCAAATTCCATGCAGACAAGGCAGGCTTCGAACTTTTGATCCTTTTGCCTTCACCTCCCAATGCAGGGATTACTAGTGTCTACCACTATGCCTGGACCTAAAAGTGTTTTTTAAACTGGGCATGGTGGTTTACACTTATAATCCAAACATTTAGGACGCCCTGAGGCAGGAACATTCCTGCAAAGTCAAGGCCAGCCTGGATTACAGAGAGAACTATCTCAATAAAGGAAAGAAGTCAACGCTGTGATAGTTGAAACTCAAGGGTACCATGTTAAGGTTTCCTCACTTAAAATAGCCTGTCCACAGTTTCCCCCTCACTTCTGGGGTGACATGGGTGTAAGGGGTCACAGTCAGGATGAAGAACTTCCTTCTCAACTGCTTCCTCAGAAGATACCCCATGGTTATCAGCACCACACCTAAGGAATGGCTGACACCTACATCACCCTTGCTGTGTGCCAGGCACAGCTTAACACATACATAGCTCATTTCACATTTATTAAGAGGACAATGAAAATGCCAGCGGGTACTGAGACAGGTGGACAGATGGGCAGGCGTCCTCAGTGACTTTGCTTTCCCAAGACATCTTGGCGGTAAGGCAAACAATATTGGTGGCGCTTTTGACATGAGAAACAGAAGGCTGGGATGGGGTAGAGGTTTGGCTTATTCATTTTCAGAGCTGGTCACCTAGCAAGGGGACATCTTAGGAGACGTGTGGCTAACTTACTCTTTTGGTTTTCTTATTTTTTTAGTTAGCATACAAAATAATGAATTTCATGATGACACATTCATACGTACATACATGTATGTGGGACTCTGCTCATATTCAACTCCCATCTCCCCTCCTCTTGATGCCCTCCACCAAAGGTGCCCCTTCTGCTTTTATGCCATGGAGTACACATTTGAGAAAAATGTTGTTGTCTTTTTCTTCTGCCTGATTACCCTCTCCTGTTTCCCTTTTCCCCACATGGTCCTCCATTCTACTTCATGCGCACGCACGCACACACACACACACACACACACACACACACACCACACACAAACACACACACTCATAGAGAGGGGGCATCCTACATACTTCTAAATTCTTCGTGTGTGAAAGAAATCATGAAGTCTGTCTTTTTGAGTCTAGCTTATGGTCTAACGTTACAGTCCTCAGGTCCATCCATTTCCCTTCAAGAGACATCATTTCATACTTTTTTATGAGATGTCCACTTTTGAAGATGTGCCACAGCCACAATCCATCCCTTGCCTTCAGGAGCTGTTTACAGCAATCAGCCATGACTCCATCTTCTCAGTGCCCTAGGGAGCGGTGAGTTGGCCTCCAACATTACAGTGTTCTGAAGAAAGATGGTCCCCAGCACTATACTGTCATAAAGAAAGTAGGGACCAGGCCTTAGAAAAGCTCTCTCTCTATATATATATATATACATGAGTTGGGTTTTTATCTGATTGAAAGGGTTTCTCCTCCAAAACTGACCCCAAGGCTGTTGTTTTCTTAGTTGGTCCCAACTTAGGTGCCCGACTGGGCAGCAGAGAGCTGCCTCTTGTAAAGGCTCTGGAGGAGAGAGCCAGGGGGCTGGCGAGTGAGCCATATCACGTTCCTGGGTTTTGGTCAGCTTCAGAACTGGAATGTTTAACTCATGTGGTTTTTCAAGATTAATTGTAAGTTACGACAAGCTGCTCCCCCTTGGGGCATTTCATTTGCATCATTTTTTTTTCTTCCAGAGGGTTGAGGAAAGAAAAAATATCCGCTGCACAGCTTTGGAAATTAGCTGCTTGTCACTCATGAACTTGGCATGGGATTCCAAGTCCATGCCCCGTGCTCCAGAGCCCTGGACCAGCTCCCCAGCAAGCAGGAGACAGACAGATGGGAAAGACCTGCTCCAATGCACTTGAGTGGAGAGGGCGTAGCTCTGGAGTAACCTGAGCCCCTGGCTTCTGAGCTCCACCATTTGTCTGTGGGTCCCTGGGTACCTTCAAAAGGAGGCAGTCAGTCCCACATGTGTGTAGGAGATCAGGAATGGGCCCTCATGTGCTGCTCTCTGTGGAATGAAGATGGTGGTTCTGAGTCGGGGAAGGAAACTTTTTGATATACTTGGGGCGAGGGGCATCTTTGGCAATCCAGGTGGTATAGCTCGCTAGACATTACCCTGGCTAGAAGTCTGACAACCAGAAAGGTGACACACTGCCTGGCCTTGGATGACAGAGTGTCCACCAGAGTTGGGTCCAGGGACATGCTGTCAGTTCTCCAGACATGAGGCTCATTTGCCTGAAGGAAGATTCTATTGGATGATACAGTAGGTGGTTGTTGAGGCCCACAGGCCAGGCTGATACTCAGTCCTCTGCATCTGGAGTGATGGGGATACTCAGTCAGGAAGTAAAAAAGGCAGGAGAAGCCATGTTATGTGACTGGGGCTCTTGTGGATGTCAGAAGGAGACTGTGGTCCTTCTTGGCCAGTCCAACGCTACAGAATTCACGACAGACTCTGCCTCATTCCAGTCAGAGGCTTCAGTATTTTGTTTTTGAGACAAGATTTCATGTAGCCAGTCTGGTGCTGAACTTTCTGTGTAGTTCGGGCTGACCTTGAACTCCTGATTCTTTTGCCTCCACCTCCTAGGTACTAAGATTATAAGCATGAACCATCAGGCCAGGCCTTGATGCTGCAATACCTTGGGTTTCCCAGCTCTGGAAGAGGCTGGTTACTGGGTGGACTGATCCCCTGGGATAGCTATTTCTGGGCACCACTGAGCCACTTCTCAGACAGTGGTTGAAATGCCACTGCTAAGGGTTCCTACGTGCCAGAAACTTGACCAACAATGTAGGTCCTTCAGGAAGCTCAGCCAGGGGTTGGAGGGAGATGTACCTACATCACCAAAGTCAAGCATTCTTGAATCTTTCATTACTTCGTGATTTATTGGGCTAACTTGAGATCCCTTGTTCCAGTACATTAGTTAGTATTACATTTTGACTGTTTACAAACTCCAGATTCCCTACAGAATCCTTCCTTAGGAATCTGGAACATCTACCGACTGTCAGCATGAAAACCCTTCTGCAGGGCCATTCATCAAGAGTGGGCCTAGATTAGCGCTTTTCAAATCTGTTGCAATGGAACACCATGACCTGAAAGAAGCAACCTGAAGAAGAGTTTGTTTTGGCTTATGGTTCCAAAAGGAGAGCCCAGGATGCTGACGAAGGCATGTCAGGAGTTAACTAGGGCAAGATGGAGCCTGATTACATCTTTGACCATGAGAAGAAAGCAGAGAGAGCTAACTGGAGTGGGTCAAGGCTACAAACTCCTAAAGCCTGCTCCCTGAGATGTACTTCTATCAGCAAGATGTGCCCCCTAAAATTTTCATAACCTCGCCAAATCGCACCATCAACCGGAAATCAAGTGTTCAAATACATGAGCCTATGGGGACATTTCTCACTCCAACCACCATAACCTACCTCTCCAGCCCTGCACGGGAGCCGTCTCAAGCCCATGCCAGCCCTCAAGTGCAGGCGGTGGCAGCATGCCTTAGGTTCTTGCTTCCGTTTCACTCTGGCCCAGAATGCTTCTTCCTCTGATGCTCCATTTTGGGGGAATTATTCTTTGTTTAATTAACTAATTAATTAGCTTTCATTTTATGTGCATGAGTGTTTTTGCCTACATGTATGTCTGCACCGTGTGTATGTCTGGTGTCCACAGAGACCAGAAGAAAGTGTGAGATCCCCTGGAACTGGAGTGAGTTACAAATGGCTCTGAGCTCGAGATCCTGGAAGTCAAATCTGGGTTCCCTTCAAGAACAGCGAGTGTTTCTAATAGCTGAGCCATCTCTCTAGCCGTGCTTTGAATCTTTTTAGGTTTTGGTTGTTGTTTTTGCTTTTAAAAGGGTCTTACTGTGTAGTTCAGGCTGGCCTCAAACTCCTGGCAACTTTTCTACTTCGGTTCCCCGAGTGCTAAAATTGAAGGTGTGACCCATTGCATCTAGCTTACAAACCCATTTTTTATTTACCTACCAGACTGTGTCTGACTCAAGGGTATAGTTCGTTACTGCACTAGGGCCTTAAGCGTTGGTTTTCTAGGACTGTTGTTCCCTAAGGCAAGTGGCCCACACAGTAGAAATGTCACCACACACTACTGACGGCTGCACATCTGAAAGCAGGGTGTGCATCGGATTGGTCCTATCCGAGGACTGCAAGTAGAGTCTGTCCAGACCTTGTGTGTGGCGCTCTTCATGCTTACCTGATGTGTTCTCTGTGAACCTGTCTCTGAGTCCCAATTCCTCCTTTTCTACAAGCACACCAGCCATTGTATTAGAGCCCAATTAATGACCTCTTTCCAATGCCTGAGAAGATTCTGTCTCCAAACAGGGTCACATGGGATGTACTGAGGATAAAGAAAATTAAGTGTATAGGCTTGGAGGGAACAAAATTCCTTTTATAACAAGATACATGACTGGCAAAAACCGAAAGGATCCTAAAAATCCTCCAACCCCACATGCTTATTATAATGCGTGAAAATTACGGTCTGGAGAGGCTAGATGTTAGGCCACGTTCCCACACAAGCAAAGGAAATACTTGAATCTCTCGGATGTTTGGGGTTGGGTTCTTTGTACCCCATCTGTGATGGTTAGTTTGTCAACTGTACACAGTCTGCAACCTCCTGGACAGAGAATCTGTATGAGAATTGTCTAGATAAGGTGGCCTCTGTCTGTTTGGTATTTATGCCACTGTTGGTGGCATCATTTCCTAGGCTGGGATGCTGAACTGTACAAAGTGGACAAAGCAAACAGGGATGCAAGCATTCACTCTCTGCTCTTGACTATGGATGTGACTGGTCACTTAAGGTTCCCGACACTTGAGCTCTCTGCGGTGATGGACGTATCCTGGAGCTGTGGCCTGAGATAAACTCTCTTCCTCCTATGTTACATTAATCGGAGTGTTTTAGTAACAGCAACAGGTGATAAAAATAAGACATCATCCCATGTCCCTTCTAACAATACCTTGTTCATTATTTCTTCCATGGAGAAACTGAGGCAGAGAAAGTAACCAGCCTTTGTAAAAATCATAGAAATGTAGTATGTAGAAGCCATCTGACCCTAGTGTACAATAATCTTGCAGTGTTGGGATTCCCCTGCAGCGATTTCCCAAGCTGTTCATTTGACACGCGCATGTAGGTGTCTCGTGTGTACCTGACATTGTCCGATGCATATAAGATGAGCACCTCTAATTCCTGCGTCACTGCTTGGCTGAGATCATTTTCTGCCATTACCATCAGTGTGTGTGGCCTTAGGAAGGCAACAGCTGAAGAACAAGCGCAATGGGGATTCCACACAGGAGCTCTACCTGACCAGAGGGCGCCTCTTTGGGAAAAGGAAAGGCAGAAACAGAGCAAATAGGACTCAGAGGAGCCTTGAGGAGGATGGGAGGCTCTAAGTACGTTTGCTTATTAAGATCCTGATGGCACTGGTCAGGGTGCCGCCTCGGTTCAGGATTGGCGATCAGATTCAGGGCTCTGTGACGTGAGATAAGGGGACTGATGATGCTGAAGTGAGAGACAGAGGCCATCGCTATGTAGCCATGCGATCTTCCTCCTCCCGAGTGCTCCCTGAAGGGAAAGAAGAGAGCAGAGGTTCGTGCAGGAAGGGTACGTACCGTCACTATGTTAGGATGAGCTATGTCTGCTGTGCTAACATCACACCCCGCAGTCTCAATAGCTTACAGTGACAAAGATCTGCTTTTTATTCAAACGACATACTCAGTGGGGATCACCAGGATCCCACTCCATAACATCCCCATGGGACCGGGTAGGAGGACGCTGCCTGTGTATGGAACAGCTTCTCGGCCTTTTGGCTAAGACCGAGAGTGGGGCTTTGCTTGCTGACTTTCCAAAAGAAGGGAATTTATCCATTGCTCCCAGGTCTTCTTCTTGGATAATGTTCCCATTTCACCGGCCAGATGAAGTTGCATGGCCAAATCTTATGTAAACAGGCAGGAATGTGTGATCCTTCCCCTGGATCTCCCATCACTGGGAGAGGGGTCTGACGTGAGTGACAGAAATCTGATATGTCACTTCATTGCATCCGGCCAGGTTTAGCTCTGGGAGAACCAGTAGTTTGGGATATCATGCACTGCTTTGGATCTTAGTCTACCTGTTCAGTTAATGGGAGCCACGATCCTGCCTGCTGGACCCTGCCGGATCCTGCCTGCCAGACGGTGCCCCTGCGAAAGGTCAGCATGAGCATGCTATGAAGTTGCCTGCAGAGAGATTCTTAAAGCATCCTGCAAACTAAAGCCTTACGTTTATCAGAAAGTCTGTGCGTATAAATGTGAAAGCAGCGGTGGGGGGAAGGGTGTGACAGAACAGGTACTGTGGGGACGGAGGGGACACCATAGACAAAGCGCTTGCCTGGTCAGAGGACTTGAGTTCAGTGCCCAGAACTCATGGACCTGGTGGTGAACTCTGTACACACACACACACACACACACAGAGCAGAACAACAGAACACAGTTTATGTGGAGTGCCTGTGCAGGAACAGAGCCTGGACTTCCCTGAAGCTTCTGGTAAGAAAGAGAACCTGATAATGTCCGTGGGTTCATTGAGAAAATGCTAACAGATGTAGCATGACTAGCTGACAGGATGTTGAGGAGGGACGGGTTTCCCTGTGACACCAGCCACAATGGACTCATTCCTTTAACTAGCTCACTTCATCTACACAACCTTGTAGCCAGTGTGAGCAGACATTAAACAGACAGTATCGGTATCTGCACTTTGTAGCTCAGAATTAGGCAGCATGTCCAAGGTCACACAGTGACACTAAACACATAAGTTCTCTTAGCTGGTTTCTGTTCATGAAGGTTTAACTTTGGCGGCTGCTGTATGAAATGGGGACAGTGAGTTCACCGGCCTCACTCACAGATGAGGAAACTTAGACACAGAAAGGGTAAATGACTTGCTCATTATCCAACAGTTCAGAGAGCCCTGGTGCTTGGTAGGCCAAGATGACCCCCCCACACACATATGGACACATGTGCGTGTACACACATGCATATACACACATGCACATGCATGCACACACTGCACACATATGCTCATAAACAGATATATACACACATGCACATACATGCACACACTGCACATGCGTGCACACACACATGAGCATACCCAGGCATATACACACATGCACACACTTGCATATACTGCACACATGCACACACACATGCACATACACAGGCATATACACACATGCACACACTCATTTTAACATTTCTGGAACTGGGATTGTCTTTTCATTGATGGCACATCATAGCTTGAACCAACTTTCTCTGTTTTGTTTTCTTAGCGACATATAAAATAAAGGTGTCTCTTAAGATGGGTAACATCTTACTTAGAGTCTTGACTTCTTCTCACCCCGCCCCTCCCCTCTTCCCCTCATCAACTCGAAATTCAGAAATGGTTCTTCCTCTAGGCTGAAGGGGAAGCTAAACCCAGCCATGATCCTGTCATCGTTCTGTCCCTCTTCCTCCAGCCATCTGGATGTAAATTTGGAGGGAAAACCTGACAAAAGGAGACAAACAGTTAGGGGGCGAAGTAGACAGACTGGCTATTCCCTGGTCTTCCAGGGGATGGTTACAAAGGAGGCGCACATCTGGTCCTGCCTGCATTGCTCCTTGCAAGGGCCTTGACCAGAGATCTCCATGCAACCCAGGGCCTACTTTCACTGGCAGTGCTAAGAGCTGCCCCCATTTTCTGCTGTGCAGAGATAAAGCCAAATAGGAACTCGGAGAAAATGCAGAAGGCACTTGGACCGTGCTGAAGTTACTGAACAAGACACGAATCTGTGTCCATTTCTTGGGAGTAAATGCTACCACATGTGCTGAGGCTCTCACATCATTTAGTCTGTGCTGACATGAATCCCCTTGGAAGAGTTAGCTTTTGGTTAGGTAAACGCTTCCCCTCTCCCTCCCCTCCTCACGTTTCCCCTCTCCAGCAATATCTTGCAGATGTTGGAACGGAGTGTTGATGGACTCTGTTCCCACACTGGAATGCCGGCCCAGGGAAGAATGAAGCAGAGCTCTCTGGACGCCTCCAGCCCTCAGCCGCAGCCTCCCACGTTCTCTCGCTCGTGTATCGAGCCTTTGGCTGCTTGCTGCCAAGTATTAAGTGCTTGATCCACAAACCTGGTGTAGATTATCACTTCGCCGTATAGATGTATCTAATAGAATTAAATAGTTGGCTCCTGCCCAGTAACAGATGTGCTACATATAATGCAACAGTAATGAGATTGAAACCACCATGTAATATTGACAGAAAGTGGAGGGCAACTTGGGTTTCTGTAGTCTGGAAGCCAGCTTGGAGGAAACAGGAACTGGAGGAATAGCCATGGGTTTGCACTGTGCAAGCTGTAAGCCTGGTTCTGGTTTTGTTCCTTGCACGGCCGCACAAGCACCTACAAAATGAATATGAGGCAGATGGGGGTGGTGCTTATAACTGGAGGTGGTCCAGCTCAGAGAACACCTGCTCCCCCAACCTGGTCCTGCCTGAATGTGGGATGCTCTCAGGAGCTCAGAACGGGGTCAGGTCTGGCAGGCTGCCCCAGGGGCCAGTACATGGGCAGGGGGTAGTGGGAATAAAAAGGAATAGATGAGAACAAATGGAGTTCTAGCCACTTCTCAGTAGGCCCCTCATTTTCCCAAAGGGAGAATTCCACGCTGGCTCCAGAGGGATGTGTGGTTCTAGAACCTCCTGACAGTGCAGAG
Source organism: Arvicola amphibius (assembly GCF_903992535.2). Lineage (NCBI taxonomy): Eukaryota > Metazoa > Chordata > Mammalia > Rodentia > Cricetidae > Arvicola > Arvicola amphibius. The sequence continues at coordinate 195,483,270 of NC_052047.1, read as the reverse complement.
CTGTTGGCTCCTTGATGATCTAAGACTTGAGAACTATGTTTCTGGGGGCTTCTAGGAGACTCAGAAGCACGCCACAGCAAATGGGTAGCCAAGTCCAACCGCGAGACTAACCCATGTCTAGTGATAGTAATAGGATTCCTCTTGGGTGAATCCTAATATTAGATTTTCCTGAGGCAAGTACTCCCTCCACCCAGGGCTCAAGTTACAGCCAAGGCTACCTGATGGGGGGGGGGGGGAACAAAACCCAAAATTTTATCACGTATTCTCAGCGGGATTGATCTAGAAGAGGCCAAGGCAAATCTGCTTGGCATACAATACGTGCTAAGTGAATGTTTGTGGACTGACTAACTGGGAAGCCATCCTAAGAATTGGGTGGATTCTAACGCAGGACTTAGGAACGAGGGGAGGTGAAGCATCCCAGGGTGATTTGCTAAGAGCAGAAACAATAGGGAGATGACGCAATGGCCGATGGCACATCTCTGTGATGCTATGTGAGCCAGTTACTAACGTGATGTTTTAAATTACATTTTTATGACTGGGGAGAAGCTCACCATGTAATCTGAAGTGAAAAAACAGATCACAAAATATGCAACATGATTCCAAGGAGGCATGAGATGGTGTGGTGGCAACAGGCTTTAGGAGAGATTTTTGTATCTTTTCTTTCTATAGTTTCCACATTTCCTGTTACAAAAATATTTCCTTTATGAATATACACATAAGAAAAGTCCTAAAGAGAAGAGGGATCCTGCTTTTAAACAGGGACTGCCTACTAGCATAAGTTGGACTGCCTAGTTGTTAAGTCACACTAGGCTCTCCTTGTGAATACATCTGGAATTTACTGCTAGTGCTTGCCACATGTGATGCCATTGGCAGTCCTCATCTGGAGGCCTCTGATTTTTGCCTGTCTTGCTTATATACTCCCAGAACTCACCAAAACCTTACAGACAGCAAGCACGATCCTTAGGAAATCCTGGTTGAATGCGGAATGAAGACATGACTGCACGATCCCAGCTACATGTTATGGCAGGCTAGAAGGCAATGCTTACAAGGGTATAACTGCATACGGAATGTTAAAGGAAGCCCCATTAAACATGACCGATGCCTCCCCCTTGAGATACCCAACTCCTGAGGACTCTCAGAATCAATAAAAATGTTCCTGGCCCCCTCACTCTTGGAGGTCAGCACCAGGAGTATGAAGTGACACAGGTCCTCAGCTCTTGTTGTACCCTGCCTTCCACCCACCAAACCTTGCTGCTGCAGGTCAGCCACAGCATCCTTCCTAGGCCTGGCAGAAACAGCTTCCTCAACCTGGCCACACCCCTTCCCGGAAACACAAAGATAGCCTTGATTTCCCTCTCTTCTCCACTCCCCTAGTTATTTCTCCCTCAGTCCTATTCCTGCCCCGTCTCCCAGTCAAGCACCACTAAAACGGCAAGCAGTGACAGAGAAAGACAGAGAACACCTTCTCCGTCTAAGGCCCTCAGAATGCCCTTCAGACCCCACTTTCCAACCTCCAGGGAAGCCACATCTGTTCGTTCAGTGGAGCTGGGGAGAAAACTAAGCATTTTCATCAGGAGTTTGGTGAGGTTTGTTTGTTGTTTTTGTTGTTGTTATAAGTGAGATATTTGGCAATTTTAAAAATATAGAGAGAGCACATTTTTGCAGCATTTTTTTGTATTAATAATGGCTACCCATCCTGGGTTCTTCCTCATACTTAGACAGGATTCTGAGGACCATGACTGTTAACTTTTAATTACCTCAGTCACCCATGGGTGGCTGGACTACTATTGCTCTCATTTTGTAAATATGGAAACTGAGGGGGCCGGAGAACTGGCTCAGCAGGGAAGAATACTGGCTGCTCTTTCAGAGGACCTGAGTTCTGTTGCTAGAAGCCACATGGTGACTCACAGCCACTTACAACCCCAGCTCTAAGGTGATCAGATCTGGCTCCAACGAAACCCCTTCTCACATACACAAAGAAAAATCAAGAAAAGCAAATACAATAGAAATTTTAATATACAAGCTGAAGCAGAAAGAGTATAAAGACTATGCCCAGCCATCCAGTTAGTGTCTTTCACTTCTGAAGGTGCCGTTCCTATCACTGGCTCATACACACATGCACTTGCATGCACATACGTGCATGTGGGCACACACATACATGTACACACACACCAGGAATACAGACTTCTGCATCAGGAGGACTCTTCTTATCACAGCAGAGATGGATGAGGATGGTTTTGAAGCAGAAGACTGATTTAGCCCCCTCTTTTATTGATAGGTCAATTAGAACTGTGTCTTTGCACACAGCCAGGGTTGCTTTGCAAGGTGAACCTTGAGCCTACTCTAAGCCAATCAGTGTCCTTCCCATAGGGTGGAACTGTGAAGTCTTCTGGTGGCGAGGCCTTCCCTGGCCCCTGTCTCATCATGAATAGGCAATGGGTGGGCTTTGCAGAGGAAAGAGCCTGTTGATAGCTGGAGGGAGGGGCAAGGCGGAAGATGCAGAAATTAGCAGCAGCAGACAAAGGGGAAGGGGAAACAATGAGACTGGATCCAATTGTCCCAAACACTTGTTTCGGTTTTGTGAATTCTGCATGGAACTGCTCTGTCTGTCTATGCTTGGGCCAACTGAACCAGGAGAGCAAAGGTGCTTGGCCAACGGTATGCATTCAGCGGCAAAGCTGGGCTTGCAGCACCGGTCCCTGACTCCCAGCAGGGCTCCTGAGGATGCTCACATGCCTGAGACAGTGAAGGTAGGAAAAGGAGGTAGCGGCATTTTCCGATAGCACCAGGGCCTGAGCCCATGGCTTCAGCATCTGTGCTCCCTATTCGGTGTGGCTTGGCTCAGCTCAGCTCAGCAGCTGCCCAATCAATGCCTCATTAGCAGGATCCACCTGTGGGCACTTTATTTAATTATCTCAATTGGAACAGAGTCAAGATACCAGAGTTAATGTCCTTCTACTGTCTGAGAGCTAATTATCACCTGTAGCTTGGCCCCAGGCGCAGTGGCAGGGGTAGTCAGCGGCACCATAAATGTCTGGCTGGGTCGTAAGCATTCTTCCTGAGGATAGGAAAGGGAGCTCAGCATGATAGAGGGTCAGAAAGCTACTGAGCCAGGCACCACGCACTTCCGGTGACCAGGGCGTCACCCCTGGGTCAGAATATTTCCATTTGGGGCATTAAGACGTTCCCTAAATCCTAGGTCCAGAAAGCGATAGTATGTGCTGGTATGAACATTTACTTAAAGCAAGTCCCTTTTGGTTGTTAGCACCAGCCGTCAGCCGTCACAGGTTCTAAAGGTAGTTCGACCTGCACACCTATCTGGTAATGGATTGATGCTCAGAGAAGTTAGGGAATTTGCCTGGACACACATCGGTTGGGGAATAAGCTAGGGTTTAAAGGTAATCTCGGCTGACATCAAAACCTAGCTGTTTCCCTTGGTTTCCTCTGCTTTGGAGGTGCCAAGTGCTATCAGTTTTAGAACAGCAGCCCACTCCTTTCCAAGAGCTTGTATCAGGTAGTTTGTGTCTAATTATATCTAGAAGAAGTTAGCCTATCCTGGCAGCAGAATGGTAGGATATAGGAAAAGAATGTAGATTTTGGCATCAAAGGCACAGATTTGAGACCGGGGAGATGGTTTTGCTAGTAAAGCCCCAGGACTAGGGTCTAGGCTTCCATGTTAAAAGCTGAGTGCAGGGGTGTTTGCTTAGGACCCCATGGATGGACCTCCTGTTCCTCCTCTAGGAGGAGACAGCAGGAACCCCATGGTTTGCTGCCAGCTAGCTTAGTTTACAGGGTAAACTTCCAGGCCAGTGGGAGACCCTGTCTCAGACAAAGGAGGTGCCTAGAGGTTAGGGTGAGGACCAGTGTGCAAGGTTGTCCTCTGACTTCCACATTGCATGGATCATGCACACCCTACATACACAAACACACACACACACACACACACACACACACAAATACAAAATAAAAACAGTGTGGATTTGCTTTCTGGTGTGACCCTCCTTAACTGGACAATCTTCTAGGTCATTTACGTTTTCCAGCCGGAGCTCTCACTTCATGGAACGTGGAACTCATCATACCTGCCCTGCGTCACGGGGTCTCCCAGAGTCCAACTCGGCACTGTTTACAGATGCATGGCTCTGTTTACGACAGGGCACTGTTATTATTGGGCACATTCCAAGACTTCCTGCCTTCTCTAGAGGCTGAAAGTCAGAAAACTTACAAGTGAGATGTCTTAGCTTATAAAGTGGGGTTCAAGAAATAGAAACAGGGTGCCTGCTTAAGAATTCTTTCTTCTGCTTTGCACAGGCCCGTGTTAAATGGACAGTCCCCGTGTGCCTGCAAATCGGCTGCTGGTTAAAAGCTTCTAGAAAGAAATCATGGGTTACTTACTAACCTCCTAGAGTTGGAGTTTAAGTTATTTCTTCTTTTTCCTTTTTCTATTTGAAGGGATTTTTTTGTTCTTGTTGAACAATAGCCAGTTGTCAATACTGCTGTATCTTTCAGTATTTGTTATATGAGGCAAGTCATTTTAGTGGGCAAAGGAGACAAAAGGCATGAACAAGCTTGTCTTCTCTGGGCTGCTATGCCAGCCTGTGCAGCAATGGTGTCTCTTGCCCCTCGGCATGAACTCCTGTAGGTGTCCAGTGTGCAGCTGGACGTGGGTTCTGCTGACAGAATGCTTGCCTAGCATGTACAATACCCTGGTTCTGTCTTCAGTGCTGCACAAACCAGGTGTGGCGGTCCACACCTGTGATCCCTGCACTGGGAAGAAAGGAGAATTTCAAGGTCATCCTTAGCTATGCGGCAAGATTAACCTGGGTAATAAGATTCTGATACTCTGTCCCAATTCTAGCTGGGGGAGGGGGTAAGAAGAAGCTGGTGTCAGCTAATGCAGTCAGCCTAGGTTATGGAGGACATGTATGAGCTGTGTGAGCTGACATTGTCTACCCAAAGCTCCATCCCCCCCCTACTACTCACATCTCACCTTCCCATGTGGGGCAGGAGAATACTGGGCTTGAGTCTTCGTACTAATAAGGAGAATGGTCTTCATCCATTTTCTGTGGCTAAAACAAATCACTTGAAACTGGGTAATTTATATAAAGAAGATTTTTTTTAAGTTCTTAGGGTTTTTTTTAAATTTGTTTTGGAGGCTGAGAAACATCTCAGCTTGTGGTGAGGGTCTTGGGCTGTTTCAACTCATAATGGAAAGCCAGGGCAAGCTGTGCATCCTGGAGAGATAGAACCCCCAGGACTGTCCCACTTTATAAAGATCTGCTCTCTTCATGGTTGATCCCGTCTCTGAGACTGAGAACTCACTGAGGAGACACGGATCCACTTACTCAGGTCTTGTTCTCATGACCCAAACATGTTCCGCTACAGCCCATGTCCCAGAAATGCCACACTGAAGACCGAGTGAGCACTGGGGGATGCATTTAAACCACAGCAAGCATGATCCTCATCCTTCTCACCCACGTGGGGCGGATCTCTTAGCTTCTCTGAGCTTGAGTTTCCTCATCTGCAACAGAGTAGAGTGACTGTTTTGCTGTGAAGACTGAGCCAGTGTGCGTGGACCATCCTCTCCGCAGAGCCACCGCAGGGGACTTGACAATTCCTCCTTACCTGACTGTTCCCACACTGGATTCTAGGCTACGGGTCGGATGTGTACTAAGTTAATTCCACCCCTTCATCTTCCTTTCTTCCTTTGCCTCGTTGGCTCTCCCCCTGCTCCCCAACTCTTCCCCACTGGTTTGCCCTCCCCAGTCCCCCCAGCACACACGATGCTGTTTCTCCCATCGTGCATTGTTCATTTCTTGGCAGGCAATGCTGCGCTCATAAGAATTAACATTTGGGTTTTATTTACTGGCTCCCAAAGCGCCAGGACTGCATGAGGGATTCGGTTGCACAAACTCCCTTGATGGGAAATCAACGACAAATTGAGAAAAGGGGGGTCTTGAGGATCAAACAGAAAACTATTCCAAATCCTTGTTTGGAGACTCAGTCCCAGCTGATTTAGTACTGTGCGCAAGGTGGTGGTGGGAAGGGGTGAGGGGTTAGTCTGTCTTCAGTCCCCTTCTCGACCACCAAACCCAACAGTTAGACCTGTTCCCAAGTTTTACATGAGATTAGTCACAGGATATTTCGTTTTAAATCCGATGGAATGTTTTCCTAAATCAGACAAGACTTTTTTTTTTTTTTTTCAGTGTTTATGGCTGCTTTGCTGGAATTCCTTTTGGCTCTAGGGGGAATTTCAAAATTAAATACATTTCCTTTTGGTGACCCAAGGGCCCGAGGAAAGGGGATGAGACTCCAGATTCGGGCCAGCAGCAACTCGTCAGGCTGATTCTAAGAAGACTCCACCATTGGCCAGCCTTCTTGAGCACCTGCAGCCTACCATGGTGGTCAGGCCTGGCAGCTCATCCCTACAGGCCTTCCTCTGTGATCCCGCCTGCTGTTTACCACGGGGAAACAAAGGCGGCAAAGCCAATGTGCTGCAGAGTTAGAATGAGCCTGGGCCACTTGGAAGAGAAGGGGAAAAGTGTTCTTTCCTACAGCAGGGCTTCCTCTCTGCCTGTGTCATGGGTGAACCCGTGGGATTCTCGGCAAAGCACCCGGGGCCAGAGGTTGAAGGGTTCCTCTGGCAGGGTAGGCTGCTGTTTCGCTTGCCCTTCATGGAAATGAAGAGCTGAGAAGAGGGGAGGCTACGTGCTGTGGAGATGAGGTCATGCCATGAGACTGGGTCACTGCCCTGTAACCGAACACTCTGTTCTCCAAAACGCTCAATGTCCTCCCAGGAAAAGGAGGAAACCCTTAAAGGAGCCATTTTTCCTGTTAGAATTTCAAATGAGTTCTATGTTAATTAAGAATCTCTGCCTCTTTCTTTGCCCACCACCAAGTGCAAAGCAAGACAGTGAGAATCATGGATTCTTCTGGAACCAGATTAAATTGGAATCTAATTTCAGCTAATAATTAACTATGTGTACTTGGACAAGTAATTTAGTGTCACCTGTCCTGGTCAAGGTTTCTATGGCTGTGATGAAACACTGTGACCCAAAAGCAAGCTGGGGGGCGGGGTGGGGAAAAGTTTACTTGGCTCACACTTCCTCATTATAATCCATTGTTGGAGGAAGCCAAGGTAAGAACCCAAACAGGGCAGGAGCTGCTGCAGAGACCATTGAAGGTGTTGCTTCCTGGCTTGCTCTCCTGGCTTGCTCAGCTTGCTCTCTTGAAGAGCCCAGGGCCCAGCCCAGAGGCACCACCCACAATAGGCTGGACCCTCTCCCACCAATCATTAATTAAGAAAATAGTCTACAGGCCTGCCTATAGTCCCATTTACGGAGGCATTTTCTCAACTGAGGTTCCCTCCTCTCTGACGACTCTAGCTTGTGACAAGTTGACATAAAACTAGGCAGCACAGCACCTGAACTCAGTTCCCTCACCTCTAGAACATAGAGAATGGTAGAACTTCTCTCATTGTTTCTGGAAAGACTAAGACTCACATTAACTAGCCAGAGGGTCCCTGATATGCACACAACACGTTCTGCAAAGGACTTGCTTCTATTAAATATGGCTTTGGCCAAAGATCGACAGCGCTATCCGCCATAATTCTAGTAGAATTCTATCCACACAAGGGAGTTCCTGAGCATCCTGGAGGCTGTTGTGCTGCAGGATGGGATCTGAATGAGCCCTCTTCCCTTGAGGAAGGGCAGTATTTAAAAGGATTGTGGGCTCTCCTTTACCATACAAGTCTGTTAGGATGAAATAGAGAGCAAGCATTAGAAACTCTAGTCTAACTGGTTTAAACAAAAAAGGGCATTGTATTCTTCATTCAGAGAGACCAGAGGCAGGAAGATTTCAGGTAGATTCTGGACTATCTGCTAGAGCATCAAAGATGGGGCTCTTCTTATCGCTCCACTCTGGGGTTCACAGGGTTAACATTATCCAGGGTGGGTGACATCATGATCACAGCATGCTGGCAGTGACAGAGTGAGGGGTGCAATGGCCAGTTTTGATTGGGGTGCAATGGCCAGTTTTGACTGTCAACTTTATTTGGTTCGCATATTGCTAAGAGGCAAGGAAAGCACAATTCTGGATGTATCCAAGATCTTCTCCATGATTAGATCATGAGAGTTCTGACCCAAGAGGCCGATTTAATTCTTGATGGATTTATGATATGGATATTTATGATATGATGGTATTTGGAGAGGCACTGAAAGATAGGAGATGCCAAGTTCAAGGACAAAGCCACTGGAGGGCAAGCCTTGGGAGTAGATTTCCCTGGTCCTGTCTCACCATAGTCTTTGGTTCCTGTCTGCCAACAAAAAGGTTCTCTGCCAAGCACTCCCATTGCCATGACGTTCTACCCGAACATATGGGCCAAGTAATCTTAGGCAGAACTCTCTGGAACCGTGAGATAAATAAATCCTGCCTCCTTTAGCTGTGCCAGGTGTTATATCAGAACAAGAAAGCAACTAAAACAGTCTCTCAGGTGGTAGCATAGGGGATACCCTCCTTAAGGACAGACATTCTCAACGTCTCCTGTCGGCCTCATAGTGCATCACCTTCATGTGGTTTACTCCTCATTTTGAAGCCTACCATTTTCTAGAAAGGTGGGGTCACCTCTAGATTTGTGTCCCAAGCACTAAACAGCACAAAGACTACTCAGAGCTGGAGGGATGGGCGTATACAAGGGATCACCCCAGTGTCAGAGGGATGGGTGTATACAAGGAGTCACCCCAGTGTCAGAGGGACTGATGTATACAAGGGGTCACCCCAGTGTCAGAGGGATGGGTGTATACAAGGGTCACCCCAATGTCAGAGGAATGGGTGTATACAAGGGTCACCCCGATGTCAGAGGGATGGGTGTCACCACAGTGTCCACATCTATAGGTAAGTACTCATCATATCAGGTGGTTGTTAATTATAATGTTCAGAGCCATATGCCTTGCTAGGAGTTCCAGAAAGTCTCACATCATTTAATGCCACTGGCTGACTGGCATTAATGTTTGCTGTGTCTTTTCCATCCCAAAGCCTCAGCTCCAACTTAAACATTGTCTTGGAGATGGTTAATCACTGACCTAGCACGCACAAGGTCCTAAGTGTGGTCTCAAGCAGTGCAAGCATGAGAGTGCATACATATGCACACACACACTCACACACACACACACTCACACACACACACACACAGACACTCATACACACGTTACGTCTGATACTGCTGGGCTCCCAATATTCCCCCTAGCAGGGACCCTCTATCCCCAGTAGATGTTACTGAAATTGAATTGCATCCAAGCCTTTGCCTCAGCAAAGTTGCATGGCAACCGATGTATGGAGACTGCCAAGGCTCCTCTAGTCCAGCCTGTGTGTGTTTTGTGTTTTGGCCAAGCCAGCTGCAGCAGGCTATTGCCTCAGACAGCCACTGGAGAAGAGTGTAGGCTCTATCTGAACAAACCATGAAGTCAGCATGGGTCCCACTGGTGCAGCTTGGTTTTCTTCGGCATGAGTAGCTCATGACTCTGGCTTGTTAACATGGCTATAGGTCCCTATGTCCCATGCTGTCCACTGAAGTGTCCATATATATGCTTGGCTCTTCCTGGCTAGCAGGGAGCACCAGAATTATAGACTGATTTTCTTCCTCAATTAAAAGACTGAGAAAACTCCAGGCCTCTGGCTGGAGGCACAAGAGTGGAATAGTTCACAGCTGCTTGCTGTGGGTTGTGTCCCTTGGAGCACCCTTTAAACACTTCCGGCTGGGCCACACATATGTGACTTCTACAGCAGAGCTCTCCACTTATTCCCAGAGGCAGACTGAATTGAGAGAAAGTGTGTGGTCACTGACCATGCAGGCTGGTCACTGGAGAAGCTGCAATGCTGAAGGCTGACGGGATCTTCTGGAAGCTGAAGGCAATTGCTGACATCTGGAGACTATGTGTTTGCGTTCCAAGTGTTGGTCATCAGCCATGGGTATGAGAGAGATGTGTGCTGAGGGTTGAGGTTTGAGCAGAGAGAAAGGTGATTCTACTCCCGGTCTCACAGAGGGCTGATAGCCCTGTGCCACGAAAGCAGGGTCCTCAGCTGGGTAAATGAAATTCTAGAATTGAGATTGTGAATTTAATCTCACTCTCCATGACAGATCTTTAAGCTACCCTTTCTCATCTCTGCTCATTGTTTTCTCTGATCTCATTCCTCAACCATTACTTCAACTATGTGGCCAGAAAGGGGGGAGCAAGACTCCTTCTCTAAGGCAAGAAATATTTTCTTTCTTGTAATTGATCTCATGGCCTCAGGAAAACAAAGAGTTGGAAGACTGATAAAGGAGAGATGTCCTGAAGGAGTTAGGGATGCACACGTGTGCAGTCTTTGTAAGAGAGTGAGCGGCAACAGAAAGTGTTCTCTCATCCCCTGTGCTCAATACAAAGCAGATTGTTAAGACAGAGCCATGCGACAAGTGAGACAACATAAAAGAAAGTGGTTTCAACAAACCCAAGCAGCCAAGTGCTCACAATAAATGTGAATGGATCAAAGCCTTTATATTAAAAGATAAAGACTTTCATGTTGAATTTTAAAATACCCAAAGCTGTGTGGTTCTTAGAAGAGAGATCCAAAATAAAATGACATACAAAGGTTAAAAATAAAGGAGTGGTTAAAAATATATCAGCTTCCTCTCCCCACCACAAAGGAGAAGGGCAGTAGACAACAAGTGGGACAGCTGCCTGGCCCGTCCTCCATGTGCAAGAAGTAATTGTCGAGAAAATGATGTTTCTTGGCTCTGTACTCAAAGTAACTATGATGGATAGAATGTAGAAGATCATGGCCCAGTTAGATTGCTAAGGCAGATTCCACATTAAGGCTTCTCTTATATTCATTTTTTGGTCCCTCCTTTCAGAAAGTAGGGAATACACAGAAGTCTCTTGGGCGTATCATTCTTTCTTCTCTCTGCTTACAAAAGCAAAGATGTTAAATTAAAAACAACCCAGAAGCCTCCCTCTGCTTTTTCCTATTACTACCCTCAGAAAATAGCTTCAGGCTGTCCAGTTTGGAAAAGCTTCCAGGCAAGAGGTCAGATATGGGGCATAGAACTCCCCTCTTTCTCACCATATGTGTTTGTGTGTGAGTGTGTGTGTTACTTCTGAGATAATATCTCATGTCTCAGGTATCCTGGGATGGTCTTGAAACCACTTTGTAGCTAAAGATAACCTTGACTCCCAATTCTTTTGTCTCTACCTCCCAAGTTCTGGGATTACAGGCATGTAATTATATATTCATAATTCTATGAGCCCAAAGAAGGCTCAAAACTTTTGTTTTGTAATGTTAAATTGATTCATGTCATAAACAGTGTTAGAACCATTGAGTGCTATAATTTCAAAACTATAACAAGCCAATGACCTGGGTGCTACAAGTCCTCACAGGGCAGGGTTTGAGGTTCTGTATACTCTCACAGAGCTGAATCATTCCTGTGGTCTGCAAAAGTAAGCACAGATGTCAGCCCTATCAAGACAGGACTATGGGCGCAGGGCTGAGGAGGAGAGAGCCATGGTAGAAAGGAGCATGTCTGTAGTCACTCCTGCTAGCTCCCAAGCTTTACTGGACAAGCTGTGTTGTTAGATGTAGATGCCAGTTTTCATTTTTGTTCTACAGGGACTGAATTTTTAGGCTGAGGGTCACAAGATAAAGAAAGGAAAGGCAAGATAGTTCAAGAAATGGGTGAGGGCCAAGAACAGGTCAACACACCAAACCCAATCTCACTCGCCTAGGTACAGCTCTCCATTGACCTCAGGTGAGGCTGATGGAACCCAATTCCACCATTTTGCACCTACCCCTCTATGACGAATAATGTGACCTGAAGTGTACACCTCACAAGAGGAACGTTCTCAGCTACAGCTTCAGCATCATGCCTCCCTCCTGCTGCTTTGCTCCCCACAGAGTCTGGTGGTCTCAGACTCTAACCCTCTGGAACTGGAAGGCCCAATAAACCCTTCATTCTATAAGTTACCACATGCAACATGTATCCCCAGATATTCCAGACTCACTCATTACACCCACACATAGTTCATTATTCTATCTTCCAACTCAGTCCTCTTTCTGAGGCTCTAGGATTAGATCACTCTGGCTTTGATCTGGAAGATAGGGCTCCTTTTACTGTGGCTACAGCCCTGTAGGCTTCTCTTTTTTATTAAATTTTATTTTTATTGAGCTCTCTATTTTTCTCTGCTCCCTTCCCTGCCTCTCCCCTCCCCTTCAATCATCTCCCAAGGTCCCCATGCTCCCAATTTACTCAGGAGATCTTGTCTTTTTCTACTCCCCATGTAGATTAGATCTGTGTATGTCTCTCTTAGTGTCTTCATTGTTGTCTAGATTCTCTGGGATTGTGATTTGTGGACTGATTTTCTTTGCTTTATGTTTAAAAACCGCTTATGAATGAGTACAGGTGATAATTGTCTTTCTGGGTCTGGGTTACCTCACTCAAAATGATGTTTTCTAGCTCCATACATTTGCCTGAAAATTTCAAGATGCCATTATTTTTTTCTTCTGTGTAGTACTCCATTGTGTAAATGCACCACATTTTCCTTATCCATTTTTTGGTCAAGGGGCTTTAGGTTGTTTCCAGGTTCTGGCTATGACAAACAAAGCTGCTATGAACATAGTTGAGCACATGTCCTTGTGGCACAATTGAGCATTTTTTGGAATATATCCTGTAGGCTTCTTAAGAGACTTAACAGAAGACAATGAGAATGCTGTCTTTCAGGTCCTAGAGGACTTCATTGACTGCATAAGCTTCTTGCTTCTGGCTGGTCACAAAAGTCTTTGGAATACCCCAAAAGTAAACTATAGCCAGACTTTCTTTGGATGGCTGGTTCCCAAATAATGATATGGAGACTTCTTATTAATTATGAATTTTGGCCTTAGCTTAGTGTTGTTCCCAGCTAGCTCTTATAACTTAAATTAACCCATTTATATCAATCTATGTTCTGCCATATGGGTCATTACCGCTCCTCCATACTGTATGTCCATCTCCCTCAGTGTCTTGCTGGCAAATCCAATTCACCTCAGATTATTCCCAGAGTTCTTCTCTCTCCTTGGAAGTCCTGCCTATCCTCTCCTGCCCAGCTGCTGGTCATTCAACACTTTATTAAACCAGTCAGTCAGAAGGTGCCTTGGCAGAGACACATCTTCACAGTGTACAAAAAGGTATTCCTACAACGTTGGACCTTTGAGTAAAATTCAAAAAGAACTTGAAAAGTGCTTCTATGACTATGTTACAGTGACTGTCATTATTCTTCTGTGGTCATCTCAGGCATCTGGAGGGACACAGGACACCAAGTGAGTTCTTTAGTACTCTAGCACCTTGGCCAAAATGGGTGCAGCTGATGATCACGATGACAGTGAGTCTTTCCTGAGAGTCGGTCTCTGTGATGAGGGCAGGTCCCACATGTTCACATTCTTCTCCACAGCCTCAGGATGGGGGGGGGAGGACTAGCAGTGCATGTTTTATGAGAGTGATTCTCAGCCCAATCTGGCTTCCTAACACTGCACACCACTTGGCAGGGGGTGGGGATTATGTTGAGGAGGAGGAAGTAGCCTGACCTTTAGCTCGAGTTGTCTGCTGGCTGGTGCTAGCTCTGGGAGCAGGAAGGAGCCTAAGTTGAGCTGGTCATACTGGAACTATGACATCATGTGACTCCTAGGTGCCACATCCAGTATTGGAAGCTTATAACCTCACCCTGCTTCTCACTGTTCTCTCTGCACCAGCACAGTGTGTATAATAAGTTGTGCTGGACCACTTAGGACATGTCAGCATTAGTGATGTCATACTGGACCACTGAGGGCCTATCAGCATCATTGATGGATGCTGGACCACTCAAGACATGTCACCATCATTGATAGATGCTGGACCACTCAAGACATGTCACCATCTTTGATGGATGCTGGACCACTCAGGGCATGTCAGCATCATTGATGGATACTGGACCTGCCAGCATCACTGAGGAGCCAGTTCAGTCACTGGTTTACATTCTTTTAGTCACTTTTCCTTTCCTTTCCTCCCCCAAGTAGCTCATCTAGTGCTGAACATGAATTTCTGTTTTATCTCTATGTCTTCATACCTAGGTTCTTTTTTATGGACTTTAATTTCAGTTTTATTTTGCTAGTGTATATTGATTATGCATAATAATGGATTTTATTAGAACATTTTAATAAACATATGGTGTATTTGATCCTATTGAACCCATTATTCACTCTTGTTCCCTCCCACTGCTCTTCCCAACTGGCTCTTTACATTCAATTTGTGAGTGTGTACATGTGTGTATGAGTGTGCATGTGTGCATATGTGAGGGTGTGTGTACATGTATGTGTGCATGCATGTATGTGTATATATGAGTATATGCACATGTATGCTATGTGTGCATGTTTGTATGTATGTAAGTATGCGTGTGTGTGCCTCAATGTTGCTAACATGAGCAAAGGTGAAGGGCTGCTTACAGGGAAGGCACCTTACCAGTGGTTACAACGCTGAAGGAAATATCTCCCCAATAAGGTTCTTTTAGTGATGTCTTAGTCCATTCCTTTTCTTTGTCCTTCTTTTACTTTTAATGCAAGATCTTGTTTTTAAGATCTATGTATTTCGGCAGATGATCTGTACACACAGTCCACTGTACCCCAACACCTGAGCAGTTTGCTAAAGTATGATGTCAATATGACAAAGAGCATGCAGGAAGAACCTCGGAGAGAACATGAGGAATGTCCCCCAGGGGTAGCCCTGTCTGCAGGGTTCCTCCCTGGCCTACACAGTGATGGAGACAATTCAACAATGTCAGCCAGAAAAGGGGTGGGGGCTGGAAGTCACAGCACAGTGGGTCCTGACCCAGTCACAGCTGCCCAGCAAGCATATGCCTTCTAGGAAGCCTGTGTGACCCCGCCTCACGTTACCGCCATCAGCTGCACTTCCGGGCTCAGTCGCATGTAGCATGATTACTCCAGAGCTGCAACGCATTGCCCTATGGAATCATGGGAGTACTCGCCAAAGGTCATTGGCACAGAGGTTTAGGCTACAGAGCCACCAAGGATGGAGTGGGGGAACTGGTCATCGAATGTGGCCCAGTCTTCTGTTTGCTCCTTGTGGCTTCTCTCCATCTGCACCAGACGAGGGCAATGGGCTGACTTTTGAGTTAATCAAAACCAGTTTCATCTTTTACAATTGAAATTTCACAGGTCATCAGCCTACCCCATGGCCCACTGCCCTTGGAGAGAGTGGGAAACTAATTGGAACCATATGAGGCAGTTTGATTAGAAAAGTGAATGTGGTTTGGAGCTAAGGCCTGGAATCCTGTCCTTGGTGACTAACTTGACCTCCCTTCCCTTAGCCCAAACCCTCTGGAGATGAAGCTGCCTTGTGGCTGGGGGAAATTAGCTCAATTGAAGAGGTGAGGGGTTACTTATCCCCCTAGCGGCCAACAGTGTTCACCCCAGAAAACAGCTGAACTTGAAAACCCCAGCTTATCAGTAGGGCATTTTCCATCCTTTGACCGATGGTGGCTCCTGCCACTAACCTCCAGAGCACTGAGTAGTTGGTACTGAATCGTGGGCACAGCTGTAGATGAGATGCCACAATATCCAAATATCAAAGGTCAGAGTCTACTGAGAAAGCCTAGTCACGCAGACAAACAGCTCTGGCGACAAGCTCATCGGACAAGGGAGAGCCAGGGTTCTTCAGATCAAAGTTCACCTTCCTGTCTAGTGAAGCTTCATACACTTAGGCTACTCCCACACACACAGCTACTCAGCCGCTTGGGCTACTCCCCCCCCCCCCCACACACACACAGCTACTCAGCCCCTTGGGCTACTCCCCCCACACCAGCTCCTCAGCCCCGTAGGCTACTCCCCCCACACCAGCTACTCAGCCCCTTGAGCTACTCTCCCCCAACTTTGCAGCTCCTCAGCCCCTTAGGCTACTCTCTCCTCTCCAGCCTTCTACTTGCAGCTGCTTCAGTTTGGTGAGGGAGAAGGAGAGAGAACTTGAAATGCCTGTGTCTGGCTGATTCCATTTAGCATGATGGTCTTCCATTTCATCTTCCATTCCCACTTTAGAGTATTTACCCTAAAGACTTGAAACCTCTATGTTGAAGAGATGTCTATCCTCCCCATTTGTGGGCAGCCCCATCCCAAGAGCCAAGTTATAGTTAGTCCAAGACAAATGCTTTCTGTAAGGTCCCGCTAGTCCAGGATTCAGAGTGGGGAGTTGGCGAGTGGCTGGGGAATTGTCTCCAGCTGCCTGAGCTGTCCTGATAACCTGGTTTGACTTCTCATAAGCCAATCGCATAGCCATGTCGAATGCAAACCAATAATTACCTCTAACATCGTAGGCCATAAGGGCCATGTGTGTCAAAGCCAGGAGAGGCTAAAACCAGACGAGCATGTAAAATAGAGCCGCTAAAATACTGAATGGCCCTCTTTATAAAACCTCTTGTTAAGCACGCTGCTCCAAGACCCCCAGCTACTATTGCTTTTTTTTTTTTTTTTTGACTTAGTGAGGTGATCTACCTTTCCCCCACAGACCTCTCCTGCAAACTGCTTTTCAATAATCCCCACACAACCTGCTGGCAGCCACATTCCACATAACAATGCAATCCCCAAATACATCACCTGCAATTATAGCTCTCGCTTTGATGGAAGCCCAATCTAAAGATAGAGAATCTCAGCCTAATTAAGGCAGCTCAAGCTCAGACTGATAAGGGCCACCTTCATTACAGCTCAAGTGAGCCGCAAGCAGCCTGAAAGAGTCAGGAATTAGCTGGGAATATATTCAAGACATTTCAAAGCAGGTCCGATGCAAGGCAGGATTCCAGGCTCTGTCTTATTTCCACGGACCCATTAGCAGGCATCTCACTTCCTCCTGTATGCTGAGAGAGAAAAGTCTCAGCCTTGGAAAGCGACAGTGGCAGGAGATGTCCCATATGTGAGGACGATTGTACCAGGTCAATTGGACGATGCCGTCCCTCCTTACAGGACTCTAGTTTCTTCCTATTGCCTTTAGCACAAAATTTCATTTCCTGGCCTCAGTCCTTGGGGCCCAGCCATGTCTCGTTGCTTCCTTGTCTCCATGACCAGGCTCAACTGCCACATGGAATTACTACCAACTCACACAGTCCTTGGAGTTGCCATTCTCTCCTTTTGCAAGGCTGGCTCTTCTTTTCAGACCCAGTGTCACCTCCTAAGAATGATGAGCCTCCCCTTCTATTTTCAGTAGCCATACCCCCCTCCTCCTTCATCCCACTTATCTCTGCATGCAACCTCTACTTTCCTTTTCCAAACTTTGCCTTCCTCCTGGTGAGGGTTGGGAGTAATGCCAGGCAGAAGTGGAAGGAAGAGGGAGATCTAGAAAAATCCATGACAGTGATGGAAACTCCTATCTAAGATGTCTCTGTCTTAAGTCCCCCAAGGTCCTCTGAGGACTGACCTGTGTGTAGGCTAAGTTCAGACACTAGCTAGAGATCAGGCAAAAATCCAGAGCCCAGTCAGTATTGTTACTTTTTTTCCATCCAATCAAAATGATTGGTTCTCTTTCCCTAAAGGATTATAGGTACCAGCCAGTGTCTTATGTAGTATCTGTGTTTCTAGAAGTTTCTCTCAACTGCTATCTGTATTTTTCCTACTGAAAATAAAAGAACTGCCCTATTGTGGTCATTGTTTTAAAGTAATATTTAGAAAAAAAAGGGGGTAAAGCTAGTTGGTGTCTTATCACATACCTCTTCTCCCCATGTTCTCTAGACCAAGAAAGAAACTTCTGGAACCACTCAGTCATTGGCATGCTCAACATGTTAACTCCGTGTTTACAGGGCTCACAGGAATCTGAGCCCCAAATGGTAGTTTATGGAGAGGGAAAGAGTGGCCATTTCTTATTCCAATTGAGTTTCTGAAGAAGAAGATAGAAATCTTAATAGTTTTGAAAGTGGTAAAATCTGATAAGAAAAGCAAAGATTCAACCAATCACCCTGACGTCTCTAACAGCTTGGTGTATCTGAAAATTAATTTTATCCCTATGAATGCATATATGTAAATGAGTGAGAAGGTGGAGAGATGAGCTCATCTATGACCAAAGATGTCGGGTCCTATGTTGACAGGATGGGAGCTGCTGACCAAGCCAGCAAATGAGACAACCATGTGTGTGGCCAAATCCCACTATGTTGCTCCTCCCAGCATCTAACACACTGCAGAGCACACTCTCCTACCCAGGGCAGCCTGGGATCCTGGTCTGCCAGCAACAGCCTGGCTCCTAACCAATGAGGGACCTCATGGCCACCACCAGAATCCTGGAGTAGGTCAGGGAAATGGCTTCAGAATCGTGACACCATCCTCTGTGCATTGCAGAATTACCCCAGGATTCCTAAAGCCTCCTCAACAGAGATCAATAATGCAATCTTCATGGAGGTTGCAGGCAGGACATGTTTATGATGTCAGGATCACTGTCTAGGGCCCCCTTCTTCATGCTGAGGGAGGCCAGGTGAGATAAGTCACAGCGGGGTTATGTGTCTGCGTGGCGTCTGTGTGATAGCGGCATTTGCTGCCCTCCCATGCTATTTCCTGTGGTTTCTGGGAATCCCTGTCACTCCCTGGCTGGGACTGTTTCTAGTCTCACCCGTGTCTATGCGTCTGTCTCCGTGACAATGTTTCTCTTCACATAAGGACAGCGCTCACATAAGGAACAGTAGCACCTCGACACAGTGTGAGCTTAGTGTAAGTCTACAAAGGCCTGTGTACAAATCAGGCCCCACCTAAAGGAGGTGGGGGCTAAGGCTTTATGTCTTTCCAGGAGACAATACTCAACCCAGTAGAGACGACACCTCACCCCATTGCCATGGGTTACAGTTCTGAAGCAAAGCTCGGCATCTGTGCTAGCTTTGGGGCAGTAAGAAATTAAGTACACACACATTGCCTTGTTAGTCAGGGGTGGAATCATGTCGCCTCTGTAGAAATTCGGGATATGTATGTTCAACACACATCCAAAGAAGGCAATTCTGGACAAAATTCCCCCATTGCCCCTTTCTAGACTCTTCGCGGGTCCTCTCCTGCCCACGTTGATGTAATGAAGTGGCTAAGGGATAGCGTGTGTCTGCACAGCTGTGATGGGAGAGGCATCGCCCCGTTGTCTCTCTGAATGCTCTATTCCAAATCCTGGTTCTGAACCCCTGTGCTTACCCTGTAACCTTGAACACATTACTCTGCCCTGTGAGCCTGGGGAGGGGGAGGATGAACTAGAACTTCTTTCCTAGGGCCGTAGCGGCATCAGCCAGTTCACCCACAGTGGGTGACAGTAGATACGTTGTCACTGTGCCCCCAGATGGAAGAGGAAACTGAAGATTGGTATTAACGAGAGGGCCCCAGTGTAGCTGCCCAGATGTTAGTGCGATGTGCAACTGGCTTTGAGCCTTCTCAATGTGGATGGCAGTCTTGTACCCGGAGGTAGGCACAATGCTATCTTAAGAGTTGGCCCAGTGTTCTTTAGAAAAATAGGGAAAACAGGTTCAAAGATGTTAAGTAACTTGTCTACAGACCCAAACCCGTACAGAGCCGCAGCGAGGTACCCAGCCACTTCACACCGATCTTGAACACGTACAGTCCAGGCACAAAGGCCTGTATTTGGGAGAAACAGAGGGCTGTAAAATGTGCAGAAATAAAGTTGCTCGGTCTCTTGGAGGGAAGTGTGGGTGAACCCCATCCTGTAGCCCCAGTCTCATTCCTCCTCAGGGGGTACACTCTCCCGCAGAGCCCTTTTCTCTGGCACCCAACAGATCTCAAGGCTGAGTCTGACCTTGAACTATTTCCTCATCTCAGCCCTTCAGAGAAAAGGATCAAAGACCTCACTTTTGGGATTCCTGAACTATTGTTGAGAGGATAACAGACCCTAAAAATGTAATTTCTCAAGGAACGCTTGGGTCTTGAAAATACACCTGTGTCAAGAGGCTGAATCATATCAAAGTCTTTCGAGCTGATCTTGAAAGGATTTCTGCGGCTGTTGTGGAGAGCTGTACCCAACAAAAGAGGTTGGGATAACTGTCCTTATTAAGCCAACTGAAGAGCAGAGCTCTGGTTTGCTCAGGTGTCTTTGACCCAAACCATTATCATAGTAATGGATGTTGTTCTCTCGGTAATGGCTATTTATCAGGTGCCTGTTTGGTGTCCTTCCCTGTTCTGGACTAAGCATCCAGCATCATTTTATCCTTTCTTACATGGATGTGACCCTTGCACTCAATTCCTGATATAAGAGGACAGACGATAGTGGCATCTGACAAACGGAGAACTGAGGATCAGGGAGGCCGTGACACTTGCCCAAAGGCACACAGGGTCAGGAGGCAGGTTTGGCTAGAGACTTGATCCTTTAAGAGGTGTCTTCAAGCATGAGCCCAGGATTAAATGGCTGTATGGTCTCACGGAGCTATCAGATGAGGACAGGGTTGCTTGTTTTCCTGCCTGCCAACAGCTCTTCCTTTCAAACAGCAGTGGCCAATTTCCTGCTCTTTCCTATGAGCCTGGGGTTTATGATAAGGGCTTCATCCACCAGCAGCCTACATATTCCCCATGGCTGAATGCTTGGCTCCCCTTGTAGTCAGAGGCTGCTCATTCATTCCCAGCTGCTTTGACCCAAAATAAGGAACTATATTATTTGCAATACTGCTTGGCCAATAGCTTAGGTGTCTTTCTAGCAGCTCTTATATCTTAAATTAACCCATTTCTATTATTCTGTGTATCACCATGTGGCTGAGACTTACCATCAAGGTTCTAGAATGTCTGTCTCCGGAGGCAGCTACTTGGTGTCTCACTGATTTTGCCTACTCTCTCTCTCTCTCTCTCTCTCTCTCCATCTCTAGTTGGATTTCCCACCTGGCTTTACTTTGGTAAGCTATTGGCCGAAAGCAGCTTTATTCAATAACCATTAAAAGCAACACATATACAGAATGACTTCCCACACCATTGCCTCATCTCTGATATGGGATGAAGAACTGGGTCCTGGAACATGATAAGGCTACCCTCTCATGAATGACATTTGAGACCTTTTAGAGAACACGAGGGGACACTTTTTGCTTTGATCCTTCTACCACATGGGGTGTGAGAAGCAGAGAAGAAGCATCTATGAGGAAGATGCAGCTGTTGGAACTGGTACACATCTGCTTCAAGGATGAAGTTCAATACGGTGACTAAGGAGTCAGGCTCAGGAGCAGGACTTTCTGAATCTAGACCTTGACTTGACTACTTACCAAGGGTTAAGGGTTGAATGTGTCCTCCAAAAGCACATGTGAAGTCCTCAGTCCCACCAGCAGGGAGGTGACCGTTGATGGAAATGGGATCCCCACATATCTAATCTACTCAAAGTGAGGTCATTATTGGGTTGACCTAACATGGGCAGCAGCCTTGTAGAAGAGGAAGAAGAGACAGACAGAGAGAGTCCAAGACAGAGAAGAGAAATGGCAGTGAGGGCAGAGACTGGAACTATGCAGCTGGCCATGAAGAAATGCTAGGGATTTCCAGTGTCCCTGGAAACCAGAACAGAGGTGCAGCCGGCTGACGATGCTAAGGTGTGAGAACTTGGACCCACTCCACTCTGACCTTTGCTTTGGATCCAGTCCCCAGAACAGTGAGGAAATCAATTTTTGTTGTTTGTGCTACCCTATCAGTCACTCTTAATGATGCCCACTGTAGGAACTGCATGCTGTGGAGCTGTGGCCAAGTCATTTGCCTTTCTATACTTTGGTGTTTTGTTTGTCAATACACAATACCCTTCCAGAGTTGTTCAAATAATAAGCAACTCGTGACATACTGGGCAAATGCTGGGCACATGGTGAGTGTTCATGGATGGTCTGTGCTTCTTGCTTCTAATTTCAATTTTTCATACATAGGGATCACTACTTTTATTTAGTTCTCAGCTAGGTTATACAAAGAAAAAGATTGATAATTGCTGTTATGGGCTTTCTACCCCATTGGACTACAGAAAAGAAGAGGGGTGGCCTGCCCCTGCTGAATAGTCCTGTGCATCCCCTCCCCCATCAGCTTCACTCTGGGGCTGCCTGCTACTCCCTGATCTGGGGTGGGGTGCTGAATTCTCTGTAATCCTCCTTCATGCTGGGATAGTGTGAGGGACTCACGATACAAACAGATCTCACCATCTATGTATAAACAGTCACAAGGTGAGAAAGCTCATCTCTGTTACAGATAAAGAATAGGTAACTAACTCTCTCCCACTGAAGGTGTCCTGGATACTTACCCCGTCAGACATGTGTCCTCAAGAACCATGAACTCTCAGCCATTTGACCAAGTTGCAGGGGAGACCTTAAAGATCCCCCAAACCATCAAATCTTGGGCACACACACTCAAGTAGAGCTTAGCACTAGGGAAGTGCAAACTTGGTTAAGTGGAGAACCAAAATTCTTTAGGAGATAGAGTAGCATGAAATCATCCCCTGGATCTTCATACTATTGTGGGAAATTGTTACGATTTGCCAAGTTCTAGTTCTTGCTAAGCCTTGAATTTCTCGGTGGCCAGCCCCTATCACTCGGCAGGTAGATAACACTATTGAGTGAGCAACGCTCTATGCTATGAGGACAGGCACCATGCCAACCCAGGCATTTCCTCCATAGCCTCTGCAGTTAGAACAGCCAACCCATCAATGTTCAAATCCACACATCTACTCAGCCAAGACCCTCAAAGCAATAATGCCTTTTCTACTTCCAGGAGATAGCTTGGTTTCCCCAACATGGCTGAGCATGTTCGTCAAATGCATGGACTCCTCCAGGCCAACCAGAGAAGCCTAGGGAGCCAGTCTCATGCTCACACAGGTGAGTACAACAGGCAACAGACTCAACATCTCCACGAGAGAGGCAGTGTGTGTGTGTGTGTGTGTGTGTGCACGCGCACGTTTGAGGCTTGTTCTGGACAGCAGAACTACACCTGCAGAAATCAGAGATGCTTGGGAGGGAACCACGATCAAATGCTGACCCCTTGGCCCCTGTGACCAAGCGTGTGCACTAGCATCTGCTACCTTCTTAGACGGGGATCTTGGTATAACGGTTGGTTTGTTTTTAAAACTGATTCAGTCTTGTGACTGATAATGAAGGTCTGTTGATACACCCAAATGCAAACTTTTAGGAAGGTCACCTTCTCAGGATAAACTATTTCTTTTTCCAGTCACTTAAACTGTGAGTCCACATGACCAAACTTGACAGGTGGGCATATGGGTCCACACAGTACGTGTTCACATGTACAACTCTGAGCAGATCAGAATGGAGACATTATTTATTTTTAAATGATTTTATTTGTTATTTTTGTTTATAAAATGTACATGTGTGTATCTGTGTGAATTTATGTACACCACATTCATGCAAGTGCCTTTGGGTGCCAGAAGAGGGCACCAGGACTTCAGGAACTGGAGTTACACGTGGTATGAACTGCCTGGTGTGGGTTATGAGCATCAAACTAGGGATGTCTGCAAGAGCAGTAAGTACTCTTAACCAATGAGCCATCTTGCCAGCCCAATAAGATTTCTAAAATACAGGCAATCACTCAGAAATGGGTTCTTTTGCATGTGTGCCTCTCCTTGTCTTCTTAGCACGTCCTACATATGCTAATGTGGGCCCAGTCTTGACCAGCATAGTGATTAGATCCTGATAGTTTGTGATAACTATCTCAGAAAAGAAACTGGAAAAGAGGGTTGAAACCTGCCCTGTTCCAAGTGTAGCTGGGAGATGGGTCTAACTTTCTTTTGTGTTACTATAACAGAATGCCAGAGGCTTGGTAATTTACAAGGAGGTGGTTTTTGCCTTGTGGCACTGGAGGTTGAGTCTGAGGTAGAGGGAATGCCTCTGATGACAGCCTTTCTGTGCTGTCATGACATGGCAGAAACTCCACAGTGGAGAGAGTACCAAGTTGAGGCTTCCTTCCCCGTTCTTGTAAGAAACTGACCTTAGGGAGCCCCATCCTCATGGTTTCATCTAACCCCAACTTAAGTTACAGGCCCCATCTTCAAATGCTTCCAACCCATCAATTTGGAATTAGAGTTCCAATTCATAAACTTTCAGAGGACACATTAAAGACAGGGCAGTCACCAGCTCTGGGATTCCATTGACAGTCTTCTGATGCACACTGTACTTAAAACCATTTAAAGCCAACAGCCTTTTCAACAATCCTCAAGTGCCCTAACATGGTTCCATCTCCCGATTCCCCAATTATGATTAAGTCAGCAGTTCTATGCACAGGCTCCCAACTACCCAGAAACCACATGAGAAGATAACATGCCTAACACAATGAAATTGCACTGAATATCAATCATCCCCAGTTGCGCTGTGACCGCTTTAAAACCAGAGTGATTCTGCTTGCATTTTATCTAGAAACAAAGGTGCCACAGTCACTTCCTCTAGCTCCATAGCCAGCATCCTACCAGAGCATCACACAGGATTGGCTTGGTACCACTTGCTTTTCTGATTATCCCTAGTGTTTGATGTGAGAAGAGAGCGTAGAGAAACATTGTAAAGATTTGCAGAGGCCTCTGATTGGAGAGTTGGGTCTGGGCTCCACGTGTCCCATCCACATCTCCCACAGGCGAAGAGGCAGACACGAGTTGCCAGAGAGCCCCACATGGATGTGGGAGACTATGGCTCCAAGCAGAGGTGCCCTGAGCTTTGAGTGTCTATAATGGAAGTGCCCTTTAATTATTCATCAACATGAGGGTTTGACACTATTTATAGTATTAAAGTTAATCATTTATTTAGTATGGTTTCTCCAAATGAGTTCAAGCTAACCTTTATCATGTTCATTAAGTAGCAACTGGTAATAATTAGCACTTGTTCCTTTTCTGTCTCTCGGTTAGACCACAGCTATCCCAAGGGCAGGGCCAGGATCTAGTTGGCTGTTTCATCCTGTGCTTGGAGCTATCTTTTACATAGTAGGTGTTTAATGCATATTTATGGATTGAATGCACTGGTTTAGACATTTGCTTTCCATTTCACATCCAAAGATGCACAGACAAGATAGTATTTTGTGATTTAAGTTCAGCTAGGTTAAGTTTCCAAATTCAGGCTACCTTCCATGCCTCTCAGTGACAGGCTCTCAGATCTTCTTGAGACTTTTATGCAGGGAATTGGGATCCCCTTTCACCACTAGCTAAGCTGTGTGACTTGGACAAGCATTGACTTAAACCACCAGTCAAGAAGTCTCCATTTGTGGTATTTGGATCCCCTAGACATCTATGCTCTGGGACAATGAAACCCATGGAACTGTTGGCATGGATGTGAACAACCCAAGTATACACTCACAGCTGATGAGAGGCAGCTTTAACCAGTTTCCCTAAGGACTGCATAATAAAAAAGAGTTAGGAACCCATCTCTGTCTCTTTTAGAATTGGGATAGTGGTAGTAGAGATTAAATTAGGCAGGCTTTGCAAGGAAATCAAAGATGTTTGCCCATGGTTACCCCTTCCGCTCACACTTCTTCTGGGGTTTCCTTTAGTACTCCTCTATTAAATCACTCTCTCATCTCTGTCCAGGGATCCAAAACCAAATGTCTCCAATGGTCAGGACTTACTCTTGCCAGTTGGCTCGCCACCATGGTCCATTTCAGCCTGACATTCAAGCCCTTTCCATCTTGAAACAAGAGCACAAAAATGTAAAAAAAATCTTTGTTATATTTCAATACAAAATCGTTTCTACTTGCTCTTGCTTAAAAGGCTAGTTTCAGGGAACATTTAAGAATGAGAAGGCAAGTGTTGATTCTGTTGGCCTGATTTGTACAGAGCAGAATATGTGTGTGAATAGATACTGGGTCCCATAGACAAAATCCCAGCTGGGCAGAGGCAGGGTAGACCAGTTAGCCACTGTGTGTCTGCACGCATTTAGTGAAAGTGTTATATATCCCAGCCTTCCTGCCTGTAGTCAACTTTCACTGGATCTTCTCTTCAAGTCCAAACTTTTCTACTTCTAGACTCACTGAAAATACAATGTGACATGCTTGCAATTCTAGAAGGGGTGGGTGGAGGTGAGAGGACTGCAAGGCCAGCCTAGGCTATGTAGTAAGACCCTGCCTCAACAAACACATACATAGGCAAATTGAAGAAAAAGATGAATGAAAGGAAAGGGAAGGAACAGTAGTGGAAGGGAAGAGAAAGGAGAAGAAACGGGGGCTGTTACTAGAGGAGGTGATACTAGAGAGCTCTGCTGTGTTTCTAAGGTTATTGGCTGACGTTTTACGTAAGTCATCAACATGGCAAGCCCAGAAAAGCCAGCTACTTACAAGAGGATGCATTTTGATTTTTGCAAGCACTGATTTTTCTAATCACTAACATAACAGGGTTAAGTTATAGTGTGCAGACATGCTTCAACTCCATTATAACCCTGTGGCCCAGAGCTTGCTTCTCAATATGTATTGTATAGGCAACTTGGCTAGGAGCTTATTAGCACACATTCCAACTCAAGGACCTTGGGGTGGGGCTTGAGAAGTCGATTTGCCTTTCCCACGCCCTGAAAAAAAAAAGAGCAGGACAACTTATTGATGCCTTCCTTAGGGATGGGTGATAGAATGACTGTAGATATCCCATAGTCCAACTGCATATTTAAAATGGAATCTTCAAAATCTAACACAACCATTCTTAAAGTCCGTCCCCATAGTAACAGCAGCAGCTAGAAACCTCTTGAGCTCCAAGGCTAAACCTACAGGTCCCCTGCAGCACCCTCGGGTGACTCCAGAGAACACTTAGGCAGGGTGATACACAATGAACTAACATACAAGTGTCCCATAGAACTGGCGAGCATCCACTGAGGGCAGCCATGAGCTCAGCCAAGACTCAGACATTCTCCTTTTGGGCTTAGACTCCGTTCTGTACTGTTGTACTGCTCGAGTTTCACTGGGTTCTTTCACTAGTTAGCAGCCTTGGGGAAAGTTTGGTTCTGAAAACCTAGGCTCGAAGCAGACTCTCGGAGACCAGAGGTAACTTACTGGGGTTAATCCAACCACTGTGACTGCAAACATGATGGGGAAATACTCTATTTATCGGAGGACAAGAATGAGATCTTCCCTGAACCCCATCTCCACAACTCTGGGGAAAGCACTAAAACAACACTCAGGTGTGAAACAGATTATGGCTCACAGCTGGAGGCAAAGAAGTGCAATTCTATCCAATTACACCAATTTAATTGGGTGTTAAAAAATATCTTCGGTCCCAACAGTAGTTCTTTGGCCAGATGCAGGGAAGAATTGGTACCTCTATTTGTTAGGAATTTTGATTTCGGAGCTGGAGAGAGAACGTGAGACTTACTACCCAGAATACCCGAGAGTGGGTTTCATCTTGACCTTGAAAGAGAACCTGAAACCTAGTGAGGATGTTAAAGATTTCAAGGCTATTCTCCGGGATTTGAAAGAGCGCAGCTGGAAGCAGACAGCTGCGGATTCTCTCAGTCATAGACTACCGGAGAAGCACATAAACTTTGTATCCTACCACTCAGTTCTCACAATCGATCCTCTCAGATACATCTAAAAATAAGCAATCTAAACGTCTAATTCGAGGAGAAAAGTCAGGAGCTGTCTTAGTAAGCGTTTCTATTCTGTGGAGAGACACCACGACTACCGCAACTCTTGTAAAGGGAAACATTTCATTTGGGCTGGCTTACAGTTTCAGGGATTTAATCCCGTTGTCATCACAGCAGATGGCATGGTGGCCAAGCAGGCAGCCATGGTTCTGGGGAAGAAGCACAGACATCTTGATCTACAGGCAGCAGAAGGAGACTGTGCCATGCTGAGTGTAGCTTGAGCAAAGAGCCCTCAAAGTCACCTTCACAGTGACGCACTTCCTCCAATAAGGCCACACCCACTCCAACAAATCCGTTCCTCCTGATAGTGCCACTCCCTTTGGGGACCACCACAGGAGCCTTGCACTGCGGTCGTAACATGGCATCCTCTACAGCCAGATGTCCATGAAGAATTTCTTAATACACAGGGAAATGCTTGTGATGTAATGTTACATAAAATATGTGGGGGAATGGACTGGGGAGATGGCTCAAGAGTGCCTGCCACACACGCACGAGGACCTGAATCCAGATGCTCAGTGCCCATGTGACTATGTACATCTATAATCGTAGCTTT
Source organism: Arvicola amphibius (assembly GCF_903992535.2). Taxonomy (NCBI): domain Eukaryota; kingdom Metazoa; phylum Chordata; class Mammalia; order Rodentia; family Cricetidae; genus Arvicola; species Arvicola amphibius. The sequence continues at coordinate 195,455,157 of NC_052047.1, read as the reverse complement.
GGGGCACAGGGACAGGAGGCACTGGTGGCTCACTGGCCACCCAACTTAGCTGCAACAGTGAGTTCCAAGTCCAGTGAGATCCTATTTCAAAAAATAAGGCAGAGAACTGATTCAGGAAGACACCTAACATCGGTCTCTTGCCTCCACAATCTTTTGTACACACCTGTGTACAACACACACACACACACACACACACACACACACACACACATACACACACAGGGACAAAATCATTTCAAAGTATACTGTAAACGTTATCTATGGTGGTTTGAATGGAATTGGCCTCCATAAGCTCATGAGAGTGGCACTATTAGGAGTTTCAGACTTCTTGGACTAGGTATGACCTTTTTGGAGGAAGTGTGTCACTGTGGGGGCAGGCTTTAAGGTTTCCTATACTCAAGCTCCATCCGATGACACAGACCACTTCCTATTGCCTCCAAGTCAAAATGTAGGACTCCCAGCTTCTTCTCCAGCACCATGTCTGCCTGCAGGCCAACATGATGATAGTGGACTACACCTCTAAATGGTAAACCAGGCCCAATTATGTTGTCCCTTACAAGAGTTGCTGGGGTCACGGTGTCTCTCCACAGCAATAGGAACCTTGACTAAGACAGTCCAAAGGGAAAAGAAGGGAGGTAAAACTTTAAAGTGATGTCTGTTTAATGATGAATTAATAGTCAGTGTTTTTTAGAATTTTCCTAAATTCTGCAACTCAATATTTTTTTTCTTACAGAGAAATAAAAGCAGATAATTAAAAAAAAGTCCACATTTTTAGATGTGCCACATTGGTCTGAATTGGTACTGGAGAATTGTCTGTAATCTGTCAATCATGTTTTAAATAAACATTGATTGGCCAGGCAGGAGGTAAAGGTAGGAAAATCAGACAGAAAGTAGAAATGATGTAATGAGAACAGGAGAATTCTGGGAAGGAGGAAGTTGATTCTTCCTACGCCTGCCCAGACCACTGAAGCAGCAGGATGTGATCTGCCCCACTGAAAAAAGGTACTGAGCCACATGACTGACATAGATCAGAAAAATGGGTTAATTAAGATGCAAGAGTTAGCCAATGAGAGGCTAGAGCTAATGGGCCAATTGGCTTTATAACTTATAGAGATCTCTGTGTTATTTTCTTTGGGGCTTGCCGGCTGTGGGGTACCGGGCGGGACAGAAACCCAAACAAGCAGGCCTGGCCCCCATTCATGTTACAGAATGGCGCCTACGGGGATAACTAATCCACATAAAGCCTTACCTCTGCACCCAGTGTTCTCAGTTTTGTTTTGCTTTTCCCTGTGGCCTGGCACTCTCTGCCTACTGCTCACTCCCTGTCCCTGTCCCAACTGCTGTGGCTCTAGACCACTTACTCCAGCGACCCCGAAGCTGCACTGATACCCAGTATTTCCTCAGCTCCTTATGCGATCCCAGCATGAAGGGAGCAGTTAGACTCGAGTAGCTCAGTCACCTCCTGAACACACGTCAGCAACCGTGGTTCCAGATCCGGTAGATCCATCCCACCCAGTTCATAGACATTTCCAGAAGTCCCAGTGTTCTGATGCTGAACCACTATTATTATCACAGCTACAGCATTAGCTGTGTCTCTGGGATGCTCTCGGACTCCAGCGTATTCTCTGAGCTGACACAGGTACACTTGTTTTGAATTCTAGCAAGGCCGTTAGTGTAAACAAACATAGATAGACTGTATCCAGGAGCTGGAGAGATGGCTCGGAGGTTATTCTGCCAGAAGACACAGCTTTGGTTCCCAGTACCCAAATGGCAGCTCACAGCCACTTATAACTCCAGTCTCAGGTTTTGTGCTCTCTCTTGACCTTCATGGACACGGCATGGTGCATGTACATTGGTGAAGGCAAAACACCCATACACATAAGACTAAAAGAGTAAAATATAAAGTAGCAAATTATTTGTTTTCCAGATAAGCAGTGAATAATTTTTAAGGATAAGGCTAGCCCATATTTTACATGAGACATACTGATTATAAAAATGTGTTCCCTGTTCACCCAGAGTGTAAATCCAAGCAGGCAAACGTATTTGATCTGACACCTGGGTCAGAAAAGGGCTCATCCTTGACTACTTTAGTTTCCCTTGTGCAGTCGGGGCTGTACGCTCAGCATAGCTGAGCTATTGACTGTGGGACCGATTTATCCAGAGTCACGGGGAGGCTCTGCTACTGACAGGCCTTGAGGGAACAACATGCAGGATTGCAGATGAAGCCAAAGGACAAATGCTTCTTGGCTGCATCGAGTAAGGATTCGGGTGTCACTCAATGGTTCTCTGTGTGTGTTTCACCCCTCTGCTGGTGTATGATGCAGGCATGGTCACTGGCTTTCTTAAACACCATTTTTTCCCTCATCTATAAAATGCAGATACTGCATGTCTGTTTTGAAATTAGTCTAAGAATTAATCGAGATCATGTTTATAAAATTCTTAGCATAGTGCTTGGGTCAGCATTCCTATTATTATAAAAGATTTATTTGTTCCAAATATATCCAATAAGCAAATGGCTCACTGAAGGGGTCTCCTGTTCCTCTCCCAGTTGCCTCCCAGGCTCCTTGCTGGCCACTGCAGCATGAGCAGACTGTGGTGACCGGAGAGAGGAAACGGCTGACAGATGGGAGAGATGCTTCTAGGACCAGAAGCTGAGACAGTTTAAATAAGGTGGCTCTCAGGTCCAGCTGGTGGAATTTTGCTCAAATCACAAGCAAGTGGCTGGCCCTTGCAAGAGGATTTTACACATCTGAGTGTGGTCCCCTGGCAAATCCAAGAGGTGAGTGCCAGGGTCCTGGCAAACGCTGGGGTCTTTGATCAGTCTCAGCTGCTAGAACCAAGGACCAACACGGCTCAAAGGGTGTCACTTCTCTTCAAATTCCTGCAGGACAGAGTCATGTTTTGTATTTCTTCCTACCCTGGGGCAACTCAGGATCACCATGTCTGGCGCTACCCTCCCTCCCTGCCAGAACAGGGAAACACTAACCAGACTTGACTTTTCAGTTTTTCAAAAACAAATTTGAAAAGTATCACCCAGGACAGGCTCCGCCCTCCCCAGTGTCAGTCTGCCCGCTCACTGCGGTACTCACAGGCACACCAGCTCTGGCCGCTGGCAACTTTCTGCTTAGATCATGACAAGCTGCCGTGCAGAAAGAAGGAGGCCACATAGATACACTAGGCACTGGGCACACTACACAATCCAGTATAGACCTGAAAATGGGGTTCCAAGAGAGTGGGTTCCAGAAACTGTTGGCTTGGGTCATTCCTGTAAGTTCATCTTATGCTCTGGGAACAGCGGCTCCACTGGGAGCTCCCAAGACATGCAAAGGCATGATAAATGGAATCCCCCAGCTCCCATCACTGTGTGATGTAACTACTTGGTGGCTCAGCCTTCATGAGTCTCAATACCCCATTCATCTCCTGTGATATGGGAACAGGAGCTTTGTTCCATTTTCAGAGGCTAAGAGAGCCAAAAGATCTCAACGCAAAGTGCTTGGCAGTTGGAGATGCACAGAGGACAGCTTGGATGCTCCTGTCATTCACCACCTTTCTCTGCTAAGAAAAGGGATCTACCAGCTGTTAAGACAGTCATAGGAATGAAGAATTCAATTATTTCCATCCATTCCACCAAAACTAAGCCAGGAAGGCAGCTTGCAAATCCACGATACACACTTGCTATCAGGATAGCCTGTGTTCCCACAGTGCAGCTGGGGTCTAGTTCCAGGGTTCGTTCTATACAGAGGAAGGTAACCTTAGTAAGCTGGACATGGCCCTGTCAGTGGCTTTCCAGTGGTCAAGGTGAAGGTGCCCATTTGTTGAGTGTGGTTTAGAGCTGGAGTTGACCATCTTGACCTTTTCACTTGTTGAATACCCAGATGAGGTGAGACCACACTAAAGAGGACAGAGGTCCTTTTCAGAGACAGAGGTCTGTGGCTCCCCCCTTGGTTTCATTTGACTTTAGGAGCACATCTGATAGGCACCTGGAGAAAGCCTTGTCATCTTGAGTCAACCTCAGTGAGCCTGAATATGTGTGAGATTTCACACGTGATTGCGGGAAGAATGAGGCCATAAAGCAGGAGAGGAAAAGTATTCACATTCTCTGTGATGCTTTGGGAGTTTTTATTTAGAAAAAAACAAAACCTACGTCCTCAGGACGTTGTAAAGAAGGCCCTCTTTCCCCCTGTGTGGTATCGAAATTTGAACATCCATAAGCAGGAGAGAAATCTGGTCCTCATTGTTGTGTTTGGGAATGCTTACCTGATTCTTTTAACAGACATTCTCTATTTAATCTACCTACTAACATCTCAGCAAGACTGAGGGAAGGATTGAGTTTGCACACTCTTTCATAATTGGTTCTACATGATATGAAATTTCTAATCCACTTCTTAGTGTCAGAAAACCAAGAGCTTCGAAAGCACGGGGGTGAACATCTTACAATTGTGTTGAGTTTTCATTTTCTGTGTTGACTCTCTGATTAGCACAAATTACTTGATAAAGACAATTTTTAAAGTGGTGCCATTAAAGATTGCGGACAGAGAGCCACAGCCATAGTGCTCATGTGACTGGAGATCAGGCGAGAATGAGTGGACAGATTGTTCGGAAGGACAGCCTCGTGTCCAGTGGTCCCCAACTCCTGTTGGCTACGTGTGTTCTTCTCAGGGACCTCAGCCAGCTGTAACCAGGCTGAAAGTACCACTGAGAAACCAGCCAAGAGAGCCTCGTGAAAACCATACAATATACTAGACTTGACTAAATAGTTACACTTGGGATTTTGTTCAGTAGCCCGCACACTCTTATCTTCTCTGTTAATAACAGTTCAAAGTGAGATTCAAGTGACAAAAGGTTTTCTCCAGCTCCATAGTTAAGGTGGGATGGAGGTGGGATTTTTCATTCCTCATCCTAATTTATCCCTGTTCGATAATGCTCTTGCACATTGTAAAGATTTGTCACTAGTATTAGTTTAATAAAATGCTGATTGGCTAGTAGCCAGGCAGGGAGTATAGGTGAGACAACCAGACTAAGAGAATTCTGAGAAGAGGAAAGGCAGATGCAGTCACCAGCCAGATGCAGAGAAAGCAAAATGAGAATGCTGCACTGAGAACAGGTACCAAACCAAGGGGCTAAACAGACAAGAATTAGGGGTTAATTTAGGATGTAAGAGCTAGTTAGTAATAAGCCTGAGCTAATAAGCCCAACAGTTTATAATTAATGTAAGCCTCTGTGTGTTTCTTTGTGACTGAATGGCTGTGGGACCAGGCAGGGCAGAAACTTTTGCCTACATGCAATCTCAAACTTCACTGCCAAAGTGACTATCCAGTTGTTTAGTGTGTAGAATCTTGAGCCAGGTTGTTTGAGGCTGAGTTCCAGCTCTCATGTTTTGCAAGTTAGTCTTGATTTTCTACTCAATTGAATTAAGAAGTACCTGAAAGGATGTTTCCAAAAACGATTGAATCCTTTTGGTTCTGTGCTAATGAATGGGTCTATCTAATAGTGGCAATGTGTGGGGGGTTGGGTAAAATATAGGAATTGGGGCATGAATGGATAAAGCAGATAGATTACTGGGGTATGCTTTTAAAGGCCATGGCAGGCCTTCCTATACCCCTCCCTCTGTGAACTGCTCTACTGTGGCACACCCTGCTTACAATAGGACTGACACCTCCAAAACAGGGAGCCATAAAAATAATTTCTTCCTTTATTTTTTTCTCAAATATTTGGCCAAGACAACAGTCACAGGTGCTTACTTGATCTGCTCACACATTCTTGGTTCCTTTATCTCTAACAGTCAGTAAGGACACCAGGAGCTAGTCCATGGAGATGGAATTAAGAGAGAAGGGGGAGGGACGTTAGAATTTCATGTAAATGATCTTGTATGATAGCTCGGTGATGTAAACAATCTTGTATGATAGCACAATTAATAAAAACTCAGAGACAAAAATTGGGATTCAACCTGAAGATCAGAAAAGCAGAACAGCCAGCCACTGGCTCTTGCTTCTACCTCAGTTCAAAATGGCGATCCTGCCTCTAGGAATCTCAGAATGAGACTGTGTCAGAGCTGTCCCCTCCCATCTCATATTCCTCTCTAGTGCTGGGATTAAAGGTGTGCACTACTACTGCCAGGTTTCTATGGCAAACTAGTGTGGCTACTGGGATTAAAGGTGTGTGTCACCACTGCCTGATGTGTAAGGCTGACCAGTGCAGCTGTTTTACTCTCTGATCTTCAGGCAAGGTATATTTATTAAAATACAAATAAAACATCACTATATCCTGCTTAGCTTTTTGTCAAGTTGACACAAACTGAGTTACTTGGGAAGAAGGAGCCTCAATTAAGTCACTGCCTCCATCGGATTGTCCTGCTGGCAAGTCTGTGGGCATTTTCTTGATTAATAATTGACGACAGAGGGTCCAGTCCACTGTGGGCAGTGCCACCTGGACAGGTGCTCCTGGGTTATATAAGAAAGCAAACTGAGCAAGACATGGGGGGCAAGCCTGTAAGCATGTTCCTCCATGGTCCCTGCTTCACTTCCTGCCTCCAGGTTCCTGTCTTGAGCTCCTTCCCCGACTCCCCTAACATCATCCTCCATGGTCCGTGCTTCACTTCCTGCCTCCGGGTTCCTGTCTTGAGCTCCTTCCCCGACTCCCTGCCTCCGGGTTCCTGTCTTGAGCTCCTTCCCTGACTCCCCTCAGTGACGGAGTGTGACCTGAGAGCTCCGGGTTCCTGTCTTGAGCTCCTTCCCCGACTCCCCTCAGTGACAGAGTGTGACCTGAGAGCTCCAGGTTCCTGTCTTGAGCTCCTTCCCCAAGTCCCTGCCTCCGGGTTCCTGTCTTGAGCTCCTTCCCCGACTCCCCTCAGTGACAGAGTGTGACCTGAGAGCTCCGGGTTCCTGTCTTGAGCTCCTTCCCCGACTCCCCTCAGTGACAGAGTGTGACCTGAGAGCTGTAAGATGGAACAAACCCTTCACACCCCAAGTCACTTTTGCTCATGGTGTTTTTGCCACAGCAATAGAAACTTTAAGCCGTATGACTTAGAAATTATTGGGCACACATGCATTTAGATTATTCATACTTTCTATCCTACTAGGATTTCCTGGCATGCCTTGATTTTCAATCTTTTTTAAAGTGATAGACTTGGTAGTGATGATACCTGTGACAGAGATGTCACCGGATGAGGACCTCTGCTTCCTAGAGCAGGGAAGTGTGGGGAAGATGCTCTGTATCACAACAGTTTTACTGAATCTTCCCTGGTTCACAAAAAATGAACTGTGATGACAAATTCCTCCGTACTTGCCCGAGAACCCCAGCTAAGTAGAAGAAGCTCAGCTCTCTCCGGGACTTCATAATATACCTTTCTGTGCAAATAAAACACTTCTTAAAACAGCATCACAACTTGGGGAAAGATGTAAAATAAATAAATAAATAGTGACCTGGATGGGAAGAAAGCCTGAGTGGTTGCTAATGGCAACCCCTAAAGCATGGACCATGTGGAGATTAAGTGGCGTTTGTATTTTAGGATTTTATGGTTGCACAATGCTTGGATCTCTTAGCATGGCTATGCATTATCTGGTCCTACAATGTGGAAAGACTGGTCCCATGCTTCCATGGGCACGGTCATGCTCTGTGGAAACTGCTTCTAGAACCTTCTCCACAGAACATTCTTTCTCTTTTGGAAATGACTTCGGCTAGGAAGCCCTCCCAGGTGGAGCACATCAGCCCTACTTCCGCAGGAGCTGCTGCTTGCCGTAGCTGAAGGGTGAACTTTTTCACTTCAGCCTTATTGATCCACCCACCTGATAGCTATACCGTGAGTAAGACCCAAGAGAAGGCCTGGGGAGCAAGGCAAGCAAGCAAACAGCACAGGTGAGGGGCCTGCTTAGACTGAGCATGTCTTTCATGGAGCCCAAGAGCACAGAACCAGTCCCGGCCTCCTGGCTTGTCTTTATGACCTGCGCTCTGGTGGGACACAAGCCAAGGGAGCAAATGACCGCTCTAGAGACCTGACCCAGGCTGAAAGGCCTGGGAAGGCTTCTCGATGCCTATGACTTTTGAGCTGGGAACGGGCAGATGAGCATGCACTGATGAGGGGAAAGGCCTGAGAGGAAGCTGAGCACCCAGGCAGGCACTGGAGAATGAAATGACTTAGTTCCCAAGGACAGGAGAGCGGGCCAACCTTTGGGAGCCCCGGGGCCCAAAGAGCAAAGATGAAGCGGAAGACACAGGATGGGGCCAGGTCACGTGGTGGTTTGAACTTTCTTGAACAGGGTGGGATTTTAGACTTTTCCCTGAGAACAGTTCAAAGTTCCTGAGAATTTTCGCCTAATGGGCTTATCCCACTTTGCTCCACTGAGTCTGAATTGAACTCCTATTAATGGGAACCTTATGGTGATCAACCGCATAGCAGAACTGAGACACCCAGAAGAGAAGAACCTCTAAGCAAGGTGGCTTATGTCACCTCTCCCTCTCTCCCTTTATCTCCTGTTGTCCAGGACAGAATGTAAAATTTTCCCAGGGAATGTTCGGCAAAGGAACTGCGAACTAAGTTTACTCCCACCTCACAACCTTGCCCAGAGCTTCACAGGGGGCATCCGATACCACCACCCTGACCAATGAGACAAACACACTGAAACTGGGGAGCCAGCAGTGGGTGCAGAGCTGTCAAGGACTCCCTGGCACCCCCAGATACTCTGAGAGTCATGCTTTGGCTGATTGTCAGGGAAGACTCCCCCATCTCCTGCCTGAAATACATATTTTTAGGCTTAATTATGTGAGTTTGCTTGCCCTCAGCTCAAAATACTTAGATACAGGGGCATTTTAAAGCTCCACAGAAACGAAACTGTATTGAAGCCAGCCCGACCTCAGACCGAATGTCAAAGCCGTTGGGTTTTTCGGCAGAAACACAATACTTTTTATAGAATGGGAAGTCAATTGAGAAATCATAAAAAAAAAAAGTAGAGTTGGGAAGGGCTCTGAGCTTTCCAGGGTCAGGTCCCCAGAGCTACTGTAGCCTTGTTCCCTGTGGTGAAGGGTTTAATGTTTTGTCCACTCAAGTTTTAAATATCTCTACTGACGGCTCATTCCCGGGAGTGCCTCTCCGCAGGCCGCTAGATCTTGCTGTCAAGACCCTTCCTTGCTGTTCGGTGCCGCTCTCCGCGTTTGTCTTTGGCAGTGACATAGATGGGCATATGCGGTGGTTGAAACAAAAAGTCACACCTTTGCCTTCCCTTTCATTCCCAGATCCCCTCCCTACCTGCGGAAACTTCCAGATCTGGAAGGGAGAGCAGAGCAAGGAGGCAGAAGAAGGAGGGAGGCAAGCTGAACAAGTTGGTATTTGTTCTGGAAACAGCCTATTTCAAGAAGCCAAAGCCCCAGGCCTTGAGAAGACATTTTTACTCTGGGAACATGCAGGTTCCACGGAGCCGGGTTCACTAAAGCAGAAAGAACCAGCCACAGAGTTCTTTGGACAGCCCAGAGCTGAGCTGCCGCCAAACTGCCTCTTCATAGCAGCTGGGTCAGAAGGTGGCAGCAGAGGATCAGTCTGGAAGGCCCAAGCAGTACCGAGGACCCCAATGTCCCAACCCTCTCAGGCATCCCAATTCCTCTTCAGACACAAAGCTCAAGCCATGCCATGCTTAGGCCAGGAGGGATCTGCAAATCGAGACACTGGTCAGCTTTTAAAGACAAACCCCAAACATCCAAAAAAATTTAACACAGTCCATTTTCTACCTGAAAGCATCATGTAGACAGAATTTAATCCAATAGATATCAGGAGACATGGGGAGGGTCCCACATGATCTAAACACAAATTTACCCCTCTCATCCATGTAGCTGATTTTGAAGTGAATTCAGGATGAGGGTCTCTCTTCTGCTGCATTCTTTAGCATTTCCAGCCATCTCTGCATTTGCCTCTGGTGATCCCGCCCTTTCATTTGCTGCTCTTTTAAGAAACTTATTTGGTCGTGTTTGCATGCAGTCCTTCCAAAGCAGGATCCACAACATAAGCACTTCTGACTCAGAGCTGGCCTCCTGCTGGGGAGCCCGTTAAATGCCCTGCCCACCAGGGAGAGGGTGATATTTTTTATTACTTTCTAATGTCGGGCCCTGAAATGGCTTCGGTGATCAGAACGTTTCTCTGCCAGAGGAATGATGCCTTTGATTTGTGTTTTATTTATAAGGTCCATCCTGACCAAGTGCGAGCCGAGGATTTCCCCCAGGGCCCCAGAGTGCTGCAGGAGTGGAAAAGCCAGACAAAGAAAACAGCAACAAAACTTTCTCACCAAGTCGCCTCTTCGGAGTGGGAAACTGTCAGCAACACTGGGAACGTCTTTCTTTCTTTGAGAAGTCGGTGAGCTGAGAAAAAATGGATAGAAGAATCGAAACAAAACCATTTCAGTGGGTTTAAATCTACTTAAGCGACAATAGTCAATCACAACTATGCCTCCTTCTCAGTACCAGGGGCCCCAGTGGTGAAGTGTTTCAGAAACGCCAGCTACGAAGACTTGTGTTGTTTCTAAATGTGTTCACGGGAGGCCCAGCCCGAGGTGCGAGAGTGCTTGCTTCTAACTTCTGTTTGTTTTGTGTTTCCTTCTCTTCTTGAGTTAGCACGAAATAGAAAGGGTGAGGGAAGGGGTATAAATAAACCCTAAAGAAGAAAAAAAAATTAAAAAAAACTAAAAAAAATGAAATTCTCCCTGAATGCCCGAATGTTTATTTTTATTTATCTGGTTACAGGCAAGGATGCTTTACCATCTACAGGAGCTGCTGGATGAAATGAACCCTACCATGTAGCCCATAAAACACCAGAAACTCAAACGAGGAGTCGCTTCAAATCCTACCCACTTGCCACTGACCGGGGTCTTGACTAAAATTTCTTCTTTTTTTTCTTCTCTCCTCCCCCCACCCCATACTCGCTTGTTTAGCCAGGAGGTAATTCTGAATCCGTATCTGAAGTCCCTCACTGGTATTCTGGGGAGACATTCCTTCTTGTGAGGGCTCCCCTTAAAAACAGGAGTAGTTTCTGTACCCATTGAGTAACTTTCTGCACTGTGAATCTTTTAATGAACAGTTGACATGCCCTGAGACCGAAATGCTGATCCCTGTTACTAACAATTTTCACAAGCGTGCTTCAGAAACAAGCGTTCGCAGAGCCGTCAGAAGCCGGCTACCGTGTGCTATTAGACAATGCTCTGCTAAATCTCTCCTATCTCTTACGCAGAAGTCCCATGGGAACAAAGATGTTTATCCTGATTGTGTACAGCATCTGCAAGTACTGCTTTATCATAGGCCTTAAAGTTCAACAAGCAGACAGTATTTACAGTGTAAAGAAAGGTTAAGTGTTTCCTCTTATCTGATTATAAAGTCACAAACCAATCCGTCTTTCTCCTCCTCTCTCCTCCTTCCTCTTCCTTCCTTTTTTCTCCCCTCCCATTATCTTCCCTTCTTTCCTCCTCCCTCCCTCCTTCCTTTTAATCCTCCAGAATGGATGTTGTTGAGTTCTTAAAGCCATAACAAGTCACTGCCCCCTCAGGATAAAACATGAGATTATTTAAAATGACCAATCTCCACTTTCAAGGAGAATATTCTATATAATTTCAGCTAGAAAGGCAATATCCCAGATAAAAAATGTTGCCCATTTTTACAACAGAACCAGTTATGCAATAAGTGCAAACACTGAGTGAATTCCCCGCGACTTGACACTGAATGGAAACACTGAGGTGTTTCATGAAGGTGTCCCCTGGACCACCACCTCACTCCTCAGTTCACACAGAAGCCCCAGCACCTTCCTCCTGCTCCTTAGCAGCCTCTTGCCTCTGAAGAGCAGCTCTATTTTCAATCAGCCAATTTGGCATGTTGTGTTTCACAGTTTCTAAAGTTAACGCCAAACCCAAACAAAAATGTGGCTGGCGCAGAACCGCAGAAAGAGGACCCTGTCATCTGGTGTCTTCAAATCTGTTCATTAACAAAATTAGCTCCCTAGTTTGTGCCCCTCCCATTCTGAAGGCCTACCGTTAATTGGTCAACATGCAATTAGGCACTGGTAGCGACCAAGTTTTCCAGGACTCTAGCTTAAAGACAGTACTTTAGGGAAGTCTGGAAGCTGAGGGGAGGGCGATAAGGTGGTGCAGAGACACGTGACACTCTGTCTGCCCCCCCCCCCCCCCCCCCCCCCGCTCCCGCCACTCTACAGAGCAACGATGCCGTAGAGCACCAGGGCTGGTTCAGTCCTTGCCATAAGCAGAGCTGTTTTTCCAGGCTTCTCCTCCCTGATGCCTGCATGGGTTATGACATCAGTCTAACCAGCTGCCAGGGGTCTGCCCTTCCTGCTCAGTCAAGGTGCTCCCAAGGTTTAACTCACCATGCCCCTCGAGCTTGCCTCTTTTTTCAACCCGTTCTCATTTGGAAGTTTAAAAGGAACCAGGTTTCTTTCTAAGTCGCTTTGATTTCACAGTTTTGGTGAGCTGATCCATGAAACTGGAGAGTATGTTGGCAGAATGGAAGTGGGGAGGGAAAAGAAGAGGGCAGAGAAGACCATTTAAAAAACAAACAAACAAATATTTAACAACTCATTTTCCCCAAGGGGGCTTCAGGCCACCCACCTAAACCTAAACCTGACTTCCTGGGGTGTACGATCTCCAGAGCTCACATCCCAGGAAAACCTGCGCAGCAAGCAGATGGAATCTCCACAGATCCACTGTCAGTCACTTCTTTAAAGTCTGCCTCCTGTACCCCCACTTTCCACCTGACCATTTTAATTTAAAATTTCCTTCATCACCCTTAACATATACAATTTTCTAAAGCAAAGAGCGACTCTTTAGAGTCTCAATGTGCCCGTAAAATTCACCCTTTGAGATTTTATTAATAATCATAAAAACATCAGTGCCCATCAAGATCACTTCGGGAAGTGAGAGGCAATGCTTCCTGAGTGCTGGAATTGTCTGAGGCTGATGGGAAAGGGCAAAGGGTTGACACAAGACTTGATCTGCCTCCCTTGTCTCATCTATCACTCACTGCTCACCCATGAGGACACGCCAGAGCTTGCAAGTGGCACCCACAGCCAGATGCAGCTGCCCCCACAGGAAAGCCCTCCAGCCTCCACCCTGCAAGCTGTCCATTTATCTGTGACTTGAAGGGAGGCTTGAGAGCCCCCGGCACTACATATATTTTTACGGCATGAGGATGTGGTTTTTAGGAATCTGAGAAGTCCAGAATGAAGTGCATAAAAGGCCCAGTCAGCCCTAAACATCAGCCAATTTGCCTTCACTTGTGCACTGTCAGTTAAGAACAATGGACAGAGCCAACAGGGAAATGACCCCTGCTCCGGGATCTGTAGGTTGGTCCCCAGGACTCACCTTTCAGAGAAACTAGACTGTGTGATCATGCACGTCATCCTCCAGAGAAGCCCCACCTGTCCTGTTCACCTCGGACCATAAGCCTTACAATCAGACAACGCTTTGAATGGAAAAACTCAAAATCCTTAACGAGCAAATTTTTGAGAAATTTGCTGTTAGTTTCATTGTTACTTTGACTGAGTGTCTGACAGAGACAAGGTAAATGGGAGAATTATTTCTGCTATTCATGGTTTCAGACATTGCAATCCATCACAATAGGGAGGGCTCCATGGAATAGCTCACACCCTGGCAGGCAGCTAGGAGTAGAGAAACAATAGGACGTGGTCACAGTAAGCTATAGCTTCCGTGGGGTCCCCTGGTGGTTCGCATCCTTCAATCAAGCTGCACCTTCTACAGTTCCGTCACCTCCAGTCAAATGCTGAAGCCATCATTGAACCCCTCCAGTAGACCAGAGTCCTCACAATCCGATCCCCTCTGGGAACGCCCCCACAGGCAGTATGACCTGCTCTTTACCAAATTCCCTTGGGCAAGTTGGCAATCAAAATTAATCTTCACAGATCTAAAGAAATGGATGGTTTATACAATGCAATAACCCAATCAATAGGAGAGTTCCTGAACAGTCACATCTACAGATATTGCGGCATCTGTGGCTTCCGAGGTTTAATACTAAGATTCTAGTAGTGGATACTGTTGACTCCTGGCCAGATGCTGTGCCCACCCTAATAGTTCACTTGCATTATCTTAAGCAGTCCTCTAAGAGCTCTACACAGTAGGGACTGGTACCCTTGCCATTTCACAAACAAGGGAGCAGAAGCCCAGAAATATTAACTACCTGCTCCTTGGTTACCCTTCACTGAGAGGCAGAGCTCACTCACCCTAATGCCAGAGCTCCGGCTCTGACTGACACTAGAACCCTTCATTTTGACAGTGGCCCCACTTCCAGAATCAACCAACTCTCAGGGCCTGTCATCAAAGAGGAAGGATGTGACATTGCTATTACTCTTTGAGATCCCGCCTTCATTAGGTAAACAAGACTAGACTAGATGCACTTGCATTCTTCATTCATTCATTCATTCATTCATTCATTCATTCCCTCACAGAGGAACTTGGAAGTTGGGATGAGGGAGGGAAGAAATGTGAACAATAGGCCCAGAGGTGGCTTCCTCTCAAGAACAGGGAATGGTACACAGGATTTTGAGATGGCTTTCTATTAGAAGGGACCTTAGAGAGCCGATGGGGACAGACATCTCTAGTGATCTTCATTGTTCTCTATTCAGTTTACGACAATTATCCTCGATTCTGAGTATGCCAGGGTTTTCATTATTACCACAGATGGCATTCTGTGCCTGATAATTCTTTGCTGTGGGACTGACTGCCTTGTGAACCGGATGGTGTTTAGTAACATCCCTGGCTTCGACCTTCTACATACTGATGGCATCCTTCCCTGATTAGGGGCCAACAACAATGTCTCCAGACATAACCAAATGTACTCTGGGGACAAAATTACCACCTCCCCTTCTGTGGGCTCATATTACATTATAATACTTCTTCTGGAAGAAATATCCATGTTACCTTATGTCCCTTGAGTCATGATCAAAGGTGAAGTAAGCAAATACATTCATTTGACAAGTACTTAATGTACATTTTTTATTATAAGGCCAACTTTTTATTCAAAAGCTGTTCCACAGAGTGGAAATCCCTAAACATTTAACATCCCTAACACTTTCTCGATTGCTTTGTTTTGAACGTGAAGGAAGTGTTTGGAGAGAGACGTTATTAGCCTGAAGTGACGTCATTGGGTAAGGATTGGTGGAAAATGTGGGTTAGGAGGTTTACAGATATCACCTGATAATTTTGGGAGGAAAAGGAGAAACAAGAACTACCTAACACAGGCTCTGCTATTATTTCTGAAGCGATGACTACATCATGGAAAATTTTGGAGTATTATTTTAAGCAAATCTTCTGAAGTCCACTTTCTTTTTTAAGAGCATTTTATAAGTGATGACTTGAGGAGGCAATAAATAGCCTGCAGAAGGAAAACTGGGGAAAATTCACTGGTTGAATCACGTTTTTGAATGACTGCATCTTGCATGGGTACCAAGTGCTGTGTCTTGAATAATTTAGAAGTAAAGATGACGCATGGTGAAGAGCTAAGTTAGATGACTCAGACCAACTTCGGTGACAATGAAAGCAGATGATGTGTCTACCAGAAGAGGATGATCTGCTTGCTTCATGATTTAAGCCTTTGATAGGAAGACTAGAGACATGATATGTCTGGATGTTTGTAGTACCTGTGTAATGCACATATATGTGAGTTAACACTGTTTCATAGGTACAGCCTGCTCCAGAGGCCCTTCCAGTGAAAGACCCAAGCTCAGAATCAAGGATTCCAGGGCTTAGGTGGTTTGGGGTTTTCTTTCCTAGCACCTCCATCCACAGATCTTCTTTTGCCCTTATGACCTCTGCCCTTGTGACCTCTGCCCTTGGGCCCTCCTCCACCATCTTCTACACTTTGACCCCTGACCTTGGGTCTTCCTCCACCATCTTCTACACTTTGACCCCTGACCTTGGGCCCTCCCTTGCCATCTTCTACTCTTTGGTTCCTCTCATCTTCGCACCTGCTCCTTTTTCACCTTCCCCTCCTGCCTCCCCCCCTTGGCAACCTGCTTGCTCCTCCCCTTTTCTCTTGAGAACCCCAGCCATGCTTCAGTCTATCTGACACTCCTTTCCCCTGGGAACTTGCGTTGGGCCCTAGGTTTGCTTGGGCTCCTTTGTTTTCAACTTTTACAAATGTGTAGCTCCTCTCTACACAGCTCCAGTTCCTCTCACGCATCTGTTGCTGTTGTTACTGAAGTGTGCCTCTCCTTTTGTACTGCAAGCCCTGAGGAGCCTGACATCATCTTTTCTTACATATCACCTGTGGGCAGGGCCAGTACCAAAGTGGACAGCAAGTGAGTAGCTGTTGAGTGAACTGTGGGTTCTGAAATATGCGTCTGCCTGGTTTCACGAGGTTCCTGCCACCATTGTTTAGCCAGGCTGCAAGGAGACGACGCTAAGTCAAGCACTACATGGGTAGCACCTTGTTTAAATCTTAGTAAATCCTGCGAAGCAAATTCTGCTACTACGGACACCTGTGTCTTCCCGGTGGAGAAAGGGAGGCTGGGAAGTGAAGAGAAGGGACTTGATAAGAGTCGCGGGCATAGCTGCTGTGGAGGGAAACTGGCATTTGACCCCTTGTCTTCCTTTGGAGTTTCCCACTGTATTATTGCTGTTTGAATATGCCTCTGCCCCAAGCTCACGTACTGGGAACTTAATGTCCCAGTTCTTACCGTTATCGCGTCCAGAGGAGGCCGTTTTTTTTTTTTGTGTGTGGTTTTATTTTTTTGGTTTTTTGTTTTTGTTTTTGTTTTTCGAGACAGGGTTTCCCTGTAGTTTCTAGAGCCTGTCCTGGAACTAGCTCTTGTAGACCAGGCTGGCCTCGAACTCAGAGATCCGCCTGCCTCTGCCTCCCGAGTGCTGGGATTAAAGGCGTGCGTCACCACCGCCCGGCAGGAGGAGGCCGTTTTGCAGAACGGAAGTCAACATTAGATGAGATCTTGTGTGCAAGGCCCCATAATGGCATTTCTGGGCATCTGAGACGAGGGAGAGAGATGCAAGCCGGCACTCTTGCCCTGTCTCCCCATGTGCTGCTGTCCACCACGCTGGGGAGCATGAGGGAGGCCCTCACAGCTGCTGGTTCCCAACACTGACCTTTTCATCCTCTAATACTGTGAGCTAAATAGACATCAAGATTGTAAATTTCCTGGTTTGGGATATACTGCCATAGCAATAGAAGATATGGTAAAGTCTTTTATGCTGTATTATACTGTGTTTTGCACGTATTATAGTCTGTTCCTATCATGGACCCAGAAAACCTGGTAATGCCATGAGAGCTTTTGACTTTGCTCTTCATTTCTGGCTTCTTGCCTGCGTTTTTTTTTTTTTTTTTTTTTTTTTTTCTCTTAGGAATTTGAAATTAGAGTAGAGACTGTTATTGGTCTTTAATAGGAATAATTCTGGATGCCATGGAGGTTTTGGCTGGCTCCCTAGCGTTAGTAATTGGTACTTTGGCTTGCGGAATCAGTCTCATTATTTATAAACATATACCTCATGCATCCATACCTCCTTGCTCAATTACTCCCTCACTGAGACTGGATTAGAAGGCCCGCAGAGGCAGGAAATGCGTCTCCTGTTTCTATATGACTCATGGCATCTGGCTCAGTGCTGAGTACGTAGTGACGGCTCCCCTATTACTCATTTATTGCTTGATGACATCACAAGGATTTCCTTCACACAGTCACTGGGAGTTCAGAAATGAAACATAAATCAAACTAAGTCCTCGATGCCTTTGATGTCATTGCCTTCTGCAGAATTTGATCTCGTCTCTAGGGGAAACAGTGTTTTCCTAGAAACTCTTGTAGACTTCTACCCACCAGCTGATAAATATTTTTGTTGAGGGCCCATAGTTGCTCAGGACCTCCATGTTTTCCATCCCATTTCACTTGCTGGCTTATGGAAAGAGATACAGGCCCAGGTGGCGCTCACTCCAGCACTCTGTCCTGGGTATCTGTCCTGGGTATCTGGGTGATTTGGTTAACTCACTGGACCTGGGGTGGCTTTGCAGGAAGCTTCTTCATTAACACCCCTAAACACGGCATGTTCCCACAGCCCAGGAGCCTTTCAACATGCTTGGATGCTTTACCCAGGCATTAGAGTCTCATCAACAAGGGACCTGCAAGCTGTAGAGGTCTTCTAGGACCTCGGGAGAGCAGCGCGACTTCTCAGTTATGAAGCAATGGGTCAAGAGAGGAAGCAGCTAGGTAAACGGGAAGCACTGAATGAGGGTCCCAGTTAGAGGTCTTGGACAGCTGCCTCTACACCCGCCGAAACCAGGCAGACTCTCTGACAAGGAGACACATTGAAATAGTCAATGCATCGTTTCCAGTAGGACTTGCGCTGCTATTTGGCCTAATTAGTTGTGATATTTCGCCCTGCATTTGAGAAGCTTCTGTAGAGGACAGAAATAGTAATGTGTCTCCTTGAGAACAAAGAACAAAGGGTTTCTTCTCTCCCCAGAAGCTCTCCTGTCATTAGCAGCAGAGAGACTATGTCCGCTAACAGGAAAACCTCCTGCAATCCCTGGTTACCCTCTCCCCATAATTCCTCAGTAGAAGAGGAAGATGCTGAAGACCCGGGTCTCATGCACAGGTTAGGGAGGTATAGTTAGGGGCCATTGTAAACAAAGCAATGTTCCTTTGCCATTTTATGACAGGTGTGTGTGTGTGTGTGTGTGTGTGTGTGTGTGTGTGTGTGTGTGTGTGTGTGTAAGAGAGAGAGAGAGAGAGAGAGAGAGAGAGAGAGATGCCTAGGTTTGTTTCTCTATGTGCCCTCTCCTACAAAAGACTCTTTTAGACAGGATTGATAGAAAACTCAAAATAATAAAACCGTACACAAACCATGTTTGTCTCCCTGTCATGGGAAGTCAGCAGGAACAGGTCAGGGCCCACTGCCAACAGGATCTCAGACTCACTCGTTATTCTCTTTCTCTGAAATCGCCTCCCCGCCACCCCCGCGCATGGCTAGCTTCACTGTATAGTTCAAGATGGCTGTTTTATCTCTAACCATTGTTGTCTGCTTTCAGAAACGAGAGACGGGGTATGGCTCCTCTTCCCAATATGCCCTCCCTAGAATTTTGAATAACAGCACTTATATTTATAGCCATGGCTACAGGTAAGTCCTTACTGGCCTTAACTAACCTCCAAGGAGATAGATATGTAATTGTTATTTGGAGAAACAAAACACTCAGCTAAAAGTCAAGAGATCCTACACCTATTAAACATGAGGACACAAGGTCTTAGAGTCTTGGATAAAGTCTTTCTCAATCTGTGCCACCTTCTTCTGGCAACAGGGACGGATCAATCAATCTGTGGTCATAATGATAACCCAGACACCGCATGTCCATGAACGAGACTAATAATGCATAGAAAACTCAATTTGCATCAATCATGCTTTCTCTTCTGGAAATTCAGAATCAAGGTTCTAGGTGTTGCTGGCCTTTCAGCAGGAACAACACTGGTAGTGGAGACAGACATGTTCCGCAGATGCTTAGAAAGAAGGAAGCACGAGAGTCATGTGACCCTGGCCAGGCGAAGTCTGGAGTAATGGCAGCTCTGGTATCAGCTGCTTTTCTGGTTCAGGATCTCAGTTATGTTTCTTTCTTCCGCTTCGGTTAGATTCTTACCTGTCATGGCCTAGAAAAGGCTTCTCTTTCACTTTGGGCTTAGGCTAGTTTGGGTGGCTTCCTTTCTTTCCAACCAGATGAACCTGGACAATGACCTGCCTCTGTGTGGCTGGCTCTGGGTGTGGCCAGGTGACAATGGTTATCTCTGTAATCTTCCATCCTGTCTTTTTGAGCTTGTACAAAGTATACCTTTCCCCCTCAGGATTGTGGCCCCTGAAGCTGGCAAATCCATCAAGCTGACCAGCCCTAAGAGTTCAAGGTGCTCTTCTTCCTTCGTGACAACTTTTAAGTAGATCTCGGACATCCTGGAGATACCACACAGCGCCATGAAGTACCACAAAGGAAACACACAGCTGGAAGTATGAGAGCATAAGCTAGAGATCGAAGAGGCATTTAGGGATCGGTGGGCCATTGGAGCACCTCTGATCACCCCTAGTGTGAAGTTATTTCTTTATTTAGTGCCAGACCTAAAGGTTTCCACCATGCACCTAGCTTGCTGGTAAGGAAACGTTGTTCTCATAATTGCGCCTTAGGTAGAAATAAACACGCCGAAAGAGCGAGGGACAGCAGCTAACATACTAGATATTATGTCTATGACTGAAGGCTTGTCCTTCCATCTTTCAATTATTTAGTATCTGGAGAAGCCATCAAATGACTGGTGGACAATTTTCCTGTCATCTAAACCAGATTCCCAAGTACAATGATCTAGCTCAATTATCTGTCTCTCTGGGTCTCCATTTCTGGCTCTGTATAATGGCAAGGGGAGGGGGTGGACTTCCAAATACCCTTGCAATGTGGAGGTTATGGGAACCGCTACTCATGGAAAGGTGAAGAGCACCCAATCATTTCTGGAGAGAGAGGATTCAAATGCTGGCTATGTTCCTGACTGTACAGCTGGGAAATAAACACCCAACCCTAGACTCGCTATCTAACATGTAAATGAGGAGTAGTGGTAGCACCTCCCGCAAGGAGGATGCTCTCCCATGGGGCTAAATGATCACATTAAATACTCAGCAGTGTGTTTGACACATGGTATATGTGCAAGGAATGTTCATCATTCATGTTTCCCAGAAGTGGACCCATCTTGCCAATTATCACACCCATCCCCACCTCCATATGACATGCCCAGCACCGCACGAGTGACTCGCCATACTCAGTAAGTGTTGCTTTTGCTAATTACCTCTATGTGAGGGGAAAATCGAAACAAGGGATTAGAGGAAGTGACCAAGAAGGTGTCTGGGCTGTGAAAAATTACCAAGTTATTTTCCAAATAATCGGACTTGGCAAAAATAAATGAGAGAAAATGCCCTTAGCTAGTACAGCTCCCGCTAATTTGCAAATCCAAGTGTGTATTTCAGCGAAGATTCAATCCATATGTCTTCTGATCCTAACCTACAAAATTATCGTTTGAAAGTAACAATTTGATGCTTGCTAAACACCCTTGCCTGTTGGCTATCCCACAGATCTACTGACATGACAGTTGTTTGAAGGGTAAGCAGTACCAGTTGAGACCCAGGGTACCTCTCTACTCATAATGCTGTGAACTGAAGGGACTCTCTCCTCTTGGCCAGCAACGATTGGACTAGGGCAGTTATCTGAACTAAGGTGGCTGGCCATCTGTGGCCATGTTGGTCAGCTCTGAACACAGCATGATTTGAAAAGATGAGCTTCGCAGATCTATGCCTGGGGAATTTGAACAAAGCGTGGTGGAATAAAATTACCAGTGTGCTATAGGGAGCGAGAGCTGCATAGAGACATAAATGCTGGACTCTAGCCATGATGCTGAGTTTATTAGGGAGGTGGCCCAAATGCATTGACTAGGGATGGGAAAGGGGAAAAGTCAGCGGATCACGTGTCCACAGAGGGCATCCTTGCTGGAGAGTTCTGGGAGTCCCGAAAGCATGTGACCAGGGATGAGGGCAGGGGATACTTAACCTCTAGCTATGGCTTCAAGGCCACTCACAAGAACTCTTCATTCCCTAGAGATTCTGCCTTCTTCTGTGTGGAGTTTGTCTTAAGTGCTGACCGATAGAACTGGAATGTTGCAAGTGTTTGTAAAGGGAGCCCACAGTGGCATCGTGACAGCTTCCGTGAGAGCTGAGACTGGGCTGGAGACGACAGAAAAGAGCACAGGGAGAGGGACACGTATCTTTATTTTACTTCTTTTCCAAACATAATAGTCGCAATGTTTTCTAGATACCCCAAAGACTATCTTTACGACTACCTCTCTCATTTCCTGGGTCTGATTTGAGTGATGTGTATTTTCAGTGAAAATGCCCCTCATGCTCTCAGGCATTTAGACACTTGAGCTCTGGTTGGTGGCGCTGTCTGGGGAGTTTTGAGGGGCGTGGCCTTGTTGGAAAGGGTATGGCACCGGGTGCGGCTTAGAGAGTTTAAAGAATTGTGTCGTTTCTAGTCTCTCTTAATGCTTTGTGAGTTATGAAAGTGAGCTCCCTGCATTGTGTTTTAGCTGTCATGTCTTCTGCTCGATGCTGTGCCGTCTCTGCTAGCGTGGACTCTAACCCTCTGCAACCATAAGCCCAAATAAACTCAGTCCTCTACAAGCTTCTTTGTAGCTTGGTGTTTCATCGTGGCAAGAGCTTTCTGGTTCTTGTACAGAAACAAGAGAGTTCCCTTTCTTTGCCTGGACAGAAAACACACAGCCACAGAATCTCAGAAAACAGTTGCCAACTCAGAATCTCAGAAAACAGTGGCCAACTCCTCCCTCACCTCAACACGTCAGCAAGGGTGGCAAAGAATGGCAATAAACAAAGATAAATTCAAACAACAGAAGGGACAATCTACTGCGGGGATTGGAAGCATGCAGAGCTCAGCTAGGGACACACAAGAGCTAGTCATGAGGTCTCTGTGGCAGGCACCGCTGATGTTTGCCTGGGAACTGATGCTGTAAAGGGGCACTGCTCTTGCCTTTCGTGCTTACCAATTGGTTAAGGAGCAGTGGTAAGCATGACCAGTTGCCCAAATTCTTTTCCCATGACCACTACTTGGCTGTGCTACACAGTAAGAGACAGTACCTGCAGAATACTCTAAGAAGAAAATGCTCTTGGGAAGGAGGAACAGGGGAAGGACAGCACACATGCGCACACGCGCGCATGCACACACATACCTACTATACCCATGGATTTGGGAAACCTGCTGTGTAATAATGAGAGACTCAAAGATTATAACACAATATATAAGAAATACTGCAGAAGAGGTATCTGCATACAAAGAGCTCTGGGGACCCAAAGAAAGAGATAATAGGGGACAAGGGACAGGCGAAAGGGATTGGCTGAGATCCAGTTCAACCACAAGTAATTATTGCATGCCAGGCACTGTGCCCAACGTGACACTTATGCAGAGTCTGCAAAGATAAGAAAGAGTTTCCCAAAGACTGAAAGCAGCATCCTGGGGGAAGGAACAGCATGAATAAAATCACGGAGGTGTGAACCGGCGAAGGCAGGGACCATGGGCACAGGAAGAGAGTGTGCAGGGGAAAGAATGGGAAATGGGAGCGAACTGAGATCAGGAAGTCACAATGGGCTGTCCATGCCAAATTTAGGAGACTGACTGACTCCCAGAAACACTGTCAGACATGAAAGAAGCTGCCAGCGAGCTCTGGCAGATTGTGGCAGAGGAATCCTGAGCCCAATTATGGGAGAGACAATTCACTCGGGGCCAGAAGGTCAGCCAGTGCCTAGAACACTGTTCCAAGAGCAGTAAAATTGGCATTGGTGGTACACTGGTGAGCAGAGCTGCCTTCCAAGAGCAGTAAGGTGCTGTTAGATCATGGTGTGTGTGGGGGGTGTGTGATAATTATGGTTAGTGTCTGAAAGGTAGAATTGACAGGATTTGCTCAAATGGAAAAGAGACCATGTTCACATCCCAGGTGACCACATGTAGCAGTAATTTTAATGCTTTGTTATCATGGAAGTAAGAAGATCTAGTCTATTGTTCACCAGAAATGCAGTGGTCAGGGTGGTTCTTCGAGATGTTTCTCAGAATTTGACCAAGAGGAGAAGCGTGCCATGGAGACTCTTACAGGCTGAATTAGTTACACTTCCATCCCATGACAGAATGTCTGACAGAATCAAGCTGAAGGAGAAGGGTTTGTTTTTGGCTCACATGTCTGGGGGATTTCAGTCTCTTACAGAGGGACAGCTTCATCTTTGGTGTGGGATCTTGAAGCTGTCATTTCCCACATCTTGGCAGACCAGGAAGCAGGGGACATGGGTAGAAGCAGAGCTGAGCTGTAGACCTCAAAGTCACCTCTGACTCACCTGACCCCACAAACTCCCAGAACAGCCCCAGCATCTGGGAGCTAGGAGTTCGACATGTGGGTACACTCAGACTGAGAGCATAAGGAGGGAGACCAGTGCGTCAGGACTGCCTGTTCTGCAGAGCAACGCTGGTCCTGGTCCTCGCTGCCTGTGCTCTTAGCTTCACTCAAGGCCCTTGCACCTCAGCCTACCATCTACTCTTTTCTCCTCTCACATGCTGCTCCAAGCCACTCTGCTGCTTTCCACCTCTGGGACCTTGTTCAGGCATCTCACCATCTCGGAAGCCTTCAGTTGCCGCCACCTACTTCTCTCTTCCTTAGAGCTGACCAGAGAGTCTCGGGGACACTCTAAGGGGTGTGGTATTGGTTCTCCATTAGAGCAGCCATGGAAACAGTGATACAGGAAAAGCTGTTTGTGCTCTTCCCTCCAGAGATCCAAGAAAGGTAATGAGGTAATGGGGAGCTGGGACATAGTAGATAACACACACACACACACACACACACACACACACAGAGAGAGAGAGAGAGAGAGAGAGAGAGAGAGAGAGAGAGAGAGAGATCCAATTATTATCTGCCTATCTGCCACCTGGGATTTATGTATTTCATTGGGGGTGGGCTTTGAGGTTTCAAAAGCCCATGGCTTGCTCTCTCTCTCTCTCTCTCTCTCTCTCTCTCCCTCCCTCCCCCATTTCTATCTCCCTCCCTCTCTCCTTCCCTCTCTCCCTTTCTTCCTCCCTCCTTCCTTCCCTCCCTTCCTCCCTCCTACTTATGGGACAGATATAAACTTGCAGCTCCTGCTCTAGCACCATGCCTGCCTGCCTTCTGCCACCTTCCCAACCATGATGGTCAGGGGCTCACCCACTGAAACTGTCGAGAAACCCCAACAAAATGTGTCACTTTCTAAGCTGTTTTTGTTATGGTGCCCCTTCCCAGGGAAAGAACAGTAGCTAAGACAGCTTCTACATGGAAAGTATGTACCACAGACCTTACATCCCTTCCACAGTCTCCCAGGAGGGCTGAGGGAGAAGAAACTCCCCATTACAAGCACTCAGCATGCTGCAACGTGATGCATTAGCAGCTTAACTAGCATCAGCTAGGAGGCAGCGCTTTGCGCTAACCAAAGAGGGCTGTCTAGATTAGGCTGACTTGTGGGCATGCCTGTGAGGAATTCTCTACATGAGGCTGAGGTAGGAAGACCCACCTCGACCGTGGGAGGCACCATTCTGTGGCTGGAGTCCTGAACGACATAAAAAGGGGAAAGGGAGTTTAACCCATGTTCACTGTCTCTTCTTCCTGGATGAGGATGTGTCCAGACTCTAACGCTCACCGAGTGTCTTCCCTATCACGTGGTCCTCCTCTGGGTCTGTAAGCCAAAGTACTCGCTCTTCCATCCATTGTTCGGGGATTCTGTCACTGCAGTAGAGAGAGTAGCTCATGCATGTAAGTCATACATGTAAGTCACTGGAAACCAGTGTGTCTCATGGCCTATAGTTAGGTCTGAGCAGAGGATTGAAGACAGTCAGTGGGGACCATTTGCCCAAGGGAAGCAGTCATGACATCTGCAAGAAGATGATTCTGAGGCCTCAGGTTGAAGCAGAGACAGGGAGGAGGCCTCCTGTGATACTTCTGCCTTGATGAAGCCAACAAACCTGAAGACTTTCTACTTGCTGGGATCTCTTCCTGGAGACCCCACAGACAGCTTTTTCTTCTATGTAGAATATTCACAGTAAGAGAAAAGTTGAGTTAAAGACAGACTAAAAGATCACAGAGTTCAGTCTATCCCATTTTCCACCATCTAGTTCTGCAGCTGTGAGCAAGTCCCTCAATTTCCCTCAGTTTCTGCCAGTGTGGAACAGGCACGCAAGGTCACTCAGTAGAACTACGGGCTGGTGGGAGTTAAAAAGCAACACAGTTGAAGTCAGGCAAATAGACATCCCTCTTGCTGTTAACAACCGCCCAGGCTGGGGTGTGATCGTCACTAGACAACATTCGCACACACACACACACACACACACACACACACACACACACACACACACCCCACTCTGGAGACGGTTGTCTAACTATTGTTCATCTGAAAACTATCCAGCTCTTCCCCCTGGGGCACGATCTACTAGAGAGTGAACCTGGGACTATCATCTCTCTCGCTGTAGCAAACCAGAAGTTTTTGGGCCTCTCCCAAGTCAAGAAAAATAGCGAGAGCGTAACGCTTGCTCAGCATTTTAGTTGCAGTGGGGACACGTGCCAACATGATATGGATCAGGGACTCAGGGGAGTTTTCAAGCCAATAACACACAAATGAAAATAAAACAAGTTTGGGCAAGCAGCCTGGGATGCTAATGTTATGTTCAGTGTTATGAGCCACCTTTCCCTGAAAGTGATTGCCCCCAGAGGTACAAAATAGAAAACCAAATAATTACTCTCCCAAATTAGAGATTTTAATCCCAAAGCTTGAAATCTAGCAAATGCCAAAACTGGCTTTGCCCTGGAACTCCTTTGAACTCTTATTTGGTTGTAAATTGCAGGCTCTCCTCATTTATCTCACTTTCCCTCCATGGTCCTGGAATTTCTACTTTGTTTCCCTGGCAAAGACCAAATGTGCTGGGTAGAAACGTTTGCTCCCCGTCAGTGGCTCTGAACACGTTGCAAGGCTTTCCAAACTCTAAAGTTTCATCCTGCTCCACAGTCCAGCTCATCTCTCCCTCTGCAGCTGTGCCAGAGAAGGACTCATAACAGGAAGTAGGCAAAGATAAACAATCAGACCCTAAAATACCTTAAACGCAAAAGCAGACCTGGGAGGAAAGTTCTCTTAGCCAGAAAAACTGAAAAGTCCATTTGGCTTTGTGAAGGGAAAGGAACGCGCTGAGCAGCTGTCGGGTCCCTCTGGGCCTGCTCATCCCTTCCCCAGACAGAGAGCTGATGTTCCCGTATAAACAGAAAAGACGTGGGCTGAGCCCTGGGAGTGGAGAGACTGAGCAGGATGGCTCTATGAGACTGGCAATGGAGGAGGGGAGAAGCAGTGCCAGGGGAGGGTCCGATGAAGATTCCAGGCAGCCTATGGAGAGTTCCACATGGATAGGCAACGAAGAACTGTGGTAATAGTTCATACTCCAAACCTGCGTTTTTGGTCCATGGCCTCTGTGATTATAAGGAATTGCAAAGTAAAATTATTACTGTGGCAGGCACATGTCTCTGAACTCTGGACCATAACCTGCTTTCACTATTTAGTTTATATGCATATGTATTTGTGTGGCTTTGAGCATGTGGGGCACAAACATGGGGCTCAAGGGACAACCAGCAAGGGTTTGCTTCAGTCTTTCTGCCAAGGGATCCTGGGATTGAACTCAGTTCCTCAGACTTGCCAGAAGGTGCCTTTACTGAACTGTCTGGACGGCCTCTCAACCTGCCCTTCTGTTTCCACTGGTGGAGCCCAGCTTTCCTCTACACATGTGTTCTTACTTTAAGTTGATCTCCAGTGAGAAAATTAGCTGCCAGTTGGCACATCCCCACTTACACGGTCTCTGACGACATGCATACAGCCTTCAAAGCACCAGTCAGACCTGAGGTCCACCCCGACTCTGTGGAAGAACAGGGAAGGAAGGCTATGTGCTGTGTTTTGAACATGAACTGTTCCCAAAGAGGTTCATGCCAGCAGCATTCCGAGGTGGGGCTGCCTTCATATAAGGAAGTGATTGGACCATGAGGGCACCGCCTTCGTCAGCAGATTCAGGTAGAGTCCAACATTTGATATAGTTATTGGGAAGGGAAGGCAGATTCAAAGAGAAACTTTTCTAGTTGTGGAAAGTAGATCATTAGAGCATGTCCTCTGGACTAACTCATATCCTAGGCTCCCTCCTATGTCACTTTCTATCATTTCTTGGTCACCGTGAGGCCAGCAGTCTCTGCCACATGCTCCTGATGCCATGATACCTTCCAATGGTTCAGCAAACCTTGGGTACAATGAACCAAAATAAATATCTCATATTATCGATTGTCAGGTATTCATCTCAGCTGCCAAGAGTCAGTGGACCATGACGCCATACCATGCTTATGGTCCCGCCACAGTTTTGATGATCAGCATCATTCTGTTCAGTAGTACTGAAGTTCCTCTGAGCACTTGGAACTCATCCAAATGCTTTGCCACATGGACACTCAGTTCCCCAAGAGTGTCTCAGGTTGGGTCTGTCTTACTCTTTCTCCCTCCTCTTCACATAGCCTAACCCTTATCCTTAATTCCACTTCCTCTACGATGAGCTTCCTGGCATTTCAACCAGGTTTGAGCTAGGTCCTTGTCCCACCCTCTCCATCCAGTGCCTTATCTTTTTCCCGCTAGAGCACTTCTCACAATATATTACGTCTGCCTGGTTAAGAATCTTTTATTACACTATACTGAAGCCCCAAGGAAAAAACAACTATATCTCTTGGGTCCCTGCTGCATCCTTGATGCCTCGAATAGTTAATAATGAATAATAAATAGCAGTTAGGTAGATGAGTCCCTTGTAATCTTTAAGCCAAAAGTTTGTTTACACAACTTATCAAATGTCCTAACATCAAAACCTTGGAGAGCGGTACCCTTGGTGACCGTTCAGGCCTTAGAAGGGAGCTGGAACTGAAAAGAACACGGATATTCAAAGTTCTTCTCTAGAACTGTGCAGACAGCACAAGTCATCACTGACCCTGACAAACACAAGTGAAGGTATTCAGTTGACTTAAATTATTGAGAATTCTGTAGCCTGCTCTGGTCCATAAACTCTTTTTGCCTCCCTTCATAAAACCTGCCACTCCCAGCAGAAAATGTGGACAGGTTCCAAGACAGTGACCTTTCTCTGTCCAGGTCAGCCCTTCTCATTCCTTTTGGTTCCAGCTGGTGCCCTGGACAAGGCACAAGTCACTTCTCATTTACTTTCTGCCTAAACCAGTCTCACAGCGTTTGAACATCAGTGGGCTCCGGTGTCTGTGGTTTACTTCACACACAATATTCTGGCTTTGAGCGTTGACGCCAAATTGTTCACATGCTCAGAAGGAAAGAGTTTAAAATAGTTTCAGAAAAAAAAAAATGATTGGTGTCTCACACCTTCTTGTCCTTGGTGATTTATTTTAAACTGAACGACTGTAAAATCTAGGTGCTGTAAGGCCGACTATCCTCTGGCTTCCTCTCCAGGAAGAAACCACTTTGAACAAAGTCAGTTAAAAATTCTATTAAGTGACGGGTATGTCCAATGAATAACCATAATAATACATGGTATCACCTTCACAGATTTTGATTTTGATCTATAAAAAAAATGCCCATGAATATAACCGACTGTTGGTTTAGGTCACAAATCTCTCAGTTGGTTGTGGGGTCTTCTGCTCTGAGCTGGCTCAGTTTTCCACCACTGGTCTCTCATGCTGCTATAGGTCATAGGTGACTTGGTGACCATGTGGCTTGTAGTCTCCTCTCTCACAGATCAGGTGATCTGCAGGGTATATGAAGAGAGGAGGGGCTCTCGTCCTCCAATAAACGTGTACTTAACTCGAGCTGTGGGGCAAGCTCAGCAAGAGAGAGACATCTCTGGGCCAGCAATTTTCAGTCTTCCCTATTTCCTTCACATCTGCTAATGCCCAAGGCACTTGACTAATCACGAGTCAAGAGAGGGAGAAAGGTTTCGTTCTGGTGAAGTATCTCCTCCCAGGGGAGAAGAAGGGAGGAAGGACACAGGCATGTTTCTTTGCTCTGTCATGGCATCTTCTCCACACAGCTTGCTTTGTCAAGGGTTCACGGCTGACTGGTGAAGAGACATTCACATCCACTCTGTGGATGAAGACACAAACAGGCAGAAGACAACTACATCTAACAGGAATTAACACTGAGCAAGGGCAGAGCTGTGGTCTGGGCTCAGCTCTCGGTGGCTCTGAAGTGTGCCTTTCTAATTGTTCTGCTTTGTTTCTAAGCCAAGCACAGGCCAGTTGCTAGCAGGTTGCTAATATGAATTCAAGCCTTAATTAAAAAGAAAAAAATACACAGCTAGGCAACAGCTTCTGCCTGTATTTATTAAATACTTTCAAATATATTGCAAAGATTATTTTCATTTCAAGTTCAATGAAACCTCAGGTCCCAGATGTGGTTAACAGAATTTTTCTCCTCAACTCTCAAGCCCTGGTGTTCTTTATGGAAATGCGACTCAACCCCTTAAGCTCTTTAGTGGCATTCCTTCCCACTTATACAACAGAAGGGATATTTTCTGAACACAGGATATTCTGTTTCTACCTCAACCCTTAGAAGAGATAGACTTAGAACCTAGGGGCTCATCCCCACTTCCAGCTGCCTTTCTCCATCAGAGGGAACTCAAGGTCACATCCGGTAGGTAGTTCTTTGAGGAGATAAGAACTGATCTTCGAGGATAATAAGACAGCTCAGGAAAATGCTGACTTTACAGCCATGAGGACACAGGTTTCATCTCTAAAACCCAGACAGAGACAGCAAGGCATGGTGACATGCTGTGGGACAATGGTCTTATATTTTGTAAAGATTTGTCACTTGTATTTTAATAAAACGCTGATTGGCCAGTAACCAGGCAGGAAGTATAGGTGGGGTGACCAGGCAGGAAGTAGAGGCGGGGTGATGAGAACAGGAGAATTCTGGGACGAGGAAAGAATCAGTCTGCAGTCATCATCCAGACACAGAGGAAGCAAGGTGAGAATGTTTCTCTGATAAAAGGTACCAAGCCAAGGGGCTAACACAGACAAGAATTATGGGTTAAGATGTAAGAATTAATTAATAAGAAGCCTGTGTTAATAGGTTAATCAGTTTATGATTAATATAGACCTCTGTGTTTCTTTGGGACTGAACAGCTGTGGGACCAGGTGGGACAGAAACCTCATTCAACAGCGACACACACTTACAATCTCAGTGTAGGGAAGGAGGCAAGGACAGGTGGATCCTTGAGCCTTTCTGGCCATCCATTTTTGCCCTCTTGCTTTTCCAGGCCAGTGAGAGACTCTACCTCAACAAAGAAGAAAGGAAGAACAGAAACAAAGATTGGTGGTGCCTGAAAATGACACCTAGACATAAGTCTTTTTGCCTTCACACCCTGGTGTGCACAAGGGATGTGGGCCTGCATGACATGTGCACCTGCATATGCAAGAACACAGGCCACATGCACACACATATACACACATACACATGCACACAGAGGCACACATATGCACACACATGCACATCCGTGTGCACGCACACACAGACATGCACATGCACACACACAGGCACACATACGCACACATACACACTCACACACATGCACACACATATACACACATGCACACTCACAAACAAACAAACACACACACACACACACACACACACACATACACACAAGAAGGTAAACATCCCCCATTTCGCTTTTCTGACCCTTCTGAGCTCTTCCCAAGACCTGCCTTTCTTTGCTGGCTTCCCAGGGCTGCTCCTTTACACACCCTTCTCCCTTAATTTGCCCTCTTTCATTTGTGTTTCCTCCCATCCAAGCCCCACCCCCACACTTCTCTGTCTGAGGAACTGCCATTTAACAATGGCCATGGCCCCAAAGATGCCTTTGGACAGTGTGGTGAATTAAGTGCTCTTGATAAATTTAGCAATCCTATTTATTCTGAAGGAACCAAAACATATTATTATTTTATTATTTTTGCTTACATCCATCCTAATTTGACTCTGAAGTCTCCCACTGAGTAGAAACAAATTTATCTTCATTTGACAATTTTATGACTTAAATCAGCCAGCTCTGTCTATTTTTCTAATTTAAATGCAACCTGAAAACTAGACCACTTTCACAGATAGCCAGGAAAGACCAATGGTGCTTGCTATCAGGACTGGGTTTCCCAGCCTGGGTGTGGGCTCTGCGGGTGATGCTCAGCTCCTGAGTGGCCATTATTCAGCAGCAGTGGATGGTTCAGTCATGGAAACAAGTGCTTCATGGTTTTTTTTTATTCAAGATTTATTAAACCTCCTCAGAGGTTGTTTTTATAAAACCCAGCCCTTAAAGTGGCTGACCTTAAAAATGTGTTTATCTAAGCTATATTCCCCAACCCGCTGACCAACATGATAAATAATTTATTTAACGTTTCCTTAAATATTATTTGGTTTGGTTTAAACCCAAGGTAGAAGGTCTTCTCCCCAAAAGGAACACTGTCTCATTTTTTTAATACAATGGAAACATTTGGAAACAAACAATCTTTTTCACAAATTTTGGTTTACCTAGTTAACCCACCAGCTGCAAAATATAGTGGGTGTTAAATTAGAAGGTGGGGGATTTGGCCAGTGGCTATGTGCTTACTTTGTGCATTTCTGTAGGCAAATAAATACCCACCACCCACAAATAAACATGGCAAGTAGGATACGTAGGGAAATGTCCCCTCCCACAGATGCTGGAACAACCGCCTAGCCATGGAAAAATCTCGTCAGGGAATTTGCTGCAAGTCCTCTGTGATAGAACTGTCTGTCCCTCACAGATGTGTCAATCACAGTATTCCTATCTCCAAGCAAACCTTGAGCGAGGCTACCCAGTCAGACATCACTCTCTGGGGTCCTGCAATTGTTCAAGCCAGCCACATGGTTTATCTTGAGCTGATTATAATCCTTTAGGTTATGTTTGAAATACAAGGAGAAGACAGTCTCCCGTGGGGCTATGAACATCTCACAGTACATACAGTTGGGAAACTAGTCTATGGATGTTCACTTGGGGTCCAGCTGGAGACATGCTCCAGGCTTTAAGAATGGGGTTCAGTCCCTCAGGTTGAACACCTTGCTTGTACAACCTTGTTACTATCTCCCCTCAAATCCTGTATGAGCAGAAAGCATTTCCTCTCATTTCACAGATCAAGGATGAGAACGGCTCAATGCTTTCTCAAAGTCACACAAAAATGAACTGTGAAGCTTGACTAGAATGCCAGACCTTGGGTATTCTATATCTCCTTAGACCTGGGATAGTGTGTTGAAAAAATAAAGTGTATAAGAGGAGACTTTGGGGGAGACTGGTCCCCATCAAAAATTTGGAAGGGTCTCTTAAGAGGCCACTAGGAAGAACATTGAATGTAGGGTTAGACTTCTAAGGACTGATGTGCTCTCTTCCTCTTGGGACCCTCCATGTGTCTGTCCCCTCTGCTGTAAAGAAACACTGATTATACTACAGCGTAGAGTTTCCAAACGCAGCTGCCAGGGATCCCACCACCCTTCCATACATGGCGCCCCTCTCCGTGTCAAGAAAAGGGGCTCATTTCTGCTCAAAAGCCTGAGCTGGTTTCAGGATTCGCTTGTGCCAGTAAAATCAAGCTGAGGGCTAATAACATTTTTGGGTTTCCAAAGCCCTTCGTTTGGAGTTTTGGCCCTGTCCTCTCCTGAGCCCAGCCCCCAACTTTCAAGGAAGTCCAGCTCAGAATAATGAATGACTAGAGGCTCACATGAGGCCTCAAACCCTAACAAAGCTCTCCCATTAAACACAGCCTCAGGAAAAACCCCAAGCAAGGAAACCCTGCCCAGCTGAAGCCCAGCCAAGCCACAGAATTTCAAGAAATGATAGGTGGTGTAATTTGAAACTATTACGTTGGGGGGTGATTTGTTATGTGGCAATGGGTACCTGACAAACTTACATCATTGGGTTGTTGGGGGGATTAAACAGGCTAATGTATTTGAAAGCCAGACTGTTCGGAATAGAACTTGACATTGGGGTATTTGGCACGCTCTTAGTTGGGTGAATATTTTGTATCCAAAATCACTCAAGGCAATCAGGATACTAAGAAGAACAAGGTGGTCTCTCACCTCCTGGAGCTCATGCTGAAGAGGAGGGATATAATACGTGATCAGTAATAAATGCTACACTGTCAAGTACTGGTTCTGCCGAGGGGGCAATAGCCAAACAATTCCGCATTGCTTGTGTGCATGCTGAAGGTTTTTAATTGCCTTCAAGAAAGTCCATGAAAACAATCCATGCAGGCAAGTGGAGAGTGGGAGATAAGACATTATCCCAGCTGATGTTATGGTCTGATGCAGCAGCAATGTACCCCTACAAACTCATTTTTATTTGTCTGTATTATTTTAAAATATACATTTGCATTTACTCTTTGAGAGTTTCATATGTGTACACATGTATTTTGAATATATTCACCCCAACTTCCCCTCCAGCTCTTTGCAGATCCCCTCCACACATGTCCCAAATTTATGTTCTCTTTCTTTCTTATAATCTACTCATTACAATTAGTGTTATCCATCCATAGAGGAATGTGGTGTTTATTGACTCTAACGTGGTCAACCTATCAGGGACCTTATTCCTGAAGAAAACTGATTCTCCTACCCTTAGTAACTATCACCTGTCAATGATTCCTCAGGTAGAGGTGTGGCTCTTCTCCGCCTCCCCGCTCCTTGCTGGAATATTGACTGCCTGATCTGGGGCAGGCACCCACTCCTGAGTCCACACGTGCAGCAGCCCTGTAGTATCCAAAGACACTGCCTCATTCCTGCCCTCACTCCAATCTGGCTCTTACGGTCTTTCTGCTCCCTCTTCTGTACACCCTTATCCTTGATGGAGGGGGTGGGATATAGATGTCCTTTTATGGCTGGGCACTGAGTAGATGCCTGTTCCCTGCAGTTTGGCCGATTGTGAGTCTCTCTATTGATGCTGACCCACTACACAAGGAGTTTTTTCCTGATGAGGAAGCTGATGTTGAAATGCTGAGAGGCTGTGGAACCCTTAGGAGGTGAGGCCCGGCTGGCAGGAGCAGCTGCTAGGACAAGCCTTTTGGTGATCATCATCCCCTCGATTCCACTCCACTCCTTCTTCCCACCTTCTTCCGTGGGAGATAGCTCCACCGTGCCTCTCACCACAGACAGCTCTTCCATGCTTTTCCCACTACGATGGACTGAGAGTGGGAGGCCAAATCAACCCTTCTTTCCTTGTTTCTGTCAGCTAGGTAATCACTGACACAGGAGTAACTAATGTAGCTGGTGTGGCCAGAAGGACCCCTTCAACCAGGAGCCTTTGAGCAGAAACCCAAGGACATAAGGGCGATCTACTTTCATCCACGTGGCCATGATTAGGCGTCTATTGTAACCACTCATTTTCATGCCGTCTACTGCCTTGACTGAGTGCTCTCACGGGAAGATGTGGTTCTCAAGCAGATCCCTGGGGCTCAGGCAGGACGGATGTCCCATGGGTGCCCAGAGAGCATTTGCTAGCTGTGTGAATGTACACCATGGTACAAGCGAAGTAGGCTGTGTGCTGTGGTTTAAACCACGGAGCTAAGGAGACCACGGATGTGTTCTGGGGAGCACTCAAGGGCTTGTTGGCACCCTGTCTGTCAGGCAGCTTTCATGCTTACCCCGAGGAAGCCTCCCTTGAGGAGTGGGACCCACCGTCCTGCTCTTCTACTGCGTACACAGGAACTCTAGAACACTGTCGTAAGGAGATGGAAATCTGTTTCCGTTGAGCTGAATCCATACAGAAGCCTCTGAGGTACAGGCAGTGAGTTGGTCCTTCAAGGGCAGGAGAACCCAGAGGTCTCCGGCAGTTCAACTCCTGCACCACCGCACAGCTTGCTGGGGTTCATTGGGAAGAAAGTTGGGTGGAGCCAAGATCTGTGCTCAACAGCAGAGAACCCACTTCACGCCCCCCCCCCCCCAGTGTGCCTCACGCAGAATGTCAGAGTTGATTTCAAAGGAGGACCCTCGGTGTACTCAACCCAGGCCAGTGGGTGGGCACGCCCTTCTTTATTCTCTAGCAGATCAGATGGCAAAAGAGTCGCTTTGTCGGACCCCACATCCCACAAGGAGCCGCCATGCACAGCCTTCCCCTCCAGAGCCCTCGCTCTCCCCTCCTCTCCTCCAGCTGCTCCTGGTTCAAGCCGCTGACTGCCCCGGCTAATAATGCCTTGTCACGCAGTGACAGAATTACGGTCTCATGCTGGTTTCACATGTCACAAATAATTGTGCTCCTGGCGCATCATATTGAAGTTGTCAGGACTCTCTTACGCCTATAATTTGTGTGAGTTGATCATACTTTGGTAAATCAGCGGGTCATGACCCGTGCCCTTTCACCCCAGTGGCTGGCTGAGAACGACCTACAAATCTCGTGACAGGGACAACAGAGAGGGTACGAACTGTTCAATTGTTCGCGTCTATCAGCTGCCACGGAGAAAGCCTATGTGGCTCCCTCCTCTCACCATCAGCACAGGCCATCCAACACCTCACCTCATGTCAGGCCAACTTAACTTCCTCACATCTGGCTTTTTTCTCCCTAGACTTCTCTCCGTCTCTGTCTCTTTGTCTTGCTTTCGATCTCTCTGCCAGAAGATACTTTGGTACCAAACCCGAATGTCTTTCTTCCACATGTTTTAAACACCCCGTCCGCCCCTGCGCGCATCTGTGATGAAGTGAATAGCCCTTCCTCTCAGAGTCCAGCCTTGCAGAAGACTGCCCGGTGCTGTGGTTAAGTCCTGCTGGCAGCTTTATGAGCGCCATTGCTAACACTTTATTGGATAACACATTCACAAATAGTGTCCGCCAGTCTCCGCTTCCATTAAGGCACAACCTGTACCATCAAGTTGTGTCTAATTCACTGCCTGTGCTCTACACAAGGAGTGGCTAGCCAAGTCCTCCAGTATCCGTACAGCTTTTAAGATTCTGAATATTTTAGTAATTAGTTTTTTAGAAAATTCTGTGGAAAAGTTCCAAGTTGTAGGCTCACCAATGTGCTGCGGTGTGCTTGAAGGAGCTGAGAAACAAAATGGTTTTATGTGGGTCTGTCTCCAAGGAAGCTGCTGTAAGTCAGGTGACCAGAGAGGGACGAGAGTCTCTGCTTTAAGGGAAAGTCGTGCCAGTTGTACCTGGAACGTCCCATGCTCTGCTCAACACACCCTCCCCTGCCCACAGAGAACCACCAGAAGATATAAACTCTGAAAGGGGGTAGTGACATTGGACTGCTCGTCCTGAGGTCAGAAAGAGAGAGTGACACTGTCTGTTGAAGAAATAGCGGATGTAGGGACAGGAGAGATGACTCAGGGACTAAGAGCTCACACTTTTCTTCCAGATGACCCAAATTCAGCTCCCAATGCCTGTGTGGGGCTGCTCACAGCCACCTGTAACTCCAGTTTCAGGAGATATGACACCCTGCCAGGTACCCTCCCCAAAACACACACAGACACACACACACACCCACCTGCACACCCAAATCCACCCCCACACCCACACACATCCATACCCACATACCCCACCCCACCCCCACCCCCACCCCCACACACACCCACACACCCACACACCCACACGATCCACCCCAACCCCCACCCTCACACCCCTGACATACACACACACACACACACACACACACACACACACGGCATTGACTCACCCAGTCACATCATATTAAATAAAGGCAATAAAAATAATTGTTGAAAATGAGGAAGAGCAGATGTCAGAGCACCTGGCGGACAAGGGACCAGGTAAGCCAGGCTCCAGCTCCACACTGTACAGGTGCATGCGTGTGCTTCATTTCTGAAGGCACCAAGGAGAGGGCACAACTGAGGCTGACTTCGGGTCACACTCGCAGCACAGAGATGCTACAAGGGCCAGAAGCTCAAGCTCAAGTCTTTGTGTCCCTTGTCACTTCTAGTTATAGGCGCAGACCCTTGGCCCCTCTCAGCACTTTTGATGTAGTTGCGAGGACACAGCTGTAAAGCAAGCTCGGCACAGATACAGGTATGATGAGCTCCAGGCTCAGGACCCTGTGCACTCTAAGTCCCTGTTTACCCCCCATTGATGAAAGCATTTAACCCTTACAGTACACAGATGGGAGATAAATCACAGGACCACCAAAAACTAACCTGGCAAGTTACTTTCATACAGTGGTTCTGACCATATCTTATCTTTTTGTTTTGGTTTGGTTTTTGGTTTTTGTCTATTCCAGGTTTTTATTTGTGAGCCAAGCAGTCTAAAAATAACTACCTGAAGTTGAAGGAAGTATTTATAAGGATGCTGAGTAGCTCTGGGTCATCAAGGAGTCTGCAAAGCCGATGTCACTGTTGCTGTCCCCGGGGCTTGGTCTTGACACTGTGCTGCTCTGGGCATGGGCACTGACAGCCACTTGGTGCCACACTGGGCACCAGACTTCCGAGAGCCTCTGCTTTCCTCTTTCCATATTTGAAGTCTCCACGGCACCGCATCAGCTGACTCCAGGTCATGTGACTGCGGCTGCACTGGTGGTACATGGGAAGATAACATTCTGCAGGAATCAGGAGGATATCATAACAGGAAGAAATCCTTAGGTGAGTTTCCTCCTTCCTCTCCTTCACACAGGGCTGGGAGGGGTTTCAAGGTGTTTGTTCACAATCATTTAATACCGTACACATTTTGCTGGCCCTTGGGCAAAGGAGAAAGGAGACCCTATACCTTAATATCCTGGGCCATTAAATGTCCAACGCTGTGCACTAGACAAACGACACTGTTGGACAAGACAGTCCTTAGATGTCTCGGCCTAATGAGCAAATGTGGGGAGACTCAGGGGAAGCAAAGGGATGGCATCCTGTAGAAACAATGGACACACACAATGGGTCACTGGTGGGAAAGATGTCTGGGGAACTGG
The DNA here is from genome assembly GCF_903992535.2 of Arvicola amphibius. NCBI lineage: Eukaryota > Metazoa > Chordata > Mammalia > Rodentia > Cricetidae > Arvicola > Arvicola amphibius. Next base: position 195,416,661 of record NC_052047.1, on the reverse strand, counting down.
CTGGGGCGGCTAAGCAGGATGGTGGTCAAATTCACGCATAGGAAATGAATGAAAACATACATGAAGATTCCACCACATCCTCCACTATTGAGGACGTCTGTGCATGAAGCTCAATGTTTTCGTGGCACTCACTAGCTTAGTGCTCAGAGTAAGTTGGTGGTCTGTCACTAATGTCATCATAGTACAAATGAGTTTACCTGGCCCCCGAGCTTAAGGGCACATGGAATTATTGAACACACTATGCAGCCTGTGTCTTGGAACTCTTTTCCAAGGTAGGACATGCTTGCAGACCCTCTGGAGACAGCAGCATACACGTGCCGTGGACTCCCAGGGCACAACGGCATGGGTGCTTAGGAAATAGCTGGTGATCCGTCTCCTCATCTCCAAACACATACTGGGGCTGAGGGGTCTGGGGACAAAAATCTTGAGGAATATTTCATGATCTGGAACGCCCCAGTTCCTTTAATATGAAAATGCTGAACATAAAGTATTAAAGATGTAAGGATTCGGAGGCTGCAGGAGGCCAGGGAAAACTACGAGATTCTTTATCCCAATGGGGTGTATAGCATCTCTACTATAGGGCAGTGAGACTTCCCCGTCCCCTCCACTTCATAGGGAAATTGTTGCAAACTTTGAAGGAATGCCTTCTTTGTTCTTTAAGTTCCGTGATTAATTAGGAAGAAGCTGTGTTTCAAAAAATGTTTCGTCATTTATTTGTAATTCTCCCCGAGCGTGTGCAGCAACTTGGCTCCAAATGCACAGAGAACCTTGCCAACGCCAATCAGAGCTGCGACTTTTTTATATTTCCTCCTCTTCCCTCTCTGCCTTCCCCTGTGATACACTCACTGGAAGAACAAAGTTGCATTGCCGTCAGAGCAAACGCTGCCCTTATGGATTTCCCTGGCCTGTTGGTAACCCCTACAAGAGGGCTGTGACCCAACCAGTGGGGGTGGGGGGCAGTACTATCCCCACATGTGGGTGGAGACTGCAGCTTGCCCTGTGCCTCTCAAACGAAGATGAACATTTGATCCAAGTCTGTCTATATACTATACCCTAAGAGTGGCTTCCGAGGGCAAGGCAGCCCGCAATGGCGTGTAGTAATAAACACGCTCAGAACTGCTTGTGTGGTCTAACTCAATTTTTTGAGTCTCATTTTTCTTATCCATAAAATGGGAATACTAATGGCCTTGGTGGTCCATGGGGGTTTTCATAGGATGGAATACGCTTTGGCTCGGTGCTCCATTCAGAGCTTGCCCTCTGTGAACATCCATCATCACTTCTGTCATTTTCAGCATGGTCCAAATCTTGATTCCAAACATGTGCTGTGTGTGTGTGTGTGTGTGTGTGTGTGTGTGTATACATAGACACATACACATGCCCAGAGTGGGTGAATTTGGTGCCAGTTTGAATCTGCCCAGAGAAATGCATGCTTGTGCATGCACGCGCACACACACACACACACACACACACACATACACGGATGACCAAGCCCAAATGCAAATGTGCACTTTCATGCACACACACAGCCTCTAGGTTCAGTATCTGCAGAGCACATTTGCTGACACAGCAGACACAGCTCCTCCTTCTGTTCCACCAGATCCCCAGACTCACTACTATTGCATCCTCATCTTGAAGTTCCTGTGCGCCCCTCATTCTTGTCAAAAACACCTCCCCAAAATTCAGGTCAGACACATCACCACAGGCTGTCTTCCCTTTGCTACTGTTGGGGATAACAGGATGCTGGGGTCACTTAAAATAGACTGAGGTGGTTGAAGCTATGACCTGCTACCATCAATCAGGCTTCATCAGCCTGGGGCTTCAGAATACACTAGGTTGGATCACTGGGTGCTGTTGTGGGATAGTTGTACACTGTGTGAAGAGGTGTTGCTGTGATTGGTGTCATAAAAAGCTGAACAGCCAATAGCTAGGCAGGAGGTATAGGCGGGACTTCCAGGCAAAGAGAACTCTGGGAAGAAGAAAGGTGGAGTCACCACGTAGACACAGAGAGGAAACAGGTGCAAGATAGAAAAGAGGTTACAACACTTGACAGAATGAAGATTAATATGTACAAGCTAATTTAAGTTATAAGAACTAGTTGAGCCAAGCTAAAGGACAAGCTTTCAGAGTTAATAATAAGTTCCCATGTTATTATTTCGGGGCTGGTGATCCAAGGATAGTCTGATGAGAAAGTACTGCTACAGGGTGCATCTGTTTCCTAGGGCTGTGGGAACAAAGAGTCATAAGCTGGGGGACGTAAACACCAGGTATTTGTTGCTCTTAGTTCTGGGGTCCAGCAGTCTAAGGTCATGGTGCTGGCTGGGCCCGTTCCTCCTGTGGGGTGTGAGGGTGAATCAGCTGCCTGGCTCCTCCCCTCACTGCTGTTGTTTACCAGCCACATCCTCTGTGTTCCTTACTTCATGTAGAACACTGCCAGTCCTGCCCCCATCTTTACATGGCACATGACCCACACATGACTCTACCTCTTATCCAGATTTCTGCTTCTTTATAATGACATAATTATTTAGAGTAGAGCCTGCCCTAATGACCTCATAGTAACTAGGTCATCCTCAAAGACCCTGTGTGCAGCAAGGCCATGTTCAAGGTACTTGGGATTAGAATTCCAGTGTCATTTTGTCCTGAAGGGAAGTGCCAAAGTCACCAGTCAACCCACAGTGTGGGAGTGGATGGTAATGAGAAATCGGCAAGAATTCAGGAAAGAAACATCCATGAGAAGGCCTGGGCCTGTCTTTATCATCAAACTCAGATTCTTCTAGAATTATAATTGTCGAGCCATGTAAGGATCACCTGTAAGCCCTTAAGAGAAAGTTTGAAAAGTAACAAACAATGAGGCTGGAGGTGGGACACAGACGTCGCTGTTGTCAAGTAGAGCTTGACAGGACCAGACTAAACACACAAACACCCCAGGTGCTTTCCCTTGGTCTAGCCAAAGAGGCATGACTTGTTTAAGTGCGTACAATGTTACTCAGGATGTTTAAATGACTCTTAAAAAATTAAACTGACCTCTTATACAGAATTCCATAGGGAATATAGAATGTTAAAATTCTCCAGATGGTTGAGATTAAGGAAAAATAGACTCTTTCCTAAAATATGCAACCAGTACCTTATTGTCTGTCTGCATTCAGTGAACCAACCATTGCCTAAGTGGAGAGGTAGAGACTGAGGTTTCCATGTTAAATAGTTGTGAATTCTCTAAGATGCAAGAGGGAAAGACGACAGGACAGGACAGGACAGGACAGGACAGGACAGGACAGGACAGGAAGATGCCATTTCTGTGATGACCCGAATGACATCCCAGACAGATACACAATGGTTTGGTGTGCTTTGTGGTGATATTGGTATCCTGTGTTTCCACAGGGAATTGGTGCATGAGGGACTAGCCCACAAGCCCAGATTTGGGAGAGAAAAGTCTGCACGAGCATTGTAATGATAGCAACGGGCAAGCGTGCGGAAGTTCATGAGCACCTAACATAGGAGCAGCATCCACATTACCCATAGATTTTGGCCACAACTTAGTTATCAGTTGTGAAGCAATTGAATGACTATATTCTCTTCTATACTCTAGAAATATGAACACAAACTAGATCCATGGAAAATTAAATACATTTTATTTAACTGCTTAGAAGGACAAAAGACACCTAATCTTCGCTGGCTGAGAATAAGTTCCTAAGGTGGGCAAAGAGTGGGCTGTGGCCCTTATAAGGGAACTATGAAACTCCTCTTCCTGGTGAAGTTCCACTATCTTATTTCAGAGGGAACTGGAGGAGAGGGTATGGGAAGACATGAGACAGACAAGAGAGTGCCTAATTGCTAAATGGCAGTCTCCAAACCTCAGAGATGCAAATGGCAGCCTTGGCTTCAGTATCTTAGCTATGGCATTGACAATAACAAACCAGAGCTGGAGAGACGGCTCAGCAGCTAAGAGCTCTTGGTGGTCTTGCAGAGGACCCAGCTTTGGTTTCCAGCACCCACCAAATGGCTCACACCTGCCTGCAGCTTTAGCTGCTGGGGATCTGATGCCCTCTGCTGGACTGTATAGGCCATCGCACACATGTGCACATAGCACACATGGTCATAATTTTTTAAAAACAAAGATGATGATGATGATGATGATGATGATGATGATGATAGCCTATCAATGACCACCGGTTTTGCATCAGAAAGGCAAGGAAAACACAGTCTGCTTGGGTGCTGCGAGGCTAGAGAGTGAGGAGCCCTCTTTTGTCAAGAAGTTAATCTGCAGTACTTATTTGGATGCAAGCAAAGTGGAATAATGGGGAAGGAGGTCCTCCATGTAAAAGAAACTCAAAAGCTTTACAGACTGACTTAGGTGTAATCCTTATGGGATCCCTAACAGCTCATAAATAACTTTTAATGAGATTTCCAGCAAGCAAAATAGCACATGGGGGGGGGAGAAGTATTCCTTTTTTTTGTATTTTTATTTTGTGTTCAATAAAGTGCATACTTCATACCATTGTTCTCCAAACCCCTAACAAAAAGAAGGAAAGCCATTTCAATAAGAAGATATTAGAACTGAAAATATTTAATTAACTGATAGGGACAGGAAACACTTGAATATGTCATTGGAAATACTTGACATTGAGCCCTAATCCATGGAAGCTTACAGGGCTGAGTCTCAAGCATGTTCCAGAGTTAAGCAGAGAAATAAATCAAGGTTTGCAAATGTCATTTAAGTTTTCACCTGTCCCACGATTCAAAATTATTGGCTTTCCAATGAAAAGCATATGTTGTGTCCCTTGCCTGGGGAGCCGTAATGAAGTGAGGCGGACACTCTCCAGCCTCCCTCCCATTGTGCCCCTCTTTATTTCCCATCGAGTGAAAATAATTACTGAACCCTTCAGGGAGCGCTTCCCTGCGTCTGGTCCTCCGATAAGCCCTGCCATGCTGGCTCCCCAAGCCCTGCCCCTTTTCCTTCAGGGACCACAATTTGATTTATGAGAAAATAGTTGGCAAATTGGGATGTCCATCTTGATGGATGACATCATTTGTACCATTTTGCTGATCATGTATGACTACCTTTTTGTTTGTTTGTTTAGCTTGGTTGCAATTGATCCACGGCCCCAACAGCTGAAAAGGGGAGGGGTAGCAATTGATTCCTCTTGGAAAGGCCACCAAGCAGAAAGATCTCTGGCCTTTGTTTCCTGAGAAGCCACCAGTGAGGTTCAAGCCATTCAGAGGGCTCTTGCAGATGTCATCTTCGGTGGTCCAAGAAAAGACTTAACACAGGCAAGACTGATTATGTTTCTTCTTTTGGAAGATAGGGAAAGGGAACTCAGAGAGTTTGACTGCTTGGTCCGACATCACACAGCGACTCAATATCATGGCTACAGAATGGATAGTTTGACTCTAAAACAAGTGTTCCTTCCTTCTTGTGTTGTACCCTGATGTACCCCACTCCTGGTAGCAGTCAGCCGTCTCCAGCATACGAGGGTGCACTCAGTGACAGACCCTATCTCCATCCGCACTGAGCTGTTTGTTTCCCTCGCTCTTCCTCCGTTCCTACAGTTTCCTCCAGCTCCCTGCTCAGCAGCACAAGCTTTGTCACTCGACACAAAGAAACCACGAAGTCACCGCACTTGAAGGTGGTTCAGCATCTCCCATCCTCCACTCCCAGAACTTCTCGTCTTATTCTCCCAACAGGAAAGTTATAGAAGTGTGAAGTGGGTGTCTGCTTCCAATGTCCTTGAAACCTAACACTTTACCTTAAAATTGAACCTATCTGTTCCTTTTTACTCAATACATCCTTATTCTTTTCCACTTAGAAACAGTAATTTTATCTGAAAATTGTTAAAGACATTGCCTGGGGTCACTGCCTCTTTGCTACTCTGGCTTTATGTACTTCTCAGTATACCTCTCCATTTTAGGACTGCTGCGACCCACCCTAGCTCCAAGAGATCAAGTCTAAGACTACAGCTCAGACACCTGGGCCCGAGTATACCAGCTCTACTTGCCTCGCAGATTCACTGCCTTACCCTTTCTACCAGGTAAAGGCAATACAGGTCTCCAATACTGTCTTTCCATGCCTTGGTGTCTTTACGTAGCCCCTTTTCTCTCGTCAACCTGGAAACTCCTAGCAAGAAACACACTTCACTTCTATAACACAGAAGTGCCTGCCCGCTGGGTATGGATGCAGTTACAGCTCTACTGAGTGCACCCCACTCCTGGTAGCAGTTAACTCTTTGCAGCATAAACATCCAAGGCTGTGCCTGTGTCTTCACTAAGAAAACTGCCCTCACCTGCTGGTATCGTCAGCACAAATTTAGAACTAGATAAATGCAATAAAAGGATAAGAAACTTTAGACACACTTTCCCCTAGGAACTTTTCATACTCTAATTAATCTCAGTCATTATACATTATACAGTTTATAAGAGCTTTAACACATTTATTTAGAAGCCAACAGTGAAATCAGTGTGTTGTATGCATGCCATATGCATGATCCTGTTTGATCTCTGTGACCATGTTATGAAGCCACTCCAGGAAATGGAGGTGAAACTCAGTACTGGGCTTTGGATGCCTGTAGTTGGCTTGCCCTCACTCCCAGCTCTATGTGACCTCAGTTTTCTGGTCTGTAAATTGAGATTAACGTGATATTGCCAACAGACAGTTTATCATGGTAATCAAGAGAGTAAGTGCTACAAATAAACACCCAGACCAAAGATCAAGCAACTATAGCCATGGAACAAAATGAGCTAGCTATTATGTGGTCTTTAAAGTGAGATCTATCTATCTGTCTGTCTGTCTATTATCCATTTATCTATCTACCATCTACCTATCTGCCTATTATCTATCAATCTTTCTATCTATCTTCTGTTTATTTAATAGTGTTGGGGATTGAACCCAGGGTCTTCTGCATGATTAGCTAAGTTTTTATCCCTGAGGTACAGTCCTCAGCCATGAATAGTTTTTAAAGTTCAAGAGAGCAATACTAAATATGTCATGACGCATGGACATTATATGCAATCCAGATATCGCTGTTTATAAGGAAAGCGTTGTTGAGACTTGGGCCTCTCCACATGTTCACACACTGTCCGTCACCATGTTTTATGCTGTAACAGCCGGGTTGACTATCTGTGACTGAGCCCTTGGGGACAACCTAACATGCCCAGTGCTGGCCTGCACTGAGGAAGTTACTGGCCCCTGGCCTAGATCAAGTCCAAGTTCCAGTCTTCATGTGCTCTGTGACCTTAGGAGGAGACTCCAGAATCTACTTTGTGCCTCAGTTTCCTTCTTTGTAAGAGGGAGATGGGAGAGCCGGCTTCATTGGGCACCATGAGCTCACTCCAGGGAGAAAACAGGAATGCTTTCTGAGGACCTGGGAAACATCACAAATAGCAATAAACTCCCCTCCCACGGGGCACTGATTTTCCAAGTCATGTAGGATGGGGTTCTAGTTCCTGTGTATGATCTAATGGGATGAAAGACGTGAGTACAGCCCAGAGGAAGGAGACCACAGAGAGGTAATATGTAATCATCCAGGAGGGTCTGAGCCTCCTCAGTCCCACTGCTCCCCGGGAGCTAGAGGGACAAAGCCAAGAATTACAAATCAGATTTATATAAGACCAGTTCCAAAGTTAGGAAGGAGCACAAAAGACCAAGAATAGAGGATGATGGGACCTCTTCCAGGTTCTAGAAGGCACTCTATGCAGGAGCTTGTTTAGAGGGCTCGCCATTCTTGTCTCCCTATAAGGAGACAACAGCTCTACATGCTTGTTTGCCCGGGAGAATGTAGTAAATCGCTCAAATGAGCCAGGCATCTCAACCCACCCTGCTGTTAGTCCCCGCCACCCAATTCTTCAGCGTCAAATACTTCTGTGGTTCTTGGGAACACCAGCACCCACTCCAAGACATACACACCTGCAGTTGGGTTGTCCTGTCTCTCTAAGAACAGAGAGTGATCACTTTTATTGAACCATCAAGTTGGAATCCAGTGTGCTTTGCTCTTACTGCATATTTCTGGTTGCTCGGTATGAAGTGTGGACTTGTGATCTGCAGGCTCCGATATTCAGCAAGGCCTCTGGAAGGGCTTGTTAGCCTACGGGTACTTTTTTTTCTTGATAGTTCAGCGGCAACTCTGCAGATGGCTAATTGTTTATGATTTCAGGAAAGCAGTGATCCTAGACACACTGGAAGGTGAAAGGGGAAAAAAAGCAGGCAGAAAAGCAGCGAATAACTGAAACAAAATCTAGGCCAAGCATAACCTAAAGGTTTCAACAGGCACTTTATAGAAATATCTTTCTAATGTCGACGTGTTCTCACAAGAGGGATGCGGGTGTGCAGCCCTCGCTCTATATCATCCCTAATAAAGACGAGGAAGAGTGAGTTAGGAAGTCATCACCCAGGGGTAGGCTGGGGGAGTTCTGCTGTGAAGTTTAATGCCACAGAATGTTTGAGCTGTCCAGGCAAAAGTGTGGACTCTTGTTTATTTGACAATTTTTCTCTCTTGGACGTTGTATTTAAACAAGTGTCTCCTTCTGGTCCAGCGTTTCTCCATATTTATTTATAGAAGGGCTTTGCCTTTCCTCCTCCTAATCTGTTTTTCATATTTTGGTGAAAGGGATAATATATAAAATTTTACAAGGGTTTCACTTTCTTTGCATTTTCTACACACGGGCATCTGGAGTTCTCATCAGGTGAGCGATATCCATTCATGGACTCACCACGTCTCTAATTCATGCCAAAGAGCAGGCAGAGATGTGAGGATGCTGTGGAGGTTCTCCCTCAGGTACTAATGGAGCAAACTTGTGCTGCTTTCAATCTGCTCCTATCTCTAATTTCCAAAGAGTTCCCTTTCTGTCCTTTTTTAATGATAAAATACTTGGTGTATTGTTTTTTGTCCTCTGCCCAAAGCACACCGATTCATGCTGTAGGTTTTCACTAAGGCCTGGGTGAATTTTAGGGCTAAGGAGAGCAAGAATATAAGTGCAAGAAATGGAGGGTGGGAGAGAGAGAGAGAGAGAGAGAGAGAGAGAGAGAGAGAGAGAGAGAGAGAGAGAGAGAGAACAATGCAAGCAAGTAGCATTGCATACAGAGTTTCTCACTATAGTGAGCCCTCGAAATACTATATGCCTATTGAGAGCACACTAGATTCAGTCAGACGGGGAAAACTCCAATTTCCAATCTCCTGAACGTGATATAAGCCCAAGATTGGCTCCGTTTCCGTGATGTCGCTGATACATTTAATTGTGTGCAGAAATGTTTGGCTAGCATAAACAAAACTCACATGAGCATGCACATGCATACACATGTGCATGATGCAGTAGTTCAACCCCGGGCCAAGACGTTAATGATGGACCCGGGGTCTGCATCTCAGGGAGAGTCTCTGTAAATGCTGAATGGCGCCTTTATCGTTATTACTGCGGTAATTAGTGTGATGACTTGGAGCAGAAATAGTTACAGAAAATGCATGGTTGGGGCTGGAGAGATGGCTCAGAGGTTAAGAGCATCGCCTGCTCTTCCAAAGGTCCTGAGTTCAATTCCCAGCAACCACATGGTGGCTCACAACCATCTGTAATGGGGTCTGGTGCCCTCTTCTGGTCTGCAGGCACACACACAGATAGAATATTGTATACATAATAAATAAATAAATAAATATTTTTTAAAAAAAAGAAAATGCATGGTTGTTCATCAGACTCAGGTAGAGAGAGTCCTCTGAAACCAGGCTTTGAGTAATTTTTATTATTGTATGAAGGCACCAGTTTCTTCTGGAAAGTTCTCAGAACACTAGACTGTCACTTATATGTGGAAACCCATTTAAACTGACATGCTGATGAATGAGCTGCCTGGATAATAGAGATGTGTGTCAGTCAACATATTGGGTGCAATGTATTTTAATGATGTCTCAACAGTGAGATGCTGGTCCACATAGCTGAGAAAGGTCTGCTCAAATGGAAGTGCTTTGTTTCCTTCGGGCTCATTCTGGGTAATTTATGGTTCTGAATGCAGTTTGCAAGTTTGTGTATCCTGTTGTCTGCTTTTCCTCAGGGTTGACACAGGACTCTGCTCCATTGGCTTGAATTTCGGTGGTTCCTGGAAGTGTATCCCTTAGCAGCAATTGGAATCCCCAGAACAAAGATGGACTGGTCATTCTCCTGATGCCTCTGAATCCCACACAGAAGCTTGATGTGCAGGGCATAGAAACTGCCCTAGACAAAGCAAGGGACTGGAAGGCCAACTAGAAACCATCCAAGGGTTACGGTGTTTCACCATCTCAGCCAAGGTTTGAGACATGACTCACAGGGAAGGCAAGGGATAAGAGAACAAGGCAAGCCACACAACAGGGAAGCAGACAAGGCCAGATGGAGAAACTCCTGCAGGACCTCTGCCTTCCTCAACAAGCCAGTGACGTGGAGAGGATTCACTACACGGGGATGAAAGAAGCTGCAGCTATCAAATACAATGTGTAGCACTTGTCTATACAGAGGTCTGGGCAAGCACCTCTAATGGGCACATCGGAGTCAGCTGTGGAAATTTAAATATACTCTAAAGTTTAGAAGTGAGAGAGTTTTGAAGTTTGACAACACACCACGCACACATATACACACACACACACACACAGACACGAGTGAGCATGCTTGATACCCATAACAGTCTCCCCATTCACAAAACCCCTCTTATCATATACGATAGCATGTACAGTGGTCCCATGAGTAAGAACGTGTTCATCTTAAAGAGCATTGGTGACATTATTTGCCCACACGGTAGAAATATGCCTTCTCTTCACCCGTGTAGTTTTGCCCATCTATAATTCTGATTTTTATATAGCGTGTATAGATTTAGATTTTAACATTCAGCACAAAGTGGTGTACTTCCTTTTGGGAACTCTGCAGTTCTCCCTTGGTGAACCTCAACTTGCAGAGGACAAAAAAGATTGTCCCACAGGTGGTGGCCCAGCTCCATCGGTACGGAACATGGAGGTCCAGGTGAGAGGATGCTTTGTCTCCGTGAAACTCGGCGTGAACCACAGCAAGGCCATCGCCGCCTTTCCCTGAACACCTTACACGCACCACATTCCCTGCGAAAGTTTCCTGAGCTTATGAACCTATTTTATAGGCAAGGACCCTGAATATCCAACTCATTAAGCAACTTGTCCAAGGTTACTATTAGCTTGTTACAGAGTCGAATTTCAAACCCAAAGCCAGAGCGTTTAACTCCTGTTCGTGTTTTCTCAAGGGAGAGAACTGGAATGTCCAAGGCGTCTCTCAGTAACAATGAGCAGCCAGTCTTCTGAAACTCACGCTCACAGTCCATGCTGACAACGGCCCTCACAACCACTGGGTCCAAGTTTCTCTGACCAGCGAACAAGCCCAAGTAAGTCAGCACAGCTGGTCTTCAGTAGGACAAAGGCCCTCAGCTCGGTCTTCTCCAGAGCAGACCTCCACCGATTGTTCACGCAACGCCATTGCTCAACATCTGGCTGCTAGAAAAATAATCCTTTGCTCCAGTGTACGAAGAAGTAATGAAATGAGAAAGTTGAGATTGTGTCAATGATGCAGGCTGGAGAGACGGCTCGGTAGTTAAGAACACTGCCTGTTCTTCCAGAGGACCAGGGTTCAATCCTAGCATCCATGTGGCAGATCACAACTATCTCTTCAGTTCCAAGAGATCTAAGGCACACACACACACACACCTACAGACAAAACATACATATTAAAAATAACATTATTTAAAAAAAAAAAAAGATTATGTTGATGCTTCTGACTGACCTGAGAGGCCATAGCTTTGGGGAAAGCAGCCCGAGCTGACCACTGATGCCATTTGTGGGAGACCCAGTTAGGGGGATGGCAATGTCTGCATACAGCTGCATCCTCCGTCTCCTTGCTGTTCCCCTTACGCCAAGGAAGGCTGCAGTGATTTTTCCAGCAGACCATCGGCCGCACGGGCCCATGGGCCACAGGCTCTTTCCCACATTTCATTTCTCCTACATGAAAGAACCACCGAAGGATGACGGCTTAGAACTCAGGTCAGGGCCCTGGCTCGGGTTTCAGTGGTCCGGTCGCTAGGTTCCTTGATGACTATCCAATTGGTTCTGGTTCGCCTGACCATATGTGTGGCATAGATCCAGAGAGCATGCGTGCCGTGAATCACTTGGCTTGAAGATGCCCTCTGGTATGTAGAGGAGACCTCCATTTGCTGGATGTGATGTGCTATCTGCTCAGATTTTAGTCTGACCCCGTCAGTCCTCAGCCTTGCTCAGGCCTCCAGTATGACTCACTGATTGGAGCTATTGGAAATAGCCTCGCCATTAGCCTCCTTACCTCCACCGTCCCTGTCCCACTATTCAACGTGCTCAGCATGCACGATCCTGCACTGTCTTGAGGCACTTCTCCAACCCGCAGGCTCAGTGGCTCCCTCTTGCTCCAGAACGGGATAATTGCTTCTTTGAGGTTTTGACCCAGGTTAGCTCCTTTCCTTCTCAGTCATCCTGGCACCCGGGCCCAAGGAGTCAGCACTGCCCCCTAGTTCCTGTAACATCTTTGACATGACCCCTGGTGTCTTGTGGCTCTAGATGACAACATGGAGCCTGGCAGGAACTAGCCTGAGATGTCCCATGCTGAACACAGCAAGAGCCTGGATGAGTGCAGGGTGCCAATAGGTCAAGGGCACTAAGGTCCCAGTCCCCTGAGGCTGCCAGAATCAACACCATCAATGTCACTGGTGCCAAAGGAGGTAGGGAAGGGTTTATGGTCCCCTCTTGGTTTCTGCAGAGTCCCACACGGGAATATAGGAACAAGGTTTGGATGCAGAAAACAGCCTAAAGTGCTCTACCCATGGATCCCCAGCTTTTCATCATGGCCTGCACACCCCTTTCCTAAGACAAGCCCACTTACTCATGGGCCAAGACTCTGGAAAGCAGCAAACAGAGCCTCCTAGGTGTCCAGACATGCCTGAATCGTAAAGAAAAGACTTTCTGAAGTATTCCACCCTATGGTATGAACCAGGGGTGCTTTGCCTGATAAAACATGTCAGCCACATGCATCCAGGACACCAGAGGAAAGCAACCTTTTTTAAGGTCATGGCTCTGACTTTTCCTCTTTGTGTTTGCAATTTCTTTGGTTTTCACCAATAGAGGTACGAGAGAGATGCACGGCCAATAACTGGGAGTGTGGCTCGGGAGTAGAGCATCCCTGAGCATGTCAGATGCATGCATGGTCAACTGCTGAGAGTGTAGCTCAGGGGTAGAGCATCCCTGAGCATGTCAGATGCTCTGCCCCATCCCCACATCACAAGCCACATCATCCTAATCACTTCTACGGACCTGTAGTGCACCTCGGAGTCCACTCTCAAAAGAGGCTTCCACATGCTTCTGCCTTTGGCAAATGACCAGAGTCTCCACCAGAGAGCCAACAACATTTTCTGAGAGTCCCCGGAACCCACATCCCTGACCTCATTACCAGAACCCACCTCTGCCCTCATTCCGCTATCAGTCCCGTCCCAGCAAACAGAAAGCCACCAGCTCCAGAGCCCCACCCTCACCCTAAGCAGTCGGGGCTGGCTGTTCTGTGCGCCTTGCAGCTGATGCCAAATAAACAGAGCTTGGAGAAAAGTTCTTCCTTTTAGACATTTTAAGTTGGGGGGGGGGGAGTAAAGAAGGAAAACATATCCGGATCATTTTCAAAAATCACTGACAATCAGCTGGAAGGTATTCAGTGAACTTTGTTTTACAGCGTTTTGTGGCCAGTTACAAATTTGGGTCATGCCCTGCAATCAGTCTCTGCCGGGAACTTTCACTGAGGATATCAGGGGAATTAGACATAAAATGTTAGAGGCCGAATCAAGAATGCACAGATGAGCTGGGAGAATGTGTGGCTGGCTTTCTGGACACAGGATAAAAGAACAGCTGTATGACTCTGGTCCAGCCCAGACCCAGGTTCTCATCCAATGTCACTCAAAATTAACGTTCAACCATTGCTGATGGCAGAGAGACCTCACCGACTTAAGCATGGAGAACAAGCCATCTCTTCGTGATTATTTTACTGGCTGAAAAGACCATGAAATAATGGTTACAGCATGAAACTGCCTGTATCTGAGAGGCCGGAAGGAACGGCCAAGTCTACATAATGTTCTATGGCTTATCAGCAAAGGAACTCCCTCTGCCTGAGAAGCTGAGCAAATCTATAAAAGAATGAGTGCAAGTTTCCCCCAAACTCTGATGAGCAAAAACTGTTCTTAATCAGCGTGCTTCTTTGGGGGGACGAGGAGGACCTGGCCTTCCTCTCGCAGCAAGCGCAGTGGCCGTGGAGACCATTGCCATTATCCGAAGGACCACAAAGACGCTCCACGCTCTTCTGGAGGCCAGCTGCTAAGCAAGCGGCCTTGTCTCTCCCCTGCAGTCTTCCCTGAGAAGGATTTGCACAGCAGCGGGAACTAAGACTGCCTCCACACGGCCAAGGCTTTCCCAAGATTTCAATGGAGAAGTTTACCTCTAACATGAAATTCCCTGGGTGAAAAACAAAAGCACAAACAATACAAAACAAAAACCAAAGCCCTGGATCTTAACGGTGGCGGTTCTTGTTGGCATCCTATGAAGTAAGCCAACCTCTCTAACATTTTAAAGTAGGAAACTGAGCTATAAAGCAAGTTTTAATCATTTCCCGGATTCCATTAGTTCTTAGAAGTATTAGTTACAGGTGATAATATAATCAGTCATTCTAGCCACAAGAAATGGCTCCCACTGTGGTGTCCTTGTGTGTGCCAGGGTCTCCCCTACCTGCTTTGCCCTTTAAGAACTCTGAGTAGTGCTGGATGCGTAGCTCAGTTGGTGGGGGGGGCTTGTGTGACAGGCACGAATCCCTGGGCTCCACCCCATGCTACACAAACTGGGCGTGTTTGGGTTGGGTGCACTTGGATTCCCACACTCAGGATGTAGCCTTCACGGGCGTCCTTGGAGCTAAAGCAAGTCTGAACTACTTGAGAGCCTGTTTTGTTTTTGACTGTTTTTGTTTTTGATTCCTACAGCGTAGACAGTACTACCATCATTGTTATTCTGTGAGTAAAGAAACTGAGTTCAAAAGTTAAATAACTTGTCACAGCAATGAAACCATAAGGTTAAAGTTCAAACCCTCACCATTGTGTGCCCTGTTCTGGCAGCTGCTGCTTCTTCTTCTTCTTCTTCTTCTTCTTCTTCTTCTTCTTCTTCTTCTTCTTCTTCTTCTTCTTCTTCTTCTTCTTCTTTTTCTTTTTCTTCTTCTTCTTCTCCTCCTCTTCCTCCTCCTCCTCCTCATCCTCCTCCTTCTCTTCTTCAGAAAACAAGCTATCTTTATTCATTTACATAGCAATCCTAGTTCCCACTCCCTCTCTCCTCCCATTCCCTCCATCTTCCTCCCGACTCCACCCCCCATCCACCCCTCAGAGAGGGTAAGGCACATTGCTTTGAGAAAGTTGCAATGCCATCCCTACTATGTCTAGGCTGAGCAAGGTATCCATTCAAAGAGAATGGATTCTCAGAAAGCCAGTACAAACAGCAGGGATAAATCCTGGTGCCACTGTCCCTCAGTCTTCCCCAGCCATGCAACTATTACCCACATTCAGAGGGTCTAGTTTGGTCCTATGCTGGTTCCTTCCCTGTCCAGCTGGAGTTGGTGAAATTCCCAGGAATCCACAAGGATGACCCCAGCTAAGATCCTAAGCAATAGAGGAAAGGGTACCCGAACTGTCCTTGCCCTGTAGTCAGATTGATGAATATCTTAAATGTCACTACAGAACCTTCCTCCAGCAACTCATGGAAACAGAGGCAGAGACCCACAGCAGAGCACTGGGCTGAGCTCCTGAAGTCTAGCTGAAGAATGGGAGGAGTGAGAATACGAGCAAAGAGGTCAAGACCATGATGCGGACACCCACGGAAACAGCTGACCTGAGCTAGCGTGCTGGCTTTTTTACTTCCTCATACCTGAGGAGGGAGGGTGAGAGTGGGCACACTGTGGGACTGGGGTCAATACTGAGTTACAATCAAGAGTGAGACAGCAGAGCTTGAGAAATAAGCTACTGGAGTGCCGCTGTGAAATCCTATGCCCTAAGCAGGTGAGGGGACAGCTGGGCTCCAGGGGAGAAAAGGGAATGGCAGGAGCGAGGCTCGAGGCTGCTGTGGGTCTTTCGGAGGAGCAGGAGACCTTGCCCGAGTCAGCAGACTCTCTTCCACTCAGAGGTTGAGATTCATTTTCATGGCCACCAGCAGTTTTGGTTCTCTTGCTGGCTCCTAGATGGAGTGAGGAATGTTTGGGAATTCAAATGGAAGGATCGGTGATGCCCATAGTCAGTGTGCAGACCATGAGGGAAAATACCAATGCATGCCTAGCCTTGTGCTCGGCCCCCAAGAAGCCCCCAGGGGACACGGGACAGTAGTTGACTTATGAAGCTTATGAAGCTGAGAGGAATTTTCAGATGGAGTTGCACCCATGTCTCAAGTCCATCCTGGGACAACCAACTACCTTTCCCAGGGAAGATTCAGGAAGCATCTAGAGACTCCAGTCTCCCATACCTTCCCCTTCAGTCAAGGAGAGGGGTACAAGCCTGCTAACCTCCCTCTGGCCCACTGAGTGCCACTCTAGTAGATGACACGCAAATCATTCCACACCTGGCCTTGTTCTAAACCTGTTCATTGGACTAGAATTCTTCTTCTAAATAAAAGTCAAACCTGCTCCATCCCAGAGATAAAAAGAAGCTTTTGGACACAGACAGCTTTGATTATGAAATGAAGGCTGGTACCCAGCCAGGAAGATGCTATTGAGGATTCTACTGAAGATGTAGGTGAGGCCTGGGGCCAGCCATATTGACTAGCAGACTAAAGCAAACAGTTGTCTGCCCTGTTGACCCCTAGGGCGATGCTATTCTTGCCCTCCCTGGTGACCATTTCATTTAACTGTTGGAAGGCAAAGTTTATGGACTTTTCGCCAGGCCCCAGCTCCATTGGAGGCACCTCAGGTTTCAGATGTTTACATGAGCTGACTCGGGTTAGGATGCCCTTTGTGCAAAACACATTCACCTCAGGGGTTCCAGGGCGGGATGGTGCAAGTGAGAAACTCCAGGTCTAGAGAGAAGGCCTGCAAATATCCTTCTAGAAAACACAGCAGTGCGGTGTCAGAATTAGAACCACATCCACCCACAGTGCCATGCTAAAAGCGGAAGGCTCCGTCATGGGACTGCGGTGGTCCTGTCCGAGGACCTTAGAAATAGAAGCCCTGGGAGACACTGGGGAAAGTCTCCATTGAAAAGACTGTTGCTGCCTTCCCGCCTCCGCTGAAAAAGAGCCCAATTTTCTGGTATTTGAGAATGAGTAATATTTAGAGGTTTAGGGAAAATTAGTCAAATGCACCTTGATTATAAACACATGTACCCATTTCACTTGGCTATTTTAGAATGTGGGTTTTAACCAGCTACCATTAACAGCGAGGGCACCACCCGCTCGTTAGCTGCTCCTCTTGTAACAGGCACGGCAGGAGGAGCTCAATATTCAGTCATCTCGGCTCTCTTTCCAGAGCAGGAAGAATTATTGGGTATAAATTGTGTCTTTCTATCACATGAAACAAATGAAACCTTCCAAATTAAATAAAAGGAAAATTAACAATCAGGATTAGGTAAAAAGCACTACATTTCCTTGGGGTTCGAGTTACAAAGATATGTTTTCGTAAAAGAAAGAAAGGTCAGTTACCACTATTAAACTTGTATATTGTTTTATACTAAGCCCTTTCGGTGGCCTCTCTGAGGGACCGTTTAGTTTGTATTACACTCTAATAAACTCCAGGTGTACAGGACAAACCGAATAATCAGAACCCGATGGCCCAAACTAGTTAAAAATAATGTGGTACATTCCTGGTTCTCTGCATTTAATTTATTGTTAATCACTGTTATTACTTACATTTATTGGGTAGTTTTTCCAGATTTATTAGGCACTGCATTTAACAGCGTTATCGCTTGTAACTGACCATCAGTGGAATCGAAAACATATTTTGTAAAGTCTCTTGCCCTAATTAGTAAGATGCTTCCTTCTGAGACTAAGCAGACCCTCAAAATGACTCTTATTCCCCCTCTTTGGAGTCAGAAGGAAAGTTCAACCCAAAATGCACACTCTCCAAAACCACCTGCTGGTGATAAGGAAAGGCGCGCCATTGCAGACTCTGAGGGGTCCTTCCTCTCGGGGGAGACAATGTGAGGTGCATTTTACAGAACACAGGGTTCCCTTCCTGGGAAAGGATGTTTTCCTGTAGTTCAGTCTCTAGGATGTCAAGGAATGCCGATGGGGGTGGGGGTGATCTGCCTCTTGCATGGCAGCCTATCACCCAGAAACCAGACTAAGAATAAATGGGAAAGGAGGCCATTGCACTAAAGTTCACACTCAGACATCAGTGGGCTCACACTCATTAGCACACAGCACAGGGAGACACAGCAAGAGCTGCTCTGAGTGAGGAACAAGCACTGAAGAACAAAGACCTCTGATTTTAGTTGGAGCCTGTGGGAATGACTTGGCAACCTCTGCAGTAGGAGCTAAGAATTTTAGTTTCTTATCCCCCTCTGCTATGAGACTTTGGACAAGTCCTAAGCCATCCTGCAAAACTCAGTGTTTCTCCTCACGTGAGAGGGTCAAGTGATTGCATCCAGAACCCCAAAACGTTTACCTTCCCTGAATCCCTATCTTTATCAGGTGAGTTTTCGGTTCCTCTCACTAAAGAGACTGAGTTCGTTACTTCACACCCTAAACTTGTGTTGGTCCTTCTGATATGCAGACGTGACTATGTGTCCATTCTCCTAAAGGTCTTGGGAATCCTGGATGCTTCCCTGCTGTCTGACCTGCCGGCTCCGTCCCTCAACCAACGTTGGCCTTGGTTAGTCATCAGCCCACCCTTGGAATCACAGTGTGTCTGAGAGGAACAACAAAGGCTTGCTGATTCCCTGCTCCTGGAGTTTCATGGCTCTTTGTCATACAGTGCTATGGTGATGGTGCTTAATGGATACATAGAGTAGAATTAAATAATGTCAAAGTTCATTCCAGCTGACATTCTACCAGCAACTTAGAAATAGACCAACCTGTGCACAAATGCCTAGTCTTAATCATATCCCTGAGAAACACTAGCCGGCCTCCTGATCTCCCTAGGATCACTTTCAATGAATAATGAACATCACTGTCCCTTCCTGAATATCTCAGGCTGTACCCTTCTAGGAGATATTTTCAAGGACAAATAGAATATTCGATGTGTGATCACTTTGGACCAGCCAAAAGGCAGGCTGTATGTGTGTTTAGCTAATTCTTCACCATATCAATACCATATCCTCTTAGGGCTCTAAGTAGGAAGCAACCCTAAAGGGGTCATTAAATAGAAGACAAGCAACAAATTAAGTCGATGTTGTTTAAGGACTAGTGTGGGTTTCCCCAAGGTATCCTCATCGTGTGCTCTGAGTTAGTATTTCTACTTACGAACAACTTTTGATGCCTCCAGGGGTGCTTGCTCATTAAGGTATGGTTTTGATCCAAAGTGCTTTGATCCATGTTTTAACTACCTAAAGCTAAGAGAGAACAGAGAATCTGAGAAGGGGCAGCAAGATGTGAAAAGGCAAAAGAAAAGAGAGGTGGTCCTCCTTTTGCCCTTCCATTCACTCAGTAAAGACCTGACAGGAGTCTATTATGCCAGACCTGTATCTGGTCCTGGGCTTGGTGGTAATTAAATCTAACCCAAGCCTTTTCCTCTGAGGACTCCAGGTACGCGGTAGAGAGAGGAAGACACTAAGCAATTGATTACAGGATGCCAGGAAGCCAAATGACAACTGAATTATGGTGACGAGAAAGAAGGGCTGGAGCATTTATACTGCTTCCCTAATATTAACTAGGTCTTCAGGCAACTAACTGGGAGCTGAGGAAATGCTTCCCTTTTTAGAAATATCTTACTTTAGAAAGAGAGTGATAAAAAGAGAGGGAGAGAGAGAAGGAGAGGAGAGAAGGAGAGGGAGAGGGAGAGAGAGAGAGAGAGAGAGAGAGAGAGAGAGAGAGAGAGAGAGAGAGAAAGAGAGAGAGTATTGTAGAGCTGGAAGGCAGCTAAGTAGGTAAAATACTTGAAGCACACAGACCAAGACCTGGGTTCTGATCCATCCCTAGCTGTCATGTGAAAAGTGGGGCATAGTGGCATATCCCTATAATACAAACACAAGAGTGGGTGTAGAAACAGGGGGATTCCTGAGACTCTTTGGCCAGCCAGTCTAATGGAATAAATGAGTTTCAAATTCAGTGAGAGATCCCATTTCAGAATACATGGTGGAAGCCTCAACAGTCGTAGGTTTCCGTACAGTTTTTCAGTGGCCTTAAGTGTTCGTGGTCCCTCCCCATACTCCCTGCAGGAAACACCAGTGAAGTAGCGGCGTGGATGTTATAGGAGCAACCAAACACTTTCTGGTCTGATGTAGGGCCCATCCTGTGATATGCATGACTGACACTGCTAAAGTGGCCAAGAACCTGGAACCTAGGGGAAAACCAAATACTATTTAATATTCTGCTCCAGGAACATAGCAATAAAATGACTCCTGATGGCGCACTGCTATACCCATAGATGACTTGCTCAGCCGTCATCAGAGAAGCTCTTCTCACAGTGAATGAGAACTGACACAGAGACCCACAACTAGACAATGTGCAAAGGGCGAGAGATTTTGGAGCACTCAGTCCTAGGTGGGATGTCTTCACCAAAGCCCTCCCCTCAAGACCCAGGGAGCTATGCAGAGGAGGAAGTGGGAAGACTGAAAGAGCCAGAGGACGTGGAAGACACCAGGGAAGCGGTGTCTTCCAGCTACAGCAATACTGATACACATCTGAGCTCACAGAGGCCAGGACAGCATGGGGCCTGCACAGGTGCCAGGCAGACGGAGTCCCAGCTCTGAGAGGGAAAGTGGACACAAGATCCCAGACACAGGCTCCCACCCCTAACCAAGAAGCTACCTAACAGTTGACATCTAGGTAAAGGTTAGACTTTACTGATTTCTGGGAGTCAAAAGGAAGAATCTATTTTCCTGCTTTTCCTACCTTCCAGAGTCAAACACATTCATTAGCCACGGATTCTCTGTTTTAAACACCAGTGAGTCCTTTCACGCCCATCTCTGTAAACTTCTGCCTCCTTTGCCTACATGGAGGAGCCTAGGCGATGACATTGATTCCAATGGATATCTCAGAATGGTTTCAATAGTTAAGGACGGTTGATTTGCAAATTCAACTCCACCCACAGCCTTAATTCTCTTTTGAGAGATACAACATATTCACAGACTCCAAGAATATCCCCATTGGACATTTTGGGGAACCCTTATAGCCTACTACACCAGGTTACATGCCGCGTGTCAGGCTCCATCTTATCTGGGTGCCAGAGTGATAGAGGACATACTTGTAAGAACCTTGTGATAAGGAGGGTGTACTAGACTAGGGAGAAAGAACAGAAATGAAGGACCAAATCAAAGCACATCAGATCTCCCACTGATCTGAAATCAAAGTGAAGAGGAGAAAGGAGGTGAAGGCAGCTGTGTCTCTGTCCTCCAAAACCACTCTATGTCCATTTACTCCTTCTCAACATCTGGAGCCAAGGCCCAGTGTCTGCTTTTCTGACCCATGGTGTCCCTCTTTCTAACTGATCGCTTTGTTTTGCTTTGGTTTTAAAGCTGAGTTTTGGTGATTGGGGCAGGCCCTTTTGTCTCTGAACTCAGATTCAGGCTGAATATTTCTTTAAGATCATAGAGAATTCCTGATACATTGCCTTTCTGCTTCTCGTTTTCAGAAGAAATATAATAATTGAGATTTCCTAAGTACCCCCACCTCGAACAACCTGCCTTGGTTGGTACAGAGGCAGCAAATAAAGGGTGCATTGAAATAGGCTATTCCAAATAACCCACAGCATCATTAGAACATCAAATTAAATGAATAAAAAACAAACAGATTGGAGTTTCTGTTCGTAGTCAGATATTCTTGCTAATGGCTCTTAGTATTACAATTCTATCTATGCCAGCTATAGCTTCCAGGTGAAGTATTCACCTTACAAGCAAAAAAAAAAAAAAATCTCTAAATACTAGAAGAAAAAAAAGCAAGGAAACACCTCAGCTACAATAGACTTCCCGAATGAGCTCGATTTGTCTAAGCTTTCATAACATCGCGAAGAGCAATCTTCAATCTTCAGCCCGCATCCTAAATCAAAACCCCCTTAGCATAGCCAATCACCAGCAACATGCTCCAGTCTCTTCCATGGGAGAAAGGCTTCTTCGTCAGAGGCTAGAATTTAGAAACTGATCAGGTGATCCAGAGTCTCAACGGAGCTCCTGGCCTTTGGGATGGATCAGGTCATATGAGCATGCCGTGGTCTTTAGTATTCCTCCGCCCTCCCTCTGAAGCCCAAGTGAGCATCATTATTGATTGAACAAAGATGCCTCCAAACGTTCCCATCCTCTGCTCCCACAGCCAACCAAAGGCATCCCAGCTGCCTTGGTCCGTAGCTTCGTCACCCACGAAGCTCCCACGGTGTGTTCTCATCACCATCATTGTTAATTATGGCTGAGGTGCACCTGGATCACCAAAAACAGATGTTGCACCCATCTAACACATCTGTCCCAGTCCTGAAAATGGGTGTGGATTCCCAGCCAGTGCACAGAGAGGAATTTGGAAGCACAACACGGAGGTCAAGGGGAAACGGGGTTTCAATCCAGCCTTTGATCGTTCCCTTATATATGACCTTAAGTAGTTACTTTTATCTTGTGAGTCTTGATTTCTTTATCACTTCCTGGGTTACGTGAAGCGGAACGGAGTAATTCGTGGGAACTGCATAGATCTGCACCTGTCACTCAATACTTGCTCACTGAAGACGGCCCTTCCGTCATTGATTGCATCGACAGGGGAGCTTCCCAGAACGGAATAGCACTTCAAAGGGGATAGCACAAGGAGGTTCCAGCTGACTAGATGCACTAGATGCTTTTTCTTCTGTTTTTAGGTCTTCTTTTAGCCTACAGGAGGAAGCAAATGTATTCTTAACTAACGAGTCATGGACCCAAAAAGATCATGTGTCATCATGGGCCAAAAAACCATTGCATTGCATAATGTCAATAGTACCTGGAGACACAATCCGCAAGGGAGATTTCCGTCTGGCTCTCTGTTAACCTCAACCAGAGCGAAACCATTCACATGTCTGCTCAAGCCAGCCACCTTTGAATCTTCTTTCGCCCCATCCATCTACCTACCCTCACTGTGCCAACTTCTCTCCTGTTCCCAACTGCTGTCACTCCGACCACAATTATCACCACTTCCCACCTGGACCACCATGGTGACATTGTGTTTGTGCTGTAACAAATAAAGCTTTCCTGAAGATCAGAGTGTGGAGCTAGCCACACAAGTTATCCAGAGAGGCCAGGCAGTGGAGGCGCACGCCTTTAATCCCAGCACTCAGGAGGCAGAGGCAGGTGGATCTCCATGAATCCAAGACCACCCTGGGCTATACAAGATTGATCCAGTCTAATAGAGAAACAGAGGTGGGTGGTAGTAGTGGTTCACATGTTTAATCCCAACACTAGAGACAGGAGGGGATGGGACTGGGCAGAGAGAGGGAGGAGACAGGAGCTCAGAGCATGCAGTCTGAGGACTTGTAGAGACAGGATACCCCCATACAGTCTAAGGATTCATGGAGACAGGATCTTGCCCACTTCATCTCTCTAATGGCTAGGTGTTCTGCTTCTCTGTTCGTTCAGTATTTACCTTGATATCTGATTCCAGGTTTTTATGATTAAGACCGATTAGGAGCTATACTCCAGAACTCGGCAATATCTTCCCTGTTTAGTTCATTAGTTGGAACAAACCTTGAAAAACCTCAAGAGTTCATCATTTCCCTGCTTGGGAATCTCCTAGGACCACCTTCGCTGTGTTTAAAATGAAACCCCACGATCCAGTCTCACCTGGCGCTGTCCACCTCTCCCAACCCTTACCATTCATGCCAAGTCCCTGGCTCACTCTGCCTCAGCCTCCCTCTTCTTCCCCGCTAACTGTCACCAAACCAAGCTCTTCCCTCCTCAAGGTGCCAGCGCACCTTTGACTGCAACCCTCCAAAGCCAGATCTTTGCCATTGCAAATCAGATTCGGCTCTTCTCTGCTGCTTCCTAAGGTCCAGAAGGAAGCCTGGGCTGCAAACAAGCACTTGAATCAATAAAGAATCAAAACGGCCAGACAGAGCTTCGTGGAGGACAAAGACCACACCCTACACAACGGGCGACAATTATTTCTGTGACGGTTTCACCTAGTTGAGGAAAGATGAGTCTGCACCCTCAAAATTCCCAGCCAACCATGCTGGAAAAAAACAGAAAGTGTGAATCCAGAAACACAGCGAGCTGAGGGTTGCGTTCTTCAGGCAGATGAGCATCCATCTATGCCAAATGCCATGCGTCGCTGCTAGAGTTAACCACCCTGCTTGACAACAGCTGAAGAACAGCCAGCTCGGCCCACGGCATTATCTGCAGCAGGGCTGACATTTCAAAGCTAATTTGATTACTTTGTCCTTCCTGGAAATTCATGATCCGGTCACATAATGGGACACTATTCAATTAGGAGATTCCTGGTTGTTGAAATGTATAGAAAAAGTGGTTGATATGGGTACTGCTTTACAAACTGGCCCCAAGCTTACTTTTCCCTGGAAAATAAAGTCAGCGAAGTTCTACTATCTGAGAGAAACTCTCGTCTCTTGAAGAGAATATCCTCTCTGAAGAGCTGTCTGAGGCCAGTGTTTCTCAGTGGATACACACCATTGCATCCACAGCTGAGGATTAGTGTGCTTGGTAGACGACGTGCCTAGCACACACAAGCACCACCTACACCAGATACAGCACTATTATACACCGGAAATCTCACCACTTGGGATGCAGAGGCAGAAGGATCAGACATTCAAAATCATTCTCGGAAGCTTAGCCAACTTGAGGCCAGCTTGAGACATAAGAGGCCCTGTCTCAAAACAAAACAACAAACAAAAACCAAAACAGAAGCAAGGTGAGGCACCTTGAAGACACAGCCCTGGAAACTCCAGGGGGTCTACCGTTGTCCTAATGTTCCCCTGACTCCATTGGCAAATAATACAGTCTTTCAATGCTGCTGGATTTTGTGTTTTCCTACCAGGGTCCAGCTCTGGGCCTAATGCATGAGTCAGGAATGTAAAGAATAGACATCAGAAAACATCATTTTTTAAACATCAAACTACAACATCTTGGTGCAATATTCAGTAGACATCAAACGCAGGAAATCATCCGCGTAATAGCATGTGTGCTGGGACCACAGCTGTCCTGCTCGTCTCAGGAGTCCTCTGCCCAGAATGGCAGAAGCAGGGACAACTCAGACCAGTTTGCCCCGACTGTCCTGCATTTAAAACAGAAAGCCCGTGTCCTGGGAACCCCTCCGTCACCCTCAATAGAGCTTCCAGCAAGCGTTTTCGGAATGATTGAAAGATGTAGCTACCCCACAGAGCTGCTGGAGGATCAAAGAAATTATATCTATAAAAGCCTTTGGAAATTCTAAATTGTGTCCAATCGGAAAGTATAATCCAATGTCAAGTACAATTATTACGAGTGTGTGCTGATTGACAGCGGGAGAAGGGCCTGCCTCTTACTGTGTCAGACATACTTTCTCACCTGTCCTCAGCCCTGCTGCCATAGATGGGCTCCCGGGATGAGGGATGGGCGGCTGGAAGGCTACAGGGAGTGGTCCTGAGTCAAGCAGGACTGTGTGATCCCACCCCGTGCTAAACTCTCAGGCTATGGTTCATTCTATCTATGTTCTTATCTACAGGAGAGACAATGAACCCACATTGATGGTGATCAAGTCCCCAATGCTGCCACCAGAACTGAAAGAAAGACGGGAAAGCAGAGGTGATGAAATTGCTGACAAGTCAAATAAAATGAGCTTCTCCCACCATTCCTGGGTCTCGGTCCGCAGCCAGGAAGACACTAGAGAGTACAAGGCAGACAAGCAAACCAAGGCCGTTGGTGGGGATTCAGGAGGTTCACCTATTGGGTTGAGTGGAGGGCAGAAGAGGCAGGGTGGCTGGAGTTGAGGGGAGTTCAGTGGAGCAAAGGCGGAAGTGACACACAAGCAAAGGACATTTCTATGATGCTATGTGATAGGCCAATGTACCCCCTCACAGCCTCTATAAGAAAACTCATCAGCAAACTTCCCCGCTTTGGGTTTTTAGGGTGAACATGGCCGCTTTCTCCTTTGTCACGTAACAACACCCTGCTGGATTTGGGCTTCACTTTCATTGCACCTGGTACATGAGAAACAGAGCTGAGCTTCATCTTGGTTAAATGACAAACACAGGCTGCAGCTGAAAATGGAGGAAGGAAAAAAAAGTGCTAAAGATATCTCAGCAGTGCGGTGCCGGGCTAGGATCTGAGAGGCTCCAAGTTCAAGCCCCAGGCCTAACGTAGGGTGGGGGAGGGGCAACGAGCTGTAGTAAGGACCCAGAAATTGAACCTGACATGTTAATGAAGGAGGCGGAGCCTGTGATGAGGACTGAAGGCGCTCAGAGGAAGCAAGCCATCCTGAGGGTACCCAAATAGCCATTTTAAAGGGACATGGTGTAGGGCTGGGTGCTGCATGATTACTGAATCAAACCCCAGCATTGTTTTCTCCCATCCATAAATCCCACGAGCATTCTTTTGCAGGCACGGAAAACGACAGAATGCTATCAGGGAACCTAACGGCAAGGCCCCTCCTCCGGACAGTGGAAGCTGAAGTCCTGGGTGCTCTGGGTGCTCTGTGAGCCTTCCTACAGTTCTGCGCGCGTTCATTGTCGACTGTTCCAGATTGTAACTCAACAAAGGAGGCCGAGAGAACCTTCCCATTCAGCTGAAAAAGCAGTAGAAATAAATCAGCCCGAAGCCACCTCAGAAACCTTGGCTTCTTCCTATGCCCCGAACCTCCATCCAACACTCCCGTTTCACAGGCTTGGAGACCTGGCTGTGCCCATGGAGCTGGAAACTAGACTGACCCAGCAAAAGAATGACACTCAGTCTGAGTACGAAGAAGTGCTGTTCCTAGTAGCCACTGCGACTTGTGCATACATCCCTGGGGCTGGATCTCTCCTAGTGATCTCATCAGAATTTACCTTCAACTCTCCCTGCTGAAGCCTTTCTGGATGTCAAGGCTGGAATCTAGACATTTACAGGACTTCTTATGAACTGTCAGCAGGGCCCTTTGGACCGCTCTGTGAAAAGACCCAAAATACCCCAGATTCCTGAGGGACGCCCAGCCATCAAAAGCCCTGACAACAGCCAACTGAGAAGCCCTCATGAAAATCACTAGATCATATTTTTCAATGAGCATTGTCACCTACTTGAAAGGCTGAGTCATTTTGCTTGTCTGGGGGAAGGGGGTGTCATCCGGATGAGAAGGATCCTTTCTTTCACCTTCTTTAACCTACTTCTCCAAGCTTTTGCTTGAGCACTCATTGGTCTGTCCTGCTCTTAAAATATCCCTACAGGTTACATAAGACCCATCACACTGCTAGTGCAAGGCCACTGCTTGCATTATTGAATCGAAGCCTTTTATTACTCAGAATGAATGTTCTCATTTCAAAACTCAGCCCAAGCTCTAATAGCAAAAATAATTTCATATCCTCCCACCGAGCTGGAAACTTAAACTCAATTATGGAAGAATTGGGCTTAAGAATCAGCATTGAAAAATAACAAAGTTTAGTTTCCCAGTACAAAGTAAGCAAAGAACTAGAGGAAGGAACAGGAAAAAATGAATGGGATGTAAAGCTTTTCTTTTTATCCGTTCCAGAAGACCAGAGTTCTCAGAGTGACTTGGGGCAGGGCTGTGCTTCCTCTGGTTTTAGTTTTAATGGGAGATGCTTTTTTTGGAATTTGTTGGCACAGTTCAGAGAAACCTCAAATTCTCTTTTTAATCTAGCCCAAATATGAACGAACGGGGAGGAGAGAAGAATGAGAAGAGGTAAAGTTCCTGCAAAGGTCACTCAGCCACCTGATGCTCTGACACCAGGAAGGTTCCGGGGGTGGGGCATGCTACTGGGAAAGGCTGCACAGCGTGGGAGCCAAGATCTGCCTCTATTCTTCCCTACCAGAAGCCTTTGCCAGCCATGTTAAATCCTCAGAGTTCACAATGAGACTCAGAAGCCTTTAATGTGCTTTTAAACCATCTTTTGTGGGCCAGAGTTGTGGCTCGGTGAAATAGCACTTCTCTAGCATGCATAAGACCCTGGGTTCAGTTTGCAGTGTGTGTGTGTGTGTGTGTGTGTGTGTGTGTGTGTGTGTGTGTAGCAAGGGAGAAACAGGGTGAAGAATTGGGCTAATACTTGCTCAGTTCAAATGGCCAATCTTCTTATTTGTATTGAATTCAGCAGGTAATATTGGTTATATTATATGGATCTATAATTGCTGGAAAGCCAACACCCTCAACAACTAAAATTTGTCTCCCCTCCACACCTCTTAGCCTTACACAGGCTAGGCAAGCACTCTACCACTCAGTCGTAGCCCAGACCAAAAGCACTGACGTCTTGCTTAGGAACAGAGAGGACTTTTTTTGAGCAGCTATAGATCTGCCGAGCTCAGGTCTGCTTTGCTATACTTTGTTCAGCTCAGGGAGCCAGGCTGAAGTTGCCTTGGTTCTTTCTGGTAGAGAACAATGCCTCAGAGGACAAGGAGAAAGCCGTGATGGCAGCCAGTGTCTCTGCTCACAATGGTCCACTTGGCTCCTCCATTCACATCCATGGGTCAGGGCAAGACAAACGGCTGAGACCAAAGACCATGAGCCAGGAAGCCTGGACAAGAGAGAACATAGTTGGATACTGTACTACTTTTCTGTTGCCATGGTAAAATACCATGACCAAAAGCAACTGAAGAATGAAAGAGTTTATTTTGTCTTACAGTCCCAGAGGAAGAGAGTCCTGGTTGGTGGGGAAGCATGGCAGTGGGAGAGAAAGCCGGCCATCAGCAAGTAGAGGTTACATTTCACCCACACACAGAAAGCAGGGAGAGAAAGAACAAGAAGCAGGGTGAGTAAATCCTCAGAGCCTGCCCCAGGAGGGGACTTCCTCCAGAAGGTACCACCTCCTAAGCAACAGACGTGGATTATTAACACCCTTCCCTTAGCACAAATACTAGCAGAGGGATGGGCTGCCCTGAGTGCCCAGCTGGAAGGAGAGGTGGCTCACACTCCGTGGTTGTGGTCTTTGTTTTACCCATCAATTTGGCTGAGTCGGTGTTTGGGCATTGGGTCAAATCTAATACACGATGTTCTCATGAAGGAGGAGTTTGTATGACGCTATCATTTAAAAGAGAGGGCTTTGAGTCACGTGGAATAACCTCCGTAACATGTGTGAGCCTCATCCAGTCAGTTAAAAGCCTGACTAGAACACATCGCTCTTTGACAGGAAGGAACTCAGCGAACACATGGCTCTTTCCTGAGCCTCCTGCCTGCCAGGCTTCCCTGACAATGTGGGACTTGGCAGTGTCTGTAATCCTATACACAAACAAACAAAGGCATGGTTTGGCTCTGTTTCTCTGGGGAATGCTAGCATAGGGCTTCTGAGTGGCTGGACTCCCCTTGTCAGCTTGTGGTGGATCAAGGATGGCCCTTACAGAGATTTGGATCATGTGTTCTGGGAGAAAAATCCCCCTTGCTTAGCCATTCTCCAGGACTCCTGGCCCTGACTCTGGGAAGTCCATCCTGCTCCAAGACCCAGCTTCAGAAAACATAGGGAGCTGAGCAGCCACCATAGCCTAGATTCCACCCATGAGTGCTGGAGGCCAGAGATGAGTGTGGCATCCTGGATATCCACTCAGCCTGTAAGGCAGGCTGGCAATGCTGTGCTCAGACATTGGTTTCTGTCATTATTGTTGCTGATTTTTCATTTTGAATGACAAGTTTTCACGTAGGCCAAGTTGGCCTCTAACTCATCAAGTAGCTAAGCTGGTGGTCCCTTGGCCTCCACTCCCCAAACACCGTGATTCCAGACGCTCCTTGATAGTGTTGACTCCCCAAACATAGTGATTCCAGACACTTCTTGCTACTGTTGACTTGGAAACAGTTTGGTCCCAGAAACAGCTACAGTCAGCACTGGTACCCACACGGTTTATATCTTGTTTGGTTTCCCCATGTTTTCATTTTTGGGTTGATGTAACTGTAGGTGTTTTGGACTGAGAAGACCTTGGTGGGATCTTCTGAGGCATCTTTAACCTGACTTACTCATGCAAGTCCAAGGACTGGGTTGGGGGTGGGATCACACTAGTTAGAGATCCTGGCAAACAGGACTAGCAAGTTCTCACTTCTGTTCTTGACCTAGGGCTGAGTCTTCGTGTGGAAATATTTTGCTGGCTAGATGTAAGTCCTTTAGCCTAATTCTGAGAATTTCTGGGTCTTTCTTCACTACCTTTCATACCTAGAAGCAGGAAGGTTGTTGTCAGAACCACCTTCCAGGGCAGGTGGCTCCAGGTGAGTCATAAAGAATGATCAAGAAACTAGCTAAACCTGGCAGAAGGTACTGCTCCAGCAGGGCCTGCAGGGAAGAGAAGTGATGTGGGAGTCCCCTCTGTGCTGTGAGTACCATTAATGAATAAAGAAACTGCTTTTGACCTATAGCAGGTCAAAGCTTAGGTAGTCAGGGAAAGCTAGGCTGAATGCTGTGAGAAAGAAGGGTGGAGTCAGAGAGAAGCCATGGAGCCACTGGAGACAGATGCTGAAAACTTTACCCAGTAAGCCACAGCCACGTGGCTATACACAGATGGATTAAATTAAGATGTAAGAGTTAACCAATAAGAAGTTAGAGCTAATGGGACAAGCAGTGATTTAATTAATACAGTCTCTGTGTGATTATTTCAGAGCTTAGCAGCTGAGAACTAGCTGCTTCCTCCAACAGAGAAGTCCCTAAGATAGAAGCCAGCTAGCTGCCCAAGAGGGCAGGGTGGCTACAACTGGGCACATTTGTACAGGGAGCACTGGAGACCCAGACTGCAGAGGATTTACAAGATCAAGAGGAGCTGCGGGGTCACCTGGCAGTGTGCTGTCCATGGGGTGCCCAAAGGTCATATCCAGCAGTTGTGTGTCAGACATGACTCAGTGTGTCTTTCTTTACTCAGTGTGTGTGTGGGTATAGCCAAGTGTCAACCACAGCCACATAAGGCCTTACAGTTCCATTTTTAAGACCTTAAAAACAAAACAAATAAGAAAACTATGCAAAGCTGACCGCTAAGGTCAATTTCGCTGTGGCAGGCAGCACGGAAGACCAATTGCTCTCAACAGCGCTGGTGAGCTGAGGCCCCACAGTGGCCTGAGCAGAGGCTCTGGAGTGGTCTGCTGCTCAGTTTTGTTTTCCAGAGACCACCTCTTACTCTGAAAGTTTCTTCCCCCCGTAGGCATGTCCACAAATCCAGACTAGCCGGCATAGAGCGTCTGCTCACGTCCTAACAGGATCATAGGCCTTGAGATCATAGCTCCCAGGGATCACCTCAGCCTTCCAGTTCTAAGGTCATGTGACCACACTGTCTCAAAGTCTGAGGCAGTGGGGTTCTCTAGTTTCTTGCTGCCAACGCCTCATGATTTTTCGGTGTCATCTACGCAATCTGGAGAAGAATGCTCCCTTTCCTCTTAAACTAGGTCTCCATACCACAGAATGGCTCAACAGGGGTCTAGCCACTAACTCGGACTTTTGCACAGTCAGATCCTCCACTGAGAGCCCTACGCTCTGGCCTCATCTCTGCTCCTTATCCAGTGTGCTTTCTGAGGGAACTCACTGACCGATCTGGAGGAGAATTAAGTGATGGGTTTCACACCTCAAGAGCAGAATCATAACCTTTTATGTCATCATTGATGTTCACTTTGGAGTCTTCCCAAGAAGGTGAGTCAGACCACTGGCTGAGTTTGGAGTAAACAGATGTGCAATGCCCCATGTTCCCGGGTTCTACCGTATGTGTGTGTATGTGTGTGCATGTGTACATGTGCGTGTGTACTCAAGCATGTATAAGTGTCTGCAGGTACACATGCACGTATGTGCATATGGAGGCCGAAGGACATCTCAAGTGCATCATTCCTCGGTCATCATCTACCTTGTTTTTGAGACAGAGTCTCTCACTGGCATAAAGCTCACCAACTAGGCCAGGCTGGCTGGCTGGTGAGTCCCAGGATCTACCAGCGATCCCAGTGTTGGGATTACAGGCACCACACCTGGCTTCTTCACAGGGATTCTAGAGCCCACACGTGGATGTTCTCATTGCTTTATAGATGACATCACCTTTCCCTCCTCTCTGCCTTGTAATTTCAAACAACATCTCCTGAGATGTGAGATCTCAGACCTGAAAAAATGCACGGAGGCACCAGGATGCAGGATGGTCAGGAAAACAGGTTCAAGTTGGCAAAATCCTCAACTGAAGTATTCTACAATAGCTCAGAGGACCCAGTAAGAGCACTCTGTGATGGTCTTTGTAGAGAGACAAGCACATAGGCAATGGGAACTCTCAGGGTGAACACGATATATGCATACAGACAAAAGAGATTCCATGTAACACCCGAACCTGGTATAATGTTCCCAGAGGGCTGTTCCAGACTCTCTGGATGGAGCCTCCCACCAGCCCTTTGTAGCTGTTACCACACGCTTAGCATTTAACATGAGGTGAACTACCCTAACTGAAATACAAGAGTTCCTCCTTCTCTCCCTTGGAATCACAGACTAACAGGTTCCCAGAGGTAGTCTACAATGTTCTAACCAGAGCAACATTGCACAGTGGAGCCCAGTCGCCCCTCATGAAATTTAAATTATTTCACAAGTTTTTTAGACTAGGAAGGTACAAAAATATAACTAATAATTTATTTTCATTTTAGTCAAACAGGATCCTTTCTGTATTTTCCTTTACTTTTATAAAATGACACCAAGTCTTCATGTCTTCAGTATATTTTACCTTGGTCGTTTTCTTGTTTTGATTCCATCAAGTGAGAAATGAGAGCAGTTAGCACCTGCCACTCATGGGAAGCAAATCTCTTTATGGAACCGCTGAGTTGCCTGCATTCCCTTTCATTACCAAAGCTGGTAAGAATAAAGTCTTAACATTCTGCCTAGAAGGAGCAGGGACTCAGAGTGTTGAGAGAAGCAGACTGGTCCACACGAGAGATTTAATTTCGCTTTGACTGGCTTCTTTTTGAAAACATCTTCTTGGGTGACATGGGGAAAGAGGAGGCAAGGTGAAAACAGACGGTAACAGGTGACCTTCCGGGAGGTTTTGAAACAGTGTATCTGTGGCTGGAGGCCACCAACATCCGCTTGAGCAGTGGGAAGGAAACCCCGTGGTACTTGGTAGGTCCGGCTAGGCTGAGAGCCGGTTAGGGGTCCGTCTGTGTGTTGCTGCTCAGCCAGGTCTTCTTGAAAGTGAGACCATGGGGAAAGCACAGATAAAATGGGGTTCAAAGACCTTGAATGAGGAGGAGGCCACAGTGCAAACCTCATCTTCTCTGTCCACGGATTGTGTGCCTGTTCTGAGTACCAGGGAACAGATCCATCAACAGACACACAGGAGACAAGCAGGGTGGTAACAGGATAGCTTATGATTATCATGAAGCTACTTGGAGTTAACTGCATGTTCACCCACTTTATAAAATTAAGGCAGCCTACGAATGTAGAGCCTTAGGAAGCTCGTCCCCTCCACAAGACTCGGCAAAGGGCAGACACCACTTCTGGAGTGTTTGAAACATGCTCACACATTCTTCAACATGGTTCCTATAAACAGGGAAAGCCGGATTCTCCTCCCCACTATGGTTGACTTCATTAACTTGTTCTCAATGGGTCAGACATAGTAGAGGTGATGGTGGGTGGTTTCCAAGACAGGATCACAATAGGGAGTCAGCTTCTTCATGCTTCTCTCAGGAAATTTGCTTTGGGAGTTAATCCGGCATGCTGGGAGGAAACACAAGCCAAGGGGAGGAGCTCCTGTTGAAGGAAGGCTGAGTGGCAGCGCCCTGCATTGCTGCACAGTCTAAGGAAACTTGGCCGAGACTTCCGGGGGTTCCTCCACCACAGTCATCCATCACAGAGTCCTGAACCCCTGGGAGTATGCTGGCCTTGGTGTCCCTGAGAGCAGCCAATGGGAAGTACAGCTTCAGCACAACATGGCGGCATGTTTCAGAACCCAGCAGCTTCTGCCTCATCAAGTCAGTCGACTCAACTGAGACAAGGACAGACCTGTTAGCCACACTGCCCCAGAAGCCCGGGAGCTGCAAATACCTATGACTGGGTACATATGATGCATACAGAGGGTGAAAGCCAGTACCCAACGGCACCTGGGGGAGGCACCTTCCATTCTTCTTGGATGTAATCCAGGATCTCTGGATTTCTGAAAGCTCCTTATGCCACCTGCCTTGTGATTTGGAGAGGCGGCACCCAGTACAAGGTGGGGTGTCTAAAAGACTTGCCATCCTGAGACCCATCATAGCAGCAACAGGATTACTCTAAATCAAGCCCTGAGGGAAGAAACCTGAGTAGGGACAGGAAGACCAAAGCCAGTACTGGCTTGAGGGGACCTGCTGCTGCCTGGGGAAGGTGAACCCGAGGTTGGGAGGGCAAGGAGAAGCAGAGTCAATGTGTTAGTTATTTGTAGTGGAGGGGCTGCCGGCCGGCTTCCCGCTGCCAGGCTCCCAGCCACCAGCTAGCTTATGCCCCGAAATCACAACTCACAAATTGTATTCTTTTAAATACTGCCTGGCCCATTACTTCCAGCCTCTTACTCACATCTTGACTAACCCATATCTAATAATCTGTATAGCACCACAAAGTGGTGCCTTACCAGGTAGATTCTAGCGTACGTCCATCTTGGGCTGGAGCTTCATCGCGTCTGGCTTCTCTCTCTGAGGAGAGGCACGGCAGTCTGCCTAACTTAGGAGAGGCGTGGCATCTTACTGAGCCATCTACCTCACTTCCTTCTTCCTGTTCTGTCTACTCCACCCACCTAAGGGCCGGTCTATCAGATGGGCCAGGCAGTTTCTTTATTAGCCAATGAAATCAACTCAAACAGAAGACTCTCCCACATCAGTTATTTCTCATAGCTGTGATGAGATATGTCTGAGGAAGTATTTTGGCTTACAGTTCGAGGGTACAGTCCACGGAGACAGCAGGAAGAAGGTGAGGCGACAGGTCACATTGTGTTACAGTCGGAAAGCAATGAGTGGCTGATGCTGATTGGCTCGATATGTCCTTTTTCTTCAGTCCTGGACTCCAGCCCACATGATGAAGATATCTGGGTTCAGAGAGCGTCTCCTCCAAGGTGTGTCTCCTAGCTGATTTTAGATCCTGTCAAGTGGACAATTGACATTAACTATCAGAGTTGTCATGGCCCAGCATGGAGCTGGCAGGAACACACAGTGTCTGCTCCTGGTCAAGGCGAGTAGGGTACATGGGCTCATTGGGGAGCTGGGCTCACCTGGGAAGCTGGGATTGCCTGGGAAGTTCCAGATAGAACAAGTTTCTTCTACAAACTGTTTTAAGGTCAGAGGCAAAACAATCACAGGGTATATAGGGATGGGTAACCTTTAAATGTAGGGAATGCACCTCAAGCAAAAGAAAAGGACCACTGCCTTTCAGAGTAACAGAGCTCCTGAGGACCTGTGAAGAACTTCTGTTGTGGGAACAATTAATCATTGCCTACCCATGCATGTGCGTGCACACTCACACACACACTCACACACAATCACACACACTCACACACATGTATACACACACTCATAAATGACAAAAAGATGCTTTCATTTTTTATTTTAATTTAAAATTTCTATAGCTTGAGCTCAAACCCACCCCCACTCCTCCTCCAGCTCCTCCCCACTTTCCCATCGACCTCAGGTGCTCCATCTTAAACCTGAGTCACTCTGTGCTGCTGCTATGTGCATGGCTGTAGGAAGGGGTATTGATCGATACAGACTCCTGCCGAACTGATTCCTCAGGAAACAAAGTGAGCCAGCTCGTCTGCATTCCCACAATGATCTGAACATGCTTCCCTTTCTGATTTGGCTTCAGGGAGTGCAGAACCAAGCTGACAGGTGTTTAATCACAGATACAACTGCATTTATTTTTAAAATTCTATTATTTCCCCTCTGCTACCTGCTCTCACCACAGTACACTGTTGGTATACTAACTCATATTTGTCCCAGTCTGTAATTAATATATATATAAATACATATTATATATGTATGTGGAGGCCAGAGAACAATGTACAGGAGTGGGTTCTGCTTCCCCAGGTAGGTCCTGGGGATTGAACTCAGGTCAGATGGTCGTTGGCAGGGACCTTTCACCTGGTGAGCCATCTCCCTGGCCCTGCACTGTGTGCCTTTACTATTATAATTGTTATTCCTATTTCTTTTCACTAAGTGACTTTAGTTTGGATATATGAGTCATGGGTGCTTCCGGCAGGAACTCTCACATTTATTCTGAAGGGACAGCATCACCTGGGCAATAGGAATTCCTGTCTCCTAGAAGAGGAAGCCAAGAATAAGAAGCCACTTGTCCAAGGCCATCAGAGGAGTAAGAGGTGGAGCCAGATGCTGACAGTCTGGTTCCCGAGTTTATATTCGATCTTACTGTGCTGTTGGCCTTTCTAGACTAGAGTCACAGAGGAGTGTGTAAATAAACGCACGCACACACACACACACACACACACACATGCACACTCCCCGCTGTTTCTTTTGACTTGAAATTCAACAGAGACAGCAAGGGGATGCCATCCAAGAGTATCTGGAGTGGGGGCAGGGACAGCCCAGAAGAGCAAGAGGTCTTTGCAAAGGCAGGGCTGGAGGAGACGCTGTGGCCTTCCTCCACCCTCACAGGGATGCTCCCTGTCAGCGTAGCTCTCCGCTGTCGCGAAGCCACTGACATTGCTGTGCAGTGGAAGAACGAGCTGTCTTGGTGCCCTCCGCAGCCCCGTGGCTAAGAGCCAGCCATGCGAGGGAAGAGCCAGGGGCTAGGAACGCTCTCCATCGATCGCACTTGCTAGCGTGGGCTTGGAAGTCAATATCTGCTTGACATGCTGCGAAGTGTCCTCGAGCACGCCAGGAGTCCGGCTCCTCAAGAAATGTGCGGGCTTTTTTATTTTTATTTATTTTTTCTTTACTGTAGTTATAAAGTAGAGATGGGGGCGGGGGGTACAGGGGAGACAAAATAAGACATGGAGAGAATCAGCAGTGTTTGAAGCTCTTCATTTATTTCCAAGTAGTAGCACTTTGAGACGTTTCGTAAGGCGTTTGGAGCGCGGTGGCTGGAGAGACAGCTCACTGGATAAGGGCTCTTCCCGCTCTTCCAGAGGGCTTCGGTTCCCAGAACCCGCAACTTAGGACAGTTCCCAACTGCCTGCAACTGACTCCGGTTCTGGGATCTGTCGGCTTCTTTCGCCTTCGACAGGCACCTGCATACATATAGCTAACATCCACACAGACAAACATGCGTGCGTATAAATAAAAATACATTCTTTTAAGGATTCTGGCGTATCGATGAACTAGGGGACCAGGAATTTCAGTGAGTCTGCCCAACACCACGCTGAAGTCCTCGCCGGATGGTACTGCGGTCTGTTAGCAAATATGCATTTCCTTCTGTTTTGGGGGAAAATTCCTGGCTATAGATGTCACGCCAGTCTCCCTTTCCTCCCTGTATACTGCGAAGGTAGAAGAATGGGGCTTAGGGACAAGCCAGTTTGGCTCTGTTATTTTCTCTTGCTTCTCTTTGGAGTCCACCTGGATGCAGTGAGTCCCCTGAGCCCCCTTTCTGTTGAACTGTGCTTGGCTCTGCTCTCTCTGATCACTGAGCAACATGAGGTCTCAGGCCTGCTTGGGTCTTCAAGGGTGGGCCTGTCTCCTTCAAGGGTTGACATGCTCAGGTCGCTGTTGCCATTTGTCTGTGAACCCAAGCTACATCTTCCAATACAGAACACGGACACGAGGAAGATGGTGTTTACCATCTCCACCTGACTCCTGGGTCTGTTTGGTCATCTGGATCAAACTATGTTGGCAACAAGAATTTTTTGGGGGGTAGGGTGGGGAGGTCACATGTCTTTAGTTCCCAAGGGGATCCCGTAAGATAGATGCTGGTATTGGAAAGGCTGAGTCATTTGTTCAAGGAAACAGATGCAAACAAAGCATTTTCTTGCAGGCAGTCTGATGGCAGAGCCCTTGTTTTAAAACATTAGTCTTTCTTGCTGTTGTATTCACATGCCAAGTCTACATGACATATGAGTTGTTTCGACCCACATTTTAGGGGAAAGAAAACATAAAAATCTTTCACAAAGTTATGAAAAGCCACTTTTGTGAGTTTCTAAAGCACGCACACTTCCCACCGCATTGAGCAACACTGAGGTTCCACACTATGCTGTTTTCGTATTTTTACTGCAATCTTGTACAGAGAGATGACCGAGTGTTCCAAGACTGTGCCACGGGCTCATTTTCTACAAACGCTAAGACCAGTCTGTCACAGAATGAGGTTACCGTACCTGGTCCTGGAGTACAGGGTCTCCTTGACAACTCACATCTATGGGGAAATAGATGGGTGTTAGAAGTGTGTGTGTGTGTGTGTGTGTGTGCGCGCGCACATGTATGTGTACATGCTTATGTGTAAGCCTGTATGTGGAAAGCAGAATTCCATGTCAGGTGCCTGTTTCTATTGCTCTCCTCGTCATATTTTGAGACAGGATCGCATACGTGTGAACCTGGAGATCGCTGATTGGGTGAGGCTGGTTACCCAGCAGCCCCTGGGGTCTACTGGTCTCTGCTTGCCCCAGCATTTGGAATCAGACACAATTGCCATGTGTGTACTGGGGATCTAAAATCATACCCTCACACGTGTGTGGCTTTCTCCACTGGGCCGTCTCCCCAAGCCCTGTTTGCAGGAGGGGGCTGTACACTAACAGCCTTTTTAAAGGCAGAGTCTGTCTGTGTACCAAGCTGACCTTAAACTTACAAACCCTCTGCTTGGGTCTCCCAAATAGGCTCCAATTATAGGAATTTGCCACCAGACTCGCCCAGCTTAACATTCTTCAAATTCTTAAGGCAAACAAGAAACTCCAAATGCCTACTCAGCATGCCCCTAAGGAAGATGGCTGCTTGGTTTCTCCAGTGACCTTACCAATCACTCGTTGCTATTAAGTTTAGCCAGAGTCAAATTCTCTGAAGACAAATCTTTGGAGCATGAAAAGGAGCAATTGACTCCTGGCCTCTCCATCTCTCCACACCAGCCCCATCTCCTGCCGCAGTGCTGATTTCAGCAATGGTTCACACCTGGCCAGTCCCAGCACAAGCCAGAGCCACTATCTCCAATGGCATTAAGTCGGTTTGATTTCTGTTGGAACTTCTTGGGCAACATGGTAGAAGGAAACGAATCCTAGTAGCTCATGATTCTTGGCATTTTCCTATATTATCTTATAATCTTATCTTCTTTTGAGGTGCATTCAGGTTCCAGAGATGGTGGGAGACCACACAGGAGGGTGCCTGCATGCAAGAGTTGGCCAATGTCTGTTCTCATGGCTCCCTCCTCAATCTGTCTGTCTCTGCTGCCCTTCAGGACACCCCTGACCATGTTGGTCTCCTAGGTTCCCCTTCCTAGGGCTGTAAAAAATTTCCTTGAGGCTGCCTCAACCTTCTCTGCCTCCTTTCGTTGCCATGGTTACTACTGGCCATGTGTATTAAACAGTTTGAGGGGCGGTTTGTTCTGTTAACACGGTAATAAACACACCCCAGAGAAACTATTTAAAGGCAAGAAGATCTATTTAGGCTCACAGTTGTGGAATTTCAGTCCATGGTTGGCTCCTGTTCTGGCATGTGTTTGGAATTTCAGCATATGGTTGGCTGGCTCCTGTTCTCACATGTGGCAAGGCAGAGCCATCGTGGAAGAGAGGGTATGACAGAGAAAAATTGCTTACCTCAGCAGCCAGAAAGGAAGGGTGGAGGGAGAGAGAGAGAGAGAGAGAGAGAGAGAGAGAGAGAGAGAGAGAGAGAGAGAGAGAGGGAGAGGAGTAAGATCCAGCTATCAAAGGTTAACCACCAGTGACTCACTTCCTCCAACCATGCCCCTCCTCCTTGATAGCCATTCAGGATCAATGAATTAACCTATTGATGACGTCATCATCCTCACGATCCAATGCCCCTGACTGTCGCTGGCAGATGGGAACCAAACCATGAACATGTTCTATCCAAACCACAATACCCACATGCATACAAGTAACTTGGGCCCCATCTCCTGAGGTGGGAAAATAAATCCTTTTATATTTCCAGACCTATCTAGGGAAACTTTTCCCTGGAGTCCCATGGGGGCAACAGGACAGTTTTCAGAGTTATGCCAGGGGCCCCTTTTCTTCCCTGGCTTACCACCTTGTCTAACGCTATAATAATGACTTCTATATCCTTATTGGGACACGCTGGCATTCTTCCTCTTCTGAACCTTAGCTCCTGAAATTCAAACCCTAAAATAAAGGAGACATTGGAGATGACAGCTCTTCTGTTCTGAGACCACGAGTTCCTCGTGCTCAGCTGGAATGGACAGGGTAGGTGGTCTGTTGAGCAAGTACAGATATAACTGATGCCCAATGCTGTGGGAACTCCTTCTACCAAAAGCCTTTAGGATACCAGTCCACTTTGGGCATGGTCTCATCTACTATAAATGCAGAAAACAGTGTGTGAGAGTCTCTTGGATGCTGCATTTGGTTCCAGTTCCCAGCACACACAGAGGACTACAGATCACTACTCTTTCTGTGAGTTTTTGCCCAGATAAATAAGCCTTTGTTACACTCCATTCTGGGTGATGGGGAACTCGTGTACACCAGCAGTCTAAGAATCCAGACACGGCATTCTTCATAAAATCCTGGTATTACTCACCTATCCCTCCCCACAAAAAACATAGTAGCTTCAATAAGATCATGTATTATCTTACTGTTTTCATATGCTCAGCTGGGCCCTTTGATTTGGGCTTTCTCACAAGGTTACACAAAGCATTATTCAGGGTGGTAATCAAAGAGTGACTAAGAAAAGGGCCTACATCTCACTGTGCCCCTGTGATAGCGGCATGATTCAGCTTCTGGCACATTGCTGAGCTGAAGATCGCAGCTGCACTCCCTCAAGGGTCTTCACAAGAGAACCCTCTCGGCTCTTCTCTGGGTGGCACAGTGGTTGCTTCCATCGGCGAGCAAATATGAAGGTGAAATGATGGAGAGATCAGGGCTCCGCATCACCTCATCTCAGAACTGGCGTCTTACCACTTCATCTGCGGTTCTTCCTCGGGACATGTGTCATTCAAACAGAGACATCATACACGCACAGTCCTTCCAGAACAGTAGGTAACGGGGCGCCATTTCAGTTACTGCACCCAAACGGTGGGCCCAGGTGACCTGTGCAGCAAACAGCAGGCAGCCATATGTGGGAACAAACTGGCAGCAGATGTGACAGCATGGGGAATCCTGAAACACGTTACATTGAGCCAGGCGTGGTGGCTCACGCCTTTAATCCCAGCACTCGGGAGGCAGAGGCAGGTGAACCTCTGAGATCGAGGCTAATCTGGTCTATACAGCAAGCTCCAGGGCAACCATGGAGAGACTCTGCCTCAAAACAAAAGTCTACCAATTGAAAGTTAGACACAATGGAGTAAGCACCTTTTGGTTCTGTTTTATGAAGTTCTAGTGCAGACAAAACTCACCTACTGTGATGAATTGCTTGGGGAAAGTATTGGGGAACTTTCTAGAATGTCTTGAGTGGGGGAGAATATATGAATACACACATTTTTCCAGACTTGTTAAACAGTTAGAAAGTTGCCTATTTACTTCAGTTACAAATCAATTAAAATATTTAAAAATGTTTGCATCATTACGTCACTCACTCCACCCTCATCCTTCCGTGCTCCTGCCCTGGGAAGGAGGAGCCACGATAGACCAGATTCACTTCCCGTGTGGTCTCAGGCATCCTTCTTAACCCCTCTGAGCTCACCCATTCAGCAATCATTAAACATCCGGTCTGGATGATATTTGTGGAAGAGATAAAGGAGACCAGAACTCCACTAGCTCTCTCCACTGGTGTAGTGGGGGCTTTGGCGGGCAGGCCTGCTTTTCATCCTGCCTGGATCCCACATGGTTAGCTTATGCCCCGAAATAACATCACACAAATTGTATTCTTTTAAACACTGCCTGGCCCATTATTTTCAGCCTCTTACTCACATCTTGATTAACCCATATCTAATAATCTGTGTAGCACTGCGAAGTGGTGCCTTACCGTTTAGTTTCTAGCATACGTCCATCTTGGGCTGGAAATTCGTTGCATGTGGCTTCTCTCTGAGGAGAGGCACGGCAGTCTGACTAACTTAGGAGAGGCGTGGCATCTGACTGAGCCATCTACCTCACTTCCTTCTTCCTGTTCTGTCTACTCCGCCCACCTAAGAGCTGGCCAATCAAATGGGCCAGGAAGTTTCTTTATTAGCCAATGGGAATCCTCCATCACACTGGCCTCTAGCCTGCTATGAGAGACACACACATAAATGAATATGTTTGAGAGCTAAGAGCGCTGGGATGGATTAGTGATGTGTGCCCTAGGCGTGGGATAA
Source organism: Arvicola amphibius (assembly GCF_903992535.2). NCBI lineage: Eukaryota > Metazoa > Chordata > Mammalia > Rodentia > Cricetidae > Arvicola > Arvicola amphibius. The sequence goes on along the minus strand of NC_052047.1, from coordinate 195,374,091 downwards.
GAAAATGGAATTTGTCCTCCGTATTCCATGGGATTAGGGGGTTTAATGGAGTGCCTGTTTTCTGGGTTTGGTTAAGTCTGTGTCGAGACCCTCCCACCCCATTGCCTTGCTCCACGTATTTGAAATCAACAGACGTCTTTATCGCTCTCTGTTGCACTAGGCTTACTCAAATACTTTTACTTTCTATGTCTACTCCATCTGACCATTATTGACAGCAAGTCTGGTTCAGTTGATTAGATGTTTTTTTTTTTTTTTGGAAGAATTTCAATGTGAACTAATAATATAGGGGTCATTTTCTCATCCTTTAAGAACTCAACATAGAGAGGAGCTGGGGTTGTGACCCAGCTGGCAGAGAGCTTGCCTGGCCTGAGCCATGCTCATTCCCAGCAGCGCACAAACCAAGTGTGTCGGTGCATAGCTATAACCCCTGCCCTTGGGAGACCAAGTAGGAAGTTCAAGGCCATCCTTGGCTACATTGCAAATTCAGGTCCAGCCTGGGATATATGAAACCCGCCAAACCACTCCCTCCCATAAAAAAAAAAAAAAAAAAATCACTGCAGAGACTGAAGGCAACACAGGACGGGTCAGAGCGCTTGTTCTGCCTGGGACTTCTGAGTCTGTGAGACCTGAGGTAGGTCGTCATAGTGTTGTCATATGCCCTGCCAAAGCTAAGCTGTCTCACTGAATCTGCATCTCTGTCCACACGGCCCCTCTGTGATGATCATCCCCATCATTCGCGTGTGGAGATTAGAAAGTCAGGACTCTGCCAGATAGCACTAGGCTGTAAGTCATGGAACACAGCCTCTGTCCTTACGGTCTCTCCCCTGTTAATAAACACAGCCTTAATAAGAGCTACGGTGACCTCGTGGATCGCCCCCTGAGCTCATTCTCAGTGAGCCACTGGAGCAAAGCATTCCTGTTGGGTGACATTGGACCAGCCAGTTCCCTCTTGGAACCTTGGTTTCCTGTGACACACGGATGCTCACCTTGATGGGAAAGTTTTTCTAGCTCAAAATAAAGTTTCAAAGCGTGCATTTCAAAATCAGGTTGATAGATCCCTATATAAATCAATGCATGCAATCAATACCTGTGGCATCTACTGGCTTAATAATCCTCCATAGCTAATTACTAAGTTACGTTTTCTCACTGCCAAATGGGAAACGGTTCTCTTTCCAGGTCATTACCAGTGGAGACTAAACGGATCGTATTTCCACGTCGCCACGCCAATCTGCCACCTGTGCAGCATTAATGGTTTCTAAAAGCAGTATTCAGTGTCCGGACATTGAGAACCCGGGGCTGGGTTATGTTTCTACGTCAAAATGTAGTAAAGTTCACGTTCAGGGGGTTTTCGTCTTAATCCAATAGTATCTTAATGGGCATTTAAACCTCAACCCACGTTTTTACCCCTGAATTCTCAAGCAGAGATTGGTCATATCATTTTTCAATAGAGGTATTTCATGGTTTATTGATCTAACTCAAGAATAAGAGAAGACACTTATGGAGGGAAAGGAGTTGGGCTTAACTTGTAAAATTAAATGGGTCCTGAGCTAGGAGCTTTCAGGGAGCCTGCGTGCTAAACAAAACACAGAATGAACTGCGTATAAACGCGGGGTCCATATAAACAGGGTGATTGTGTCCTTTATGGAAGGTCACAATATCTGCATCTCCACAGCTCCACTGCAAGCACCCAAGCTTTCTGTCTCCAGTGCTTGGGACTTTAAAATGAGCAGGAGGAAAGTCACAAAGAGAGGAGATCCCAGAGATTGCTCTCATGGTGGAGGGAGCCCCAGGAAGCCCTCATCCACCTGGTTTGCATTCTTCTTTGTTTATCTGGAGCTTTGTTGTTTAAAGAAAGCTGAGCTGCTACCCTCCAGAACAAAGGAACAGGGAGGCGGGGTGCTGAAACCTCAGCCTTAGGCGGGGTGCTGAAACCTCAGCCCTCAAGGCCACTGTTTCCCTGTCATTTATGGATGTGAAAACGAAGGTCCTGGGGTCCAGGAGTGTGAAGACTTTGCCTATGAAAGATAGTACACCACCATGACCGTTCATGAATAAGAGGTATTCCTTGCATCCCAACAAGCAGAGATGGACCACCAAGGAAGAAAGGCCAGTCCCTCCTTCATCTAAAGGCACAACGAGCAACACTCAAGGTGTTCAGAGATGGTTCCATGAGAAAGGCAGTCAGACAGGTAACATCACCACAGATGAACTATCACGAGGCTGCCCTCTCTCTGCTTCTGCAGAGAATCTACAATTCATTTGCTGACTCACTAGACACAGTCAAGCTCTTGCCTTACTCTGGGTTCTGCTAGCCACTGTAGGTGAGGTCACAGAAAAGGCAAAAGGTTTTACATTCTCATGCAGCTGTACCTTAGTGGAGATACAGCACAAAGCTGCCAAGAGGGAACATTAGTGTCGAGGGAAAGTGGACGCTAGCTTAGGCCATGAAAAGTCTTTCTGAGGAGGTGTTGTGCCATGTCACCTGAAGCCAGGGAAAGTATCGCTCTGGGGAGCCTGGAGGGAGCCTCCCCAGGTTAGGGACTCAGAAGGTGCAAAGGCTCATGGGTAAGAAGTGCTCGGAACACCCAGAGGCTGCAAGAGGGCAGGTTGGAAGAGAGGGAGGCCAGTCATTCCAGAGGAGGCTGGAGCCCTGTGTGCCTGGGTGGGGGGTTTGGATTTTATTTCAAGCACAATGCGAGGCCATTGAAGGGTTTTGCAACAGTCAATAGAAAAGAGTATAAAAGGCCTATTGGAAGCTGGGCACAGCCCCGTAAGCCCGGCATTCAGGGACCTCTCGAAGCACTCGTTGTATTGTCTCCCAGACTCTTTTCACAACACTCTCTGAGCCCCTGATTTTCCCAGTTCTTTCTCTCTGAGGCTCTCTTATAACTCCCAAATGAACACGAACAAGGGAGGAAGAAGAAAAGACCCCAGTCCTCAGGGGCCCATTGGTCTGCGGAGGAAGCCGAGGACACAGCAAAGAGCCTCTATGCTGGATACCCCACGCTGAAGCAGCCCCAGTGGTAAACAGATGAGAGGAGGGGCCAACTGATCTGCGCCTCTGCAAGACCGGGCCCCTAGGGGCTCTCTGGGGAGCCAGGGGATGAAAAGGCTGACGTCAAGGGCACTCAAAGCTTTAGGAGCTGGGTAGAGCTTCAGATTAGGAGTCAGAGGATTCTGGGTCAGGTAGGGACTCTGGCTGTGGAGTTAAAGCCATCCTAGCTGTCTCTGTTCGCACGCACGCACACTACTCCATCCTCCATCTGAGTGCTCCTGTCTGCTCAATAGCACTGACTCCCTGGCCCTCGATTTCCACTCAGGTTTGGCCAACCGGATGCCTGGTAGGAAGTTGCCAGGTGGGAGGACTCGGGGAAAGGTGATTCTCAGGTGATTCTCATTCACTTGCGTTCCTCCATTCTGTGAGTTTTGCTGAAGGCCTGGTTCCTCCAGGCCCCTGCTTCCCTTTAGTTTGCAAACTAAAAGCAGCGATGCTTAGCTCTTGGAAACGGTACTTTCTGTCCTTCACCTGCGTCCTTATGTTGGCTCCCAACACCATCCGCAATACAAGCATTGCCACATCCTCACTGGCCCCCTTCAAACAGACTGTCTGCCTTCTCCTACTCCCTAGCTGATCCAGAGAACACCGACTTTGACTCTCTGGGCATCCATGATCCCCACAGGGAGCCATCATTTGGTTGGGGGAAATAAACCAAGTAAGATGATACACAAGATTCCTGGTGGTTAGTACCAGTATCCAAAGGGCAGGAGCAATCCAGATGCTCAGGGTGGAGGAAGGCAGGAACAATTAAGGCAGCATATGTAGTGGAGCTGGGAAAAGGAAGGAAGGGCTGACACACGCTACAGTGGTGGGTGAACCTCAAAGATACATGAAATCAATGAAGCCAGACACAGAAAGGTCAGAATTATATGATTGGATATAAACAAAATATTCAGAACGAGGAAATCCATAGAAACAAAAATGCAGATTTATGAGTTAATGGAGGCTTATATAGAGAGGACATAGGAATACAGCTTCATGGAAAAGGGTTATATTTTGAAGTGATAGGAATATTTAGAACAAGATAGAACTGATAATTATTCAATACTGAATGTGATAACTATTTCTTTTCCTGGAAATGCTTAATTTTATATTATTACATGAATTTCACTTTAATAGTTTTTTTATAAAACCAAACACAACAGAAACTATAAAGTATTGGATGTATAATTGAATTTTCTGATTATATATTATATTATAGATAATATTATATGTTGTATTTAGGAAAAGTGGTATGCAAGAGAAAGAGGCCATGCAACAGAGCTCACATGGAGAGGTTTTTATTAAGGGAAAGGGAACTTAAGAAGAAGGAAGGGAATGGGGGAGATAGGCCTCTGGGGACAGGAGCAGCGGAACAGAATAGAGAGGCAGAGAGAAGGGGGGAGAGGGAGAGACAGAGAGACAGGCATAGAAGGAGAGAGAAAGAGAGAGAGAAAGAGAGAGAGGAACAGACAAACAGAGAGAGAGAGAGACAGAGAGAGAAAAAGAGAGATGGGAGGGGGCAGGGACTTTTAAAAGGGAGCACAGTGAATGTGCACAGGAGCTGCTCTTAGTGGCTACAACTGCAGACATAGCCTGTCAGAACACCCATGACAGGCCAGTACAGATGCCTGAATACTAATATTATAAATGCATATATACATATACACATACACACACATATATATAATGTGTGTGTTAAAAAAATACAACCGATAAGCTGAGACTTTAATGGAACCATACTGAGAAGGGACCAAGAAAGAGTAAACATTTGTGTCTTGGCCTGCTCTGCCCTTCTGACAGCTGTTTGTCAGCCCACCAGCTGAGTGTTACTCTAAATACACATCTCTGGGCTTCACTGTTGGGACGTCTCAAGGAAGGGTAAACTGAGGAAGAAGCCCCTCCCTAGACTGGGCTGCGCCTTTTGACAAACAAACACAAAGATCTGAAGGAAAGCCTGGCTGCCTTCGGTTCTTGTGGTCATCATGTCTGTCCCATTGCTGCTGCCACCAACAACATCAGCGTCCAGCTTTGTCAGTCTTTCAACATGGACGGAAGACCTGTGGCCCTCCAGGAGTACTCCAGGCCATAGGACAAGATGGGGACCCCGGGGAAATTCAGCTTTATGTTCTCAGTTCTCCCATTCTCCAGCCTGCAGACGGCTATTGATGGAATACCCAGCCATTCTGAAAGCCATCCTAGCAAACCCCTCTTCACACACACACACACACACGCACACGCACACGCACACGCACACATGCACGCACTCACGCACACACATGCACATCACATTGGTTCTGCTCTTCTAAGAGAACCTATGTCAACACTGGCATAGAAGAGAAATCTGGCATGACTGACTAACTTAGACTGTCACAGCAATTTAGGAGGCGAACATCCTTTTCAGGATGGCTACCGTATTAGGAAAAACATAATCCTGTCCATACTCTCCGACCTTCATTTCTTCCCTCCTGCCTTGTCTCCCCCATGCCCCAACACAACCATAGAATTAATTTATTTTTTAATTGAAAAATTGTTTTCATACAATATATTTTGATAGGGCTCCCCATCCCAACTCCCAGATCTCCCCACTTCTCATCCACTCAACTCATGCTCCTTTTTCTTCTTTCTTTAAAAAACAAACAAAACATGAAATACACACACAAACACAAAAATTGGAGATATATATACATATATATATATATATCAAAAGAGGGGGAAAGTCTACAGTAACACCTTTGAATTTGTCTTGTGTTGTCCAACCACTCCTAGGCATGGGGCCTACCCTAAGGTGTGGTTAATACCCCCAGTGAGACTCCATGGGAGAAAATTAATTATTCCTTTACAAACACAAATCCATTGCAGATAGTGTCCCCACAGCCCCAAACACAGCTGTAGGATTAACATTGTAAAAACATTTTAATGTAAAATAACTAGAGTCTACCAGGAAGTTGAAACCCAGCACTTATAGAGTCCCTTGGATCCTTCCCTCAATGGTGATATCCTTTCAATCACAGAATACTGTTAGGTCATGGTAAGCCCTGGGACTGAATCTCTTACATAAATGGAACTATCCAGGATGAAACCTTTTGGGGTTATTTTTTACCACCAAGCGTGCTAGCCTTATTCATATTGCTCTATATTATGATTTCTCTAAGTATGCTAGTCTTATCCATATTTCTCTATATTATGATTTAATGCCATCCCACTCCAAATTCATAGGCAGAAGTCCTGACTCCCAGCCCCAGAATGTAAGCTTATCTGGAGACATGCTCACAGTAGATGAAATCAACTAAGATAAAGCCATTCTGGAGTACGTTGGCTGATGTCCTTCTAAAAGGGAATTTGGGAAGTGGGCACGAATATCATTCAAAGACTAGAACTGTGCTGACACGGGTCAAGAACTCTTCCAGAATGTAAGAGAAAAATCCAGAATGACTCTTCTGTAACTGTCAACGGGAGTGCGCCTGTGCTTTCTGACACCGTGACCATATAAGACTTTTCTGTTGTCAGCCACTTGACTTGTGGCTCTCTGTCATAGCAGCACTGGGAACTCATACATTGCATGCCCACCAATGCACTCCTCTTTCCTGCTGCATGGTGTGCTTTCTGCTTTGGATGGATGGCAAGACTTCCTTATACCTCTAGTCAGGAGGGGCCTCGGGAGGTCTCCAGGGTTAGGCTACCATAAGTAAACATTCACATACTAGCTTTTTGAGACTAAGATTTTTATTTCTCTCAGAAAAATATCTAAGAATGTAACCAGTTCAGGCAAACATATGCTTAGTAGATACATTCCCAAACAGTTTTCCCACAGTTAATTTACTGTGGTTGGCTTTTGTCTTTTCTTTTATTTTTTATTTATTTGAGGCAAGATCTTACTCTTGTGCCCAGGCTAGCCTGGAATTTACTATATAACTCCATAGGCCAAGTTGATCTCAGATTCATAGTGATCCTCCTGCCTCAGGTTGGTATTTGCTGGGGTTACAGGGTGTGAATCATCACATCTAGCTCAGATCATTAGTCTTAGCATGAGTAGGACCTCCTCTGCTGGCTGGGGAGCACGGTTTTCATTTTAAAGATGATAAGGAGCTCCTAGAAGGAGAGTTGGGAGGAGGGAGGGGGACGGAGTCCTATCTGAAGAGTGCAAGCAGGGGAGGCACTGGGTGTTTTGATAATGCAATATCAAATACTATAATGCCTATAAAAACTCAGAAAAAAAACACAGCCATCCCTGGTTATCTGAAGGAAGGAAATTTAACTGCCATTGACTCAAATGCTAGGCACCATATGCCTTGCACCACCTAGACACTGGGAAAGCCATACACATTGAGGGGGAATTCTGCTCTTCCAAATCTTTCACTGTGGAAGAAGGGATAGGTGTGCACCCAAGCCACTACATACTATGGAGGATGACCTGAAGGGAGGGGAATGCAAGCCATAGGCAATTCCGATCACAGCAATGCCAACGCCAGAAGCACTGAGCAATGGCGCACGTGCAGTGCTCCCGCTATGGCCTCAGTGTCGTCTGACTTGTGTGTCACCGTCTGACATGTGAGCAGGCAGCACAGAGGCAGGACAGGGATGAAAATGGACCCTGGATCAGCCAGAAAGTGAGCATCTAGACTCAATATCACTTCTTGACAACTTGATCGCCTGGAAACACAGTGTGACGGTTGGATTAATTGCAAAAACAAGAAGCGTTTTATTGGATTATCTGGATCATCTGTCTGGTTGAACCCACTCGCTCAAGGGTGGCCACCTCTAGGCTCCCACAGGCAGCTTCCAGGGTGGGGGATTCACATTTGTGTCCACGTTCACCGCCCGCCAGTCTTCTCTGCTTTCTGCTTGTCCCTCTTCACCCTACCTAAGGAATTCAGGCTGGTGCCGACATGCAAAACCTCTAGCCTTCACTGTCTCTTCTCCAGTGAGATGTGGGGGGGCTCAAAGGGGACTGGCTGTGCACAGACCTAATGACAAAGCCAAGAGGCCTGAGTTGGCCTTCGCTGCTTCCTTCCCCCCCTTCCTTCCTTCCCTCCTCCTTGCACACCTCCTTCCTGCTTCCTGGTCTTGGAAGGTGCCCCCTCTCAGCTGCGACTCCTCCCCTCGGCTCCACTGTTATTCATTACCTTTCTTCACTGCTGTGACATAATGCAAGGAGAAACAAATGAGCGAAGACTTCTCTGGAAGCTCAGGATAGTCCCTCAGCCAGTTTTCTCCTTTTCCCTCTTCATCTCGGGACTCTGCCCGTGGGATGGAGCTGCCCACACCCAGGTTGGTCTTCCACTCTCAGTTAAACTCAAAGACATGATTCAAGATGTCTGAGTTGCTTGTTTATTAATCCAATCGAGTTGGTGTTTAAAATTAGCCAACATTCCCGCCACCTCGACTTGTGGATAAATTCTGCTCATGCTTCTGATTTGAAGTATGTCAGAGAGAAGTCTGCTTAGGGGGCATGGCTCTCCTGGGAATTCCTCTCAATGCCTCCTATGCCAATCTACCTGCCTTGCCATTCACCTGGCTGTTCCTCCAACCTAAGGGTCCTAGGAGGTCAGGGACCACACCAGCTGTGAGTATCCAATCTGCGAGGTTACCTACAGACTGCACCTAGAATATGGGAGGCCCATTGAATGGCTCACCAGGCCAGAAGGTGGCTTTCCCAGTGATCTGGGAACATGGGTAGCTTCTGATCATGTTGACCCTCTCAGCTAAACCCCACATCATGGCAAGATACCATCAGATGCCCAAATGCCTCCATCCTTGGGGGAGACAAAGGGGACCCCATCATTCAGCAGACATTACTGATGACTTAAAGGTCCTCACCAGCTGCTGTCCTCTGGAAACATCGCACCCGGTGCGGCTGTCATGGTGCTGGGAGCTTGTGTTTTTCCTGTTCCTTCTCCCTTTACATCTCAGCTTTCATGTTTCCCATTGCCGTTCTGCTGTTTAGAGCTGAGCAGAGTAGCACACAGCATCTGAGCCGCCCCCTCCATGCCGCCTGTGCCCCATGCCACCCACTGCTTCTGATGAACCTGCTGAGCCTGCAGCGCCAAAGAAAAGCTACGTTTTTATCACCGGACCCCTTTGCCTCTGACTTTTTCATATCTTATTAAAGCTCAAACCAGTTGAAGCAATTTCTTCAAAAGCCACACAGATTACTGGTAACAACAACAATAGGGAAGGGATAGAAGCAGCCAAACTGCAGAAATTATCTGGAATGGTCAATCCCTCGGTGTCAGGCTTGCTTTGACAGGCGACGCTTCATGACGGGAGGCAAGGGAAAAGGCGTAGAAAAAAAGCTGCCATTGCTTTCAGCACCAGGTCCCCTTGCAGCCCCAGCTTTTTTCAGGAGTGAGGTGCCTCTGGCTTAGGTCATGAGCTAAACAGGTGTGTGACCCACACCATAATTCAGCTTGCACGATGTCCTCACGTCCATTTTAATGTCCTACTGCCACATTCTATTCCCAAACGCACAGAGACTGATGCACAAAGCAACAAGCTGCTGTCTTCCCTTAGGCTCAGAGCCCCCAAGTCTCAGTGGACCCCAAATCTTCACTCTGGAAGGGTCGTAGTATAAGACACATGGCATGCAGCCCAAGGTGGGATCTGAATCCATGTGCCTGCTCTGGGCCTCAGTTTACCTCCTTTTGAGAAGAAACCATACTCTTGCCCATGAAGGTGTTAATAGAGCCGAAGGCTTACACTGTTACAGAGATGCCCAGGGAACACTGGGGCTTCAAATGCTCCACTGGAAAGCAGTTGCTGGGGAATTTCAAACAGTCCTTGCCTGTGAAAGCAATAAGGGTCTTCCTTTCCGGACAGTTGCTCTCTTGGTTTAAGGCATGCCCAGATCCCTGAGCCTGCACTCAGAGCCCATTAGAAAAGGTTTCATTGACTCAGCAGACAAAATCTCAAGACAGACACTGTCTTCTGTCCTAGGCCTGAGATCACTGTATCCCTTTGACTGAAATGGGGTTCTCAAGTCCAGCACCTACATGTGACCCACATGATAGAGATGGAAGATGCCTGTCCTCTTCCCTGAATGTTGGTAAACACTTCATACAAAGACAGCAGGTGGGGCTTAGACTTCAAACAGATGCCCAGGCTACAGAGCTGCTCTCATGGGGATGTTTAAGCTGAAGAGGACACACTTGGGTAAGGTTGCTGATGAAGGCAGAAGCTTGGTACATGTCATGCCAGTGGTAGGCATGTGGTAAGGGGTTTATCCCTCAGAGGAAATGGAAGTGCCACCCAGGGAGGGGAGGAAGGAGTTGGGGTTGGAACGGCCAAAGTTATCTCCACATCTGAGGGTGGCCTGTAACTCATCTGCAGAAATGGCAGCAAGGTCTCTTGTGGTCCCCTGGACTCATAAAAGCTCAGTAGAAGCAATGTAAAGGTGAAAATTATTCTTCCCTTGAAATTCTATTTGTCTTGAGCACCCAGTAAAGTGATAATTTCCATTGTATCCTGTTTCCAGGGGGACTAAAGGAAGAAATCCATATCCGTGTTAAGGTAAAAACAGTGCCTCGTCTAAGATGTTGGCAGCTGTGCCCCAGGGCATCAGGAATGCAGAAAAGGGGCAGAGGTCCTCAGAGTTCCTCGGACCACTGGAAGAACACTTTCCTTGAAGAGTGGGCTTTGCTTCCTGGATATGGCACCAAACGTACAGGCAACAAAGAGAAAGTAAACAAGTGAAAACACTTGAGATTGAAATGTTTCTGAGAGCAAGGGACAGGATCAACAGAGTAAAGAAGCAAGCTACAGAGAAAGCACTCGTGAGCCGTGTGGGATAAGGGGTTAATTGCCAACATGAATAAAGACTACCCATAGCCGGTAGCAAAAAAATGTTAAAACCCAACTAAAAGTAGACAAAGGATTTGATAGCAATTTCTTCAAGAAGTTACACAGTGGCCTTCAGAAGGATGCTCAGTGCCACTCAGTTGTCAGAAAAATGGAAAGCTGAAGCCACAAAGAGATATTATTTGCAATGTCAGGATGTTATTCTCAAGAGACAAATGCTAGAGAAGATGTGGGGAACACTCCAATACTGCGGAGGCAAAGGCAGAAGTGGGGCCCCATTCAAAGAATGCGATTTGGAAATTTCTCCAAAAATTAAAAATAGAACCACCATAATCCAACATCCACCACTTATAGGTGTATACCCAAAGAACTGGAATTTTAAACGAAACAAACAGCAACCACAAAACAAAATGGGACTGGAGAGGAACCGGATTTGGTTCTCGGCACCTACATTAAGTGGCTCACAACAGCCTTGACTCCAGCTCCAAGGGATTTGACACCCTCTTCTGGAATCACACACACACACACACACACACCACCACACACACACACACACCACACACACACACACAATTTAAAATAATAAAAATAAAATAAATATTTAAATACTGTAATATTGTCATATAGGATAATATAGATGAGCCTGAAGACTTATGTAATGTAAAATTGTCACAGAAAGAACTTTTTATGATTCCCCTTATAGGAAGTATCTAAATAGTAGAATGCCTAGAATCCCAGAGGAATACGGTGGTTGTGTGGGAGGGAGAGATGAGGGATTGCTAGTGGGCAGCATGCAGGTTCCACTGGATAAGATGGGTCAGCTGTAGAGATCTAGCGCACACCCCTGTGCTACAGAGACCATATTTCACGGAAAGTGCTCCAGTCCCAATTGAAACATTACAGGTGGCTATGAGCACGAGCGTTGTTTCCAGTAGAGGAAACTAGAGCCCAGGAAACTGAAGCAATGCTTCCCAAATGTCCATTGTCCATCCATGCCCTTCCCCCTGCCCCTGTACGCTTGCTTTGTTCACAGACAGTGGAAGGACAGCCCATGGCATCATGGGATCCATTTCCCCCTGAGCATAGTTGATTGGACCTGCAGCTAACAACTGATCCAAGTCAAGCCAATCAAATTCCTTCTCTCATCTTCCTGTTTCAAATTAAGTCACTAGTGTGTCAGTGGAATCTGGAGGAGCCCCAGCAGTGTCAAGTCTGGAATCAGTGTTAGTGGCAGGAGAAAATAGACCCACTTGGAAGATAGGAGAGGGGAGCCCGACAGTCAGAGAGGGGGCAACGTTGCCCTCAGTGGTGAAGGCAGGCTGCATGCAGGAGCTGCTTCTGAATGCTTAGGAAAAGGCTCTTCTGTTTTCCTGGAACTAAGTTAAACAAATCTTTCCCCATAGCTTGCAGGGCCCAGGGGCTGTAGTCTCATGCTACATGTCTATAACATGGCCAGGAGACTTCATGCGGCCCACAACACCTGCTCCCTCCCTTGACATAAGATTCCTTTGGCATTCATGGGCTCTGGCTCGGCATTTCAACATGAGAAAGAAGTTTTTTTCTATCCTCACCAGCTTGTAGATGTGACACACGGCCCAGCAAGGACTCTAATCTCTCTCTGAAGATCTCTAAGTAGAGATGGTCCCATGACACCTGAAAGCTAACCAGCAGACACCTGTCCAAGACAGTGACCAGAGCCAGCTCAGGGACCAAGGGGCCTTTGTCTGAGGCCTGGCAGAGCTCTCTGTTCCAGGCCAGGACCTGCGTTTCAAATCCTGACTTCAGAATGTTCCCAGAACACAGTGAGACTTCAGCCTGGGGTGGCTAAGTTCCATGTATTATTTCCCTACTAGGAAATAAATAACTTGGCATGAATTTCTTCCCCTCAGTGAGAAGCTGGGAGCTGTCATCCTGGAGCTGGCAACAGAGTCTCCCCCACTTCACTTCCTCAGGGACTCTTGTCCTGCTGGCCATTTATTCTAGCCCTCAAGGGCAATAAACTTCCTCTGAAATGGCAATCGTCATAAGAACTGTAATGCTGGGACCTTCACATATATCCTTTAGCACCTAGAATGGCCCACATAAATTACATGGTATGACTCCATCTTGCAGATAAGTAACCAAGGTTGAAGAGTTATTAAATATTTTACCATAAGGCATTCCCCTGGTGAGAGAGCTGGGAGTCTGTCTCTCTCTGCCTCTAGCAAAGCTTGTACTCACTAGATTGTTCCCTGAATCCTTTACTTAAATTCTTCATTGATTTTAATCCATTATTTAAATCATTGATTTTAATCAGTTGATTTTAAACAAGGATACTAATGGATGGATGGATGGGGTGTGGGTGGCAATGAGAAATAAAACATGATAGTACCTGCTCAATAATGGCAGAATTGAGATTTGCACACCATTCTGCATAGTCCCTCAAAACCGGAAGGTGTCTGGGGGCCAATGACATGACTCACAGCTGGCTGGAAGTGCTTGCCACACAGCCTGGCAACCTATGTTCAGGTCTATAACCTATGGAAACGTGGAAGGTACAGCAAGCTCCACAGAGTTGTCTTTATCCTCTAACTGTCTTTCCATGCATATCCACAGGCACACAGTAAACAAATACACACGTTTGCATTTATACACAGAAGCTCTGCCGAGGTCTGTTGCTAGCACGCTGGCAGAGCCTGATGGAGCTGCTGGGAATAAGATCCTGCTAACTGGTGTGGTAAGGCATTGGCGCACGCTCTCAGCTCAGACTATTGCCAGTGTTTCTGCTGCTGTCCAGGCAGCTTCTTACTAGATGTCACCTCTGCTCTAAAGAAGTAGACTGGTGACATTTCTCATCTTAGATGAGGATCTATAAGGCCAGTGACAGTTCTTTGATAACTCCAAGATCATGGGAGTATAAGTGGCAGAATGTTGGAGGAAAGAGCCACTTGCTAGTTTCCTGGCCACTTAGCCCTGAAATAATCACACAGAAATTATATTAATTAAATCCCTGCTTGGCCCATTAACTCTTAGCTTCTTATTGCTAATTCTTACATATTAATTTAATACCATTTCTATTAATCTGTGTATGGCATGTGCTGTGGCTTACCAGCTAAAATTCTGGCGTCTATTTCTGGCAGGGCTACAAGGACTTCTCTCTTTGACTCTGCCCTCCTTGCTCCCAGAATTCCATTTAGTTTTCCCTGCTAGCTCTGTTCCCCTATAGCTCTGCTATAGGCCCAAACCAGTTCCTTTATTAACCAATGATATTCACAGCATACAGAGGGGATCCCATGTCCAGCAGAAACTGGCGTTTGAACATAAATTGTCTCTAAGCACTACACTATGACTTCAAGTAACTGGCCAGGGAAGACAAGTGAGCCCTCAGATAAAGACAAACAACCAACAAAAAGTCAACAGGGCCTCTGCTGACTCTACAGGGCTGGAAGCGGAGAGGCAGAGTTCAATGTTGCCCTAAATCCAGGCCATGGTCTGAAGACACACAGCCACAAGGATCCATGATAGTATGTAGCATGTCCAACCATAGGAACAGAAACAGGTGAAGCAGCTCCCTTTGGTGGAGGGTAGCTTCTGATTGGCATCCTGTGCCAGCCAACTCTGTCCACAGCTGAACAAATGAGGTCTTTGGGCTTCATAAGTAAACCAAGGGTATGCCATACCATCCACTCTGATAACTTCTGTAATGTGCAATGGCACAGGCAGATCTGAAAACACACACACACACACACTTGCATGCATTTGTGCACATGTGTATACGCATGCTTTCAGTCCTGACCTGACTGCCCAAGCACACCCCACATGACCGCCTCTGTGGACTGGAACGTTATGAAGGAAAGCCCACCTTGTACTGGAAATCCCACGGAGCAAAGTGCACCTCTATTTCCCCATCGATATGGAAAGGCCTAAAGGATGAAGGCAGAGTTGCCTCTTCTAGGTCAATGTTGTGGCATAAAATAGCTCCGTGGCATCAACACCGTATGCCTCTCCATTTGCATAGCAAGTTCAGCAGTTTGGGCAACAAACCCCCATATCCTCTGCCCTAAAGATCACCGGTGAGTTGTGTCCAGCTACCAAGTCAGGTAATGCCAGGACCTGTGGTGAGGCAAGCAAGGATTCCAATCTGAAGGAAACCTATTAAACATTACCATCGTGAGGGAGATGGGGGAGGGAGAGGGAATACCTCAAAACTCGCTCTTCAAGAGCTAAAGTAAGAATAGTGGAACCATGATCTCTCAAGCTCACGATGGTTTGGCTGGCCTCACTGTCATTAGAGTGGCTCAATTACATAATAGATGGTTGCCTAAGTTCCCCGATTGTATATAGTACTTTTGAAATCCATTTCCCCTCATAAACAAGAGTGTAATTCTAACCACCAACCACTCAAGATCTTAACCCTGACCCACCTTATTTGCATTTTCTGACTTCACTTCCATTTTTCATTTAGGTGGGCAACTTAGAGTCGCGAACTGACCACCAGCTGTGCAGGGAGAGACCATTCTCCCCTTTTTTCCTCCCACTTCCAGAATTACAGGAACATTTAATGATCTTGGGCCACTTCCAAAGTTAAAGGAACGCTCACATACTAGGGATTCCATCTGCTGGATCAGACAAGTCCTCTTAGTCCTTTCCAAAATTTGGCATCTCAAATAGTGGCCACAAAGGTTGGCACTCTTAAACAACCATAGTACTGCCCCCTGCACAAGGGTTCTGAGAGTCTCCATGCTCTCAAAACCAAGGGATCTATTAAATCAGAAGACAACACACAAATCAGCAAGTGAAAGTAAAAGAAATATCCCTCTGTATCTGCAGCTCTACCTACTCCTAGCACTTGCCTTCATTCCAGTATTTCATCCTACAAAAAGAAGAACTGAGACCCAAAGCTTACAGGCCCACCTCAATCCATTTCCTCAACTACTGGGCTAATAAATCAATATGGCACCCTTATCAGAACAGTCAACAGACAGAGGACTGGGAACCCAACAGCTTTACAACTCCCCATAGGGTCTCTGCTTATTTGTATTTTCATGAGGTTTTGTTTTATTGGTTGGTTTTGTTTGTGCTAAGACTTTATTTATTTGTTTGTTTATTATTTATTATTTTTATCATCACCTTCTTCTTCATCATCATCATCATCATCATCTCATCATCATCACTGGGACTATGTTCTTGGAGAGCCATTCCCTGGGATGAATCTTCGGAGACCTTCAACACAAGGTAGGCTTGTAATTGACTCGGAGCCATAGTACCAGTCAGATTCAAAGGACAGGACGGGATTAATGCGAAGAGTTGCTGTTCTTTGTAAGAATATTTGGATCTGAACCATCCGACCTCGGTCCAACTCTTTCAACTTCATTCATCAATAGACTCTCTTGACATCTCGTGGATTCCCTGGCCTATAATCCTCCCTTTTGTTCCTGTAACGAGATGAAGGGAAATGACTCCCACTGTAAATGATGCCTTCCAATTAATTATGGCCTCTGAGTCAGTCTTTTGGATCATGATAAGTGGCTTGCAGTCAGGCACACCACCTCTCCTGGAATATGTATGCACTTGGCCTTTCTTTAGAGAGAGGAAGGAAAATCAGACAATGTTTTAAAAAAGTCAGTAATTGATTGCAGTTAGACATTTTTGAGGATGGAGCCATGATTTGGAAGATGAGACGGACATGCCTTAAACCTTCTGGAAATGTCTTTCATTCATTCATCAAAGGAGCTGGATTCATGCTTTTCCTTTTGAGTTTGAGGGTCCTGGGAAGTTATCAGAATTGTCTACAGATTTACTTCAGGTGGCCAATGCAGACAGTAGAAGTGGGGACAGGAAATAGGGAGGGTAACAGTTGAGATGGAAATTTTTAATTAAGCCAAATAAAGGTCTTAGGTAAGTTTGGATTTTGTAAAGAAGCAGTTAGTAAATTTGGATATAAGTTTCGATGCCAAGGCATTGTTGATTGCCATGTGATTCTAAATTTTAATGTAAGAGCTGGGTGTTAGGAGTATGTGCCTAGAATCCCAGCACTCAGAAGGTTGAGGCAAGAGGACCATTGTGAGTTCAAGACTGGGCTAGACTACATCTTGAGTATCAGGTAGTCTTATAGCAAGATACTATCTTGCTATAAAATAAAGAAAAAAGAAGGAAGGACGGAGAAAATTTGTTTTTATATACCCCCAAGTATATATATGAAATCCAAAAGAATAATTCAGTCAATTGAGCAGTAAGTCCCCATCAAAAGGAAGCTAAAATAGACCAAGATGACAGCCCCAAGAAGCTTGTCATTTTCAAGGGAAGGCAGACAGTAAAGGACGCTGGGGAAAGGACTGAGATACACTTTTATTTATTTATAAGAACTTTACTGAGTTCTTAGAATATTTTGGCATGTGAAGGAGTTCCTGAGCACAGGAGCCACCATGCTTTCCAGACATGAAAACTGAGGTTCAAAGGTCAACTACTCTAAATGAAGTTGGGGATGTAAAGCCGCCAGTCTGTCCCTTAACTTTTGGCTGTGCTGTGGGCAAGGTCTCACTGCTGTGGGATAATGCTTTGCACCCTGTAAATATTTGTCACTGTATTGGTTTAATAATAATGTTCGATTGGCCAGTATCCAGAGCAGGAAGTATAGGTGGGGACAACTGGACTAGAGAATTCTTGGAAGGAGGAAGAGGAAGACAGAGATGCAGTCACCAGCCAAACACAGAGGAAGCAAGATGATAATGCATCACTGAGAAAAGGTACCAAGCCACAGGGCTAACATAGATAAGAATTATGGGTTAATTTAAGTTTGTAAGAGGCTTGTTAGTAATAAGCCTGAGCTAATAGGCCAGACAGTGGATAATTAATATAAGCCTCTGGGTGGTTTCCTTTGGGACTGGATGGCTGTGGGACCAGGCCAGGACAGAAACTTCTGTCTACAACTCACAGAAGAAGCTTGCTGAGGGCAGAAGAAAAGTGTCATCATGAGGAAAAGATGCCCTTTAGTTTGAGATACACAAGACAGAGTTAAAGACTAAAAGTTCAGCATTGTCTTTGATCACTAGAAGATCACTCTAGGAGGGTCACCAGTGACCTCACAGATACTCTCCCCTGTGCTAGTCACAATCTGTTTCTGTGAAAAGACAGTGTGACCAAGGCAACTCTTATAAAAATGAAGATTTAACTGGGGGCCTGCTTGCAGTTTCAGAGGCTTAATCCATGTCCATCATGACAGGGATCATAGCAGTCTGAATGGCGCTGGAGGAGTAGCTGAGAGCTACATCCTGATTGGCAAGCAGAGAGGTAGAGTGAGATGCTGGGCCTGTGTGGGCTTTTAAAACCTCAGTGCCCACTTCCCAGTGACACACTTCTTCCAACAAGGCCACGCCTACTAATCCTTATAATCCTTCTCAAATAGTGCCAGTCCCTGATGACTAAATTTGAGTTTATAGGGGCCATTCTTATTCAAACTATCACACCCTCCAAATTGAGCACAAGATCAGG
This sequence comes from Arvicola amphibius, assembly GCF_903992535.2. Taxonomy (NCBI): domain Eukaryota; kingdom Metazoa; phylum Chordata; class Mammalia; order Rodentia; family Cricetidae; genus Arvicola; species Arvicola amphibius. Next base: position 195,355,787 of record NC_052047.1, on the reverse strand, counting down.
GACCATGCTAGTTCCTGCTTGAGAGCAATGCAAAGTATTGTCTGGGAGAGCAAACTTCTGTAGAAGGCCAGGTGGTCAGAACTCTAAATGTTGGGGCATGGCCACCCAGAAGAGGCTTTAGAAGTGTAAACTAATGGGCATATTTGTGTTTCAATAAAGTTTAATTGATATTTTATTTTTAAATCATTATTATATTTATGCATCTGTATGCATATGTGTGTACATATGTGTGTACACATGCCCAGCTCAGGTGTGGACCCATGAAGGTCCCAGGAATTGAACTCAGGTCATCAGCTTTGATGACAAGAGCTTCCACATGTTCATCCAATAGATATTACTTTTATAACAAATTCTAAAGTGTTAATTTTATCTTGTGTGTATGAACATTTTGCCTCAATGTGTTTTTATATACCACATACATCCATAATGATGACTGCAAGCCACCATGTATGTGCTGGGGACTGGATCTTTACAATGATAGCAAGTGCTCTTAATTGTTGAACCAACAGGTAGCAAATTTTCAAAGAATTTATAAAAAGAAGATCATCCCTTATCCCTCTCCTTAGCTCAGTTATTTCATGCATAAGTGTCACTCACCCTGAAACATTCCCAGAGATCTACACACTCTTAAGATTCCACAAAACTGAAAATGGACATGTTTCTTATATTGGAGGTGGTTACTGCATATCAAACACCTCTATGGGTCTGCCCAAAGACCGGGAACTCACATCAAAATACAACCTTGATGAAACCCAAGCATGGCTGTGCACACCTATGAGCCATGCACTCAAAAGCTGAGGCAGGAGGATGGCAAGTTTTAAGTTAAGAACAGCCTAGGCTTTATAGCAAGAACAGAGAGGAGAGAGAGAGAGAGAGAGAGAGAGAGAGAGAGAGGGGGGGGGGCTATGACTTCTACTCTCCAGTAGCTCCGATCTGTGGGAGGAGGAAAACACACAGCACATATAAAATAACCATGACAAGGTCCCTCCAAGGGCACAACGTTGGGCTTGGGTAAGAATCCAAGGAATTCAACACTGTTCACACCCCAGTTATGCCCCAAGAACCGTATCTCATTTACTCTTCTCAACCCCTTCTTGTGGATTTCCTGTTCCATGTGCTTCAAGGCCCTCAGAGAGGGAGGGAAAACCCCTCCCCTGTTCTCCTGTCCTCTAGAGCTTTGGTTTTTCCCTCCAAGCCACCATGTGTTACAATGTAAGGACTGAATCATCTGGAAAAGTCTGTTCTACTCTCGAAAGCATTTCCAGGCCACGGATCTTTGGGGAGATGATGTCATTCCTTTCCTCCATGTGGAAGGCTTCGACAAGACCTGGAAGAGCCTGACCAACCAGCCTTGCTTCACAGGCCTTCTGAGCATCCGCACCTGAGTCTGTCACAGCACTGCGTTCTGGGTGACATAGACAGACATAGTCAATACAGGGGAGCTGCTGGGCAGTACAGACGAAGGAGGCTTTGCCAGGCCCAGCTCATGGGACAGGTTAGCAGCATCCTTTGTGGGACACAGAGCTGACCCCACACTGAGCCCCTTCCTGGATTTGAGAGCTGCAGCTAAAGCTGGGATGCCTACTGCCTCATGATGACAATGACTCTCAGACACAGAAGGCCATGAAGGGGACTTACTGACAGCCTAGCTGCTGACAAGTTCATTTCCCTGGTGGCAACTAGAGTCCGCGTGGCCCAAACAAGTACACAATTTGCCTAATTTTCTCTCAAGGGACGTGCCTTTCCTTCTCAAGGAAGATACTGAAAAGGTTCACGTAAAGAACCATGAATAATGTCTTCCCACGAACTTCCGTGGCACTGGTATTTGAACACTCATTTAACCTAAATGGCTGACAGCTCTATGGGGCTTCCTGGAGGGGACCCTCCTGACAGGCAGCCTCCCTGCCCCTTGTAGATCTTAGCTCTCCAAACCTTAATGATGGCAGGCACAAGGGCCATAAGCAGAGGAATGTGTCCTTTAACCAGGCTCCTTGGATACAATTGAGGGTGTCTAAATGAGTGTTTCTCAACCTGTGGGTCACGGCCCCTTTGGGTTCAAACGATCCTTTCACAGGGTCTAAGGCCATCAGAAAACACAGATATTTACATTATGATTTGTAATAGTAGCCGAATTACAGTAATGAGGTAGCAATGAAAATAGTTTTATGGTTGGGAGGTCACCACAACCTGAGGAACTATATTAAAGGGTCACAGCATTAGGAAGGTTGAGAACCACTGTCTAGATGGATCGGAGCTATGGGAAAGACACCATGAGTGTATGTTACTCCCTCTGGGGGGGCCTCCTTCACACCTTTGCTCCTGCTCAACTCATGGGAGTCAGTCTTGGATATGAATCTTGCTCTCTCTGTGTGTACGTCTCTCTCTCTCTCTCTCTCTCTCTCTCTCTCTCTCTCTCTCTCTCTCTCTCTCTCTGTGTGTGTGTGTGTGTGTGTGTGTTTGTGTGTGTGTGTGTGTATAGAGGTCAGAGGTTGATACTGAGTGTCTTCCTCAATATCTCTACCTTAGTTTTTTAAAGTGGATGCTCACTGAGCCTAGAGCTCCCCACTTTTTCTAGACAGCTGGCCAGCAAGCATGAGAAATCCCTTGGTCTCTCCCTCTCCGTTTTTCCCCTCCCTCTCCATTTTTAAGCAGGCACAGGCTACTCCACCTAGCTAGGGAATAGCTCAGAACTTCATGCTTATGTTGCGAGTACTTTACTGACTGAGCCATCTCCTCAGCCCCGAACCCTGCTCTCCATTCTCCTAGCTACAGACTTTTGCAGAAGTCCCAGACTCTCCCAGTCTTTGTTTTTGACTGACGAGAGGCAGGAAGTTTGACGGGAAGTATCTGGAACCAAGCAGGGAACATGATAGGCTTAAACAAATGTTGAGATGTATGTACAACCGACTGAGGTGAAGACGACACCCCCACGCACCCAAGAGTCTCAGGAAATAGGCAGGGAGCAAGCTCGAGTGCACCCCACTGGGAAATGGTCTCCTCCTGGAGAGAGCCATAAGGAGCTGACCTGTGGATACAGTGTGGACAGGAAAAGGCTTCAGCAGGGTGGGAGGAGGGCGGGAAGGACAGCATGAGTAGATACCCAAGCAAAGCATGCCAAAACTGCTCCAGAGGAGCGGGCCCAGCTACATCTGCAAAGCCTGGGGACAGAGAAAGTGTAGGGCAGAGGGACAGTTTCAGTGATGATGGGAAACCAGACAGAGACACTCAGAGGCTCTGAGACGTTAAGAGTCTTTGGGTTCCCGGATGAGGCACAGAGGACTAGAATGTTGACTGAAAAGAATTCACCCAGAGGTTGTGCCCCTGTGCCCTGTGCACACAGCACCTAGGGAAAGGAGGTGGGTCAGCTAGGGACCTGAGGGAGCAGCCAGGAGTCCAAACCACAGCGGATCTCACCTGACAGCAATGGAAGTGTTTTAGCTTTGTTGTTGTTGTTTTTTCCAGAGAAGATGCAAACAGGCAAACCTAAGGCCACCCCTTTGGCTGATGCCCCCAGGTCCACACATGCTGGAACTTGTGGGAAGGTGTTCACCTATCTAGATAGAAGATAGATATACAGATACCTCTCTATATAACTAGATAGATAGGCAGTTGATAGATGGATGATAGGTAGATAGATACATAGATGATAGATGATAAACAGATAGATATAGATATATGGATATCTATATATGCCTTATAAAGATTTATATGCCTATAAAGACACCTTTGCACCAGTCGAAGTCTGCGGAGAACTAAGTGGTCAATTTAAGGCAATCGCAGGAGAGTTGCAGGAACGCATCCTCTCATCGCTACTCTATAATACAGTCCTGGAATTAATAACAGCAGCAGCCCTGGAGGATGAGGAGACAGGCGTGCAGATAGGTGGTGTGCGAATCAATAACTTGTGTTTTGCCGACGATACAGCACTACTTGCTGAAAGTCCAAATGAGCTGCAGGCCATGGTAGACATAGTGGTGGAAGTCAGTGAAGACCTTGTATGAAAGTCAACATCGAGAAGACTGAGATACAACACACAGGAAGGGCGCACAAGGGCTTTAACACTGTAGTAAAGAATCAGAACCTCAAGCAAACAGTCAACTTTGTTTCTCTGGGAGGAAGCTCAGTTCAAAGGAAGGAACTATTTCAGATGTCAAGAGGTGGGTAGAGATAGCTAGGGCTGCATTCCAGGCACTCGGAAAGGTTTGGTCAGCAAGAGACATAACAACAACAACAATAACAAAATTACAAGTATATGAGACGCTTGTCTTGAGCTGCCTTCTTTACCACTCTGAAACCTGGACAGTGAAGCTCTCCTCAGAACAGGGGCCGAATGTGTTTGAGATGGCGTGTCTCGGGAGGATTCACACGAAGAGATGGGTTGTGCATAATGACGTTAAAAGACATCTCCATCTACAGAAGGAAGTAAACTACAGGATACGCAAAGGCGCTTGAGATACTTTGGCTGTGTTGTGAGAATGAATGACAGCAGATACCTGAAGACAGCACTGCTTGGAGGAATGCATGAGGTAAGGCAAAAAGGAAGGTCCAAGAAACACTGGATAGACAGCATAAAGGAAGACTGTGGAACCCTGGGTGTGACAATAACACAAGCATCTAGGACTGCCCAGGATAGGAACAACTGGAGAACCACCATAGACGGGCTGCCCATGCATGGTTCAGCACTGCTGGAGCATAAATGATATTTATATATCTATGTATCTAGGGAGGGAGGGGGAGGGAGGGGGAAGGGAGGAAGGGAGAGAAATGGTGAATTTTCAAATACTGGCTGGATGGACACCTGCATCTCCAGAAGACTCTCTTTCCAAAGCCCGGAAATCACCTTACACACCTTCTCCACTGTTCTGGGCTTAGAAGTAAGGTCACCTTTTCCAAATGTTTGCTGGAAATCAAGCCCAGAGGCAGAGAGCGGCACAGCAGTGGTGTCTGTGAGCTCAGGACTCCTCACCCACACCTCTAAGCTTCTGTCCTCCCACCTTGCCTCCTGAGAAACCACCCTTTCTTCCGGAAGACAATGTCCTCTGTGACTATGGCCACACCACACAGAGCGAGTAAAGAGCTTCTGCCACCGATGACAGTTTGCAGTGTTAGCATCCCTGGCATCTGGCGGGAACAGTGATGCTCCCGAGCAGGAGCCTAGAAAAATTGGCCAGAGCCCCATATCTCACGCCTGCCCCTCACTGATGTGTTGAAGGCTTCTCCTGTCCCCTATCAACATCAGGAGAAAAAAGACAGAAGGCAGGGCTGGTTGGGCAGCTCTCAGCGGCATAGGAGGTGCCAAGGGAGAGGATAATATGCAGCATTAATATTTAATGCCCCCTTTCCATTTTCCCCTAATAAGCCGAGTTCTGCGGCCGACAGAGCCGATTCATTGTGTCAGCAGTGGAAGTATTTCAAGTATGATGCATGTCACCGGGTCACACAGAACCCATCACATGAAACCACACACTGCAGAGGGCTTGATCTCAGAGTCTCTGAGCTTTAGCATGGCTTGCACACACTGGGGTCTGAGTGAGGAATGACCGCAGGATAACTGGTGGGCAGGAATAAAGGCTGCTGTCTCCCCAAGTTGGAACAAAGTTCTGGGACAGGGCAGCATCACATGACACACAGCCACAGCACCCACTCAGAGCCCCTGAGTCTTGTTCAGTTCGCCTTGGCACACTTGACTACCTACTGCAGACTTATTGTCCCTCTAGCCTCTGGAGCTTCCCATGGCCTGAACCAGAGCAGGCTGGAAGAGCCAATGGAGGCCTCTGAAAATAGGCCTGAATAGACATCAAATGGAGGTGTGGGACCCTGAGTCTAGCTTCCTCACACCTCTGATGTGGACTCTGGACTGACTCCCAGAGTGTCCACTGGGAATGAATCTTCAGTAGCCTGCGGCCCTGTCCTGCTTGTTAGCACACGGGCCCTGAGGCTTTCTCCACGGCTTCACAACTCCCTCCTGAATCACCGCCCAGAAAATTCTCTCCCCGGAGTCACTGTCTCCGGCAAGCAATTCCACCCTGACTTTCTCAGCAGCAAGCATGGTGATTCTCAGGCAGGGCCTGACCTTCAGAATGCCTTCAAGAGACTTCTGGATGGCTTCGAACTGCAGTCAGGAATAAGAGCCACTACCGCGCACTGTCTTTTGTGATCATGAGGTCTGGTGATCAACAAGAAAGAACTTCCTGGAAGATCATCTCCCAGGTTTTCCTAACCACTGCAGAGAGGGAAGACAGACAGACATCAGCCTGTTTTAGAGATGAAGAAACTAAGTCCCTGGGCATTCCCATGACTGCTGTGCATCCCCAGTCACTAGGATATAGACACTGGCAGATCGTGTCAAGTCTGACGTCCCCACTCAAGAGCCTTCCAAACAAAGTGGGGTGAGAAAACTCACCAGCCTCTCAATGAGGCTTCATGCTAACAGGGAAGCTTCAGAAGCAAAATGACTGCCCCTCACCATCAAACCTGGCAGCTGATGGAGAGTTGTGCCAGCTGTTCATCTCTGAGGACATCGAACTCACAAAGCTTTGGAGGTTCGGTGTTTAGCGTTCACTCTCTGTAGGGCCTCCTAAGGTGCTTGAACTAACACTGACCCCCAAAATACAAAGTACGAGGAACAGAGAGATGGCTCAGCTTCTAAACTGCTTTCTCTGTAAACCCAAGGACCTGAGTTCAATCCCCAGCAGTGCAGGATCTCTGGAGCTCATTGGCCAGCCAGCCTCGCCTAACTGCTGAGTCCCAGGTCTCAGTGAGAAAGCCTGTATCCAAAATCAAAGTGGGAGGCTCCTATGGAACTACACCTGAGGTTGACTTCGGGCCTCCATACACATACGCCTACACGTATGAACACACACACACACACACACACACACAGCCAAGAGGAAGGTAAAAAATGCCATTTGTATATATGAATGTCATTGCATATTAAACGGAATCTGCATTAACCATTTACAGCCTTCGAAAGTGACGTGTGGGTCAGAGACTTGCTCTGCCGTGCACCGTCAGACGCACAACCTGAGACACGGCGGCTAATCATAAGATAAGTGAGTTATTTGCAGTCTAAGATTTCAAAAGCAAAACCATAAAGCACTTGAAGCTTTTTATAGCAAGAAATAAGGGCTGCTGTAGTGTGATCTGCTTTACTTCAGCACTTCTGATATGATCTGAGGTGTGTGGATCCAAATTAAAAAGTGCCCTGGGCTAATACAGAACCAAAATGGCTCTTGTTACCCCAAAACTTGACTTGTTTTTACTTCCATTCTCCTATACCCCTAAAGTCCACTGAGGCAAGGATGGGACAGGCATGGGACTGGGCCCTGGCCTTTCTCAGCCCTAAGAACAGTCCCAAGGTGTTGTTCGTTTCCTGGCTGCCCAGACTCCGGAAATAATCACACAGAAACCACATTATTTGCAATACTGCTTGGCCAATAGCTTAAGCATATTTCTGGCTAATTCATATCTTAAATCTACCACCTCCATCAATCTGTGTATTGCCAGAAAGCTGTGGCTTACGGGGTAATGTTCCAGCCCCAGCATCTGTCTCTGACAGGGCTACATGGCTTCTCTCTGACCCCGCATTCTTTCTCCCAGCATTCAGTTTAGCTTTTCCCATGTAGCACTATTCTGCCTTATCAGGCCAAGCCAGTTTCTTTATTCATTAACCAATAAAAGCAACACATAGACAGAAGGACCTCCCACATCACCAAGGAACCCTATGACTCTTCGTGGGCAGAAAGATGTTGCAGATAAAACAGAAGGGTTTCCTTATCTCTTCATCATGACTGATTGATGGAAACCACCATGGGACATTGATTTTTTTTTTCTTTTTGAGTGTGTTAAGTTCTTAAATTCTTTTTTTAATATGAAGGAATCTTTAATTTATTCTTCTCATCAGTTCTTTGGACACCCACAGATAGCTCTCCCATCAGGTCCTTCACGGTCCTCTGTCTGTGCTTGACTGAGAAAATCACCTCAAAGCTTAGACTTGGAACTACTCTTGGGGAAAATCACTTCCTTTCCCTTCCTTGGAGATGAACATCCTCACCACCCTTCTCTCTCACCCTCTCCCTCTTTTCCTCCCCATATATTTCACTTGTATTTTAATAAATAAAGCTTGCCTGAAGTTCAGAGAGTAAAACAGTCCCACTAGCCAGCCTTATAGACCAGGCCGCAATTACACACACCATTAATCCCAGTAACCACGCTAGTTTGGCATAGGAACTGGGAGGTATATGTCTTTAATCCCAGTGGTGCACACCTTTAATCCCAGCCCTGGAGCGTGTTATAAAATGGGAGGAGCCAAATCTTACTTTCAGTCTCATTCTGAGATTGTTGGACGCAGGATTTTCAAACTGAGATTCAGGTAAAGAGCCAGTGTCTGGCTGCTTTGCTTTTTCTGACCTTCAGGATGAACCCCCCCACCTTGGTTTTATTAATTGTGTTTCATTCTCTCTTTCCCCTTCCTTCCTGCCATTCCTACTACACTTGCCTCCCTGGCTATCTGAAATGACAGAGCAGATGCTAGGGACGCAGGGCTGAGAGACTATCTGCATAAACTAAAGACCAGAGGAAAGGAAAAGGGGGAAGCCGGATGTGTCAATGAATAATCAAAATTTAAAGTCACATGTGTCTAAGATATATAGGTAGGATGGAAGGAAGGAAGGGAGGGAAGGAAAGAGGAAAAGAAGAAGGGAGAGAGGAAGGAAAGGATGAGGGAGGGAAGAAGGGAGGGAGAGGGGGAGGGAAGGATGAGGGAGGGAGGAAGGAGGAGGTCAAATCTATGCTTGAAAGGTCAGAAATACCTTCTCTAGGGTGCTTTCTGTCTGAGAATTGTGGTATCTTTCTGACCCATTTTGTTTGAGAAGATTTGGGGAGAACCGGGGAAGGATGGTTAAGGATCCCTACAGTTTAAAGTTCTGGAGTGAGCTCCTTGTCCCTTTGTCAGAAGGGGATAAGAGTTTATGATACTCCTTGATATATTCTGTATTGACAAATTGATACATTTCCCCAAATACCTGGTTCAAGAGAAGTTCATATCTTTTCCACGATGTATTGGCTTCAGACAATGAAAGAGTATTTCCCAACTTTTCCATTTTTCCTTAGCCACTAGGAAACTCACAGATAATGTCTATGCCTGCTAGCAGTGATGATACAATCCTTAGTTTCAGACAGGGACTGATATGCATGATAAAAATTTCTGCTTTCTGAACATTAGCTTGGCCCAACTAGGCCCCTGCCACTGAATAAGGCTTTCTACAGGTTTCAGGGAAAGCACTTTGGAGAGATTTAATGTCTGGACTATTAGGTCAGGAACTACATCTGTCTAATTATAATAATGCAATTAAGTAGAAAAGATTAGCTCAAGGATCAATGCACAACAAATATTAGTTGTATGAGATGCTCAGCAGCACAACATCTGCCTACCTGGGGCAAGGCCCTGGGAATAATCCCAAGTAACACACACACACACACGCTCACACACACACACACATGCTCACTCACATGCAAATCTGTTGTATGACTACATAAACGAATAAATGAAGAGACAACGATGAGAAGAGAGGCGTATGTTGAGTATTCATTTGCACCTCCTCCTTCCCTCTGCTCACCAGGCATGGCTACCACCTAGTGCTAGCAAATGTGGGTTCACTTTCTGGAATCTCTGTAACCAAAGGGTAAAGTCAAGACAGAGTAGAGGGTAGGTAGGGCAGCCTTTTAACACCTGGACCCAGCCACCCTGGAACCGAGCACCGTTCACCGATACAATCTTTTTCTTGACTGAGTTAGAACTCACAACTTTGGCTGCTGAGACAATTGTGTATCAGTTTCTAGCTAATGTCTCTGATCTTCTAAAAGAAGCAACAAGATACTGTCGGGGCTAATCTCTAGCAACACCAGTTCTTGAGTTATCTAAATAAAAAATCTACTTTTATTTAATTTTCTCCTTTAAAAAATTTACCATACAGTGTAGGAAAGAATTATTCCCAGAGTGTTAAAATTACTCCTACTGTTCAATCAGAATAAAACATCAGTGGAAAAATGAGCAAAACTCTTGAACGGCCACTTAAATGGAACACACAGAAGGCCGGTAAACAAAGAGTGGAAGGAACCTTGACAACTTCAGAAGTCACTGGAGAACCCCAGAAGAAGGCCACAGTCAAACCCCACAAGCTCCTGCTATAACAGCAGACAAAGAAGGAGCAGCCGGGGGTAATGGCCTCCAGCATGCCCTGTGCTGCCACTCACCGAGCCTCACTTACCTTGGGCTTGCCACCTTGGTCAACAATTCCTGAGCAGGCCAGCTGACACCTGTGGGGGCCACATCCTTGTCAGCTTGTCATAAACGCCTCTGAATGCCAGGCATCGTGTCCTCTACCCATCTCCTTAGGTAAGTGTAGCAGGACACGGTTGGCAAGAGTCAGAGAACCACACCCTGAGCGTGGTGACCCGGAACAACTCTTGCTGAGACTCACTTGTCCAACCTGACCAGCAGTTGGTTCCCTTGCAGAGTGAAGACATCTCAGCAGGGCTCGATTTCCCAAGATGGATTTTATATTAACCTGGGGGCTCTTCTAATTTAAACCAACAAACAGAGAAAAATAAAAAAGGCTTTTCCCCCAATTTGTTGAGAAAGCTCTGAGATTCTGGAAGCTGATGTAAACAACTGAAGGTGATTTCATGCCCTCGTGGAGACAGGGGGCGATGTCCAGAACGACTAGCCCTAGGGGACGCTGTCTGGGGGTCAGGTGCTACATTAGAAGTCTTCCTGTTAGTCCATTGCAGCAGAAGAGAATGCGAGGGAGTCAGATACCAGTCAAGCGCTTCTTACAATGATGGGGGAGTCCCCTCTGTGTGCTGTGATCACCATTAATGAATAAAGAAACTGCCACCAACCTGAGCCTGTAATCTCAGCACTCAGGAGGCAGAGGCAGGCGAATCTCTGTGAGTTTGAGGCCAGCCTGATCTCACAGCTAGTTCCAGGACAGGCTCCAAAGCTACAAAGAAACCCTGTCTCGAAAAACCAAACTAAACTAAAACAAAATAAAAGAAAGAAAGAAAGACAGAGACAGACAGAGAGGCAGAGGAGAGAGAGGGAGGGAGGGAGGAGAGAGAGAGAGGAGAGAGAGAGAGAGAGAGAGAGAGGAGAGAGAGAGAGAGAGAGAGAGAGAGAGAGAGAGAGAGAGAGAGAGAGAAGCCTTGTAGTCTCACAATAGGGCACCAGCAGCGTGCCTGCTAACAAGTGGGCTTCAGCAGCTCCCCTCAATCCATTACAGCTGCGCCAAGGCCTTACTGAGTCAACACTACTCCCTCTGTGTTTACAGCATGGCCAATGGATACAGCGGTTAGCTCCCTGCTCCCAGCACGGGGAAGCCTTAGAACTGGTTTCTCAGGAGCCCAGGCAGTTAGCTAGGAGGGCCTTGGAGGTCCTGAGCCTCAGGAGGAGCTGGAGGTGAAGGGTCATTTCCGCAGTGGAACTTGGGGTCAAAAGAAGCGGCAGTGGCTGCTGGGAACTTGACTGCACAACCCTGTGCCTTTTGTTGCTACTGACCGTCCCTCCTGCAGCTTGCTGTTGGGACCTCTGAATGCACTGCGGACATTCTTGGCAGGCGGGGCTTTGGTGCTGGGCTCAGGTTCATTAATCTGCCTGCCATTGAGCCGCTATGAAAAGAGGAAATTGTTTCACACTCCAGGAGAAACAAGAGAAAAGAACCGAAGCGGGAAGAAGGCCCAGGCAGACTCTCCATGGGCAGCCAGGGCTGGAGAGCTGCAGCCTGGAGCCCCAGGCACCAGAAAGAGCCGGCAAGTCCTTCCCTGGAAAAACCTTCAATGCACGTGGCCAGGCCATTAATTAGCCTAGTAACAGACGCTAGCCCTGAGTCGCCAGGGACCCCAGACAATCAAGGACTGTTTCCTAATGGAGATGACAGATGAGGGGCACGGAAGAGGGTATGAGAGCAGAAAGGACAACGAGGACCAGAGAAACCGCCAGGCCAAAGAACTGTCATGAATTCCCAAAGCAGACTGGTGAAGTGGGGAGGAACCTGGTGCTGTCCTGGAGTGGAGTGGGCATCTTCCTTTCTACCCTAAATGGATGCATGGGCCTGCACTGGACCATACCCTTTAAGAAGGCTGCCACTCGGACACACAGGGTTTCAGGGCCTAGCTCACTCCTGAGCAGAAGTTCATGGATAGCACCAATAGACTGCCAATGTACGGAAGGCTCTGGCCGACTTCAGACCTGATTCCAGAACTCCTGTAACAGGCAGGGGAGCCCTGGAGCTCCCGGGAGTGATCCAGATGAGGGGGTAGGAGAAGAAATGAGAGAAGGTAAAGTTAGCCGCTGTAATGCCCAGGTGCAGTCTTGACCTTGGAGGTTGAGAAGCCTAGATCTCTAAGCAGCAGGGAAATCCCAGTGAGCTGGATCTGGTCACCTGAGGATAAGCATGCTGTGGTCACAGCCCCCAGTCCTGGACTAGTCATCTCCCACTGGAATGTCTAAGTAGAGTCTTCATGTCCCTCCCCCAAATGTTAAAATTTTTAATTGACAACCAGTTCTACTTGCTGTTTTTATTATAGTTTTCAAAGGCATAAAAATCAAGACACAAAATTTCCACCATTTCAAAAGTTCTTTCCTTTCAAATCGACCCCTCCCTTCATCCTCCATCCTTGGCCCCTTCCTATCTGGTGTTTTTTCCCTGAGTTGCCTTTCCTGGCCTTTTCTATCCATGGAATCAGGTGTCATTTATTGTCTCGTTCCCCTCACTTAGCACAATGCATTTGACATTTGTCCGGTTGCTGTGTGTTGGCCCATCCCTCTTCCTGGCAGAACGGTGTTCTGCCGTGTGGAAGTACATTTGTGGATCTCTCCCCTAGTGGAGAACATCCCTGTTGCTTGCTTTCCCTCCTCCTTTTAATCTCGTCTTTCCTGGTGGACATGATTTTAAAAGTTTACTGAGTGGGGCTTAAACTTGGGTGTAACCTATTTTTTTCCTGATGACTCTTCAAGTTTTTTCTAGAATAACTTGTTCAGTTAACATCGGGCTCCTGAGAAGAGGCTTTGTGGGGTTGTATTGCTAGTCTTCTGGTGTCCATCACTTTAAAACACACACCTCAAAACTTCCAACACATCCACTGAGTCACGCACCCATCTCCCCAGTCAATTTCGGGATATTTTAATTATTACAATAAAAACCTCTAACCCTGTAGCTGTTGTGCCCAGTCCTCGGTAGCTTCCAACGCAAGCCACCACTAACCTGCTTTCTGTCTCTAGAAATATGGCTAGCCTGATATTTCATATAAAATCTGGAAATGTGTGATCCTTTGATGTCTAGCTTATTACCCCTCTCATAATGTTTTTGAGGTCCTGTCTGTGAGTCAGCATTTCATTCTTTTTTACTGAAAATAAGATTTCATTATGTAGGCAGATGATGTGGGATGTCCTGTATATGTGTTACTTTATTGGTTGATGAATAAAGTTGTTTTGGTCAGTGGCTTATCGGAATGAAGCCAGGTGGTAAATCCAAACAGAGATAAGGAGAGATAGTGGGTGGAGTCAGGGAGATGCTGTGTAGCTGCCAAAAGAGACAGATGCTGGAACCTACTAGTAGGATACAACCTCATGGCAATACACAGATTGATAGAAATGAGTCAATTTAAGATGTAAGAGCTAGCTAGGAATATGCTAGAGTCATTTAGCCAAATAGCGTTGTAATTAGTATAGTTTCTGAGTGATTATTTGAATCTATGTGGCCAAGAAACAAACGAGCAATCTCCTACTACAAAATTGTACCACCATCTGGGGCATGGGTCCACATAAGACCTAAAAAAAAAAAATAAAGAAGAAAAAAAGAGAAATTTTTAAGAAAAAAAAAAGAGAGTTTCTAGACCCACAAAAACAGGAGCCAAGCATAATTTCTTGCTAGGCTCATTTTTTATCAGACAGTCTCTGTTTACTGGCCGCAAGCAGAGATGCAGCTTCTTTAAGAAGGCTTCCTGGTTCGTACTGGCAGCATGAACAGCTCTGGCTGTTTCAGGAGGTCTGGCTATGGAGCAATTAAATGGGATTTGTGAGCAGAGTACTACAAGTTGTTTAATGGCAATATAGGCCTGCTGCATCCCTAGAGCTGGAGCAGTGAACATGGCTCACAGAGCTGGCAATGAACATACCTCTACCACGTTGGACAGGGCAGACCAAACAGTCAGGGCCACAGAGTTGGTCCTAGATATGCCCGCTTAGCATTTTTTTTTTAAAAAGCACTCCTTGTCATAAAAGGATTTGAGATACACAATAACACAATAGGACAGATTCAGATATAAAAGACCTTTAAATGAGACATAGTGTGTTTTAAAAATGTGCATAGGCTTAGGAGAAAGAAGAAAAAAAGTAAAGATAAAACAAAGTCTTTAAAGAGATGGTAACAGTAATATAAAAGAGTACAGACAGTCTTAGATTAAAGGAGTAAAAAAAAAATAAGCCACATAAAGATGGAATATACACAGAGAATCTGGATTATGTATATTATCATGCTTCCTTTAAATTTTTTGACTGCAGAGAGAAATTTTATTGTGGGGGCTGCTAAGCTAAACCAATATATATATACAAACACATACATACACACATACACACACACACACACACACACACACACACGTGTGTGTGTGTGTGTGTGTGTGTGTTATCCTGACTTCAAAATTTGAGTCTAAGGATATGTTACTTTGGAAAAGAGGTTCTACTTCTGTTTCCACAGAGGATGGGAACCTGGGGATTCTTTCCAGGCTAATGTGTTTTGATGGAACAAAATCCCCCAAAAGGTCTCCATGAACCCTAAGAATACTTCACCTAACAAACAGCAGAAAACAGTTTTGAGAAAACAATGTCCAAATTCTCAACATGATTGTTTATAAATGTTTGTTTTCATTTAAAGAGGAATATGATATAGAAATGAATGCTTTGCATTGGCATGGATCTTGGTATATTGATACAAATTTAAGGTCAATTTTGTAAACTCTGTATATGTATTTCTGCTCTTGTTTAAGGTATTGTGTTTATATAGCTCATTTAAAATGTAATATATAATTAAAATTATGGATTAATAGTCATCTATAATAGTTAAACTGTAGTCATATTAGTTAGGTTTTCTAGATATACAGAGATATATTTCAGATTGATAGGTATTCTTCAACCCTTTCAAAAACCTATAGAATATGGCATTTAAAAGGTTTTAAGAACTTAGACTTTTCTTGACCATGAGACACATCTGCTCCTGGCAGCACCAATTACTTCAAGAGAATGAATGATGGGCTCAAAGAGGCTCTTTAAGGAGTTTGTTAGCCATTTTGGCGAGAAACGGCTCTTGCCTGGGTTGCTAGATGGTTGTATAAACTGGACATGGAGGGCCTACAGAAAAATGACTGCTGAACTTGCCAAAAGCAGGTGAGACAGGGCTCCTGCTCCACCAAAGAAACCGCCAGACATTCTGCAGAACCCAGAAGAAAGTGACTGACAAACTGCCAATATAGGCTAAACTCTCTTTCAGATTTCCTGCCTATGGAAAAGTCTGCCAGATACTTTGGGTCTATAGGCTAAAGATGAAACAGTTAGTTAGGAATACGCTAGAGTCAAACAGTGTTGTAATTAATATATAGAAACAAACAAGCAGTCTCCTACTACAGGCATACCACATTTTTTACTATATCCATTTATCAGCTGATGGACATTCAGTTTGCTCCTAATTTTTGGTTCTTATAAGTAATGCTGTTTTGGGTTCATGAACATGTTTGCCAGGGAGGGGGGGGAGGCATACCCTTGCTGCTCTTACTATGTATGTGTGAGTAGAGTTGCTGAGTTCTATGGTAGTACAACCATTCGAGGAACTGCTTTCTGAGACACTGCACCATTTTATGCTCCACGGAGACCCTTTGAGAATGTAGGGATTCATGTAAATGGTTATGATTTATTGTTGTACACTGGCCGGGCAAGAATCTTTGGTCACTGTAATAATTTGGGCAATGTTGGTGTTTATAATAACAGCCCCCCCAGTCTCACTCACCCCATCACAGAGCTGTGCCAGCAATTCAGCCGGACATTGGACCTCTTCCTTTCCCTCACCCCATGTGTCTGGTCCCAAGAGCTTTTGTTACAATGAAGATTTTAATAAGTTCTGACTTATTTTCTATCGTTTTTGAGTCAGAGTCTCAAGATGAAGCTCAATTGATTCAAATTTGTAAGGATCCTCCTGATCCCCATCTCCCAGGTCCTGGGGTTCCAAGAGTGAGCCTCTATGGCCAGCTTCTCACTTCTTGAAGCACCACCTTTTACAAAGTGATAAAATGCCATTTTGCATACACGGTTCAGCGTCCAGGAGTATACTCATGTGAACGTGTGCCTCCGTTTGCACGTTTGCCCACAGAACCCTTCCATCTTCCTAGACCAAACTCTGTGCCTGTGAAGCAGAAAGCCCTGTGATTCCTCCCCAACCCCCTTAGGCTGGCAGCTCACTTTCTCCTTTCTGCTGTGAATTTGGATAGTTGAAATACCGCCTATGTGTGGAACACACAGTGTTTGTCTTTGTGTCTAGCTTATTTTACTTAGCACAATGTCTTCAAGATTCATCCACATTTTAGAGTATATGAGAACGTCCTTCCTGCTTATGGCTTAATAATGTTTTATAAATATATAAATTTGACCTTCCCCAGATGGATACTGGTGTTGCGTCCACACTTCAGCCTTAGTGAGTAATACTGCATTCACCATGGATGAATACATATCTCTTACTTCCACTAATTACAACTATCTTAGGCATACATAGTTTTTTTTCATTAAAAGTCAAATAAAATCTGAAATTTTCCAAATGTAAAAATTTTACCAGAATAATCAGTATAGTTCTTTTGATTTCCTACACCACCTTTCTGCTTTGGTTTCCTTGGTTTTCCTCATCTTACAGTCTTCGTGAGGCACTGAACCTACACTACTGTGAAGACCTTCCTGTGGGCCACAGCTCTTCACTCGTGTTGGTGACTGAAGCCTGACAATAGCCCCTAGAAATGTACACCTTGTTGTCCCTGTCTCAGATTCAAAGAAACTCAGGCAATGAATTCAACTGCTTTCCCCATGGCTGGGATTAAGCCCTACTCTAGATGATGGCCAAGCCCTCATGCAAAACTTTACCATCTTAACTAAGGCATTCCTGGGGGCTTTTGTGGACTTCGCATGTGAGGAGTCTTCAGGCTGATTATTCAGCCAGCGCTGAGCTGCCTTTCTGCAAGAAACCTCCTCTTCAGACCCCTGGCTCCTCCCTCAGAGATCAGCTTTTCCTGAGAAACCAGAGGGTGGTCCCTGAGGAGGTCCATGGCATCCTGCTCTCTTCTCTCTGGCCTCCCACTCGCTCCATCCTGCCCCACCCCAATCCTCCTCCCACTGCCCTCCCTTTAGTCAGTACACAGGGCATTTCAAAGCACAGTCAGAACGACTTCCAGAGGCCACTTAAGTTAAGGAAGGAGAGCACAGCTGGCCTCCATTGTGACAGAAGCTAGGGTCTCGAGTGGCATCAGGCCTCCATCTCTGTGGAGATGCTGTTCTTTGATGATGACCTGGTTTTTTTCCAACAGTAGACAGACATTTTTAGTATGATTCCCTTTTTATTCATAAGTTATAAATCCTGCATTAAAGGACTATTAGGACAAGATATCTCTTTCAATATACCCTTTTACCATTTAATAGTTGATGTGAACTATTTTTAGTATTTGCATGGATTTTCTTACCACAAATAACAGTATAAATAAACATCTTTAATTACAAATTATGTTGAGAACTTCATATATGCATATGATGATTTTGATCAAATCCATCCCCATTTTCCTGCAGTTCTTCCCTTATCCACTATGCCATTTTTTCCTCTCAACTTTATGTGATCTTTTATTTTTTGTAACACACCAAGTCTACTTAGTGTCTCTTATATGTGGGTAGGGGGTAAGACCACCTTCTGGAGCACGGGTTGCCTGCCCGCCTGCCAGAGGTTACATTCCCGAAGAACATTCTCTCTCTCCTAGCACCCAATTGCAAATAGCTTCTCAGCTAGGGTGGGGCTTCACGAGCCTCTCCTGGCTTAGCTATGTTGCTATTGCTGTGGCAAACACCATGACCAGAAGGAATTTGGCAGGAAAGGGTTTATTTCTGCTTGCAATTCTCAGGTCACATTCCACCAGTGAGGGAAATCAGGGCTGGAGCTCAAGGCAGAAACCTGGAGGCAGAACATGGAGCAGAGACCATGGAGGAGTGCTGCTTACTGGCTCATTCCCCAGGGCTCTCTCATCCTTCTTTCTTATGCCAGCCAGAATCACATGCCTGGGGCGGTACCACCCATGGGGGCAGCTCTACAACAATCACCAGTCAAGAAGCCATCCTGCAGACTCGCACAGGCCAGTCTGAAGGAGGCATCTCCCCAGGTGACCCTAACTTCTATCAAGTTGAGATGGACCTCCCCATCCATGCTGCCATTCTGGCTGGCTTGGTCCCGCGCAGGCCTAGTGGCTCCAAGTCCATGTTTGCACCAGTGCTGCTGGGTCTGGCAGGTGTTATTTGTTCACTGTCGATTTAAACTGTTACAGTCGCTGTGGAAATCAGTGTAGAGGCTCCTCAGAAACCTAGAAATGTGGCCACCGTATGATCCTGCTGTACGACCCCTACATGTTCAGAAAAAACATGGCATCCTACCACAGAGGTACTCGTTCCTCCGTCTTTATTGCTGTCCATTTACAGGAGAGCCAGAGAACAGTAACAACCTAGACTTCGCCAACGGATGAAGGATAAGGAAATGTGGCTCGTATACATGACAGAACATATTCAACTACAAAGAAAAATGAAATTCACAGATGAATGAACAGAGCTGCATAAATTCACTACAAGAACAAGAAAGACAATGACTGTATCTTCTCTCTCATAATAGATCTGCCTACTTAAAGTGGAGAACCCATAGAAGTCAGGGAACCAGGAAGTGTCTGTGAAGGAGGAAGAACTCAACATTACAGGCTATCGCCATACCCTTCCAGAACTTGGTGGGAAGACCCTGTTGCTGAAGGCAGCACACCTGAGTAATAGTACCTAGAGTAATTAGCTGGGACCGACTGGACGCTGCATGCCCGCAGACCTTCTCCACTGAGTGTGAAAGCTAGCCGGTGCAGACTGAAATCTCAGCCTCAGAGCTTAGCTCTCCTACCAGGAGGACACAATATGCCCATGTAACCTCGTTATACATTTTTTTTTTTTTGGAACGGACACCACATTATCTAAACATTTTCATCATCCACTGCTGCTTCCAGCTCCCTCCTCTCTGACTTGGCCTCATCCATCAACAGCCCTTGCTTCTTCCCCACCCTAAGGTATAAGAACATGAGGTGCCCAGATGTACGGCTGTTTACATCGCACAGAACATGAGGCCCTGCTGGTGGCTCCCTGCGCATCCCTGGCTCCTGCCTTGAAGCAGCCCGGGCCTCTGGTGATTGCTACGAGCCAAATGGTCACGGACAAGCTTAGTCATTATGCTGCCTCCTCCCCTTGACTCACCGCAGCCCCGACTGCCGCACATATCTGGTTTCCTCATCAGAAAGAAGCCTGAGGTTTCTTCGCCTTTTGATTGACTGTTAAATGAAAGCCAGGCCCTTTTGTTTGCTGTGGGGTTTTTTGTTTGTTTGGTTTTCTGTAGGATGTCATGCTTAATTCATGTCTGGCCGGCCTCCATGGACCAGCCATGATACTTGGCACCTTCTATTCTTTGTCTCTGGGACCCCTTCCTGTGCCCCAGCCCTACCTTAGTGAGACACATTCTTCCCACTGAGGTTCACCAAATACCTCCTACCTATACCTGAACTCGGGCCAACATTTTAAACTACCCAGAGGCCAGGGCTTTGAGAAGTAATGACAATGCTTGTTCAAAATAGTTGGACATTCCTGCACTAAAGAGAGCAAAATCACAAAATCGGCACCAAAGACATGGGACTCCAGAACTTTCGGTTTCCAGTGACTCACTGGCCAGCTGCAGAATGAACTGCTAGCACGGCTCTTACTGTAGCTCACTACCCTGGCAAGTGGACTGTGTGGCTGTCTCCAGGGCGCTTTCGCCTCTAACAGCTCATTTCATCTACAGCGTTACGGAGGGGAATGGAGGAGAGGTTCTTCTCAATCCACTGTGTAAGTGGCATGTCCACTTTGTGGGGTGGGTCTCCCTGGAGAACCTTCTGGAAGGAAACCCCTTATAAGTGTCCCAAGTCTTCCAGTCTCAAGCATTGGAAGAGCAAGCATGCATGAAGTCCAATCAGCTCACTCTTCTCTGGCACACACACCCAGACAAGGTTCTCTGGGACCAGGCACATGCTTTGACAAAGAGAACCATCTAAGCATCTGGGGTAGCCCCACTTTGCAGTTGAATACACTGAATAAAGAAGAGGAAATATAGACCAATAACCAGCGGGTCAACATAGAAACACATCCCTGCCCAGACATAGTTATCTGCCTTGTCTCTGGTGAACAGGAGGGTTTTCTCATCTGCGCACCCCCAATAGCTTCCCAGAAGAATTAAAGTGGTGCATTCCCTTGACCTGTTCCTCTGCTGCCCCAGAAAGCCAAGAGTAGAGACAGACCATTGTTTACATACTAGGCTTGGGGCTGGAGGGGAGAGCCTCACAGAAACTCTCTCTGAATTCTGAAGTTTAGGTCATTAGCTTCCTTCAAGTCAGCAGGCAAATGCCTAAGGTTCTCTCTCACTGGATCGAGATGATCTGGGCATTGTGAGCAGGGACAGCTAGATAAGGGAAAGGGAAAGAGGGGACCAGAGGGATAAGGAGCAATGCAGAGGGCATGAGCCACACTTAGACATCAGCAACAGTAATGACATTGATACCAGTTACCCATCTGTGCCCTTGGTAACAGTTGGATACACTTATTCTCAGTCCACCTCCAGGTTCCTAAAAGGGTTAACTAAAAACACACATGTGGAGAGCCTGGCAAGATGCCAGCTAGAGAGGACACCAACCAACACTGGGTCACTTTGCTTCCCCGGGGTTCCAGCTGTGAGCCATCTCAAAGAAACATCTAGACACGGGTACAGAAATGTGAAGACCAGAGATGATCAAGAATGGGAGTGGACGTGGGCACAAGATGGACTCAGCTGGGATTTCCTGCACGCTAACCCCCTAGGAACTGGGGTAGGGGTGGCAATAATTATGCATCCACAGCTCTGCGGTTCATAGCTTAACTAAGTTACTTTTACCAACCAAGGTCTTAGATGCAACCGGAAGTGTACCTGGCCTTGATCTAGCCCCCTCATCTTCCTCACCCTGTTTTCTCTTTCGTGAACCCCAAACCAAGGCCTTCAAAGACCCATCTCTGAATGGGGTCATGATTCTCCTTATGCAGAACCAGGGCCGCCAGTACTGTGGCTTCAGCTGGCTCTGTCCGATGGCAGCAGAAGATTGGGGTGGGTAGACCAAGTCAGCGGAAGGGACTTGATGAGAGACACCTGGTTCCAGCCACTCACCCAAGGCACATCCTGCTCCAGGAGCCTGCTCAAGGTTGAAAGCACCCAACCCCATCCTCCAGAGAAATGACCTGGAGTAGCTGACTGAAGTGCTCAGAAAGCAAATTAGGGTTTCTTTTGCAAGGGTACCAGAAGAGGTCACCAAGAGTTGTAGCTGAGGGGAGCAGTAAATTAGGGCCCTCACACCATGGGTGCTTATAGCTCCATCTCCTCTGGTGCATATTCATCAAGGCTTCGCAGAGGGAGCTCTGTGTCCCACCTGTCCAGGCGCTGCATGCCTAATTGTGCAACTGAAGTCCCTTCATCTGGAGAGTCTGGAACATCTTTCCAGGATTCTAATTCAGGTTGGTGTGAATCCAAGGGCTCCTCGACTCTGCATAAGGGTGGGATAGAAAAGAGCCTGGTGTGACGAGGTTTCCGGCAGAGAAGGAGAAAAGGCAGGAGCTGTGTGGAGGCAGAGCCCTGAACAAAGAGGCTGGATGAGTTTACCACAAGAAGACCTGAAGGTTCGGGGCGGGGGCCCTGCTGCCCGGAATGGGGTGCTACATCCAGAGAACCTTCTCTGAGATACCATCACCCATCAGCCTGGCACAGTTCAGGGCATGGGTCTGTCTGGAGCCCAAGACAACAATCACGACTCCTGCCACATAGGACTGGGGGCACAGTGTGCAGCTGTTCAGTGTCTGTCCTGTGCACAAACCCACTTGGCCACAGAGCAGGGATGCTTCATTTGAAAATCCATGTGCCCGCCAGGGTGTCCGGGCCTGTAAATGGTAACCTTTGCTAACCCATGCAAAGCAATGTGTGAACGCTCTGTTGTCTGACTTGCAGCAAACCTCCTTCCTGGGACTCTCGACATACTTATTCCTTGATTTTCTGCTGAGCACCTACTATGTGCCGCTATGTGCAAGTTACTAAAGATGACAGCTCTGAGGAGCTGAAGATCCAAAGAGGGGCACACACAAAGACCGTGGGAAAGCACAGATACGGGGTAATGTAGAGACAAGCTGGGTGACCCAGGTTTGAATTCTGGAGTCTTGCATAGGTTGAAGCGTCCTCCTTTCCCTTGTCCCACCCCCACTTGGCAGACGAGATTCTGCTAGATGGGTGTGCAGTTCTCTCTGCACCAGCTGCTCTCAGCCCATCTGATCTCCGGATTGCTCTGACCCCAGCTAGACGCCCTTCACCCCCAGGTGTAGTCAAAAGGTCCTTTGTCTCCAGGGATTGTGGGAAATTCCTTCCTTCCTCCCTGCCACTCTTAATAGGCTCAGTATTTGATTGTCAACAGATGGAGGGTCAATTCTCAGAAACCAAGGCCCCAGGTCTGAACTGTTTCCCTAAGTCTCTCCAACTCTCCACAGAACTGAGGCCACAATACAAGGCTGAACCCAGAGTCAATCCAACCCTGAGCTTTAGAGACAATAACTACAGATTTAAAACAGTGTGTTTTGGGGCACAAAGCACATGTATCCTTCTCAGAACCTGAGTGAGCTCTGTCCCTGGGCCTTTCTCATACAGCACAGGTATCAGTCCAAAGTGGTCAACACACACACACACACACACACACACACACACACAATCACCTCCAGGATGTCGTTCAATGAAATACTGAAATACTGTTTTCTAGAAATTCCTCCCACTTAATTGGACCATTGTGTGGTCACTTTAACCTTCCCTTCCCCTGCTTGCAACCTCTCATATAAAATAAGTCAAGGAGGGAGGGAGCGAGGAAGGGAGGGAGGGAGAGTAAGAGAGAGTCAGGGCACCGTGGAGCAAGCACACGCCTGATGCTCATGGGATGATATATTCAGAAAGTCCCCTAGTAGAGGGCCTCCCCACATCACACAAGAGCCAAGTGAAGCACGAGGAAGACACGCAGAACTTCATTGTCGTGTGGGCCAAGTGTTGGGGTCTCTGGTTTGTTTATAAGAGACTATTTCTTACCAAACGGGTAGTGGTAGACCCTGATATCATGTGACCGACTCCTAGAAAATTTGTGTCATAGACAAAGTCACACAAAGAAGCCTTATCCCTGCACTGCTGGCAACAGGGGTACAGTTTGAACAGAAAGGGAAAGTTACAGGATGTCCTAAGAGCTTGGTAGCCTGAAAACCACACTCCTTTCTCTCTAGAGGAAGCTGGCCTCCAAGCAGTTGTGAGTCTGGTACCAAAGTCTCTCTAGATGTCTGTGGCTGGCACAGGGGCAGAGTGGTCACAGGCAGACAGCAAAGAAGAGGCAAAGTCCAGCTTAGGCAGGTGTTCCATATTCAAGGGATCTCAGGGGCAAAGAATAGCATGTGGGCACATATGTAAATCGTAGGCAAATCCACATGCATGCTCTCTACTAAAAATTTTATGAGCACTGAACAACTGGCTTGAATCCTGACGGAGCAGCAGAAACAACACTCAGGATTTATCAAGCACTTATTGTGTGTCCAAGACTAGAAACCTGGATGTTCAGGGAAGGATTCAGGAAGGAGGCTTCGTGGGAGAATGTAAAAGGAGGAGGGTGCTCCTGGCAAGGAAGGCGAGTCAGAAACCTGGGATGGCTGAGCAGTTCTGCAGCAGGACAGCCCCGAAGATCATGCCACAGGAAGCCAACAGGCTCCAGCTCAGGGGTCTTGCCTGCCAGGACATGGAGCTGGACAGGAGCTTCACCGAGGAACGAGGGCTTCCAGCAGCCACTTCCTGGTATGGGCCTCTTTATGGGACTATGGAGCCCAGGCCTGAGGCGAGGCAGAAAGGTTTTGATGGTTTCGTTTATTTTGTCCTAAACAAGAGATAATGTGGAATGGCACCTTGGGATGGTTTGAATTAACAACCCAGACCAAAGCACAGCTGCATCCCAGAGAAGGGCGGGGAACTTCTGCTCCAGACTGTATTTCCTTTCAGCAACATTACATTAACACGTATGAAATACAGCCGAGAAGTCCAGCAGTATTTAGGGAGAGAGAAAGGCACTTTCACACTGAGTGCAAAATGGACTTCCATTTAATTGGCCGTGTAAGCCTGGGCTTTCAGCTCCACTCCAGGAGACTCAAGGTTAATCAAACCATGCCTATGCATGGATGCTGAGGAAGAGGTAAGGGAAGGAGTGGGGAAGGAAACAGGAAAGACCCAATTGATAATCCTCTGCCTCGGTCAGCACGGCTATTCTTAGTCGACAGAGCTTATCAAAGTCAGGCATGTGAGTGAAACGAATCTCTTACAGAGAGAAAGAATGAGAATGTGTATGTGCATGCACGCCTGTGTGGTATGAGTGTGCATGAAGGAATGTGTATGCATGCATGTGTGATGGGAATGTGTGTGTGGTGTGTGTGCATGAATGTATTATGGTATGTGTGCGGGCACTCATATGTCGTGTGCATGTGTGTGCGCACGCGTTTGTGCGTGCATGTGTGCATGTGTGTGGCTTGAGCATGTACAAGCATGCTAATGAGAACAATCTTATTTCTCCATCTGCAGCCCATTAGCCGTGATTATGATAGACTCTCCCGTGCTTATTTCTAGCAGGATTAGCTAAGTCCATTATTACCCAGGCTACCTTTCTCAGTCTGCTCCACCAAGGAGAGGAGACAAGGGTTTCCTGTCATCTAAGCCGCCTCCCTCTTTCCTGCTCTGGAGCCATTGTAAACTCCCTCACCCCATCTCAATTACAAGAGCCCTAATAGGGCCTTCCTGTCCCAAGTGACAGGCCTCTGCAGGTGTTGTGTGTGGGGGGGGGGGGGGGGGGGGGGGGGGGTACGACGCAACCAGCTGATCAATGCTGCCGCAAGTCCTCCATTGCCTTCACGGTGTGTATGGCACCCAGCCTGCTTCTTGCAGGTGTTCAGCAATTATCTTGGCCCAGTAACCTCAACAGGTTCTTTGGGTGGATGGAAAAAATAAATAAAGTACATTTAAAGGGTCATTTTTAAATAAATAAGAAAACCCCAAGGGACAGACACGCTCCCTTGGGACTTGAATACTTGAGCCCCTTCCCTCCAGTTCTGTGGCTTCCAAGAACTTGACCTCTCCCAGCTGCCTGAGGTTGCAGGTGACTTGGGAGGTGGGTCTCTGCAGAAGACATCAGCAAGCCCTAAGATCCTGGGACTTTGCACCTCCCTCTGCCTGATATGCCTCTGTCCCCCACTCTCCCTGAGGATTCTGTTTCCTGACTGTTTCCCCCACCATCGTAGGAACTCAAATGGGATTGCCTAAGGTGGCTACGAGAACAGGAAATGTGAAACTGAATTTTAGTTGAGAATTGGTTGTTTCTCAAGAAGTTCCCCTGGGGCACCCTGGGAGAAGGCAGTGGGTTACCCCCACCCCTCGGGGGAGGGAGGCAGTAGATCACCTGACTCTCATCCCAGGACAGAACCTTGTTCCTGTTTACTCTGAGTTGCCCTTAGAGGAGCCGTCCAGGGCTGTTCTCCACATCCCCTTGGGGTGTCTGAGCCGCAGTCTTCAGGCAAAGGCTGCAGTGATTCCTCACCTCAGAGGACTGTTCCCCTTAGGTTCAGGCTGTAGTGGGTCCATCAGGATACAGAAATGGTTGGGCGCTTCTGCACACACCTTCCTCCTACCCACCCTTTCCCCCTTCCTTTTCTAAAAAAAAACAAAAAACAAACAAACAAACAAAAAAAAACAACTCAAGGACCACCATGTGTGATGGCTTCATGGGCAACATTTTTGGGATTTAATCTATGAGGGTGTTTGTAGAAAAGTTTAACTGAAGTTAAGACCTACCGTAAAAGCGGGGCTACAACCATTCCATTGGGTGGGCTTCCAGTCTGAAGAAGTGCCCCCAGCATGCATTTGCTTTCTGCAATGTGGATGCAATGTGACCAGCTGCCTCATTCCCCTCCTGCCATGCCTGCCTTCCCCAGCATGATGGGCTGCTCCCTTGACTGCAAGCAGACAGAAACCCTTCCCTTCTTAAATTGCTTTGGCAAACGGAAACATTCTTCACTCAGGAGAAGATCTAGGCATCTGATGTCTGACGTCAAGTGTTGCTGTGGGTTTAGCCCCCACACCCAGGCTCATGTTATAAATGCTCATTTCTCACCTGGTGTCAGTGTCCTGGGGGAGGCTGTGGAACCTTAAGGGGTGAGGCCTGGTTGATAGAGTGAGGTCACGGGAGCAGACTTTTGAAGGTTACACCCACCCCTGGTTCTGATTTGCCCTCTGCTTTCTGGTCCACCAAGATATGAAGAGCTTCATCTTCGAATTTCAGCTGGCACAAACAGAGGTGCTCAGCCAGGCCTTCTCCTGTGAGGGTGCTCTGAAATCCTCCCTCTCTCTCTCTCTCACACACACAGGGTGTGGAGGAGGGGATGGTCTGGATGTGGAATGGCCATCACCAAACAAAAGGATCTAAAGATTTATGTAACCTATCATTTGACCAACAGACTTCTCTGACTGTTCAGGCTGTAGCATCTAGAGGCTCATCTTCCCCATATACCCAATCATGAAAAGCACCATTCCCTCATGGGTGGTTGGTGAGAGAGCTGGAGAGAAGGCCTGGTGGTTGAGACATTGTGTTGCTCTTGCAGAGGACCCCAGTGTGAATCTCCAGTTCCAGGGGATCTGATGCCCTCTTCTGACCTACTTTGGCACCAAGCACACACGTGGTACACAGACATGTGCAGGCAAAACATTCAATACCCATAAAATAAAATTTTAAAAATCTGAAAAGAAAAAAAAAGTTTTAAAAAAAGAATAGTTACTTAATCCTTCGTAAGAAAGAAATGGGACTGAACAATTCTCATGGAGGTGCATGCACTGCCTTCCTTCTGCCTCTTCCTCTGGGTGTCTTTAAATCACAGGAATTCAAAGCGTAGCCTAGGAACCGTCTCCATTGCCATCACCTGGGTGCTTGTTAAGGTTAGGGTTTCTGGGCACCAGCTCTGCCAGGCCATCTCTTCTGGTGGGTCACAGGGATCTGCATTTGAAATAAGTCCCTTTGATTCTAACCTACCCTGAAGTCTGACAGTCTGTGGGAGAAGAGAGACCTTCCTATTTAGTGGCCAGTTCTCCACTCCAGCAGCTCCGAAACTAGAAGACAGCGGTGCTGAGCACACCTCACACTTAACCCTTGCCTCTGATGCAGCGGCCAGTGCCGCTTCACCTGCAGTCACCTGCGCTTTAGCGGCAGGAAGACAGAGGCCCAGGGTGGCTGCTACACTCCCCAGTGTCACACAGCCTTTAAAAGGATTTTTCTTCTACAATGAACACTTCAGTCATTTCCATTTCTGAATTCAAACTGGGAATTCAGATTTAACATTATTGTCTGTGAGCTTCTTATTCACACTAGGAAGGTTCCACCTCGGGCTCCACATGGCTCCCTCATGCTCTGTCCAGACACCTTTATGAGCCAGTTGCCTGCCAGTCTCATAGGGACCCTCTGCCCCACAATTTTACCTGGTAAGACTTGAGTCCTCGGGGATGGCAGTGTGCATTGCAGTCAGGTGCAGCATCTACGTTTCTGTCTGTTCTTTAAACAGCTTTGCAGTGGGCCTTGGGTACCACTCTCACCCATTGGCAGAGGCCACATGCTTCCCAGGGAATGCTTTCCTCAGCTCACGCATCAGCCAGACTTGGAGGCGATGGAACAAAAACTATAACTGTCTGACCACAAACAACTGTAGTGATATTCCATTTGTATTTTAATAAATAAATCTTGCCTGAAGTTCAGAGAGTAAAACAGCCACACTGGTCAGCCTTATAGAACAGGCAGTGGTGACACACACGCTTAATCCCAGTAGCCACATTAGTCTGCCATAGAAACTGGGCTGTAGTGGTGCATGCCTTTAATCCCAGCCCTAGAGAGGATTATAAAATGGGAGGAGACAGCTCTCAGACACAGTCTCATTCTAATGATTCAGGAGCAGGATCATCATTTCAGACTGAGTTAAAGGTAAGAGCCAGAGACCGGCTGCTTTGCTTTGGACCTTCAGGTTAAACTCTGATTTCTCTCTGTGTTTTTAATTAATCATGCTATAAACAACTTTAAATTTCTTTGGCTGCCATGTTATTGTGTTTGCTCAGCAGCTCCTTGGGAGCTGATTTATCAGCAGCTCCACAGACAGGGCTGGGAAGTGCCCTACTTGTTCTTGGGCTTCAATAATGTTCCAGAACATGGTTTCCTTTTTTTTTTCCTTTTTGCAGAACTCCCAGCTTGGGGAGAAGCCTGGCTCTTGCCAGAACTCCTTAGATCTTGGTTCTAGCTGCTGACCCTGGTACTGAGGTGGGAATTTCTTCTGTATATGTGTTGCTTTAATTGGATAATGAACAAAGCTGTTTTGGCCAATGGCTGAGCAGGGTAGGAAATCCAGAGAGAGAGAGAGAGAGAGAGAGAGAGAGAGAGAGAGAGAGAGAGAGAGAGAGAGAGAGTAGGCAGAGTCAAAGAGATGCCATGTAGCTGACGAAGGAGACAGATGCAGGAATGTTACTGATAGCCCACAGCCTCGTGATGATACACAGATTAATAGAAATAGGTTAGTTTAAGATGTAAGAGCTAGCTAGAAATATGCCTGAGTCATTGGCCAAGCAGGGTTATAATTTAATACAGTTTCTGTGTGGTTATCCATGTCTGGGTAGCTGGGAAACAAAGGACCATCCTCCATTTACATTGTACTCATTCAAGGAAAAGCTCCTGTGGGTTTATTTCAGACATCAGGTAAGAACCTGTCTCAATCACAACTTCTCCGACTTAAAAGGTTGTCGTGTGTGTGTGTGTGTGTGTGTGTGTGTGTGTGTGTGTGGTTACTCTGAGTGCAACACTAGGTGCCAACCCTCACTGAACATTTAGATAGAAATGTAGGCTGGTTGATGTATTACACGTTTGCACGCAAGGCTTGGAACTTTGAAACTGGTTCCTTGTACTTTGATTACACGTCCATTCAGACTTGAAAAGGGTTTAAGTTATAAGGACCCACACCCTCCTGTGGGCTGGCTGTAGCTCTATCCATCTGCAATGATGTTTAATGGTCATGTGAGAAAATATTGCCCGAGGTCCTCAAATGACACTTGGGTTTTATTAGCACTCTAGAAATCACAGAGGGCAGGGCGAGTTACTGATTGACGGTAATATAGAGAGTGGAGGTGAGCCCTCTTCCTGCTATGAAAGAAACCAGTGTTAAAAGCACTGTGACACCCAATAGGGGCAGTGTCACCAACACAGAGGGGTCAGTACCCAGACATTCAATGTGGCATTCAAGAAATCAGTTGGAAAAACTGAGTCAGGAGAACACACATAATGAAGACAGTCTAGCAAAGATCTCCAAGGTGACAGATGGGTTTTTTTCCTACCATCCTAAGTCTTCTGTGGTCCCTACCCCCTTACCCAGGGACTGTGGAAACCTTCAGGCTTTGGGAATTTGGAACTGAACAGTATAACCAACTGCCGTTTGTGAGCAAAGCAGCAAACTTAGTACAACATTGGAAGACAGATTAATGGGGTAGCTTTGACTGCTGTGGACCTCGGTGGGAGACGGGCAGAGGAGAAGAGCAATGCCTACCATTTTCACGGCAGGCTTCTACGCTCTTCACGCTGCTGAGTAGCAGACTTGTTGACCTAACTGAAGGGCATTGTTCTCATCTCCCGATGACGACCTTGAGGCCGCTAGGAGTGAGCATCCTCATCCCAGACACGCAGCTGAAGACATGATGGAGTCAGAGTCCTAGTTCCAAACTTAAGAGACTGACTCTAGGCAGCCTTAGCCCCTCTGCCATGTTGGCCATTTAACCTTGGATACTGTTTATGTGAAGAGTGAGGGGTGCCCAGGGGTACAGGGACAACTGAGAGTAAACACTGCCCTGTTTGAACATGATTCTTACTAATTATGAGACCTTGGTCAGAAAACTGAAGGATCCTCTCTATGTTAGTAACCAAATAGGATGCTGCTAAAATTAGACTGGGATAAAGGTGGAAACACCCAGCAATCAGTTTCTAGTCAGGCACATAGTAGATGACTAGTTAGCATTGCTTCCCTCCCTGTCTGTCTGTCTGCTGCTTCCCTCCCTGTCTGTCTGTCTGCTGCTTCCCTCCCTGTCTGTCTGTCTGCTGCTTCCCTCCCATGTCTGTCTGTCTGCTGCTCTTCAACCGGGAAGTGGGTAGAGTTCATGTGTTAAAGAAGTGTAAGCCCGGAGTGGCTTGTGAAACAGAGCTCCCGGGCAGGGATGGTGGGAGTGCGGAGCAGGGTGAGTACATATATCCTGTGAGGAATCAAAAGTTCAACCCCAGGGGGTAGGTGCTGAGGACTTGTTACAGCAACATCTACACTGCAGGGGAGTTGGGAGCAGCCTGGTGTCCATCACTGGGAATAAGAGTATTATGTAGGTATCTGTTGTGGACTATAGTGCAGGACTTAGGAAATATAATATAATATATTTATATAATATATATTATATATACATATTATATATTATATATATAGGATAGAGTGTAAAACAGTTTGAAGCATAAAAAACACATTAAGATTCAGGGAAAGATCCACAGATCCATTTCCTGTCAATAAAGGACACCTGCTTTCTCAAAAACTGTCACCTATTTTGTAGTGATGTCCATTTATACTGTCTACATGTAGGTTCTAGCTTCAGTTTTGCTGCTGTAACAAAACATCCTGACAAATAGCAGCTTAGGGCCAATGGGGGGTCATTCCAGCTCTCCATTCCAGCTCTCCATTCCAGCTCTCCATTCCAGCTCACTATTCCAGCTCACTATTCCAGCTCTCCATTCCAGCTCACTATTCCAGCTCTCCATTCCAGCTCACTATTCCAGCTCTCCATTCCAGCTCTCCATTCCAGCTCTCCATTCCAGCTCTCCATTCCAGCTCTCTATTCCAGCTCATTATTCCAGCTCACTATTCCAGCTCACTATTCCAGCTCTCCATTCCAGCTCACTATTCCAGCTCTCCATTCCAGCTCTCTATTCCAGCTCACTATTCCAGCTCTCCATTCCAGCTCACTATTCCAGCTCACTATTCCAGCTCTCCATTCCAGCTCACTATTCCAGCTCTCCATTCCAGCTCTCCATTCCAGCTCACCATTCCAGCTCACTATTTCAGGTTGCAGCCCATCATTTAAGATAGGCCAGACAGGAACTGCAGCAGCTAGTCATGGTTCATCCATGCTCAAGAGCAGAGAAAAATAAATTCATACATGCTCGCCTGCTTATGGTCAGTTCAATTTCTACACACACACACACACACACACACACACACACACACACACACTCAGGACCCACTGTCTAGGCGGTGGTACCACCCATAGTGACTAGATCTTTCTACATCAATTCACTTAAGACAATGGCCCACAGACATGCCCATAGACATACCTATAGGCACGCCCACTGGCCAGCTCAATATAGACAATCTCTCACTGAGACTCCACCTGAGATTCTAGGTTGTACAAGTTGGCAATTAAAGCTAACTGTAATGATAGTTATGTAAATAATGCCCCCGAAGTTGCCCACATCCAAACACCCAGAACCTATGAATACATCCAGGAAAGAGACCACTAAAGCTGCAGGTTGAAATAAGGTTACAAATTAGCCAGCCCTGAGATGTGTGCTCTCCTGGAAATATGGCTGGTCCCAGTGCAAGGAACACAAGCCAGAACCTCATAAAACAAAGAGAGGTAAGAGAGAAAATGCAGTAGTGATGTCAGCGGAGACTGGACGGTCATTTGTGGCCCCAAGAAGAAAGAAAGCCAGGAGATAAAGGATGCAGGAATGATGTGTGATTCCCCTCTATATGCTGTGATTACCATTAATGAATAAAGAAAGCTGGTTTGAGCCTATAGCAGAACAAAACACAGTTAGGCGGGGTGGGGGGGGAAACTAAACTGAATGCTGGGAGGAAGAAGGCAGAGTTAGGGAGAAGCCCTGGAGCCACTGCTGGAGACAGATTTTAACTTTGCTGGTAGGCCACGACCTTGTGGTGATGGGTTAAATTAAGATGTGAAAGCTAGTAAATAAGAAGCCAGAGCTAATGGGCCAAGCAGTGATTTAAATAATACAGTTTCTGTGTGGTTAATTTGGGTCAGAGGAGCCGAGCAGTTAGGAAACAAACTAGTGGCCTTCTTACAACACAGGAAACTTCCAGAAACTAGATAAGGCAATTTAGACTCTGCTCTGGAGCCTTGCCAGTCATGCCACCAAGCTTGCCTTGGGGGAAAGAATCATGATGCCCATTTTACAAAAGATTTTCTTGAAAATACTATAGAACACCTTTTAGGTGGTAATGGTGTCATCATACAAAAAAACAGATAAAGGCTGTACAAACAAAACTCTAAATGAGGGCCAGAAAGATAGCACAGTAGTAAGAGTGCTCGCTCTACACATCTAACAATGTGTTCTGTCCCTAGGAACCACAGGAGAAGCAGAGAACCAATTCTCCAAAGTTGGCCCCCACATGCTTATGGGCACATACACGCCTGCATTCATGCTACACACACACACACACACACACACACACACTCCACAGCACAATAATAATAATGATGATGATGATAATTTCAGCAACCAATATCTCTCATGAATTTAGGCATAGAAATCCTTCAGGATATGTCAGGAAATCAGGTCCACCAGTGCACAGTGCGGCTCACACATCAGGGCTAAGTGGGATTGACCGCAGTGCAAAAAGGTAGTTCAATACTAGAAAATAAAACAACATAATTTATCATAGCAATGGACTGAGGAAGGAAAATTATACGTTGAGAACAATGGATACAGAACAATCATAGAACTCTAATTCCCATTCAGGACAAAACTGTGTCAGAGACCTAGGAATAAAGAGCATCCTCAACATGACAAATAATCTCTACACCTAAATCTAAAATATGCCACCAAAACAAATATCATGTGAAAGACTGGATGTTTCTTTCCTCAAATGAACAAGGCAAACTTGCACATTCTTGCTACACCTTTTCAACATGGTACCGAGAAGAAACAGTGTACTTAGTGGGCCTTCCCAGGTTTTCCACTGGGAAACCTCCAGCTCCCCTCAAGATGAGTAAGAACCTCTGAGACACAGCACTGTGGCACAGCCTCAGGTCCCGGAGCTGTCTGAACAGCAGGATATCCACCTCGGGTCCCTTCCATTGGCCTTGCTCACAAGCTTTAATATTTTTAATAGAGCATTTCCCCTTAGCATTGATTATTGGATTCAAACCTTCACAGCAGCCCTTTGTTCTTTTGAAGCTGAAGAGCTCCCCAAGTTACCATCAATCCATTCTAAGCTAAGAGAAAAGAATCCGATGGCGAGCTGTCCCTCACTACCCGCTATCAGAACCAGAGCTTGCCTTTTCCGGCTCTCCACAAATCACACACGGCTTTCTTCTTCATTGGCTCCTCACATCAGACCCTCTCCTTTCACCTCGGTGCCTTTGCTGGGCACCTCCTGTGGCAGAATTAATTGCTCCCGGTTCCGAATCCCCACAGCACTTCATAGGTGCGCCTCCCACCGTGCGTGTGTGACACTCTCTATTAAAGCTCCTGTTCACTGCTCTCTCTACCGGGCTAGACCTGAAGGGCTCACACAGCGCTTCGTTCTGCATCACCTTCTCTCCAGCATCTCCATGGGCTGTGCTGCTGCGGAGCCCAAGAGCAGTTTAGGGGCAGCCCAGTTTGGAAGTAGAGATCATTGGCACAGAGAAGGGAGCTGGGGACTTGGAGCCATAGTGGGAACATTGGACAGATAGAGAAAACTTAGTCGAAAGACCCCCATCCAGTACACACAGCTAGCTAGAGACAGCACCTGTCTTCAACACAGATCATTTGCTTTTTATTTGTATAAACACACTTTCTGCTGATGTCCCTGCCCTGTGGCTCTGGAGGGACCACACCCCCGGAAAGCAGTGGAGGGCTTAATTCATTCCTCTCATGGAAGTTAAAGGGAAAGAGCAAGACTTGTTCCTGCTGTGCAGAGACTAGGCACAAAACCAGAAAAATCACTCCAGACTCTAAAGAGCCTCAGAAAACAGGATGCAAACCACAGAGCCCAGCCTATCGCAAGTTCAACAAAGTTTTTACACATTGAACTCTGAACTTTGAGAAGTCTAGAATCTTTAGCAATTGCTTATTGCCCGCAGGATAGACGCGGTTAGTCCTGTGCCTTCTGGGCATGCCCTTAGCTGCAATCCTCATTGAAGTTGCTGGGCTGCTGCTTTCAAAAATGCTCAAATTCCTTCACTCAAGTGTTCTCAGCACTTATGTTGATAGGGAATACTTCAAAGGGTACATCTTTACTTTATCAAATCTGATCTAATTTTGCAGATGGAATCAAAGAGGTTCATTTTGAGTCTAGTCAAGTTTGCCAACCAACCCGGAGAGGAAGCATCAATGCCTTGTATTCTGAGTAATTAACCTAAACAGATGGACTCTGAAGACACTGGGGTCTTCAGCCATTCTGTCCCAGAGACCCCTGGGTGGAAGCAGGGGTGTCCATCTAAATTGAAGACGTGGAGAAAAGAAGGAGGGAGAGCTGATACCCTTGAGACCCAGGGCAGCTGGTCCTTCTCCCCAGCAAGATGGGTGTTCCAGGGGAGCCTTATGAAGATATAAAACACAGTGCCCTCCATGTGCCCGATGGTCTTTGGAGAGAGTGCTGTGTGGCACAAGGGAGAGCCCCAGATGTCGGCAGCCAAGGCCCCAAGTATTAACCTTTACCCAGAGCTAGAGGAACAATTAGGTACTTCTTCTCCCAACCTAGCAGTTCTCATACCGCCCAAAACTGGATGTCAGTGTTAATTCGCCTCTGATATTGTCGTTTGAAGCTGGATCCAGGCTTGGATTCAGCTCCCTAGCCAGACGGTAATTTCCAACTGAGCTATTATAATTGTTACAGTAAAATGTCTGTCTGCATACAACGCACCAGGCTGGGGAGGGGGAAAACCATTGATTTTGGTGTTCTGAAAAGTTCTCTGTGGCTCAGAAAAGAGAAGGTCCTAGCTGGGTTTGCTTTATCATAGATGTCTATCTATCTGTAAAGAGATAAGCACATAGGGGCAGCCCTTACTAAAGGCTGGTAGTGGTGTGCATGTGCGTGTGCGTGTGCGTGTGTGTGTATGTGTGTTGCAGGTTGGAAATTCCTCCCTTCGTGTCCTCAGCTCTGGGGTCCCCTTTTAAATGCCCATCAAAAACTTCCCCTACAAGCTGCCTCCACCTCCCTTGGCTTTGGATACCTTCACAGGGAGTTAACACATATACCAGCCTTGGGGAGGTCAGGGGGCAAGGAGAGCTGAGCTTTTGTGTGAGGTCCATGCAAATCGGGCATGAGAAGGCAGAGTGGCCCAGATCTTTGTCATCAAGTGACAGGAACTTCCCTCTTTCTTGGGGAGAGGGAAAGTTGGCCAGGCCTGTGGGGGTGGAGACCTTCCCTCGATTGCTTTGTCTGGCACGCCTCGGCTGCAAGCTCACCCACCTGCCTTTCCTTGCAATGCTTCTCTGCTAAGTCCTTGCAGCACTTGGGTCTCAGAACCCCGAGGTGACGAGGGAATGAGAAAGGACAGACACACAGACAAAAGAGCTGGGCTCTGGTGAGCTGTGCTCATGGCAGCACATGGAAGCTCAGTGTGTTTGTTATACATAGCTGTAAAAGGTGAAAGGCCAAGCTAATATCGATAGGCCCAGTCTCTGTAGCGGAGCCATCTGCAGACCATAAATATCTTGGAGAGATACACTACGGTGGAGATTTCCTACACACACCATCAACACCCACACACAGAACAGAAGGAAGGCCTTGCTGTTTCCCCTGGGTCTCGGCACTGGTATCCTTAGCATGGCTGTGCCTGTGTCAACAACACATGTTCCCTCAGGACTATGCTTCTCTGCCAGCCGCTGAGAACCTATTGGGCTCTGCAGAGCTAGGCAGGATCCCCCTGTGCTGGTCAGCGGATGGGCTCCTGTGGCTACCAGCAATTATGAACATGGCCTGGAGCATTCTAGGCTTTTCTATATTTCCTCCTCAGCCCCTCAAGCTGGTTTTCTGGAGTGGGGCAGCCACACAGGCCACGCACACATGTGGAAAGAGGGAGGTCATGCTCCCGCTGTTTTGAAATTCCCAACAACTGTTTTGTTTTTAAACAGTAGCTGAAACTCATTTTCAAACCACATAACCAGTTCTGCCTCCCACAAGAAGCCATGCTCCTTTCCAGGCTCCCTCTCCCAGAAATTGTTCCCTCTGTGCAGAAGCCATCATGGATGCTGTTCCCTCCGTGTCGAATGCACCTGCATGCCCTCTGCGTCACTCCTACGTGGACGCTGTTCCCTCTGTGTGGAATGCACCTGCATGCCTTCTCTACTGCACTCCTACGTGGACACTGTTCCCTCTGTGTGGAATGCGCCTGCATGCCCTCTGCTGCACTCCCACGCAGACACTGCTCTCTCCGTGTGGAATGCTCCTGCATGCCCTCTGCCGCACTCCCACACAGACACTGCTCTCTCCGTGTGGAATGCTCCTGCATGCCCTCTGCTGCGCTCCTACTCACCCCTTCCTCTCAGCTGACTGTCACTTATTCCAGGAAGTCCTCCCTAACTAGGTCAAGTCTCTTACCACCAAGTCCTTGGGTCACCATGCTCCTGCCCGCCAGAGCCCTGCCGAACGTTTCAACTCTACATTTAGCACGTGGTTGCACACATGCAATCACCATCTTTCTCCCTTGTTCTGGAACACAAGTTCAAAGGGAGCAGAAGCCATGGCTGACATTTTTCCTTGTTCACCACTGCAGCCAGCAAGTGCCAGACTGAAAACATTCCCTAAATATCCGCTGATATGATTACATAACTTAAAAAGAGAACGCGCCGGACCAATGCTTCCCAAGCAGGCTCTGCAGTCAGCCTGCCTGCCTGCCTTCCTCCTTCTGCCGTAGGCTGTGTAACATCAGATAAATTTCTCAACCTTTCTGGGCTTTGCTTGTTGATCTGGTAAACGGAGATAAAGTAGGTAACTCCGAACCACAAGACTCATGAGATATTCGAGACATGGCTGACCCGCAGTCAACAGCCCACGGCCCAAGGTATTGTAGGAGGCCTGTTGTGCACATGAGCTCTCAGGGCCGCGTGTTTCTTTGGGAAAAACCCAGGAATGATTGTCTTCAAGGTGACACAGTTAGCAAGGACTCCATTTGTGTAATCATGGACTATTTCCTTGGCCTTCCTAGGTTTCTGTGTTCGGATCTATGAACATGGATAGTCAGAGAAACCTCTCCTCAGGCAGTGTGGGGACAGACACACGAGGAGTGTGCAGTGTGGTCACAGCCATTGCCAGTCACTCTCACTTAGGGAAAAGGACCTGGGAAGCCTCTCGCGTGAACTGGCTGGCTCCTGCGGTCCTAACACGAATTTGCCTTATTCAGATCCCATAGAGAATCCTAGAATACACCCAACGGATGCTGCCCCCTTGAATGAGAATGGCAACCTTGCCTCTGCCTTCAGAAACAAGGGACCCTCATCTTTCCCCCAGAACAGAGGATCAGAAGACAGGAGTTCGCACAGCAGCCTCTGGAGCTGGCTCCTCTCCGCCCACTTCTCCTTGGAGAAGACAAAGGCCTGGAGGGCAAGGATTAATCCTGACAGGGCTGTCCACCCTCCACACATCTGGAGGGGCTACTTACTATATATAACACAGCCTAAAACAGAAATCTGCCGCCTCCAAAGAAAAGACGCATCCATCCCAACTCAAGACTGCTGAAGCTAACCCAGACTGCTGGACCTCAGACACCTACACTGTGAGCTGGGGTCTTCAGACAGGCATGGAAGTGGGAAAGGGAAGTACCCCTCGCACCCCGCACAACAGGGAGCTCTGAGGGTGATGTGTGCTAGGATCTCAGGAAGGGTTTTAGTAAAGAGCATCAGCGGATCTTTTTCGAGATCCTAAAAATATTCGTCCATTTCCCTCACTTTATACAGGAGAGAGTGGGGCCCTGGTCTCCCCACCACAGCTCGAAGTCATGGATGCCCCAGGCCCTTCTCATGAGGACCTTCTAGGGCATGCAGCCCCAGCCATTGGCAATGACAACTCACTGATAGCGGCAGCCGGTTGGGGAGCCCCAGTCAGGCGGTCTTGACTTCACATGCATGGCATTCAGTGACTCTGTCTAGACTCAAGATGGGTCTCTTGACTTCGGAGTCCTAGCCAGCTGCCCATGAGGATGCTCCTAACCGGTGCAGAGCTGCTGTCAGGGGGCACTGAAGCGAGCCACCCTCTGAGAGCTTAGGGGACAAATCAGTCCTGCTCTTGCTTCTTCACTTCCTGCAGAGTGAAGTTCAAAGGATTAGGAGCAGGAAGAAACATCCAAGGTCATCTCAGCTAACAATTTATCTATAGACAAGGGTGCTGGAGCGCAGAACAACACCTAAAAAATAACCTGCTCAAGTTAAAAAAAAAAGAAAGAAGATATATAATAATAGATCCGTGCCTCTGGGTAGGAGACAGGAAGAGCCATGCCTCATCAGCCCCACAAACCGAGTGCATTCTTCTTCCTAAACCACTGCACCCCTCCTCTGCTTGGGCCACTTCTTCCCAGGCTCCAAACCTGATTTTAAAAATTGCTTTTATTGAAAGAGCCTAGCTTCTTGCTAAGTCATGACACCCACCTCTTGGCCTACGGCAAGACTGTTGCTGGACAACAGTACAGCAGGATCTCACCAAGCCCATAGCTTCAGCACCGAACCGTGCCATAGCTCCTGGAGGAGAAAGGATTTTGTGTCACTTAGCTTTGTCTGAGGTCTCCCACCAGGGCCGCTGGTGAGGCTGCCATAAACTTACCTGCAGAGAGGGGGTCAGGTTAGTCAAGGCTGTCGGAAAGGGCTTTCCTCCCACAGAAAGTCAAGACACTGGGCCTTTACTTGGGACTCCAAGAATGAACAAAAATACCTTCTAGACCCTGGATCAGACCTAAATACAGCAAAGAGGTAGTGAATACTTATTTTCCTGGTCAATCTAAATAGGAAACCTAGTCTAATGCCAAGTCAAGGTATCGGCAGGGGTACCCAGGGAAGAATTTCAGCTCCCTGCCCTGGTGGATGAGGCTGATGCTCATTAGCCCTTCTGCACTGACTCTTTCATCCAGTCTTTTCTCAGTCCTTAACATTTTCACACTTTTGCATTCATTCATTCATTCATTCATTCACCCAAGGAAGTCAGGCTCAAAACGTCGGTCAGCCAACCCCTCATGAGCCCTGGAACCTTGTTCCTGCTCCCTCTCTCCAGCCTGCCTCTGTTCCAAAATGAGTGCTTGATGAAGGTGCAACGGGCTCTGTGCATTTTAAAGACTTAGCCTATTTTCAACTATAAAATAATATGTGGCATAGAAAAACAGCATGTAGGATGAAAAAAAAAGATCCTGTTTAGTTTCAGTGTGACATTTGCCTGGGGGAAGAAGACAGAGCTCATTGGCAAGCCTATTGTTAAAGCCCTGACCAGCCAGTTACAAAGTGTCATCATTTAATACGCCAGGCAGCTCTGTCTTTCCAGGCTGATCACCCCTTTGTGCTGGAGCAAGACTAGGAGTGGGGTGCAGAGGGGGAAGGGAGCAGAAGAATGAAGGGGCAGAGGGAGCCAAGAAGGGCGGCTACAGAAATGCTTCATTGTCCAGGCTCCCTCTCACCTCCAGGTAGATCTCCCTAGTGCCTACAGGGGTGGACCAATGAGAGCCTGGTGGCTCTTGGTCACTGCAGCCACCTAGGTGTGACATCTGTAAATTAAAGACCTAAGCCTGCTTGTACCTCCAGACATGGGTATCTTAGGCCCCCAAGTTACTGAATTTTCACATGGCCTTAGAGCCGGGGTCCTTTTCTGGCCTTGGATGCCAGAGCATCTGCTCGTCAAGTTGTGGGCGAAAAGGTCAACAGATCCGAACCTATTACAGCCTCCTGCAAGCTCGACACATTTCTGTTTAGACATCATTGCAAGATCCCAGCTCCCTTTCATGGCTGCAGGCTTTGTACCCAGTCTACCATTAACAGGGTTCAGCCAACACAGGGCTTTTGACTCTCGCTCCCCCCACCACGGGCCCCCTCTCCCGGTCTGTCAGCCTTTTCTTCATCAACTATATTTGTTACAATCAAGTCCCGTCAACTGTCACAGCTTACATACAGACTGCCAGTAAATATGTCTTTCCACTCATTAGACATTCTCCCTAGTCACCTTGGGATTTCTACCTTGTCTATCTCACTCCGAAAAACTTTTGTTCAGAAGTCTAAGACACCCACTGAGCAATGTCAGCTTGCGGCCATTACCTCAGGAAGTGACAGAAAACACCCAACTGTCACTCATTAAGATCCATTTTTTCCAGAGTTGATGTAAGTCAGACTTTGCCCCCAAAACGAATCATGATTTATTTAATATATTTGCTTCTACAAGTGTCAGCTCATCAGCTTAAAACGGTCCTCCTTTAACTCTATTGAGGGCTGTACAGAAAGTTTTCTTTGAAACCTAGTTTTTGCTTTAAGGCTTAATAATTAAAACAGAACCAAGAACAGTCGAGACTCTGCTCTATTGGTGCACTTTGGTGGCCCCTAGTTTTATAATTATATGTACAAAGCAGTCCTGTTGGAATTATCGCCGGACACGCTGGGAAAATTGCCTCCCACTGAGCAGGCTGGCTTTTTCTGCCGGGCGCACTGGGCTGGGGCAAGATGAAATAAAAACCAGGGATGGTTTGAAAGCGGGGACAAAAATAACAATTAGGGAAGCGAAGAGGAGGAAACCGCAGCTTCTTAATTGCTCGGCCCGAGCGCCAGCGGGCATCTCCCTGTCACACGGCAGGAGTGGGGGGACCCAGGAGGACCCGGTGCTGTGAGAGGCCTAGGGGACACAGACAAAGGTGTGTGTTGGCCACAGCTTCCTGGAAAAGATGCCCCAGGCCTTGCTTTGACCTGGATTTGGGTAGAGATCAAAGCCTGAGCCCAAGAGGAAGGTGATTTGACGGGTTGATGGCTTCCTATGGGGGTCATGTCAGCCCAAGGTCATTTCCAGCCACCTTCCCTCCTTCAGATTCACACTGACTAGTCTTTCCCTTGGGAGCAGAGAGGCTAAGCATCATGGGAAGAGCTGCTTAGAAGGCAGATAACTGCCCA
This sequence comes from Arvicola amphibius, assembly GCF_903992535.2. NCBI lineage: Eukaryota > Metazoa > Chordata > Mammalia > Rodentia > Cricetidae > Arvicola > Arvicola amphibius. The sequence continues at coordinate 195,314,186 of NC_052047.1, read as the reverse complement.
GCAACTTAGAATGCCCCTAGACCCTCCAAGGGAGCTGCAGCTGGCTAAGCTACACTTAACACAGAGGATGCAGGATATCCTGCCACCAGCTCCCAACACTACAAGGATGCAGACCTCAGACCCCTCTGTGCGCCGGCTCTGTTTACTCCTAAACATCAAGGGCAAGACCACAGAGCAGAAAAGGGAAAGTGGGTACCCAGACAAATGGTCCTAGGTGAGATCTGAGTTACGGGAGGAAAGTGAGACGAGATTCCTGCCACCCAGCAAGTTTGTACCAGACTTTTGCCTGTGAGGGTGCTGCATGGCGGAGCCAAGACTTACTAGGGAACGTACGCACAAAGATACTCAGAGCCCCTCACGGGGAAGAACTTAGAAAGCTGAGGATACTATTTTCTCAGGCGTTATTTCTATTGGTTTCCATGTTGTCAAGACAGAGGCAGAGTTCTCAGTCCCCTCCAGGGCTGAGCCTCCGGGTTAGAGCAGCCATCTCAGAGGTAGCAGAGTAGCAGAGGCTACTCTATGTCTGAAAGAAGCCTTTGGACACAGGTTCTGGAAGGCCAGTTCCTAGGAGGTGAAGGAGCCACCGCATCATCCAAGGAAGTCATCCTACTTCCTTGAATCTATTTTCTAGCAGGGACCAGAAAGAGTGAGACTCAGATTGCATCAGAAAGTCCCTGTCCACACTCACAAAGGCCTCCCATTAGAACCTCCCCATTGCTTGGCTTCCCGTCTTGGCAAATGAATAGCCAGTCACTGTAGGCGGAGGCTGCTCATGTTTGTCACTAAGGTGGGCACCCAAGGTCCACCTGTTCCAACCCTTGCGCTCTTCACCCTCAACTCTGCCCAACTTCATGATGGATCTAGCTACCTCTCCCAGGAAGAACCTTGAATTTCCAAATCCTACCATGGGATTGGCTCCACTTTAACATTTTGAAGCATCTGTGGTCTTCGATCACATGAGTCCCCTTGAGATTAATGGGAGAAACGCAAGGACAACGGCACATAGCAACAGGAGTTGAAAAATCAGCATAGCGGCTGTTGGAGAGGAAGCAGAAAAAAGGAAAAGATGGAGTAGGGGTTTTCGTTTGCAACAGCTAACTCCCTACAATTTCCAATGAGATTCCCCTAAATAGGAGAGCCTGATCCATTGGAACTGGGGTGTGTGCTATGACCTAGCTTCTGGAGCATTGAGAGGGCCAAGTCTTGTCCTTTCAACCTCCGTTTCCTCTGAGACTCAGCAGAATGGAGAATTCCCAAACTGGAAGGAGTCTCAGTTGCAGGCTCCCCAAGAAAGACCATGCCCCATAGTTTTCAGGAATCTGACCAACTCTCTCAACCAAACACCATGTGGGTTGCTTTCCATCCTCCCCACTCCCCAGGCACTAGGAATGGGGTCCTCTATCCCCAAGTACCCACTGCATACCTACCCAGCTCCTTGACCTAATTCAACAGGCAAAACTCTTAAGGTACGTGGGGGAGAGCACATTGAAAAATCATCTGGTGAATGGAACTGTTTTATGTCGCCCATGACCCTCTGCTGGGAAGGTAAGATCAGTAATGGAAGTGTTTGATGAGGTTAGTCCATTTCTAACCCTTTTCCCCAGCGTTTAAAACCATCATCTGCTTTCAGAAGTGAAGGGCTTTAATGTGCTGGTGTACAGAAGGAACCGGGCTCCTGTTCTGCATACAGCACCGGGAGGCAGGAGCTATGGAATCTGCTGGAACCTTTATTTTCCCTCAACCCCATAAGGAGAAGTCCTTACCTGCTGAGCACTGAAAATTTTTATTAATGATCTACAGCTGGGAGGAAATAGGGACCTGTGTTAATTAGGAATCAGGATGGGAGACATTTAGAAGGGATGCATCTCCTTGGAGACCCTAAGCCTAAATAGGCCTCTTTCCTCAAACAGCTGCAAAAGGAAACAGATGTGTGGTCTTCTTCCATTGGAGGGCTGACTCCAGAGCTTGCTAAAATCCAAGCACTATTGATGAGAGATTCCGTGTTCCCAATATCCTGGGCACCCATTTTCCATATGACTAGTGTTCAGCCCTTAGTATAACACCATTCATTCGTATGCTCTCTCAGCTGCCCAAACTCTCATAAAGCCGTGCTAAGGACTTCCCTGCTGAGCCACACTAAGGACACACACGCGCGCGCGCACACACACACACACACACACACACACACACACACACACACGACAAGTCTCTCACTAGGACCCAAGGCTCGGCTGACTGGCCAGCAAGTGATATAGATATCTGCCTTTCTGTGCCTCCCAGGCACTGCACAATCTCCCAGCATTCCCGTTTTTGTATGCTGTGTTTTGAACTCAGGTCCTCACGCTTGTGGGCCAAGCACTTACTGATGAGCTCTTTCCCCATCCTGGATTCTGTTTTTCTTTTTGAACAAATAGTCGCTGCTCCCAAATCTTCCCACATCATCAGAGTGAAGACCTGGATAACAGAGATTCTCAGCTCCAGCTCCTTTAGAGAATCATCTGAGAAACCTATCAATGTTGGTTCTAACCGGGGCGGGCACCCTGGTTTCCTAGGATGACCCCATCCTAGAGCCTGAGCACTGGGACTTTACTAGCAGTCCTACACCCAGGTGATCTTAGCAGTCCTTCAAGGTTGAGAAGTCTATTCTAGAAGAAGCCTGCTTTCCTGGAGTATGCCCTCACATCCAGCAGGATCTAATAAAAAAAAAACAGATTCCACTGCACCCACTGTAGGTAAGAGCCCAGGACTCTGCTGCTGTGGGATAATGCTCTTGTAGCCTGCAGAGATTTGTCTCTTGTATTGTTTAATAAAACAGTGATTTGCCAGTAGCCAGGCAGGAAGTACAGGTGGGGCAACCAGAGACTTCTGGGAAGAAGAAAGGATCAATCTGTAGTCTCCACCCAGACGCAGAGGAAGCAAGATGAGAATGCCTTACTGAGAAAAGGTACCAAGCCACGTGGCTAAACATAGATAAGAATTTGGGTTAATTTAAGTTATAAGAGCTAGTTAATAATAAGTCTGAGCAAACAGGCCAAACAGTTTATTATTAACATAAGCTTCTGTGTGTTTCTTTGGAACTGAATGGCTGTGGGAACTGGAAGGACAGAAACTTATATCTTTACTCTGCATCTCTGGCAATCTTCTAGACGATGGTGATGCTGCTGGTTTGAGCAGAAAGGCTCTAAACTGGCTTTCCCAACCTCAGAACTATTGATATTTTAAACCAAAGGGTTCTTGGGTCAAACACACACACATGAACACACACTGAGAATCTTTGCTACAAAGGACAGATGTTGAGTCCAGCATCTCAAAATCTTCTGCCAACCCAAAGCACTAACAGATCCCCTCTTAGCTATCTTCCCACACTTAACTTAGTGACTTGATTTATAAATAACTTAAAAGATGCCACTCCATCCCGTAATGAGTGACCCAACAAATGCATAGCACCAAGCAATAGATATTCATCCCATTCCTTCCTGTTTAGTGCCAAGCGATGCTTAAACTCAGATATGAGAAAGAAGTTAATGGTAACTGCAGATGTAAATGCAGACATACTCCTTCTTCAACTTTCAGTCCTCAAAACAACCCTTTAGGGGAGGTCATACCCCATAGGACATCCGATAATAGAGAAATGAAGTCACTTGGCCCAAACCACACAGCTAGCAAGTAATAGAAAGAAATCCAAAGATTAATAGCATCCTTTTCCAGATTGTTTCCCACTAGAGCTTCTGAGCCAGAGGGTATTCATCCTCCTGACTCCCCCAGTATGATGAGCACTGGACCAACATCTGGGGAAGGACCACACAGAGAGTCATCAGTTTCACTGGATCAGAAGGAAGGAGGAAAGAGGCCTCTTAAAGGAGGTGGCAAGGGACCGGAGTCTTGATTGACAAGAACAATTCATTGTGATCAATTGACTTGTGGGTTCCCTACCCACACTGAACTGTAAGCTCCTTACAGGGATAAATAGTCTGTTGTTTATATTTCTCCCCTTAGTTCCTGGAATGCTGGATACACAGCAGGTGTTCAGTAAACATTTACTGAATAAATGAACGAGCCAAGCAGAGAAGAGCAAGAGGAGAATCGCAGAGATGTGTGAGCAGGCTGAGTGCTCAGGCAAGGACAGATGGACATGGGGTGAAAGGGGCAGGGGACAGATGGGTCTCTGCCATTCCGATCCCTGCACAGAGCCATTGGATCAGCTCCCATGGTGCTCTGGAGTAAGGGGTAGGGTTTTAGAAGCTGCAGGGCAAAGTCTCCAAGACCAGTGCTCCTCTCTCAAGCTCAAGACGGTTTCAAGACAGGACAAGTTTCTAGTGGGTACAGAAAAATGAGATGAAGAAGTTCAGCTCCGGTTCGTATGTGGGGAAGGGATCATCTGCATTATTTTTGCTTTTTAAATGCTCCACTATCCCAATGCATCTACAGACTCAAACCCTGGAGGTCACAAGCAACTGAAACCACAGAGAAAAAGCTAGGGAGCTCTTCCTCCTGATGGCCAAATGAAGCAGGTGCAGGCTCTGGAGGGAGTTACCAATTGACAATAGACACCAGGGAACAGAGGAACACATTAGGCCATGCAACTGGGAATCTACCTGTGTACTCCTGACTGTGGGACACTGTCTGAGACAAAGGGCTTAGTTTCTTAAATACTTTATATGAGTTTTGAAGGAAAGGGCTGAGATAGCTATGGGATGTCTAGTGTTCCCTGTCAATGGAATACAGAACCACTTTGGAGCTGGGCCTCTGGGCATGCCTAGAGGGGTTATCATGAGTACACTGATTGATGTGGGAAGACCCAGTGTAATTGTGGATGGGACCATTCCCCTTGAAGGGATCTCAGACTGTGAAATGGAGAAAGAGGGTAAGCATGGCCCTTCTCTAACCGTGGAAAATGTGACTGTCTGCTTCACGTTCTTGCTTCCATGACTTCCTGCCATGCACCTCAAACTGTGAGCTAAAAACCACTTCTCCATGAAGTTGCTTCTGATAGAATAGTTTACCATAGCAACAAGAAAAGAAATTAAGATATATGCCTAATCTGAATCCTGACTTAAACAACTGTAAAAATATAAGACAGATGGCATCGTGGATAACGTATATTCAACGGCATTGATAATTATAGTTAAATGTTTAGGTATATTAACGATTCCTCCCTTTTGGGGGAGAGCCCTTGTTTTTCAGGAGTTCATATTAAAATAAAGGAGGGGTGGTATTGACTGAAGGGGAAGTGTGAAACTCTGAGGTCTTACAAGACTGGCCCGAGGCTGCTCACTCGTGAAGCTGTGAGTTTGGAGTCCAAGCTTCACCTAGCTACTCCACATTTTATTCTATTCTAACAGTCTTGTTAAGGGATAATTTGGAAGCCATGCACCTTGCCCACTTAAAGCATGTCACTTGGTGACCTTTGCTATTTGAAGTCAAGCATCCATCTTCACAGCCGAGTTTTAATTACCGCTTCCAAAGACCCCATGTCTCCTAGCCATGATTTCCCAATTCCACCCACCCTACTCCCTAAATTTACGAGGGTGTTTTCTACCTCTGCAGGTTTGCTTATTCTGGGCATTTCACCTAAGTGGAATTACACAGTGTATCTGGTCTCTTTCAGCACTTGGCTTCTTTTGAGGCAAAATATCCTCTTCTATGGGTATTGATTCATCGACTGTGGGCATTTAGGCTGCTTCTACTTCGGGGTACTTTGACTGGTGCTCTTATGAGCAGCCGTGTAAGCTTTTCTGCACACAGGCCCTCATTTCTCTTGTCTGCACGCCTAAGATGCAGTTATTGAATCCTACGACGACTCTATGTTTACACATTCTAGAAGTCAACAATTTGTCGCTCCAAAGGAGCTGTACCACTTCACGTCCCCACCAGCAACATCCTGTCTCTTTTCAGATGTTTGGAATGTTCCAGAATACATTTTTAAAATATAAACACCTGCCTGCATAGGCTAAAAGCCACCCACGCGTGATCCCAACATTGGTAACTGTGATTTGGTTTCTGTCTCACATCTGCTGACACAGCACTCAGAGATAAAATCCCAGCACATCACCATTTGATGCCCCTTCCCGTGTGTGAGATTTTAGGTCCATAGCTTCTTCATTTCATTTGGGAGGGCAAAACCCTTGAGAAAACCCAAATGAGTCAAGTCAGTAAATGATCCACACCGGTTCCCAGGACAGAAGGAATGGGAGCTCATTTCTGCCATGCCGCTCAGCAAAATGCTTGTGTGATGACCGTCCACCGTAATTACATAAAATGAAAGCCACAAAGGAAATAATTGCTACGGAAAGAAGGAGGAAGGGGAGAGAGTCTTCAGAGCCCAAGGTTAAATGCTGGGGCGTAAAGAGATGTAAACAAGCAAATTCTTTCAGCAGGACAATTTGGGAAGTAATGGCACACACAGTCCCATTCTGCAGAGGGACAGCAAGCACTTGGCCGCATTATTCTGTCCTAGGTCCGCATTTTCTCCTGTCAAGAGGGCTTTGACTGAAGCCACAATTGTCTTCCAGTGAAAGGCTGAAATACCATGTGGATGTCTTGAGTGATGGGCCCTAACATCTTGGCTGCTCAAGAAAAAGCCATGCTAATGGATTTATGCACTGAGTAAGATAAAAGGGAGAGGGGAAGAGGCCTGGCCCAGCCACCACAGCAAAGCAGGGTTGCCTTCTGGGGTATTACCGGAGAACCAAAGGCTCTGGCAAAAATGCATTAATAAATGCCCGCTCTACTCCCGTGTGCCCAGTAAGGACAGACCTAAGTTCAAGTATCCCAGGCTGAGCTCAGGTTCTCCAATTTTTCGCTAAGGCTGAGCAGATATATCCCCAGTGATTCCAAGCTAGATGAGTTTCCGGCCAGCCAGGCTCTGACCAGCTACCTCTCTCACCAAATCTCCCAGCAGCCTCTACTCTCAGACTCTCACAGCATCTGGGGAGATCTCCAAGCCTGCCAGATAAACTAGTCATTGTCATAGAGACTTGCTAGATAGCTGGGATCCTCACATGTGCCTTGTCGTGGGGTGCTAGGGCAGAAGGAACTTCACAGGGTGGGGGTTTGGGGACAGCAAACAAATGAGCATCAGTAGCGCTAGCCCTAGAGCCCTAAATCCCAGCATTCACCAAGCCCCGCCTGGCCCCTTTGTGAGCCCACCACGCCATCTTGGACCCCCCCAATGCTCATTCTGCTGGCTCTGGGCACACTAACTTTCTTCCCTTTTCTGATATGCCGCATTCTCTCCCACTCCAGGGACGGCCCATTTGTGACAAGGTCTAGGCACCTCCTTAATTCATTTGCAGGCACTGGCTGCTAAGCTTCCTTGGGGAAGTCAGCTGCGACCTGGCACGGGGTGAAGCTCCTGTATTTCATATTCTCACAGCCAAGTTTCTCTCCTTGTGAACATCCATCTTAGTTTATAATCATACGCTCATTAGTGGGATGAAGTGAAGACAGTCCACATCCCCAGACAATGAGATGAAGTCTGTTCCGCTTCTCGGTTGTTTCCCGGCACCTAGCAAGGTGCCAGACACCAGCTAGCTTGCACTCAGTCATTATGCACCGGCGTGACGGGACAATTGTTAAAATACTGACATGATTCTGCATCCCCTGATGACGAACTCCTGTCGCACACCTTCCAAACACCCCAGGCCGCACCAGCCAACATGTCCCCTCCCCTTTAGACCCACTCTGTAATCCATTAATTGCAGTCACATTTCTACACCACTGGGTAACAATACTCAAATGGCCTTAGTGCCATGCAACCTGCATGTGGTAGACACCGAATAATCTTAAAAAACAGTAGCAGAGCTATGATTTCATACTACGTCTTTTGTTTTCCTTTTGACATTGAGCTTCTAGAAGGTGACCTGGTCAGATTCATTCCTGAGTCTTCAGGAACATCCTGCCTCCACACTCAAACCTTTAGGAGCACCAACATGGGACACACCTGCTTACCTGAACCCTAAATTCACTTACCAGACTTAAGAAGAGGAAGGGAAATACCTGCTTGATGGAGGATTCTCATTGGCTAATAAACAAACTGCCTTGGCTTTTTGATAGGGCAAAATTTAGATAGGTGGAGTAGACAGAACAGGAAAAAGGAAGTGAGGTAGATGGCTCAGACAGATGCCACGCCTCTCCTAAGTTAGTCAGGCTGCCGTGCCTCTCCTCAGAGAGAAAGCGTTGCCATGAAGCCAGCCACCAGGACAGATGTGCTGAATCTTTCCCGGTAAGACATTATTTGTGGTGTTACACAGATTATTCGATATGGGTTAGTCAAGATGTGAGAAAGAGGCTAGAATTAATGGGCCAGGCAGTGTTTAAAAGAATACAGTTTATGTGTTGCTATTTCGGGGCATAAGCTAGCCAGCGGTCAGGAGCGGTGCTGTGGGAACGCAGCCCACAGCTCATTACTACACCTGCTCTTCATAAAGGTGGAGAACACCTTGGCTCTCAGGCATTTATCTGTTCAGTCAGCAAGTATATCAGAGACAGCACCTACATTGCCTGGTCTGCAGTGGTGGTTTGAATGAGAAAGGCCCCATAGGCTCACTTGAGTGCTTGGTCCCCAGTTGCAGAACTGTTTAGGATGGACTAGGAGGTGTGGCCTTGCTGGAGGAAGTGTGTCAATGGAGGCAAGTTTTGATGTTTCAAAAGTCCATTCCTTGTTAGTCTTTCTCTGCCTCGTGTTTGTGAATCAAGATGTGAGCTCTCAGTTACTACTCCAGCACCCTGCCTGTCTACCTGGTGACATGCTCCTTTCATAATGGTCATGGACCCTAGCCTTCTGGAACTGTGAGCTCCAAATCAAATGCTTTCTTTTATAAGTTCCTTTGATCATGGTATAACTTTGACCATAGTAACTAAGACTCTAGCCAAAAGGAGAGTCATAATAATTATAATTATTGACTGCCTTCTAGCTGTAACCTTTTTTTGACCTTCAGCTGTTCTCTGATGGATAACTTACTATAATGAGACATTCTCATTATTGTGGTATAATAGTGCTTAAATACTGACTCTGATGCCCACTCGCTACATAACTTTGCATATGTTTCTTAGTCTTTTCATATTTCTTCACCTGTAGGGTGGGCAAACTTGCATGCATCTTATAGAACTGCTACAAAATGACTCCCTTACAGTGAGAGGATGGCAATTAGAATTCAGCACTGTTAGTTTCTTCCACCGTCTCTAGGGCACATGGGGCATCGAGAAGGCAGACGTTTCCAATCTGTACAAAAATGAGGTAACAGAACATAACAAAGCCAAGTTTACCAGCAGCAATGCCCTGATGGTTTAAGACACCCAGGATAGAGTCTAACTTAGTTGCTTATTCCAAGCTCACATCAGGATGACTGCACATTAGTTAGGGACTTCTCAGTGTTCTAGCTAAACACTATGACCAATAGCAGCTTAGGAAGGAAGGGTTTGTTTGACATACAGATGATGTAGCCCACAGGGAGGGAAGCCAAGGCAGGAAGTGAAGGCAAGAAGTGAAGCAGAGAGCCTGAAGCGATGTTGCTCATTGGCTCACTACTCCTGGCTTACTCAGCTAGTTTCTTATAAAGGCTGGGGCCCCCTGCCTAGGGGATAGTACTACCCATGTTATCCTGGGTCCTCCTACATTACCTAGAAATTAACAAAACTATCCCCCACACATGCCTATGGGTCAGTCTGATGACCCATTCTTAACTGAGGTTCCCATGTCCCAGGTTGCCAAGTTGACAACTGAGGCTAACTATAACAATCAATAGTTAATAAATAAATGAACGGTCTAGCCTCCTTTCTGGTCTGAATAATGGTACAACAAAAACATACCTTAAAGGAGGACAACACAAAGCATACTGAAAGGAAGAAGGAAGAGCATGCTGGTGCTTCTTCACATCCAGCCACAAGCCAGCTGAGTACAAGGTGCCCCCACTGTGTTCCAGCTAAACAGGAGAAAATGTCTCCTAAGACCAGGATCAGCCTGCACTCTAAACACAGGTCATCAGGCTAATGGCCTCTGCCCCAGGAGCAGACATCCACTTAAGCTCCTGTTCATGTAATGAGGACAATCAGCCTTCACTATCTTTCGGTTCCTAATCTTCAGGTTCTATGACCTTGGATTCACTCAACCAAGGGTTGAAAATATTTGGGAGGAAAAAAAATAGCCACAGAATCTGCGCAGGCTTTCTCGTCCTGCTATTTCCCTGAGACAATAAAGTCTGGCAACTGTTTACAGTACACTGAGTATTATACGGGAGCTAGCAGTGCTTTACCGTCTATAGAAGGACATACATAAGTTCTATGCGAAAATTGTACCGTTTTATATGATACTTGAGCAACTGCAGGTTGGAGGGTCCTAAAACTGGAGTCTTTCTATCTGTCTTTTGGTCTCTGTCTGTCCTTCCCTCCCTCTCAAAGGCTACAAGGGTATCTCTTAGTTTAGACTCAGAAATACCAAGAAGTACATGCATTCATCTGCTCAGTTAACAAGGACTTATAGAGGCAGCATCTCCACTACCTGGGCAGCTGCAGGGGTTTGAATGAAAGAGCCCCCCATAGGCTCATGGTCGAAAATTTGATCCCCAGATGATGGACCTGTTTGGGAAGGATTGGCAGGTACAGCATTGGAGTAGGTATAGCAAAGTCTGTACATGCTCTGAACAATCACAGTCTTACTGTGAAACGCCACCCTCTGGGCCATTCTGGCAGCCTGTTCAGAAAGGCGGGGTCTCGGGCTGGGTTGGGATAAGGGGATGGAGTCTGTGTTTCACACGCCCGCATGCAGTTATCCTCTGAGTCATGCTGACACTGGTTTTCTACGCTAAGTGCGCACCATCTGGGGAGCTTGTGGTTTTGTTTGTTTGCTTTTAATTAGCGTCTGAGTTCTAACTTTGAGATGCTCGGACGGTTATTGTGGAATGCTGTTTGGGCAAAGAGATTAGGAGAACAGGGGGGAGTAGGTGAGGAATGGGAACCTGGGAAGGAAAGAGGAAGCAAAACAGGAGGAAGAGGAGGAAGAGGAAAGTGGCATGGTTTCCAGCAGGGATCCTGACCTGAAGCCTAGGCTGAGACACCTGCTGGAACCACGTGCTGCCAGAGAAGCATTTCCCTCAATTCTTCCTAGTACCTCCTATCTGCACACTGTGAAGACAGCTTTAATATCACCTGAGTGCCCAGCTCCACAGGCTGGGTCTCTTTCTGCCGAGGGAAGAGAGACTGAACTTCAGACCCAGCCCGCTCAGCCCCCTTCCTGCATCCCATCTGCCTCCCTGGAGCTTGTACATCTGGTTCCGTTCCTTGGAAATGTCTTTCCTTCTCACTGCTTCTCTCTCCTTGGGGACCACTTTCCTGATTCCTGCCCAGAAGAATGACCTGGGGCCAGCAGGCTCTAGCTCGGGAATGTCCCCATCGCCTCCTCCTAAGTCCAGACTTCCAGGTGGGTCTTTTGAAGTGATTACATCAGCCTGTTCATCAGAAACGTTCCAGCCCTCCCAGGAATCTCTCTGGGACAAGCACACGGTTCTGGCTAATTTTAAATGTAATTAAAAGATTTTCTTCCTCCCTTTCTTGCAAGGCATGCTCCATTTTCATATCCCCCCTCCTTGGAACACATTTCCTCTGTGGTCTTCAATCCTTTTTTATTTTTTATTTTATTTTATTTTTTAATATTCTAGACCCCACCACCCCCAACTCAAAATACTTACAAAAGCGGTAAACCCTTGGCTCATTGAGGGTAGTTTATCAGAAGATAGCATTTTATAACGCAGAAAGATTTTTTAATAGGATGTGGAAAATGTCTTTCTCCCCACAACACCAACAATAAAGAAAAAAGGAATTAAAATAATTTTTCTCTAAATTGCTTTCTATAACCCGTTCAGCATTTTCAGGAACATAATTAAAACATCAAACAGTTTTCCTGCTGGCTATGCAAAACTGTGAAGACTTAAGCAGGCACTATTATTAGATATTAAAATGGACTTGAGTATTTATGTAAAAGATCCACTTAAGGAACCATTCATTTAGGTTTGCTCTGCTTAGTATAAAGACACGAAAATACCTGTTCCTAATAAAGGCTGTAATTGGTAGCAGGAGGATTTTTAAATATATATATATATATAAAATATGTATTTTGTTCACTGTTTTTCTAGCTTAATGTGACTAATTTTACCCTTCAACTTTATCCCTAAGGAAAAACCTAGAAAGGAAGGCTATTACCAATACATGAAGCTTACTCGTCTGCTTCCTTTGGATGTAATTGCGTTCAAGAAGGCTAGTAGCTGGGCAATTTTGGTTTAAATGAGTACATAGCCTGGAAAGGATAAATTAACCTTTGAAGGACTGAAATTAGATCCCAGTAAGTGACTGTCCTTGCTGAAGGCACACAGAGTCCAGGGCAGGCGGGAACTGGCCAACGGGAAGAAAGGAGGAAGGGCAGAGAAGAAATGGTGGCAGCCCTGGTTGTTGCTTTTGATTGTCTAAGGTTTATAAACACCGTCCGAGGAGGCTGGAGTTTTGTTCCTTTTTCACAAAAACCCTGCAGGTTTCTCAGATGATGACAAAACAGAATCAGGTCAACTTGCTGGGCTCTTCTTGCCAGCACCTGACGTGAAAAGACCACAGGAACACACACAGGATAGGCATGGAACGGATATGGGGGTATCATGTAGAAATTGGCCCTGTCTCTTGGGGGACTTGCTAAGAAAGAGGAGACACGTGGGCAAACATGCATGATGGTGTGGGCCAGGTGTCCTCTGAATGGCTCAGAAAAAAAAATTGAAAGAATAAATTGTTTTTAGCTCAGGACATAGCATAAATCTTCTCACGGTGACAGCGTGGAAGCAAAAAGACACGCCAGTTTCCAAGACGCCAGAGTCCCATGAGCTACAGAAGCCATGGTCCACGTGGCCCTCCAGCAATTGTTGTGATACAGAGCTGGCCAAGGTTTGTGGACGTGATTCATATCTTCAACCGACACCCTCAAGTCCAGCTTTTGCTCTCTGTGCGAGCACAAGCGTGTACATGTTCGTGTGTGCAGGTAAATACAAGTGTGCAAGTGCATACGCCTGCAGAGACCGAGGACGACCTCAGGTGTTCTTTCCTCGAGTATCATCTACCCTATTGATTCGAGAAAGGGTCTCTCACTGGTCTGGAACTCACCAACTAGGCTAGGCTAGATAGCCAGCAAGCCCCAGGGATCTGCTTACCCTGCGTTCCCAGTACTGGGGTTGCAAGAAGGTGCCACCACCAGCTAGCTCAAGGGGGTAGAACTAACATCCTGAAGCTCCATCTCCCAGCCCAAGGCTTTGCTTTCTTTAAGAACTGGAAGAAGAGTTAACAATGGATCTGCAAACACTAGCCAGATTCCCATTCCCTGCCAGGTACCCGGGGGTGGGGAGAGCAGGGGAGAAGAAGAAGAGGAGAAAGTGGTCATGGCAAAGGTAACATCTGAACAAACACCAGAATGTAAATCCGTCCATCACCGATCCCACCAGCTAAGCCTAACAACTCTAGAAAGAACACGATTGCTACTCACTGAGTGTTGATGTCGTAGGAAAGATGGAATGACCCTTAAGAATGTATTGGCTGGAAAGACTGACTTAAGAATCGGAGACTTGAACTTGAAGCTGGTAGAGCTACTGAAAAGTCTGCTGGAGAAGAATACTCACAGAGAGACTCAGGGGAGGCCATGAAGGAAGGATGATGCATGCTTTGGCAGAGACATTGCTGGCACCTAAAACAGAGTTCCGAGGAGTGAGAGCCCCCCCCCCCAAGGGAATAGTTCTCACTACCTTTCTCTGGTTCTCCATCCACTCAAAGAACATCCCAGCCCTCATTATCATTCGATGATGCTGGCCAGGGTTATTCTGGAAGGAACCAGGGCCGGGAAAGTTTCTCCTGCCAAATTCTTGATGAAAGCCTTCTCCTCAGTTCTGTAGCACTCACCCACATGGTAAGGGCTAGCCCAGACCTCTGGCTCCAAAGTCAAAACCCATGGGCCACAGATCAGGGACATACCTGGGCACGCCACCGCCTCCCAATCAAAGCCTTGATAGATGGTAAACAGAAGGCATAGAGCTTGGTGGAGCTGGAAACAAACACTTATCTAAAGCCAGAGAATCTTGTTTCATTGTCCTGTGTCGAAGTGAAAACAGCTCCCAGAGTATCCCCTAGAGAACAAGATGCTCACTCAACACGTGAAGTTCAAAGTCACTGAGAGTCAGATAGCACAGCTCAAAGTGTCTGTGTGTAATAATGCTCCATGGTGCTGCTTTGTTTGGGGCTATGAAAAAAAGGTTGAATAGTATTAGGCCTTGACATCAAAAATCATTTTTAAAAAACATGTCTGTAGTTGTTAGCTGCCAATATCCCATGCGCAATTCTCAAAGCAACAGCCAAGTGCTGCAAAGACCAGGGGGCGGCTATTTTTCCTTTCTTTATTTTTTTATTTTCCTTAACTTTTTATCATTTTCTTAGTTTTATTTTTTGTTATTATATTTGGGTCTTGATTTTTGAAACTGATGAAAACTTTTGATGTCCTGAAACCAATCCATGCCTGGAAGCCACCAATTCAGCGTCAGATATAAAAGAACCCTGTGCACACATGGCCACCCAATAAGATGAATTTCTTGCCGTCTTGCAGGGTGTTCATGTGTGTCCTATGGTAGACCAGCAGCTCTGAACAGGGAGTGCTGCCAAGGACCCAGAACCCACTGTGGCAGAGAGTCATAGAACTTTCCTTTCAAAACAAGGACAAATCTTTGGCCTGTCCTTTGAAACAACAAGCAAGAGGAGGGCCGCCTGGCCTAGTAGGAATCAAGTTTGTGGACATAAATTGGAAGTCTGACTTTTTTGTTTTGCCCCTGTACATCAACCCACGGGCAGTGCCAAACCTCTGTGCCAGCCAACAGACAGGAGCCTACTTCAGGGTGAGCTGTCCCTTCAGACAAGGACTTTGGGCCACGCTGGTGTCTGCCTCTAGGATCTGTCATGTTAGTCAAGACAGAACATCTGGCTTCTGGTTTGAGTGATCCTGCAGCTACGTCACAGGCTTGCACACATTCGCCCCTGCTTTATCTCCTTATCTTCCTGCGTTCCCTATTTTCCCACTTATTCTTGATCGCTCGGCCTTCCCTTGCCACACTCCCATCTAGCTCCTGAGGTAGAATCACCATCCCCTCTCTCATCCCAACTGCCTACCTCCACTGCAAGTGCTCACTGGCCTCGCAAATCCCATGCCATTGGAGTTTTGTTTCCGTTCTTAGAAGCGGCTTCTAAGCCCTCTATAGGTGTCTTGTTTCTTCTCCTCCCCTGTACCGTTCCACTTAGAACACTGTCAGACACCTCACAGAAAATGCTTCTCTAGCGTGCCCACAGCCTGTTTGAATCCCTGCTTTGGGACAATGTACCCTCTAAAGATTTGTCACTCGCATTGGTTTAATAAAACACTGATTGGCTAGTAGCCAGGCAGGAAGTATAGGTGGGATGACCAGACTAGGAGAATTCTGAAAAGAGGAAAGGCTCAGTCTGCAGTCACCACTCAGATGCAGAGGAAGCAAGATGAGAATGCTATACTGAGATAAGGTACCAAGACACGTGGCTAAACATAGACAAGAATTATGGGTTAATTTAAGTTGTAGGAGATAGTTAATAATAAGCCTGAGCTAATAGGTCAAACAGTTTATAATTAATATAAGCCTCTGTGTGTTTCTTTGGGACTGAACGGCTGTGGGGCCAGGCAGGACAGAAACCTCAGTCTACAAACCCCACCAGTGGTTCCATCATCTCTTGGTTCTGTTTGCCCATCAGACAGCCAGAACCCTCTGCAGCCTATCTCCACCTACCTTTTCTTCTTCAGCACCCTTGAAAGGCAGTTGCTGTCATCCAGCCAAGATAAACCCCTGCTCTCCAAGCATTGCTATGCCATCTTTCTCCACACTCTCGCTCACACTTGCGGCTCCTTCTGCAATGCCCACTGCCACTGCTGCCTCCAGACTTCATTCTATATGTGCACAGCAAAAACCTTTCTATTTCACAGATGAGTAAGAACTGCCAACAATCATTATTCTTAATAGTGAGAAAATAGAAACACATAGCTATGTACACTGTTGGACGAGCACACAATGGGCCAGAATGCAAGTGTGGGTGGGGCAATGAGAAAGACTTGATATGGCCTCATTAACCCATGTTCGGTGGATTCATTTGGTGATACCTGAAACTTTAACAGATATAATAATAACCAAAATCAGCACAGGAGGATCAGTCCAAATGGGTCCGGGTGTTTCCATCTCAAGCCCATTTCTGAAATCATGTCTCTTGAGAGATGATGGCTAATCTCATTGTCAAGGTTTTAGACTGAGAAATGTCTAGATCAGTAAAGCACACGTTGGGGTGTGTCTGTGAGGAGAGGGCTCTGGTCTGTTGAATGGATAATTCACTCTGAACTAATGTAATGAATGGATTCATAGTCTGACAGCATTAGCAGGATGGTGGAGACGTTCAAAGACAGAGCCGAGTGGAGAAGGCAGATTGTTGAGGGATATATTCTTGGCTGCATCTAGAGTCCCCTCTGCTTCCTGGCCCTGAGCAGATGAGCAGTGTCTACCACATTCACAGGATCCCACTGCCACAAAACTCAGCCTCACCTAAGGCACAAAGCAATGGATCCAGCCACCTTGATAAATCTTTTTCACATATAATCTTATCATTTGTTAAAGATGAATGCTGATTTGCATGCTAATGAGATGGATATGTTTGCTTATTTTTATATAAAGAGTTCAATCCAGGCTAAATATTTGATACTGCAGGCCATGGAGCATCTTCAACACTTTCCACGGATGAATGATATTTTGTTTCTACGGTTGTCGATGCTGGGAACGCCTCCTTGCATGAACACATTGTACAAAACAGCGGGAGAATGCTTAGGGCCATATCAGAAGTTGTTGGAAGTTCTGTCCTAATCCTAAGTCAAAATCCACTGAGCTTTTAAAATAAAACTCAACTTACACATTCCAGCGGGAAATTTTTAAAAGTAAATGTTCAAATACAACGCGGTGCGCAGATTTAATGCATATTGAGAAATTGTTATATTTCCATAAGGGTAGAAATGGCGCTGTTCATAGCATGCGGCAGTCTTATAGCTGAGCTGAGGTGTCTCGGCAACATGTGTTGTTGTGTGTCGAGGGACAACATGTGTTGTTGTGTGTCGAGGGACAGCACGATCAGTGCCAAGTGAGGGTGCTGCGTGTTCGGAGCTCAGGCTGCAGGGAAGGCACAGGCTGCGGCCCAGGCGAGCGCTACAGAGGAATACATTTGTAGGTGTTGCACACTTAGGAACCTTCCATCATTGCCAAATTTTTCCATGAACACCCCTCCCCCATCCTGCCTTGCAACCTCACATGGGTGTCATGGCACACCGTTTAGAAAACCGTGGGACTGGGACCGGAGCAATGGCTCCATGATTAAGATCTCTGACTTGTCTTCCAGAGTCCCCGTGTCCCAGCTCACAATCACCTCTAGCTCTAGCTCCAGGGGACCCAGCAGCCTCTCCTGGACTCCAAAGGCACTGTAGTCACATGCTCATACCCCCCATATATACATACATAAAAATAAAAATAAAACCTGAAAAAATAAACTGAAGCCTAAACGTCCATGTTAGCTACACCTGATGTCTTGCTATTTGTTTACTTATTTATCTTTTAACAGCCTCACAGGAAATTAGTTTGAAGAGAGTACCTCAAGAAACTTTTACTTATTTCTTAAGACATGATGAAGACCTGGATCCAACTGACTTCTAGCTCTTTCTTTGTAGCAAGTTCAAGGGACACTTGACAGTATTGACCCCAAACTACAAAGACTGTGTGCAACATTTCCTGGGGATGCCTGTCCCTAGGAGAAAGGATATCCCGAGTCTTCAAAACCTAAGTAATAACTAAAAAGCCTTCCACCATCTCTTCCCCCACAGCGCACCTGGCCTAGGACAGGTGCTATAGATCGAGACCAGTGTGGTGAGTGACCTTCAACTGACCTCTGCTCGCTCCTGACAGTTGCCTTAACTTGGAGCACAACCCATGAGCTTGGAGTTGAAAAGCCCCCCACACGCGTGTTTTCCCTTTTGGCTCCCTGACACCTTGCCAATAGGAATAAATCAGCGCCCTCATTATTTCTAATTCGGAGAAAGGCAGTTCTCCCAGGTATGGAGGAGGAACTGACAGGAACCACCCAGCTGGGCAGTATCTAAAGCAAATGAGGGAGGGGAACACAGTCCCTGCCTCTCTGGAGAAACAATGTATGGGTGGAAGAATGGATAAAGAGTTCCCGTGAGTCACCCACCACCATGGTTGGCATGGGTTGTCAACTTGAGGGGCTCCCGTATCACCTGGGAGACAAGCCTTTAGGCACGTCTGTAAGGGAGTCTCTAGCTTGAGTTAAGTAAGTTAGGAAGATTCACCCTAAAACATGGTGGCATCACTCCATGAGTAAGGAAGGGCCTGAGACTAAACACAGACAGTGACCCGTGCACCAGCAGTGAGGATCACCCTGCTTCCTCACTATGGCAGCAAAGTGACCAGCTACTGAAAGCTCCTGTTGCCCAACTTCTCTGCCGCCACCGACTCTACCCTCCAACTGTAAATAACCCTTCCTTCTTTAAGGTGCTTTTCTCGAGAAAGGAAAGAAATAGACCACACTATTCTTAACCCTGGCAGTAATGGCCCATCCCAGGCACTGAGAGATGATCCTGTTGAACCATCTCTGGAGATAAGAGAGCTTTTCTTCGCCTTCTTAGTGAGCCTACCTTCCTGCCCTTGCCAGCGGACTCAGCCGGGCAGTTACTTCCTGTGAATTTACTGCTCAGGATCATTTGGCCTCATCTCACAAAGGGTGCGTACGATTTTCACAGATTTTCCGAAGCCACCCAAGGCTCTCTCTTTGCTGGGTTTTGAAGGGAATAAAAAGTTTCAGGTAAGCCAGTGTGATTTTTATAATTTCATAAAGACATTTGACATCAGAAGCTTCCAGGACTTCCAACGTCCGGGTCTCTGTGGCCTGACCCAGCATGAGGCGAGATGCCAAGAGAAGAGACGCATTTGCTCTGCAGCCCTCTGCAGATAATTAGCACCGTTAAGGCACAAACAAATTCCTGCCTACTGCTCATCGATGTGGCTCTCTCTCGTGGAGGTCTGGGAGACAGGGACGTTTTCTTCCTCAACCAAGGCACGCAGAGGTGACTGGGGAGAGGCGCAGGAAGATGAAACCCGAGTCTAGGAGTCTCGGGAAGCAGCACCGCGACACATTCTGTGAACTCCTTCTGGTTTGCAAATGAAATTTCTCCCACAGACAACGCAGGCAGCACCAGGGAGCCCCAATTGAAGACACAACTCATGAAAGTCTCCTAGTCAGAGCTGGGGGAGAAAGAATTCCAGCCACCGAAGGCGGTGCAGGAAATAATGAACCGCATTA
Source organism: Arvicola amphibius (assembly GCF_903992535.2). Classification (NCBI taxonomy): domain Eukaryota; kingdom Metazoa; phylum Chordata; class Mammalia; order Rodentia; family Cricetidae; genus Arvicola; species Arvicola amphibius. The sequence goes on along the minus strand of NC_052047.1, from coordinate 195,294,749 downwards.
ACCAAGAAATCGCAAAGGCATCTCTATTAGACAGCTGCGCGGGTCAAAAGGAACCAGACAGCAGAGGAAACTCGGGCTCCTCGGGATAATTGCAGCACAATTAATACAGGGTGAGTCACTGCCCTGGTGGAAGTGGCTCCGGCTGCGAGAGTGAGAGAGAGAGACGCAGATCAGTTCCTTCCTCTGCCCACATCAATTCCCCTTCCTTGCCATCTGTGGAGCCTAAAGAAGAGTCTTCAGGAAGCAGGTCAACAAAATGACCACTATACACACACACACACACACACACACACACACACACACACACACACACACCCCACACTTGCCAGAATCCACAGGTATTAATACAGAGAGGGCACTGCCTAGAAACCTGGTAATGGATTTTAAAGATTTCTACTCTGGTTCTCAGACCCACTGGGCCTCTGCCCCGTGCCGGTGCCTCACAGAAACAGCCAGGAATAAAGAGAAGGCAAAAAGAAAAGGGAAAGTCACCTGGGTATAATGTATTAAGCACCTGGGGTAGGAACACCTGGTGCTTGGTGCTGGGTGATTGGGTGTAGGTGCTAGATGCTGGGTTCTGGGGCAAGCTTTCCTCCCAGTATCCTATAGACTGAGGATTTCTAGCCTCATTCCACAGAGGCAGAAACAGTCTTGTCTCAGAGATGTAAAGAAAACAAGCCAGAGAGTAAACAGGAAGCTGCAAAGTAGAAGTTGGGGAGGGAGAGGCACACAAGTAGAGAAACAAACAAACCTGTGAACCCTCATATTCTTCTTCCACGGCCCTTGTCCCCCTTTTCCTTAGATTCCCTATAAGGCAGAACTCACTGAACAATGAGAAAAACCCCATGAGCTGGAGATTTTCAGACCCACACTGGAGTCATTCATGAGGCCGAGCAGAGCCCTTGCTCTCATGGGACACAGAATCAAACCCAAGCAGAGGAAGAAAGCACGGGTCAGACCCTGGGCTCAACTGCCACAGAGAAGTGTGTGACAGATGTACTTTCACGGGTGGATTCTGGATCAGAAGAAGGCTCTGAAGAGAGAGGTGGTCACACATTAAGCTCTGAACATGACAATCATATATTTTAATCCTTTGCTGGGTATAGCTCACTGGCGGATTTGCTCACTTGCAGGCCATGTACAAGGAAGGTCCTGGGTTTCATCTCCAGTACTGGAGAGAGGGGAGGGGTTAATTCCCAGCACCGAGTGTGGCAGCTGTTAGCCTCCACATTCCTCCCTCCTCACCCAGCAGCGCCTTTGGAGGAGCCGTTCCTGGGATACAGGGCAGGCGGGAACAGGCCAGTCAAGTGACCCAATAACAATATCTCTCACCTTCCTGGCTCTGTGAGAAAGCAAATTCAATGACTATCAAAGTTGCAATCAGAGGTTGTCTGGAGCTGGGTCACAAACCCTACTGTTAGCCGGGTATAGTGGAGAGTGTTGCCATTCTGGCACTTGGGAGGTAGGAGCAAGAGAATCTTAAGTTCAATATCAGCTTGGCCTACACAGCAAGTTATAGACAGTCCAAGCTATGTGCTGAGACCTTGTTTAAAAAATTTCTCAGGACTGAGTGGATGGGAGGTCTCTGGGGATAAAGGTTCCTATAGGAAAAGCTTGATGGTGCAGTTAAATCCTTGGAGCCTACATAAAGGTGGACAGAGGGAACCAACTCCACAAAGTTGTCCTCTGACCTCTACGTGTGTGCCATGGTTTGTGGCACACACACACACACACACACACACTGGGGGAGGGGGAAATCACAGAGACAGAGAGAGGGAGAGAAAGAGGGAGGAGAGCACACATAAAAACAAATATTTTTAAAAACTTTTAGCAAAAGGAGAAAAACAGACCACCCTGAATTTTTCAGAGATTTTTCACTTAGTATCTGCTGGGGGCAGCAATTCACACTACAGTGACAGGCAAGCATGAACCATCTAAAGCTGGTTCGTCCCTCTCCCAGAGAACTGGGTTAGTGGTAGCAGACGACAGAAGGTTTCAAACCATCTTGATAGGAATGGAACTTAGCTGTCGCTGCAGTGAGCAAGTCCAAGGGCAGAGGAACTTGCTGGGAAGCTTAGCAAAGAGTGAAATTCGAGACTCCATCTTTCTGCTCTGCCTTCCTCTGAGCCTGAAACTACGGACAGGGACGATCTCTGCAGCGCACGGTAACTGTGATGGCTTGAGTACCTTTCATTCCTGCCGCAATCCACGCAATCCATGCAATCCATGTTGGAGTTTGGTCCCAGGCAGCGGTGCTGGGAGGTGAGGCTGAGAGCTGGATAGGCCGTGGGGCTCCTTCCTGTGTGAGTTCTCACTCTTCCACAACAGGAGCAAGTTCCTGTAAAGAGAACTTGAGCCGGGGGTTGCTTCTCTCTGTAGCCTGCAGAAAGTCCTTCTAGAAACAGGGCCAGCGCTAGCACCATGCTCTTCCTGGTCCTCCCAGATTCTTTAACTGTGAGGTGAAACAATCCTCCTTCCTTTAGGAATTACCCAGCCTCGAGTGTCTGTCAGAGCAACAGTAAACAAATGGAGAACAATTGCCTAACCCATATTCACTCAATTTATGCAACAGAAGAGAAAAGGATTAGCCCCCTGCTGTAACTAACCACTAGGGACTGAAAAGAAGATTCTGGCTCATTAGGGTCCTGTTCCCATCCTGACATCGCCATGACAAGGGAGGCAGACGCTACCTAAGCAGCAAGGATCACACATCCTGGTTTTGTTTTGCTTTTTACTGTCCAGGCATTACGGGGAATGTAACTGAGTGCTGAAGCATCTACTTCATATGCACAAGGCCCTGATTCAACCTCCCGCATGAGATTAAAAGCCTGGAGCTGGAGACCAATATGATGCCGGCTCCTCCGAGTTAGGGGAGCCAGTGGACCATAAAATGGAAGCTTTGACTCAGTCTCTCAGAGCAGTGGGGAACGGAAAAGACACAGTCACTGGTAATCGAGCAATGGAGAAAGTCCACTTAAAAGGACTTGATTATCAAAATAATCATAATAAAATAATAGATGGCCCCGGGTAACATCAGCTGTCACCCCAGAGAGGACCAGGTGACCTTTACCTTTGAATATTGCATCCATCTATTTGACTCAGATTCCCCACCTATCCAAGAAAAAAAAAAGGACAATATTAAGAGCTCCCTGTAGGGTGGCTGAATTTGATGTGATGTGATAGGCCTGGCCCCTAGTGCCCCTTTGTAAATGGCGGCAAGCCCTGCTGGGTAGGAAAGTTGCTTCCTTGAGGCTCCATCCTCTCCCTCTGCTCTGTGTTTGAATTTCCCAGGTACACACGTGACTCTCCCACCCTTTCATCTAAGTGCACTAAGCAACAGTCAAGGGAATACGGCAACCATCTTGTCTCCAGAACAAGACTTCTGTAAGTATGTGTGTCTCTTTTCAGAGCAGGAGGGTTTGGTTGAAGAGAAGTTGGATGTTAGCAAAATATTTTCCTTCATGCTGATTTCCTGAAAACCGTGTGTAACTTCCTGGAAGGTTAGAAAACAATCTGCCCTGTCCCTCACTTCAGAAAAGACATCGAAGGGGGTGGACTTCAGAACACGAGCTCTTTAGTGGAGTGGGGAATATCAAGGCATGTTACTACTTTTGATATTGCCTCGATGACAGGAGTGGGCGCAGAAATGGAAGTTCAAAAAAGAAAAGAAAAACAAATTCAGAACAGACAGATGAGCAGAGCTTTGTCATTCAAAGAATAATAAATGTTTGCCATGGCCTACTGGGCAAGGCAGTTGAGGTAAAGACAGTGGGTCTGCTCAAGTAGCAATTAGATGCTATCCTGGGGGGAACACGGTGTTACGAGAGAGAAGCATCAATGTGGTAAATTCCAAGCTTCCAACACTGCCTATGTTCCTTCTGCGCTCTTAAAGGTCTGCAGTCCCAGCAGAACGAGCAAGCACAGAAATTAGGCCCAGCAGCATGCCCTGGGAAGCTGGGCCTACAGAAATAATGCATCTCAGGCAAGACCACGGTGCGTGATGCTCAACTGTAACACTTGCTCCATTCCTATTGTTTCTCGGGTCTTGAGAGACACAGATGGTGCCAGCCAGGGAATAGGAGACAATCACATCCTCTGGGTACCCACGCGCTCTGCTCAGCTAGGCCCAATTATGCCTCATGAAGCCTGCTAGAGTCCCAGGCTGGGGAATACAATGCTATACACAAATAGTGTAGTCAAGCTGTAATTGATTCTAAATAAAATGGCCATTGCTAGGGTGAGAGCCTTTCTCCTTGAAAGCACATCCTGGTTTTTGTCCTATCCTAGAATCAGGTGTCTTCATTTTCTCTCATTTGCCCAATATAGGTCAAAGTCAAGATTTTTAGGAACATGACTTTCTACATTTGTGGCGTGGAGGTCCTTCACGTGCTGCTCTTAAATGTTGTCCCAAAGACACAGTTCGAGTTAATTTCTTTAACTCTTTAACACACGGCAACTGGCAGAGTGATGCCCCCCAATCCTCCTCCTGAGCCACACTGAAACAGTTATGCATCCTACAGAGAAGCTGGGACCCAGGGGAAGATGAATGATTGGAGTGATCCAGTGTGCCAGAGGGATCAGCGTTGACATGGGCAATAGAACCAAAACATCAGATGCACTCAGACAGCAGAAGCTTTGAAGAACAACTAAAATCGGCAAAAATAAAAGGACAGGGCTAAGGATGTTGCCCAGCATGTGTAAGACTCTGATACAGACAGACACAGAGAAACAGAAACACAGAGATGGGGGAGGGAGGGAAGGGGACTTGGGGAATACACATGGCTGGGCTGAAAACAAGAATGAGGCAAGCAGGGAACAATCTCATCATTTAGAAACCGACATGTGTGCGTGTGTGCGAGTGTGTGTGCGTGAGAGAGTGTATGTGAGTGAATGTGTGTGTGAGAGTGTGTGTGAGTGTGTGTGAGTGTGTGTGAGAGAGTGTGTGTGTGAGAGTGTGTGTGAGTGAGGGTGTGTGAGTGTGTGTGTGAGAGTGTGTGTGAGAGTGTGTGTGAGTGTGTGTGTGAGAGAGTGTATGTGAGAGTGTGTGTGAGTGTGTGTGAGAGAGTGTGTGTGAGAGTGTGTGTGAGTGTGTGTGAGAGAGTGTGTGTGAGAGTGTGTGTGAGTGTGTGTGTGAAAGAGTGTATGTGAGTGAGTGTGTGTGTGAGAGTGTGTGTGAGTGTGTAAGTGTGTGGGCACACAAGCTTGCTTTCATTAACAGAAGCATAAAAAGACAGAACAGATACAAATCAACAATTTCAAATTTTGGCTCCAAAGCAGGTTGTGATTTTATTGATTAACTTCCGGTAGGAGACAGGAAAAGGGTCAGAGAAGATAAATTATTTTAAAAGGAGAAAGTAAATGGAGCTGATTCTCCACTAAGTTCCTTTTTTAAAAATAACTTTAAATACATCATGTAAAACTGCATAAAATCACCGATGAAGCAAAAAGAAATTTAATTTTTTTTCAGACAGAAAAAATATATCCACAAAAGAACAAGAAATAAAGGAATCTTGGAGGCCTACTGAGAGAAAAGGGAATGTATTCTAATCTAAGAGAAAAGATTTTTCCGCTACAATCTCATATCCACTCAATTTGTATTCAAGTGTAAAATAAATACTCTATGTATAGTAATTCAAATGAATAATGTTAGAGGAGTTTATGTAACATTTATTAATGTTAAACTCAAACTCTCTGAAAGACTTAACCTCAGTAGAAACAAAACGATTCAAACAAGGAACAGATGAAGAATACTAGATACAAGTTTTTTTTGATGGGATAGCGTTTAGGAAAATATTAAATGCTGTCAATATCTGAACAAAAGGAGATGGGAAGGGGTAAAAATGAAGCTGAGATTCACAGAGCATGAGAGCATGCGTGAGTGTGTGGAGTGTGTGCGTGTGTGAGTGTGTGTGTGTGAGAGTGTGTGTGTGTGTGTGTGAGAGAGAGTGTATGTGTGCGACAGTGTATATGAGTGAGTATGTGTGTGAGAAAGTGTGTGTGAGTGTGAGTGTGTGTGTGAGAGTGTGTGTGAGTGTGTAAGTGTGTGGCCACGCAAGCTTGCTTTCATTAACGGAAGCATAAAAAGTAAAGGGTGATTAAAAAGAAGTGTGTGGGAAGGGAACTGGAAAGCTGGCTCAGCCTTTAAGGCGTTTGCTGTCTTCTCAGAGGCCTGGAGCTTGTTTCCAGCGCCTTCATCCAGTACTCATTTGCCTGAAACTCCACGTATTCCATTTCGGCATGAGGTGCATTGGTAGCAGCATATTGAGAACGAGCAGGAGGCACTTAGCCCCAGTCTTGCCCAGCTGTAGCTGGTGCCTGCTTGACTGGGAGCTCTCAGTTCATCATCCCAGGGTGCAAAGCTTTGGGCAATTTGCTATGTGAATAATCCTGCAAGTGAGAAATGGGGAGTGGATGGCAAGCCCCAGGACACACACTGCATGAGGCTCTGTGTCCTGAGTCCCTAAGATGAAGCGTTTGAACAGTGGGCAGTACTAGACCCCAGGACGACTGTACCTCCCTGGAACTCAGCCAGTGAAGGGTATGGGGGTGTGTGATTAGAGAGAAAAAAACCACTGTTTTGCACCAAATAGGCACAGCATCCATCTTTGCTTTTTGCCCAGGGTGATTCCCAGCTTCTGCAGAATCTAAAATAAATCTGCCTTGTTTTCATGGCTTTGATTCTCCAGTACTCTTTCTCTGCTTGTTGTTTTTGACACGGAGACTCTGAAGCCGTCTTCTGGCCTCCTCAGGCACTTACATATGTGTGCACATATGTGCATACCCAGAGAGAAACACATATAACACACATACACCCATAATTTTAAAAATCTAACAAAAAAGCGTATGGAAAGTATCTCTGATAATGGCTTTGAGAAAGTATAACCTCCCTCTGCTTTCAGCTCTCTCTCTCTCTCTCTCTCCAAGTAATTGAATAAAATATTTTTAAATAAATAGAATAAAATGGAATTCTGGTCTGGTATTGTAGCACAAGGCCTTTAGTTCCACTACCCAGGGGGGCAGAGTCAGGCAGATCTCTGTGATTTTAAGGCTAAATTGTTCTACAGTGAGATTCAGGCCATTCAGAACTACACAGTAAAACCCTGCTTCAAAAAAATAGAATTCTGATAATAATCAATAAATCCAAAATAAAGTCAGAAAGAAGAAACGGAGAAACCAAAAGCAGATGATATAAAACCCCAAAACAAATAGGAAAATGATAACATAAAATCCAGTCATGAGATGAACTACAATAAATGTAAATGGATTAAAATTCTAAAACCACCAGGTGGTGGTAGCACATGCCTTTAATTCCAGCACTTGGGAGGCAGAGGCAGGTGGATCTCTATGAGTTCACAGCCAGCCTGGTCTACAAGAACTAGTTCCAGGACAGGATTCAAAGTTAAGAGAAACCCTGTCTCAAAAACAAAAACAAAACAAATAAACAGAAACTCTAATATCTAAAATCAAGAAAAGAATAGCAAAGTAAAACCTATCTGTATCTTGTCAATAAGAGACTTGGTTCAAACATAAATCCCAAATAATTGCTAAAAATAACTTCAAACAAATAATATTTATAAGAAGACAAGTTACTATTTTGTTGCACAATAAGTAGACTTCAAGAACAAAGAGCATTATGTGAGAAAGGGAGGAACATTTCTCAAAGTTAAAAGTGTAGTGAGGAGCTTCGGGCAGGCCTGCTTTTCATCCTGCCCAGCTCCCAGCCACCAGCTAGCTTATGCCCCGAAATAACAACACACAAATTGTGTTCTTTTAAACACTGTCTGGCCCTTAGTTTCAGCCTCTTACTCACATCTTGACTAACCCATATCTAATAATCTATGTAACACCACGAGTGGTGTCTTACCGGGAAATATTCAGCATGTCTGACCCAGTGGCTGGCTTCATCGCATCTGTCTCCCTAAGGAGAGGCATGGCATCTGACTGAGCCATCTACCTCAATTCCTTCTTCCTGTTCTGTCTACTCCACCCACCTAAGGGCTGGCCAAGGCAGTTTCTTTATTAATTAACCAATGAAATCATCAGATAGATAGAAGACACACCTACATCATTTCCCCTTTTTCTGTTTAAACAAAAAAGAAAGGCTTTCACTTTAACATAGTAAAACTACATATAACAAAAGTTATAAAGCAAGAATTACAGTTATAATATTTATATCTATTTTATCTTTTATCATAACAATGGAAAACTATAACTATCTATCCATTCTTCAACTCCATCAAAGACTCCAGAAAGATATAATACTACCTAAGTAAACAAGAAATAATCAACTTCCAAACTCTAGAAATCACAGAGACATCTTGCTACCTGGACAGTCACCCAAAGTTCTTTTGTACCATTGGGGCATGCATCTTCGGCCTACAGGCCCATAAGTATCCAGCAGACATTTCTATGCAGCAGGAAATTTCGAAGGCAGTTCAGTCACTATCTGCTGTGTCCTTCAGAATGTCTCGCAGACTCTTTCTTGAATCAGGAATCCCAAAGAATCATCTCACCTTTAGGAAAGTTCAGCAGTCCTCTCTCTGCTGGTTCTTTGTGTTCAGTTTATGCATTAGTCCAGGCAAGAGCAGTTTCTTGCCCAAATGGCTGTCAAACTCCATAAGGATCCTCTTCAATGCCCATCTTCCTCTTGAAGCAGATTGCTGCTGCCAGGAGCAGACGTGTCTCATTGTCATGAAAAATCCTAAGTTATTAAAACATTTAAAATGCCATATTCTGTAGCCTTTGAAAGATATGAAGAATGTCTATCTAACTGAAATATATCTCTACATATCTAGAAAATTTAATAACATGACTACAAGCTTAACTATTATCAATGATTATCCATTAACAACCTATATTTCCTAATTATACATTACATTTTTAAATGAACTACACAATCACAATACCTTAATCAAGAGCAGAAATACATATACATATAACAAAATTGACCTTAAAACCTATACCAATGTAAATTATTCATATCTATATCATCTCCCTCTTTAAATGTAAAAATACATTTATAAACAATGTTTGGGAACATGGGCACAGTTATTTCTCTCTAAACTGCTTCTTGCTGAATGGGGATGCTGTTAATTAGATCTTTCATGGTGTAACCTGTGTGCCAGGTTCATCTCAGTCATCAGTTGGGTAAAGTAATTTTCTGAAGGTGTTCACAGCAACCTTTCAGGAGGGCGTGGTCTATCATACTATATTGGGATAGAAGCAATCCACAGGGTTTCATTTTCTGTAAAAACAAAAGAATCTCTTTTCCAAAGTATCATGTCCTTAGATCCAAATTTTAAAGTCAAGGTATTTTCAAAACATCTATGTTGTATTAGTTCAGCAGCATTTATAAACAAATATCTTTTAGCAGCTGTTGCTTCTTCCTCAGCATTTAAACAATTCAAAGAGAGCATAATAGCATACAGTATCAAGATTTTCTGTGTATTTTCCATCTTTGTATGGATTTATTTTAACCTCTATTTCATTTATTTTTACTTTTAACTTTGTCTCTGTCATTTCTAGAGTTTTGAAAGTAGCTTACTTCTTGTTCACCTAGGTAATATTGTGTTCTTCTGAAGCCTTTGATGGAGTTGAAGAATAGATAGATATAGTTTTCCTTTGTTATGATAAAAGATAAAGTAGATATAAATATTGTAACTAATTCTTACTTGATAACTGTTTTGTTATATGTAATTCTGCTGTTAAAGTTAAAGCCTTCTTTTTTGTTTAAACAGAAAAAGGGGAAATGATGTGGGAGGGTCTCCTGTTTTAATAAAGAAACTGCTTTGGCCAGCCCTTAGGTGGGTGGAGTAGAGAGAACAGGAAAAAGGAAGTGAGGTAGATGACTCAGTCAGATGCCACGCCTCTCCTAAGTGAGATAAATCGCCATGCCTCTCCTCAGTGAGCCAGATGCAATGAAGCCAGCAGCCAGGTCAGACATGCTGAATCTTTCCCGGTAAGACACCACTCGTGGTGTTAAACAGATTATTAGATATGGGTTAGTCAAGATATGAGTAAGAGGCTGAAACTAATGGGTCAGGCCGTGTTTAAAAGAATACAGTTTCTGTGTAATTATTTCAGGTGTAAAGCTAGCTGGCAGGCGGGTGGCAGGACACAGCCCACCTCTCCTTCTACATAAAAGTATGAATTCAGCCAGGAAATAGTGGCACACACCTTTAACCCCAGCACTCAGGAGGCAGAGGCAGGCGGATCTCTGTGAGTTTGAGGCCAGCCTGGTCTACAAGAGCTAGTCCCAGGACAGGCTCCAAAGCTACACAGAGAAAGCATGTCTCAAAAAACCAAAAAAAAACCAAAAAACAAAAAACAAAAAAAAAAAAAGTTTGACTTTATCAAGAAGACACAACAATTGCAAATTTGTTTGTTGGATAGCAATGTTTCATTGTATATAAACTGAATAATTTATAATTATGATTCATATTTAGTACTTCCCTGTACCATTTCTTCTTTTACACAATAAAAATACTGTATAAAATATACTGTAAACAGCCCTGCCAACCCATCCATCTAAGTGACTTTCAAGAGTGCTGTGCCCAGCAACAATGTAAGGTACTGATTGCCAAGGGCATGAGACAAATCTGCCAACAAAGAACACTTGCTGCTGTCAAAACATGTCAACACAAATAAAGGATTAAGATCAGAATATGTTATCTGACCACAATTAAATTATAAATCTAAAAATAGAATATCCAGTAAAATACTCCCAAACATTAGGACGTTAAATGACATACTTCTAAAATCTGGATGAAACTGGCTATGCTGATAAAAACATCAAGGCTCCCAGCACCTGGAAGGCAGAGGTAGGAGGATCACAGATTTAAGACCATCTTAAACTGCACAGTAAAACCGTGTTTCAGAAAAGAAGGGAAAGTAGAAGGGAGGGAGGGAGAGAAGAGAGGGAGGGATGGCGGAAACCTGACAGGTGAAAGACACACACTGAGGATAAATACTTGGTGATTTCACCAGGTTCTAACAGACCCCTTAAGACACTTGGCACTTACTGTTAGGCTAACGAGATACCTTCAGGAAAAGGAGCCCCAATCCCCATCCAAAGAGGGGAATGGATGGACAAGATAAAAGGAATGAACTCAAATAGTAAGGTCGCACAAGGACCACATTAGGTTTTTCCTTTGTAACCCATTCTTGAATATGAATTGAAAGAAATGTGGGAAGGGAAGGAAAAGACAAAGGGAGGTCAACAGGAAAAGCGTCCAAAATAGTATTAGTTTGGGAAACAGAAGGAAAGTTTTGCTCATTGGTATCTTAAGAAGCCATTGTGGCCGGGCGGTGGTGGCGCACACCTTTAATCCCAGCACTCGGGAGGCAGAGGCAGAAGGATCTCTGTGAGTTCGAGGCCAGCCCGGTCTACAAGAGCTAGTTCCAGGACAGGCTCCAAAGCTACAGAGAAACTCTGTCTCGAAAAACAAAACAAACAAACAAACAAACAAAAAAAGCCATTGTGGGAAGAAAGAAATGAAGTTGGGGATTAGAACTGGGTTAGAAGATAAAAATACAGGGTCAGGGAGATGGATCAAGGGCTGAAAGTGTCTCCCTGATGGATGGGGAAAACTGACTCCCAAAAGTTTTCCTCTGGCCTCCACATGTGCACTGTGGCATGCTCATGCCTGAGTGCGCGCGCACACACACACACACACACACACACACAGAGTAATAATAAGTAAAAATATAAGAAAATATGATTGTTGGGATTAAAACACCCACATAATATATATGAGAGATGATATGATAGAGTTAAATTGGAACAATTTCTCTTTTCAACAGTAGACTGTAAAGAATTACCGAAGAACAGTAGAAGAGAAAATGGTCCAACTTCCCCAAATTCAAGTATACAATAGTCAACCTACACTGACAGAATGAATGGAAAAAAAATCACATACTGTCAAACAAATGTAACATTTCAGAATATCAAGAATAAAGGAAAGATCCTTCGGGTAATCTTGGAAAAAATGGAAGATTGTTCAAGAATCTGATTGGTGCCGTGTCTGTCATCAGATCATTGCATATCCATTGACAGAGGAAGGTCTTTATTATTGTCATATAATTTCATACCAGAAAAGGTGACATGGAAAGATACATAGCAAAGACTTTCTCAGACATGCAAATGCTTAGAATTTATCACTTTTCTTGCATTCCTTCTTTGGGAGTTACTTGAAGTCGTGCTGTAAAAGGGAGGGGTATAAATAATAAGAAAAGGGAAGATAGGGAATCCAGAAAAGACTGGAATCAATCAGAGGGCAATAATGGAAATACCAGAATAACAGTTACCCTTCTATCCTGAGAGCAATGAGCTTTTGTTTACAGATCCATTTGGGACTTTTGGAAGGCCAAGTATGAGAAAAAATGGGAAAGGAAGAATTTGAAGATACTAAGAATGTGACTTTTTGAAAGCAATTTAAGAAGAAAAAGGGAATGTCGTCACTAGAAATGTTTCAACACTGACAAAAAAATGTAACAGGTGACGCACAACATCTTTTTATAAGGGCAGTCAACTCTACTAGCAAAATTATAAAACCACTTCTATATCAATCTTACCCACATGTGCCTATGAAAATGAATGAAATGAGCATGCCTAGGTCATTAGTGTCTTTTTGAGATGCCATTTGGCAATAATCACAAGAAAATTTCAATTCACATATTTTTTGGTGCAAACAGATGTTTCAGGAAGCTTCAGAGGAGACATCATTGTGTTCCCAGCATGGTGAAAGGCCTGGAAAAGCATAGGACTGAGAAGAAACATTTAAATAATGGCAACATTTAGCTATTAAAAATTAACATAATTTAAGAGGATGTGATGTGTGTATGTGTGTGTACGCTTACCACTCACATGTGACCCATGTGTGCATGTGTATGGAGGCTAGAGGTTGACGCTGGGCATTCCTCCATGAGTCTCCATCTCTTATCTGAGACAGTCTCTCACTAAACCCGAAGTCCATGGATTCCATGACTGGCTGGCCAGTAAGTCCCAGGCATCCTCTTTTCTCCGCCTCTTACCCCAGGCTACTCTTTCTTAATGTAGGTTTTGGGTCATCAAACTCAGGTCCTACTTTACCAACTGAGCTTCTTGTCACCTCCACAACCGAGAAGACATGGTTTTCAGAGGGTTAAAGAGACATGGCTGTTGTCCTGAACATTTTGTAATTTATCTTGTGTGAGATTGGACCCCAGATTGTAAGATATGAAAATAAAAATTTAAGTTCACCAGGAAAAGAATGAAATTTTGTGTCTTTTAATATGGGCATATTTAAATATCTATGCTACCATCTAACAAACTGTTACAGCTTTGTAACTTAAATAATATCTAGTTATTTAGGGAGGAGACAGACATTTTTATCTATGGATTTTTAATTGAAAGAGCCTTTCTATAAAGCACTTTGGTAGAATGTAAGAAAAACCTTAGAAAGTGCCCATTCTCCTCCAGTGAGTGAAGCCAATTCCAAAAGTTGATTGCGACAAAATAATTTGAAAATGCACCCACAACACCGCAGCCTCAACTGCAAGATTTTTCTTTCTTTCTTTAATTTGCATTTTAATTTTTATTTTTATGTTTGATTTTCTTTGAGGTGAGGGCAGATACGAAGGGTTGGAGAAATGAGCAGGCTTGGGATGTGTGATGTGAAACTCACAAAGGATCAATAAAAAAAAAAGGAAATGTACCCACAGGTTTAAACAAAAGATAGTTCATCGCAGTGCCATCAGTAAGGCTGAAAACACCAGTACCAACTTCAGAGTCCATGAAATACGAATATTGCCAGTTGGTTTGGATGGTGCTGTGCGGTCATTTGAAAATTGTGTTAGGAAAAGAAAATGGTAACTGTCCTGATCATCAGAAGCCACTTTGCTTGATCAAGAATGACATCCACGACATATCCTCAGTACTTCTCTGTGGATAGCGTACTCATCCTTGTTTATTCTGCAGTATAACTTCCTGCATCCAGAGAACAGATCTCGAGCATCCACTCCTAGAGTGCAGTGTGCTCAGTCCTGGCCAGGACAGCTGCTCAGTACTTGCCCTTAAGATTGTTGGTGAGTTGGAAGGGGTTGTTCATGCCTGTAATCTCAGCATGCAGGAAGGGTATCCCGAATTGGAGGCTAGCCTGAGCTACAGATTCTGCCACAGAAAACAGAACAAGGTGCTTGAAGGTTAGATGCTAGTTACAACAGATGGCACCACTGAGCCTCTGGGTTTGCCAACAAAATTCTTCAGTTATTTTCCTTCTGCATCTTTTACAGATGGGGGAGATAACCCATAGGAATACTCCTTGAAAGTTCATTTGGATAGTTGAGTATTTTGCTCAGTGGTTGAGTTGCTTGCCTAGCAAATACAAGGTCCAGGGTCTCTTTCTCAGCTCCAGAACAAATAGAATTCATTTAAGACAGGCTAGGCAGAAGCAGAAACCCTTCAACAGCAGATAGCCCTGCTGGGGATGTGGCTAGTCGGTAAATTTCTAGCCACGACAACACTCAAATGAATATGCCTATGTACGCACACACACACACATGAACATGTGCACATGAACCCAAATACACATGCACCCACGTGTACTCAAATGAACATGCTTAGGTGTGTGTGCATGCACACACACACACATACACATTAGTGAGTCCCAAGAACACACAACTATTTTTTACTTTATATTCTTGCAAAGGATCTAGCCATCTCCAAGAGCACACACATTTTCAAAGGAAACTGCAGGGAGAGATTCTAAACTGAGCTTAAGTCAAACAATTACTTCATCATCTCTTCAGTGGTCTGAATGATGATGCTCCTTCCAAATTCAAGTAGAACGTAATCCTAATACATCAGCACTGAGAGATGTGATCTTTGGAAGACAACTGTGTCATGGAGCTCCATCCTCAGGAGTGGATTTAAGTGTCTTACCAAAAGACTTGAGGCAGACTCTACCCTTCTTGCCCACGGTCTTCCAGCATAACACCATTCCTCTCACCCAGGGGACCCCCTTAGAGGCAGGGAGCAGTTCTAACCAGAGCCTGAACATCCTGGTGCCATGATCTTGGACTCACACACAATGGCAGAATATATTTCTAGCCTTTGCAAAGGATGCAGTTTTGCAGGGTTCTGCTGTAGGGACTCAAAGAGGCCAAAGCAGACCCTCACACAGGAAACCTTGCTTCTGGCTCTCATGTCCTCAGTATCCTCAAGGACATTCTTCCCCTTCTCTGTTTTCCCCGCTCCTAGCACTATAAGCCAGCCCTCCCGTCCTTGTGAGTCCTCCGCTCAGCATTCTCATAGTGCTCCTTCAGAGTGCTCAGCATTCTCATAGAGCTCAGAGTGCTCAGCATTCTCATAGTGCTCAGAGTGCTCAGCATTCTCATAGTGCTCAGAGTGCTCAGCATTCTCATAGTGCTCAGAGTGCTCAGCATTCTCATAGAGCTCAGAGTGCTCCGCATTCTCATAGAGCTCAGAGTGCTCAGCATTCTCATAGAGCTCAGAGTGCTCCGCATTCTCATAGAGCTCAGAGTGCTCAGCATTCTCATAGAGCTCAGAGTGCTCCGCATTCTCATAGAGCTCAGAGTGCTCAGCATTCTCATAGAGCTCAGAGTGCTCAGCATTCTCATAGTGCTCAGAGTGCTCAGCATTCTCATAGTGCTCAGAGTGCTCAGCATTCTCATAGTGCTCCTTCATGTCATACATTTCCAGTCCTCAGCCTCAAGGCCGTTTCTGTGGGTGCTCCCATCCACCCAGAGAGGTCATCGACCGTCCCCAAGGCCCTTTCCTCCCTTTTCAACCCATCCTGACTCTAGGTAAGAAATAATGGTTCCAGTAAACACAAATTTGGTTTTATTAACCAACGTTGCCACCGTGCCATGAGACTGATCCAGGGTATTGAACCATAGCCAGGCGTCTGTTCATGCCAGAGAAACTGAGAAGGCAACATTTCAGAGCTCTACTCCAAAGTTTCGTGCACTAAGAAGGGCTATTGACTCACATTAATTATCCACGATTTTCATGAACCCGGCCTCCAGTCCATAGTATTCTTTGAATATGAATTAGCCTACCTCACTCCTCACAACAGTAAGAACTCATGGGAAGGGAACATGAGGATTTGACGTCAGGTAAATTGCCTAGAGTCACTGAGCTGCAGAAGGGAGATTTAGACGCAGAGATGTGCAGTCCTGAAGCCCAGGCTCTTAGCCATGTTTCCTCAGTTGTTGGTCCACCATCAAAATGGCCACCTCTTCCAATGGCAACAGCTTCTCCTCATGCAGCCCTCTCCCCATCTTGACACTGTGTGGGTGACTCCAGACGAAGGCGATTAGCCTGAATTAACCTTTTTGGTTCTCTGCATTCTGCTAACAGCAGGTCTTCAGTCTGGTAACATCTCCCAAACGCTCTTTTGAGTATGTGTTATGAACAGGGTATTTGTGGTCAGTCGGGCCTGGGTTCAAAGGTCAGATATGCCTCTTAAAAGCCTGAGCTGTATCCCTAAGCGTCTCTGAGCCTCGTTTCCTTGTCTAGAACAGATGGTTAATATCCTGCCTCCTGCCTTCAAGAGGCAGAGGCCAGAAAAATCTGTGAGTCTGAGACTAGTTTGGTCTACATAAAAAGTCTCAGGACAGACAGGGCTACATATAGACCTGGCCTCAAAATATTAAATTAAAATTTTTGCTTCCTAGAGCTGGTTGTGTCTGTCATAAGAAGATCACACCTGGTCTCATAGGTCCTAAAAACAATAACCACAGAAATTGTCACTGATGTTCAAGGGTCTTACTGCTGAGGACAATGGCCGCTGCTGAAGGCTTTTGCTCGCTCAGTTTTCAGACTGTCTGTTTAGGACACGGAGGCAAAGGCCATTGATCACTCAGGCTGCCCAGTTCACCACAAGGTCTAAGACTGTCATTCGGTGCCAGGGCCACTCTTTCTGCTCACCCAGCAGCTGGCATGTCTTCAGATTTGTAGATCTCTCTTAGTGACTCTTGGGGACTCTGTGAAGCAGGAAGGGCTGTCTTCCTATGGCACAGAGAATGAGAGAAAGCTGCCCAGCTCAATAGAACCGTCTCTGTGTGGTTACCCTTCTCACATCCTTTCACAGTGTGGCACAAATAAAATGCCTGTCGCTGAAAGCTCAGGGGAACAAGGCCTCCTCAATACACACAGGGCTGTCTGCTGTGTCTTTTCAACAACACAGACACTGCTTCCCAGAGCCTGGCACCAGCCAGGTCAAGCTAATTGCCAGTCAGGCTCTGCTGAGAAACATGTAGCTCAACTCGGTGGATGGAGAAAGAAAATGCTTGAAGTTAGAGCAGATGCTGTCAGCAAACTCTGCTGCCATCAGCGGTACCAATGGCTTCTAGAAGGTTCTTGAAACAGAGGCAACATGACAGGAGGTGCCAGGGGACCTTTGGGGACTTTCAGAAAACACTCCCTAGGCAGAGGCTGGGTCTTTCCAAAACAGTGCATTTATAGTGACAAAGATGTGGTCCGCACAGAGAACGCCTGGAGAGCAGTGGCTCTCAACCTGTGGGTCATGACCCCTGTGGAGTTAACTGGCCCTTCACAGGGGTCACATGTCAGATATACTGCCTATAAGATTTTTATACTCTGATGAATAACAGTAGTAAAATTAGCAAATAACAGTTATTAAGTACCAACAAAAATAATTTTATGATTGGGAGTTACCATAACATGAAGAACTGTATTAAGGGGTCACAGCACTAGAAAGGTTGAGAACCCTTACTCTAGAGGAACAAACAACCAGTTCTGATGCTGGTTCTGCAACTCCAAGCAGGTCCCTCTAGCTTGGAGAATCACTGTCCCTACCCATGAATAGTGTTCACAACGACTGTCCAAAGAGCCTAATATGTACTGCAGAGATGGCTCAATGGGTAAGGAATTTGTGAGGCAAATTTAAGGACCAGAGTTGGAATTCGTAAAGATCATGAAAAAACTAGCCACACACGGTAGCTATGTGCAATCCTGGCTCTTGGGAGGCAGTCAGAGATCCCTGGGGCAAGCTGGCCAGCCAGTCTGGCTGACGTGAAAACTCTGGGCTCAATTGGTAGACCCTGACTCGAGAAATAAAGTGGAGAGTTGATGTGAGATGGCTTTCTGCATAGGTGTTGCTTTTATTGGTTGATGAATAAAGCTGTTTCAGTCAATGGACAGGCAAAATATATCTAGGCAGGAAGTCGAAACAAAGATAAAGGGAGAGAGAAGGCAGAGTCAGGGAGATGCCAGGTAGCTGCCCAAGAAGAGAGATGCCAGCAACCGCCTAAGGAGAAAGATGTCAGAACAGAAGTAATGCCATGGCATGTGGTGATACACAGACTAGTAGAAATTGGTTAATTTATAGTTAGAGCTAGCCAGCAAGAAACCTAAGCTGTTGGCCAAACTATTGTAACTGATATTAAGCCTCAGAATGGTTATTTCATAAGTGGCTGCGTGAACCCAGTGGGCAGAGAGAAAACGGTCAAATGGGACTGGGCTAGGCGGAGAAAAGTCCCATCTACAGAGAGTGATCAAGGAAGACACTCAGTGTCAACCCCAGGCCTCCATAGGCACATGCACATAGGCATTTGATGGTATCCATTCAAACATGTGAACATGGGATGAGCATGTATGCACACCCCACACGTAACAGTAGGGTTTTTCAAGCCTACTGTGAAGTGCTGTATTGATGGGCATGGTAGAATTAGAGCAGCCTGAGGCAACCCTGCATCTCCTCAGTTGTCACCATAAGGCATAGCTGACCATAAGCAAGACATCATGTCCTGGGGATCAGAGGACCAGGACAAGAGGAGGTTTTGCATAGAATAGGGATCTCTCCATGCTCCTCCCACCTTCCAAACAAAAGGGTCTTGAACACAAGGTTAAAATTCTCTCTGTCATTTTGCCCTTTTCACTCTTTCCTTTCCCCCACTCCTTTCTCCCTCCATTCTTCCCCTCCCTCATTTCCTTCCTCTCTTCCTTCTCTCTTCTTCCCCCTCTCTCTATTCCTTCCTCTCTCTTGCCTCCCTCCATTCTTTCCTCTTTTTCTTACCCCTCCTTTCCCCACTTCCCTACATTCCCTTCTTCTTCCTTTCGTCTTTCTATTGATGCTCTGTGTCTATACACTGCTACTTCCTCCCCCTCTATCTGTTTTCTCTCTGTACCTTCTGTGACCCTCTCTGGCCCAGTCTTGGGCCATAACTGCTCATCTCTGGGGTATCAATTTAGCTATCTTTTTCTTTAGCCTAAGAAAGTGGCCCCCTGTTGGTGTCTTCCGATGCCTGATATCCATGATTAACTGTTTCTCATCTTCTCTGGGGGTAGAGACCACTTCTTAACACCCATTATACCTTGGAATAGTGGCTCTGAAAATATGCATTGATTGAATAAGTAAGTAGCATTTCCCAGGGACATGGAGTAAAGGATGAGACCTCAAGTCTCCATTGATGAGTCCAGGGTTCCTCTTCTTCTATTACTGTACCTATTTGTGCAAAAAAAAAAAATCTACTGAGAGCCTTCAGCAGGCCAGGCCCTCTGCCATGTGCACGTTACGTAGAGAAAAGAAAGGTAAGTTATTTACTTTCATAGAGTTTGACCCCTATAGGAAAAGACAGAAAATAACACATGATGATGAATGAAGGGGTCATGATGGCAGCTGTAGGACCGTTAGAGACTAGCATGGTTGAGCTTGAGCTAGGGAGCACCTTAGGTCAGGCAAGGGATGGAAGGCCTCTCTCAGAACAAAACAGAGAAAAACTGAGAAACACTAGAAGAGCTGGCTCTGTGGAGTGTGGCTGATCAGAAGTATCCTAGGAAAGTGACAGCTGGTGCCAATGTCTTAAAACGGTGAGATTAGAACAGCAAAGGTCAGTGTGAAGGGATACCCTGGGCCAAGAGCAGCATGTTTTACACAAGACAGGTTTCCAATTCCTAGGAATTGAACATCTGCCTCTTGAAGAGGTCAATCTGGATGCCAAGATTCTGGAGTAATGATAGTCACATCCGCACCTGTGTACAGTAATCCCTCAATTACAATGTTATTTATACTCATTCTTAGCTTTGGTCTTTGATCATTTATAGAAGTCTGCCAAAATATATGTTTTCTATTTCCTACTGGAGTTTTTTACCCATCCTCCATATCTATTCCATTATCCAGAACAGTATTTTTTTTTTACAGTATGCACTGGATTTTTTAATTTTCCTGGTGAGACATGTTCTCCACAGTGACTGGGAATAACTAGACTATGTTTTACCTATAGGCCTGTGAGAGGCCCCTCCAAGGAGTCTCCCAGTGGTATTGGGTTGCTTTGTCAGTCTTTTGTTGATCTACACTCATTGGTCCAATGTTGGCCTTTGCCACATCTCCTACATATTCCAGATTGAGATTGTCTATTTTTGCCATTCCCAGAGGAGACATTATTTCTAGGAATTTCTTGCTTACAATCCCTTTTCAGATGTCCTATTCTACCACAATTAAAACATTTGGCATTTTAGTGTCTCCTCATACCAATGAAAATTGCTTCTCCTATATAAACCTCAGTACTATAGTCAAATGTCTCAACATTTATTGTATGCAGGATCCATTCATCCATTGGTGCAGATATGACCTTTAAAGGCCCAAGTATCTTTTTGCATTCTAAGTTGGCATTTTCAAAAGCCAGTAAGTACTCCTCTAGCTTCTGTGTCTGTTACTCCTATTTGTACAGCCTTAGTTAATCTTTGTAAAAAGTTAGTAAAGGCTTCTCTCTGGCCCTTTTTAACCCTGGTATATGATTCAATTCTTTTTCCTGATTTTTTAATCTTGTCCCAAGCATTTAAGGCTGCTATGTAGCATAGGGACACAGTGTGTTCATCTTATAGAGCTTGATCCTATAGGTCTGAATAATAGCCCTTGCCAAGAATTTACCCTTGGGAGGTCTCAAATCCTTTTTGCGTTTTCCTGTTGTTCTAAAATTTTTGCCTCTTCTCACTAGTAGTACGTCCATAGCAGCTGTGGTCCATCTTTGAGGACTGCTGAAACTAATTGAAGAAAATTGTGTGGGGTGGCCTTATTACTTGAAGTCCACATTTTCACCATTTCCCAAACAAAAGGTGAGTACAAGCCATAAGATACTATTGCTTGCTTAATTTCCTTTAGATTGCTCATACCTATAGGTTGCCATTTACTTTCTTTGAATACTTGAGGGTATTTAGTACCAGATGGCTTCTCAGAGGAGATGACTGGATAAGCAGCTAAAACTCTGGGTAAGTCATCCCGGACTCTGGCATGTACTGGCAAGGCTAAATCCTGTTCTTGTACCTTCTCTCCCTGCTCATCAGTTCCAATAATTTTCTGTTATTTCAAATCTTTTTACTACTGCCTTTTGTAAAGTATTAATCTCCTGTCCAGCATACAGTTCAGGTACCCTCATTGATTCATTTAGCTTCTGGTCCTTATTCTGCACATATGATTCCAGGGTATGAAATTTGTCTAGTAAAAGAACATCTCATCCTTGGACATTATTTGGATGGTGTATTGCCTTCCTGGAGGGATATCCTATCCATTAACCTATCATTATTTTGTAACAATTGTTAAATTCAACAGTAAGAATTCTTTTAGATAGTTTCTCAGCATCCTTTGACAGGAATTAAATTTTGTCTGTCAAATTAATGTTATTCTTTTCAATAATATTAATTTTTCAGCTGGATGTTCATTATTAATCTGTAAAGACTGTATCATTTCTAAATGTTTCTCATTTTTAATTCTGTTATCAAACCATTTTCTTAAAGATATAATATGAAAAACAAAGCTAATTCTCAAAATCAAATAAATGGATGTATAAGGAAAATCACATAAGCCTTGCAGAATACCATTCATAGTGTAAGCAAAATGGTTATTAAATTCCTGAATGGTAATATTGTCAGTCATCATATAACTTTCAAATTATCAATTCACTTACCTCCTTTAGGAAATTTTAGTAAATAAATGCAATAATGCAGCAGGTGTCACGGTTGCAGCCGCATGGCAGAGATGTGGAGGAGAGACATGAGCAACTGCAAACAGTCCTGGTTTGGTTTCGTGTGTTGTTGCCTACTTACATACTGACAAACATGCTTTGTTTAACAAATTAAGAGCAGTTATTATGGACAATTAAAGCAATTATGTACAGGGAGAAAGTTTTTGGTGGCCAGAATAAGACACACAAAGCTTCTCCTCAGTCACAAGACATGATGTGCAAAATGGTGGGCTGTGGTGAGGAAAGTCGGGGTCCTAGGTAGTGGCATGTGGGCTGCAGGTGGGTGAGAAACATGCCTGGACTGGTGAACCAGGAGTGCAGCAGGGGCAGGGGGAGGATGTCCCGGTAAGTGTGGACTCATTCCCACTCTGGGTGGCAGATGAAGAGGAATGTGTCAGATGGGGAGAACACAAATAAAGGAATCCCATGCTAGCTCCAAATAGGGTACAAAAGGTAATTTATTAGAGGGAACTCACAGATCACAATGTGATAGAGGCGGGTCTTCTATCAATCTGTTGATTTCATTGGTTAATTAATAAAGAAAACTGCTTGGCCTAATAGGTTAGAAAATAGGTGGGTGGAGTAGACAGAACAGGAAGAAGGAAGTGAGGTAGATGGCTCAGACAATTGCCCTGCCTCTGCAACCAGATACGATGAAGCTCCAGCCCAAGATGGACGTATGCTAGAAACTAAACGGTAAGGCACCACTTCGTGGTGCTACACAGATTATTAGATATGGGTTAATCAAGATGTGAGTAAGAGGCTGAAAATAATGGGCCAGGCAGTATTTAAAAGAATACAATTTGTGTGTTGTTATTTCGGGGCATAAGCTAGCCGGTGGCTGAGAGCAGGGCGGCAGGAAGCCGGCCCACAGCTCCCCTTACTAAAACAATGGGAAAGGAAAGGAATAGGACAGGAAAAGAATCCATCATCCAGGTGTGGCCATTGGGGAGAGAAAGAGCATGAATGGACCAATGTGCTTTTTGGTACCCAAGGCCATGCCCAACCTGGTCCAGCCTCTCAAAGGCCATTGGCTGAAGGAGGCTCCC
The DNA here is from genome assembly GCF_903992535.2 of Arvicola amphibius. NCBI lineage: Eukaryota > Metazoa > Chordata > Mammalia > Rodentia > Cricetidae > Arvicola > Arvicola amphibius. The sequence continues at coordinate 195,271,716 of NC_052047.1, read as the reverse complement.
CATCAAGGCTAGGACAGTCCTTCAAAAATTCCTGCCTCACAGAAAAGTCTGTCAGATACTCTAAGCCTGTAGGCCAAAGATAGATGCCCCAGAGTTACAGAGGAACCTTGGGGGAGTGTCCAGGCAGCCAGCTGTTTTCGTCATTTATCAGAGTTTTGGAAATTGTTTGCTCTGTACTTCCTATTTCTAAGGCAATATTATACCCTCCTTGGGTCTTTGATGGCATTGACCATCAAAGATCCAAGTTACAGTTATAGTTTTTCTTTGTTACAATTCAAAAAAGAAAGTCACAAAATAGGTAGAAAGTGTATAAGGCTGAGAGACATTAAAGCTTAACTTGTTTATCTAAAAAATGTTTTGAGGTCTAAAAATATAGTTTTGGGTTGGTAATACAAGTTATGATAAAAAATAGTTTAGGTATAAAACTTTGGATTCATAGAATAGATAATAAAGTATTTTAGTATTTTCTTCAAAAATACCAAATACAAATGGACTGGGCATTGTAAATGTACTTAATACCTGATAAATGTTTTTACTGTTTATAATTTTACTACGTTAAAGTCTCCATGAAGGTTAACCTCTGAGGATATCTGTAAGGTATTTTCTTGCTTATATTAATTGATGTTGAACATTCATCTTAACTATGGATGGAACCATTCCATAGGATGAGGAATCTTAGGCTGCATGCAATAGTGAAAGTCAACTGTGCATTGGTAAGTATGCATGCACTTCCCTTTCTTGACTGCTGATGCATTATAGCCAACTCTCTCGGGCTCTTCATGTTTTGTATTGACTTTCCCACCATGATAGGATGACACCTGGATCTATAATCCGAAGTGAGCCCTCTTTCCTTTACGTTGTTTCAGTCAATGTATTTCATCACAGCAACAGGAAACGAAGCAAGATAGGTCTATTGGTTATCAGGGATGTGATATGATTTGTTCTTCTGAGTTCAGACTTTATATCATATAGGAATAGAATGGAGGGGCAAACACAAGAGCAAAAGTAGAAAGACCAGCTAGGAAGCTAGTCTGCCAGTCCAAGCAGAAGGTGATGTTGGCTTAAGCTAGAATAGAAGGTTGTAATGATAGAGAAGCAGGGTGGACCCACATTGGAAGGAACCCTTGTTGCTTGGATTTGTTAATGTTTCAGAGAGTAGAACTGATAGAAAATACTCCTGAATTAGATATAGGGAAGTGTCTTACTTAGGGTTTCTATTGTTGTGAGGAAACACCATGGCCATGGCAGCTCTCATAAGGAAAAACATTTATTTGGCATTGGCTTACAGTTCAGAGGTTCAGTCTATTATCATCATGGTGGGACATGGCAGCATACCGGCAGACATGGTGCTGGATAAGGAGCTGAGAGTTTCACATATTGATCTCCAGACAACAGGAAGTGAACTGAGTGTCACACTGAGTGAAGCTTGAACAAAGGAGACCTCAAAGTCTGCCCCACAGTGACACATTTCCTACTTCAACAAAGACACACCTCCTAATAGTGCCACTCCCTTGGGGACCATTTTCTTTCAAACCACCACAGGAGCTATGATAAAGAAGAGAAACTGGAATGCCTCTTAACATGAAGGGGATTGAAGAACAGAGGAGAAATCCCTAAGACAGGTGGCCATAATTTATGCCAATTTCTAGATGCCCGTCAGGTTCTGTAAAGGAAATGTCCTGTCAGGATTGGCCATACAGTTTAAAGATTCTATGGGGAGAGCAAGTTAGAACATATGGATTTGAGGAGCATCTGTCCTGGGTAATATTAACACTGTAGATCTAAGTCAGTTTACCAGGGGAGAGGATGTATAGATAGAATGCTCTGGAGTGAATCATCATGTCTCACCTTCCACTATCTGTCTCCAGATTCAAATGTTGGAGCCCTGTCCCTCAATGTGAGGGTTTAAAGAGCCTGAGTGAACTGCAGTCTTATAAGGATGGAACCTAAAGAACAGGATGAACACACTCATAAAAGACACAAGAGCCCGCTTCCCCTCTCTTCCTGCTATGCCACGAAATAAGAACACTGCCAGCTGTAAACCAAGACTGGACTCTCCCTGCACACTGAATATTGCCAGGGTTCTGATTGTGGATTTAGTCATTTCAGGCCTTCGACCTATAGCACTTTGTCACAGCACCCTAAACAGTGATATTTCACATTATGGCTCTAGCTGAGTTTAGCTGGAGCGGGAAGGCTAAGTTCCAGAAGCTGGGCAAGGGAGACTCAAGTTACTTTCCTTTTATAATTTTGTTTCCATGACATCTGTCTCCAGATCCTCCGAAGTCCACCCCATACCCTGCTGAATTGCAAAGCTCCCTTTCTGGGCCCTGGCCCCAATGCCCTTCGGTGGTAACACACCCACCCAACTAGCCAATGGAAGAGAGCAGTCCCTTTGGTCTCCTCAGAATCCTGGCACCAAATGGCTGACTAGCCTTTGCCAACATCTTGCCCTGCTGGGTTCTCACCTCTTCCTGGAACAAATGAGGAGGCCATAGATGGCAATCTCTTGATGACAGCTCTCCCAGTGCCAATGTGACTGCAGGCTCAGCCTCTCCCCACCTAGGCAAATGCTCCTCAACTCTGGCCTCTACATAGGTATGGCTCACATGCACAATGATCAGTCCTTCTTCTTGTTAGGCCTTCCTGCCCCAGGGCATTGGTGGCCTAGGACAACAGCCCAGTGACCTCCAGGGGAATGCTCAGAGCAGAGCCCATAGGTGGGACTACATCTGACGGCCTTGAGAAGTCAAGTAGAAGGAAATCCAGAGGAGTGAAGGGGATCGTACCGGTCCGGGATTGCAGGTGGACTGTCCACATTATCTATACTTATTGTAACAAGGCACCCTTAGAGATAAGCTTGTCCAGAAAGAGCAGTAGCATGAGACGCGATTTGAGGCCTGTCTCCTCCATGTCTTGTTCCTGGCATTATACTCTGAGCTCACTTCTCATTTCTTTGTGTGTGTGCAGGGAGGTTCATGTTCTTGTGGCTGCCAGAGGTCACCCGCAGGCACACTCCCCAGGCTTTGTTTCGGAGACAGGGCTTCTCCACAGCTTTCCTGGAGCCCGTCACACGGGGTAGGCTGGCTGAGCAGAGAGCTGCGGCGTCCACCTCGCTCCACCTCCCTTCAACAGAATTACAAACCAGCACCTGGGTCTTTTTTATGTGGTTTCTGGGGATTGAACTCAGAGCCCCACGCTTGCTTGGTGTGGTGGACTAAGCTGCCACTCAACCCCACGGCCTGGTTTCTTTCGGCCTGCTGCCTGGCACCTTTGAGCCTGCCACTCATTCTCTCCAAACCTCCTTTGCATGGTTTAGGCACATGGCTCAGAGCCTGGATCCTGTTGGCTCCTGATGGCTTTGGGTCCACCCCATACTTTTCTGGCTTTGCATTCTGGATTATTTAAAGCAGGTGTGTCATATCTTTGGGCCTGCCTGCCAACTATCCAAAGCCCCAGGAGCTTGGGCTGCTGCTGACCATCAGGATACCAGGGAGTGCTGTCAGGGAGGGGCTGATGTTCCTACGTCAGGCCTCCGGGGGTGACCATTGTCACTAGGGCAAGGGTCCCTGCTTTGAAAGGATGTCTGTAGGCTTGTTTCACACTGGGAGGACTCCAAGGCCACATCCCCCGAAGACAGACCCATTTAGCCATGTGATTTTTTTTTTCCACTTCGTTTTGATAATCCAAGTTTAATAGGGAACCATGAGTAAGGCCCCTGTGCTTCTGTGCAGAAGCTCAGACCTGGCAAGCCAGGCCAGCCAGGAAGCCCGGCAGCAGGGTGGGAACAGGCCAAGAAAAACCCCCTGGGCCTCAGGCTACACAGGAGGGTTCATGCCCATGGCCCACTTACCAAAGCCTGGCCTCAGAGTTCTCTGGGACCGGCCTGGACCATTGCCAGCAGCCACTGCTCAGTCCCCTTTGCAGAGCCAAGGAGACAAAACAGAGCTTGATTTAAAACAGGGACACAAAGTGGTCTCATTCTCTGAGCTCTGCCACAACTGGGACCAATACAGGCTGATGGGTACACATAGGCAAGGGGCCTCGGGAGGCAGAATGCACAAGATTCATCACATGCAAGAGTCAGGCTGGGGCAGACTAATAAATAAAGCCACTCATGTTATTAGCAAACTCTCTCTGGAAGCTAGGAACCACGCTAAGTATTCTGCATAGACCCCATCAGCTCACTTGGATCAGACTGACACAACGAGAAACCAAAGTTCACATGCTTAGGAGAATGGCTCAAATTGTAAACACGTGTGTCAAATGCTACAGAGAAACCAGAGCAACCAGAGCACCACAGTGGTACTGCAAAATGGTGCAATCACCGTGGGAAGCAAGGTGATAGTTTCTTTCTTTTTGGGGGTGGTAGTGGAGTGTCCATTTCTTCCCTCCAAACCCCTCCCTTCAACCCCTCACCACACCCTTCAAATCTATATGGCCTCTTTTTTCATTCATTGTTATTGTATGTATACTAGTATATACATATATATTCCTAAATGCAACCTGTTGAGTCCACACACAGCTGTGTGTCTGTTTTCATTGCTCACCTCTTGGCACTGGACCATCAATTGGTGTGCTCTCCCCACTGCCAGCTTTCCTCAGGAAAATCCTGTAGATTTTTGTGTAGGGTTGAGGCCTCGTGGGCTTTACTCCATTCATTTGGCATGTTCATTGGTGCTCATGTTGGGTAGTCACATTGGTAAGACTACAGATGTAATTTCTGATGTCACCCCAAGACACAATCTCACAGCAGGCTACTCCCGCTCCTTCTTCAATCGAGCAGTTTTTTATGTAGATAAACATCCACTGGTCACACAACCCAGGTAGCAGCCCTCCTAGGCGTTTATCCGTCAACATAAAACATGTCCCAACACATTTCACACAGTTTGTGATTACCCCAAATTGGAAACAACCCAACATCCCTCTACTGATCAACAAATAAACAAATCGGTTCTTTAGTACCCCAGAATACAACTTAGCAATAAAAAGGAATATACTACTGACACCTGAAAAATATAGCCAAATATCAAATGTATTATGTTAAATGGGAAGTTTTCATAATTGAAAGACCACACACCAATAGGAAGTCTTCATATCTGGGAAACCATAGGGAGAGAAAAGATTGACGGTTGCCTGTGGATGGGGTGTGGACAGACCGTAGGGACTATATAATTGGACTTGAAAAGGTTCTGCATATATTTTGATTGGGGGAGTGATCTTACATTGTATACATTTGTCAAATTTACAGACATAGATCCAAGAAAGAATAAATATTACAATGTACAAATTAAGCCATAATTATATTTAAACAGGGAGAAAAAGAAGAAGAAGAGGAAGAGGAGGAGGAGGAGGAAGAGGAAGAAGGAGGAGGAGGAGGAAGGAGGAGGAGGAGGAGGAGGAGGAGGAGGAGAAGGAGGAGGAGGAAAAAAACAGAGATGCAAAGAGGCAACCAGCCAGGAAGTGGCAGAGGCAAGCCCAGCTGTTGCACCGTGGAGCTAAAGTGGCCCTGCTCTGGACACCATCTGGCCCAAGCCTCATTTGCCAAGAGACGTGGCCTTGCCAGGATGCTTAGGGAATGGTGGATTATGGAGCGGCTCCTTCTCAAATTAACTAAAAGGTCATTTTCTTTCAACCTCCCTGCTTAAGGATCCGAGGTTGTCTGAAGATATTGCAGTGTCTTACCTCAGTTTATGGTATGTTTGTTACTGTTGTGGTCAAGTTAGAGTCGTATCCCCTGTGTGTGTGTGGAGGGGGCACTTTGTCACACCCCTCCGCCTGGCACCTAGAATATGTCATCCCCTCTTTCCCAGCCAGGATACCTTAGCCATGGGAAGGGGGCTGCTGCATCAATCTCCATATGAAGTGAGAAGCTCAGATGAGACTACGGGGCGGGGGGGGAGGGGGGGACGGGGGACGGGTAGCAAGATGGCTCAGTGGGTAAAGATGCTTCTGCCAAGCATGGTAACCTGAGTACCAGCATGGGGGAAGAAGAAAACTAACTCCCATAAATTGTCCTCTGACCTCCACATGTATGTCATGCCATGCAAGCCACAAACACACGCGCGCGTGCGCGCGCGCGCGCGCGCGCACACACACACACACACACACACATATTTTTTAAATGGAACCTACAGCTTTAGCTTCACTATCTAACTAACTGCTTCCTCTAGTCTTAGAATGGGAACGTAAACCCAAAGGTTGTATCAACAGCAAAGGGCAAGGATCTCAAGTATTCACCGTGAGCAGTGCCACTGAGAGAAAATTCACATGGCTGTGGATCTGGACATGTGGATCCCCCTGGCCTGGCAGCAGGAAGGGAAGCATCTGGAAGTTGTCTGCAGTACCACGACCCAAGGTCGGGGTACAGGAACTCAAGTCAGAGGGGCAGATTCCAGAACTAGGGTCCTCTATTTATTAGCCACCTCTTCAGCCACTGCCCCAGGCCGAGGGTGTGGGAGGACAGAGGTAGGCAGCTGGAGGTCCGGGCCCTGGGAAGGGATGAGAGGCGAGAGCAAGTCTCACTCCTCAGTCCGGCGGCTTCATTCCAGCTCATTGTCCTCATTATCAGAGCTAACTATGTCCAGGCGAAGGGCGAACATGATCCTAAATTTATGTCTCTGTGTGCGACCACGACAATCTGTGTTTTGTGTTCTTCTCCTGAAAAACTCCTCTTGTGACACGGCGACCCAGCTTGGACTTGGTCTTTCATGTGTGTTACCCACTCCGACTGGCACCCGCTGGTAGATTTTTCTTAAAGTCTGAAATGAGGGGCTAACCTTCTCTTCTCGGCTTTTTCTTCTCTGCTACCTATAATCTTGATGTGAGTCACACAAAAGCAGCTCAGTGGGAAACCCACTCAAGAAGGCTTTGACGAGGAACAATGGACGGGCACCTCTCAGAGGCTGGCCCGCCGCGTCGAGGGAAGGAGAATGGATTAAAGTTTAAAGATGTCATGTATGTTAACCGGTCAGTATGGGTTTTATGTATTTTGTCAAAGAGACAGCAGCAGTGAGGCTGAGCCCATAGGGGCGAAGGGGTGCAAGGAGGGAGAGGCCGCCCCCACACACTTTGGCCAAAAGGCCTCACCAGCAATAACAAGCCCAAGGAACTGGCATGTTTGAAGCACAATCATAGTCATTGCAAAGAAGAAAAGGCTGAGAGAAGATTGTCATGGGACTGGATGTATGTCAGCTTTGTCCTCTCCACAATGGTGTAGGCCCAGGAGCCAGGCGGTCACGGGGCAGAAGAGTGCTCTTCCAGAAAACAGACGCTGCCCATTCAGCCCAGGTGCCCTTCTCCGGGATAATGCACCAACGCACTCCCAGAGTGAGCAGAAGCCCAGGGGAACACCCGTGAGACATGGAGACAGGTGACTAAAAGCAACTGGCTCCCCACCCCCGCCGATCACCTCTTCCATCCGGCCCCAGCACAGTGCCCAGGACACAGGGTGGTCACCAGCCTGCATGGGGCTTCAGTTCTGACCTTGCTCCTTGTGGTGCAGGTTACTCACAATGCCCTGCTCTTCTGGCAAGATGACAAAGCACAGCAATGAATAGACACGCACAGCACACACACACACACACACACACACACCACACACACACACTTTCCCCAAAGGAAAGTGGAATTCCCCATTCTGGCTTCCCTGAACCTCTAAGTACTTTTCCTTTAGCAGGAAATTCCCTTTGAAAAAGTTGCTAGAATGTTCTCAAGCAGTAAATATGCTTCTTCCTGGCGCTGTCCAGACTGAGAGAGGACAAACACAAACATTGGGAGATGGTGGACATGGCTAGGAATGCGCGTACAAGGTCAGTCGGTGCCCAGGCACACTCTGGCAGCCATGGAAGCCAAGCGCTAGGAGCAGAACATACAGGGTGGAAGGCTCCAATTGGTGGGGAGAGCTCCTGGACTCAGTCCTGATGGGTCTGACTCAGGGCGGACGGTTACACTTGCAGTCAACACAGGATTCAGAATCAAGCAATTTCTGGCCAAGAAACAAGAGCAAAACCATCCCATTCCCCCAATGAATTTGAAAGAAAACTAGTAACTGTCAGGGAAACCGCTGGAGGAGAACCTAGCTGGGTCATCAAGAATCTACTCATGATGGCCTCCCTGACGCTGCTGAGTCACGGCCGTCAGCCGATGAGCAGCCCCACCAGATGGAGCTGGAAGTTCTTAACCTCTGGAGATTTGGTCATGTTTAAATTGGGAATCTGATTTGCTTTTGATCTGCTCTGCAGGAGAGAGCTGGTTGGCTCAGTAATAAATTATGTGGAGCCTCTTGAACAAAAACAAAAATGTTATCTCACAAGCCAGTTTTAAAAATTAAATGATACAAGCTTACATGTACAGAAATGCGACAAAGGTAAGAACAGCCCAGATTCACCACTTCCTCCCTCTTTACCGTCATTCTAAGGCAGCGGTTCTCAACCTCTGGGTTGTGACCCCTTTGTGGCCAAATGGCCCTTCAGGGGGGTTGCTTAAGATCACCAGGAAACACAGATATTTACATTATGATTCATAATAGCAAAATTACAGCTATGAAGTAGCAACAACAATAATTTTATGCTGGAGTCCCCACAACATGAGAGGGTGAATTTAAGGGTGGCAGTGTTAGGAAGTTTGGGAACTGCTGTCCTAAGGTCTTGGAGTTACATCAGCTCACTGTGTGTATGTGGCAGGAATACATGACGGCGTGCTTCTCAGCATCTCCTCCCAGCTCCATGCACAAGGATAGCTGGACACAGGCCACAGTAGAGTAATCAGGGTCTTCTCTCATGAAGTGCTAGCTGTTAGGTGTCTGCCAGCTCAGCTCACCGTCTAGGGAATAGTCTGGCCTGGACACTTGGTCGCCAAAACCACGGTCAATGAAAAAAGTCAGTATCTCTCTGATAGAAGACGGATGAAGAAAGGAAAGAGATGGAATGAGAAATCATTTTGAAGAAAAACAGCTTGAGAATACGAAGCACTAACAGCTTCTGAGCATCTTGGCCCCACCCTCACTCACGCAACTTCTGTACTTTGTCTCTAAAAGAATCTCTCAGGAGGAAAACTTCCTCCTGCTTCCAAGGCCACATGGTGTGTGTGTGTGTGTGTGTGTGTTTATGTGCATGTGTCGTGTGTGTGCACGAGTGTGTATGTGTGCGCGTGCATGTATTTATGTGTGTGCATGTGTATATATGTGTGCATGTGTATGTGTGTATGCATCTCTCTCTCTGTGTGTGTGTGTGTGTGTGTGTGTGTGTGTGTGTGTGTGTGTGTAGAAGCCAAAGGCTTACCTCAGGAGTTTTTCCTTAGTACTGTTCATTTATTTTGGGGGACAGCATCTCTCATAGAACCTGGAGGTCACCAGTTGGCTAGACTGGCTAACCAACATTACACAGAAACTGTCCTGTCTTTAGGGCCTGGGTTATAGGCACATGCTGCCATGCCCGGCTTTTTATGCAGGTGATGGCAATCCTACCTCAGTTCCTCAAGCTTGAGCAGCAAGCTCCTCATTGGCTGAGCCACCTGCTTAGTTCCGCATTGTCTGCTTTTAATGAGAATATCCTAAGGTCACACACTTGATTCTGAGGGCTGCCCTAGGTTTAGACATAGACACTAGGATGAAAAAGATTGACTCTGAGGATCTCATCTTTTTTGGTCTATTTGTGTTGTCCAGTGGCCTCTCTCTATAGACCTCCGCTGTTAGCTCTGCAAGGATCAATCTACAGAGATTAAGTCGCCTTTAGCGCCATACAACTTGATCCTCTGGGGAAGGTCAGTGCTAGGAGGGGCTCTGCCTATCCAAGTCTAGCGGCCACCTACAACCACATCTTATAGGCAACTGCTAGACCCCTCTTCAGAGGCTCCTTGCTCAGGGCTCTTCTTGCTCCTCCTTTAAAGAGTGCAAGGCAACAGACACTAGGTTAACAGCCAGCATTTACAGACCAGGCCTTAAGTGCTGACAGGTAGGTGACTGACACTCATCTGAGCCTCCTAGGAACAAGTGGTGACTGGCTCCCAGCTTCCTCTTAGAGACTTAGAGAAGACCCCGAGCGTGGCTCACACTGCTCAGCGGGGACGCAGACTGACTTAGTCTACCTTTAGAGTTCTCGCTTAAGAGTTACCTCAGCTGGTTCTTAGGAGGCTGACAGGTTTGGCCTAGTTGTCTTAAAAGGCCTGCTGGCTTCCTTTTAGGCCCAATGCATGGAAACAGGGAAAGAACAAAGAAGGTGGAGGGAGTTACAAAGAGAGTGACTAGCTGGCCTAGTGGGTGTCACTCACAGAGGGACCAGGGGATGCAGCTCAGGAGCAGAGCATTTGCTTTGAATGTGCAACCCCCTATATACCCTATACCCCTATTCCCCTCCCCCCCCCCGTTCAATCCCTGGAAAAAATCAACAGGCAGAAGAGAGACAGCGTGTTGAAGAAGACCGACCCCCGCCTCTCCTGACTGGTCTGGCATTCCTTTACTTTCGCAGTTCACAGGATGTCTTCCCTCTTTATGGTCCTCAAATTTTCTTATTCCCTGGACAAAGTACCTACTTTCCATAGCTTTGGGGAAAAAAACTGTATTCTGAGATTCTAGGCATGTGGTGGGCAGTAGCTTTTGCTCTTATTTGTGTTTGTTTTGAGACAGGGTTTTAATGTGTGGCCTGAACTGGTCTTGGACTTCAGATTGCCCCTACCCTAGCCTCATAGTGCTGGCATCACTGCTGCTGTCACCACAGCTAGTGCACAGCAGGCACTAGGAGGTGTCATACATACAAGGCATAATAGCGTCATTTATTTCCTGAGAGCAGGTCTTCCCTCTGCGAAGCACTTTCAAGCCCACTTCTCACTCACCGTTGATTGTTGTGGAGTCAACACGTGTAATGAGGATGCCTTTCACGGGAAGGATTAACCCAGGACCCCTCTGGGACGAAGCCCACTTGCTCAGCACAGCTCAGCTCCAGGCGTGGGCCCAGGGCTCTCTTTCCAGTGCTCTTTCCAGTTCAGCATTCAGCACACCACCACACTTTGTGAGGAGCCACAGCGTTTAGCAGCAGATGAAATCAATTGAACCCTGGAAAGGTGTCAACTGCTGAGACCAGAAGACAAACGCCAAGGGGAAGAAATACTTGAGATTCCTACTAAGGAACAATGTTGGGCTTGACCTGAATAACAGCAGAGAAACAAAAGAATGCTAGACATTACATAATCCATGGAGACATAGGTGGAAGAGGGGCTGGAGCGCGGTGGGGCAAATCTCAAAGCAGGCAGTAAGCCACGGAAGAGGCAGAGGGGTAGCGAGAGCCACGGATATCCGCTGAGTTAACACATAAGGCGGACGGAGTCTCAGAAAACTGCCACGGCAGCATTGCAACACAGAAGCATGGCTTGTAAGCTGAAGAAGAGGAAATTAAGGCACTGAGGATGAGTCCGTCATCTAGAAGCAGAGTTCAGATGTCTGTGGGGTTCTTTCTCACGTGGGGACTGGGCAGCATAGCTCAGCAGGGTGTTTAAAGGAACACGGGAAAGCTGAGGAAGTAGAGAGCCCACCTTGCAAATAAGAGGACTTGAGTTGATCCACAAAACACATGTTTAAAAAAGATACAAAAGCCAGCCATGACAGTGTATGCTTGTAATCCCAGCCCTGGGCAAGTAGAGACAGGTGGATCCCTGTGGTTTGACAATCAGCCTAGCCAATCAGTGACCTCCAGGCAATGAGAGATTTTTATCTTGAAAAAGGGGGGTGGCTTCTAAGGAATGACTTCTGAAGTCATCCTCTAGCTTAGACACACAGGGGGGTGAGGGAGGGTAGCCTAAAGATAACGCTTGAAGGATGTATCCAAGGGGACTGTACACCACAACACAGGGAAAGTAACATTACTGACCCAAACTTCAGCATGGACATACCTCAAAAATATTCTCAACTACCATGATCTAATCCCTGAGGAGAGAGAAAATTCTGTCACGGAGACACCCCACCACCACCACCACACGCACACGCGCACACACGTACCCTCCCCGCCACACACGCCTATCCTTAACTACTGCAATGGCTTAGACCCTCTAAAGCTCGACTCTAATCAACAAAGCTGTGGTTACTTCCTTTAACTTCTATGTTTAAGGAGATGTTAAATTGAAAGTTTTTCCTTGGGAGAGGCATGGATGGTAATTAAAGAAAGATTGAGAAACCATGCTCCGTGAAAGAAGCCAGGCCAGAGACCACACAGATATGAAGAGGTCTGAGGAGTCAGACACTCAGAGAGAGAAAGCAGATGAGTGGCTGTCGGGGGCTGGGGTGGGAATAGGGAGAGAGAGCGATCGCGGGGCGATAGGAATGTCCTCAACTCAAATTGCGGTAACAGCTGTGCAATTTCAACATTTCCCTAAAACTCACCAAGTCTGCGCTTAAATTAAGCAAGTTTTCTTTCTGGTGTCTAAACTGACTCCAGGAAAGCTTTGTTTGTTGTTTGTTTTTAAGGAAGAGAGCAGACTGTGGATCTGAGGGCCCAGCTCCATTGCCTCATTCTCACGGTCCAGGCGAGTGGGCGAGGCCTTGGTGCCAGCATCTAGAGTGTCCCCTTTAACCACATCTTTAGGAGACTGTGAGGGTGCATTTGAGACACACTGCTGCTGTATCAGAATAGTCGTGGTTAGAAAATGGATAAGGAAATGAAGGTGGCGAGGAGGATGGGGAAGATGTGGGAGGAATTTCGGGGTAGAAACGGGAATTGGATATACTCAAGATACAGTGCGTGAAATTCTCAAAAGAAATAATTAAATGTTACATGAAAAGAAGGTGACTGGAAAGTCTGAACAGCAGATCGTGGGGTCTAGCGAGGGAATCCTGACTGCCCTACGTGAAGAAATGTAGTGGGGAGCAGTGGGCTGGCTTCCTGCCGCCCGGCTCCCGGCCACCGGCTAGCTTATGCCCCAAAAATAACAACACACAAACTGTATTCGTTGGGCGCCATTCTGTAGTGATGGGCTGTGGGTCGGATTCCAGCCGCCCTGCTCCCTCATGCTTAGCTTTACATGCAAAATAACAACACACAAATTGTATTCTTTTAAATACTGCCTGGCCCATTACTTCCAGCCTCTTACTCACATCTTGACTAACCCATATCTAATAATCTGTATAGCAACACAAAGTGGTGCCTTACCAGGTAGATTCTAGCGTACGTCCATCTTGGGCTGGAGCTTCATCGCGTCTGGCTTCTCTCTCTGAGGAGAGGCACGGCGGTCTGTCTAACTTAAGAGAGGCGTAGCATCTGACTGAGCCATCTACCTCACTTCCTTCTTCCTGTTCTGTCTACTCCGCCCACCTAAGAGCTGGCCAATCAAATGGGCCAGGCAGTTTCTTTATTAGCCAATGGGAATCCTCCATCATTTCCCCTTTTTCTGTTTAAAAAAAAAGAAAAGCTTTCACTTTAACATAGTAAAATTACATATAACAAAACAGTTATCATGCAAAAATTACAGTTACAATATTTATATCTACTTTATCTTTTATCATAACAAAGGAAAACAACTATAACTATCTATCTATTCTTCAGCTCCATCAAAGACTCCAGAAGAACACAATATTACCTAAGTAAATAAGAAATATGCAATTTCCATATAATTCTAGAAATGATAGAGACATCTCGCTGCCTGGACAGTCACCCAAAGTTCTTTTGTATTGTTGGGGCATCTATCTTCAGCCTATAGGCCCACAGTATCCAGCAGAGTTTCCCATGAAGCAGGAAATTTCAAAGGCAGTTCAGTCACTATCTGCTGTGTCCTGCAGAATGTCTTGCAGACTCTTTCATGAATCAGGAACCCAAAGAGATCATCTCACCTCTAGGCAAGTTCAGCAGTCCTCTCTCTGAGGGTTCTCTGTGTCCAGTTTATGCAATAGTCCAGGCAAGAGCAGTTTCTTGCCCAATGGCTATCAAACTCAATAAGGAGCCTCTTCGATGCCCATCTTCCTCTTGAAGTAGATTGGTGCTGCCAGGAGCAGACATGTCTCATTGTCATGAAAAACCCTAAGTTATTAAGACATTTAGAATGCAATATTCTGTAGTCTTTGGAAGATATGAAGTATGCCTATCTAACTGAAATATATCTCTATATATCTAGAAAATCTAACTAACATGACTACAAGCTTAACTATTATCAATGATTATTCATTAGCAACCTATATTTCCTAATTATACATTACATTTTTAAATGAACTACACAATCACAATACCTTAATCGTTATTAGAAATACATATACATATAACAAAATAGACCTTAAATTTCTATCAATAAGGCAAAATTTATACCAATGTAAATTATTCATATCTATATCATCTCCCCCTTTAAATGTAAAAGAACATTTATAAACAATATTTGGGAATATGGACGTAGTTATTTCTCTCCAAACTGCTTCCTGCTGAATGGGGACGCTGTTAATCAGATCTTTCATGGTGTAACCTGTGTGCCAGGTTCATCTCAGTCATCAGTTGGGTGAAATAATTTTCTGAAGGTGTTCACAGCAACCTTTCAGGAGGGCGTGGTCTATCATACCATATTGGGATAGAAGTAATCCAACGGGTCTCATTTTCTGTAAAAATAAAAGAAACTCCTTTCCAAAGCATCATGTCCTTAGATCCAAATTGTAAAGTCAAGGTATTTTCAAAATATCTCTTCTGGAATAGTTTAGCAGCATTTGTAAATAAATATCTTTTAGCAGCTGTTGCTCCTTCCTCAGCATTCAAACAATTCAAAGAAAGCATAATAGTATACAGCATCAAGATTCTTTGTGTATTTTCCATCTTTGTACGGCTTTATTTTAACCTCTATTTCGTTTATTTTTACTTTTATTTTTTGAGACAGGTTCTCTGTATATCTTTGTCCTGGAATAACTCTGTAGACCAGGCTGTCCTTGAACTCTCAGAAATCCGTCTGTCTCTGCCTCCCCAGTGCTGGGATTAAAGGTCTATGCTACCCTACCTTGAACTCACAGAGATCTGTCTGTCTCTGCCTCCCAGGCATTCGGATTAAAGGTGTGTCCTGCCACACCTTGAAGTCACAGAGGTCAATCTACCTCTGCCTCACAAGTGTTGGGATTAAAGGTGTGTACCACCACAACAAACTACTTCCTTTTTTCTTTTTCTTTTTACTTTTAAGAACTTTAACCTTTAGCCTGCATATATTTTTAACACATTGTAAACCATTTAGATGTTTTCTTCAACTTTGACTCTTTCTTTTACTGTATATCTCTCTTTTTGTGACCACATGAGTCTTTAATTTACCAAACAATATCGGTAGGACTAAAGCCGTGACTTTGACAGCTAGATCCAGCCCATTCCTTAGCTTTCCAGCCTCATGGCAGAGGTACCGGCTGTAGCCATGTTTATCACCACAACTCTGTGGCGGTTCAAAGTCCCTGCCAGCAAGCAAGCTGCAACAGTGTTAAACAACAATCAAAAGCTCCATAGTTAGGACCGCCTGCTTGAAAGAGTCAGAGTTTGCCCTGGTAGGATGACCCAGAAAGCCGGCATTTTAAAACAGCACAGCTTTTTTCCTGCTACGGCTGAAAACAAACAAGCATGCAGTCAGCTTTTATCAACGCCATTTAAGTGTTTCGTAGAAGGACCTCTTAAGAGATGGAGGGTTTTGTAGCTAAAGCTGAGTCAGGAAGCCTCTAGCAAGCAAAGCCAAACCCGAGAAAGTGCTGCTACGGAGAAAACATGCTTTACTCTATTCTTTCCCAAGCTTTCTCAGGCTTTCTGTGGATCCAGTTATCCACGTTGGGCGCCATTCTGTAGTGAGGAGCAGACGGGCTGTGTTCCTGCCGCCGTGGCTCCTGCACGGCTAGCTTAAAACCCGAAATAATTACACGGAAACTGTATTCTTTTAATCAATGCCTGGCCCATTATTTTCTGCCTCTTACTCACATCTTGATTAACCCATATCTAATAATCTGTGTAGCACCACAAAGTGGTGCCTTACCAGGAAGTTTCTAGCATTCATCCATCTTGGGCTGGAGCTTCATTGCGTCTGGCATCTCTCTCAGGAGAGGCACGGTGGTCTGTCTCACTTAGGAGAGGTGTGGCATCTGACTGAGCCATCTACCTCACTTCCTTCTTCCTGTTCTGTCTACTCCGCCCACCTAAGAGCTGGCCAATCAAATGGGCCAGGCAGTTTCTTTATTAGCCAATGGGAATCCTCCATCAAAGAAAAGGTGACGGCAACGTGCGGCCGTCCCAAGCACACAAGACAGCCTGACTTTAGAACAACTAATCCAGTCCTGAAACACCTACTACTCTAGGAGAGTGAGCAGCAGTCTCCATTGGGGGCCGTACCCAGTGACCCGGTGACCTATGCCCCACCAACTCATTTCCTTTCCAGGTGGAGTCAGCCTCACAGCATATGAACCTGGGGGACACTAAGCCCTCAGCACCAGAAGGTGATGGTCTGTGGGTAATGGCCTCAGGACACTCAGTCTGAGCAGATATGATCACCTTTCATCTTAAGCCCTGAAGCAAATCTCCTTGAGGGGCTGTCTTGGACCCATGAGGGCTGTTACCCAACATCCGTATGTCTCTGTGGGCTTGCTAAAATCCTAAGTGGTCCTTGAACCGTTTGTCTGTCTCCCCAGGCAGAAGGCAAACTCATCTCCTGTGCTCATCTTAATTATAAGGGTACTCCCCACCGACACAAAAGAGGGACATGCAAGTGATAGTTATTAATATCATTGTTCAAATAACAAATGAATTAAAAAAATATGAACTGTTTGCTCATCATAAACTTGCAAATTCCTGGACACTTCTTCACCTCAGAAAGGCTTCTGTGCAGGTGTGCAGAAAAAGCCTCCGAACGCCTGGTCTGGCTGTGGAAGTAGCGGAGATTGGAGGAAGCGACATCAAGATTAGCAGGTAAGAGGGGCTAGCTGCCAAAGACGGACTCAAAGCCCTTCCTGACCCAGGCGTCACAAAATAAACAGAGCATGCTCAAGAATAATTCCCAGTGTGCAAAGGTGAGAGAGACTGGTTCTATGTGAATATCCTGTACAGGGTCCCGTGGCTTGTGGCCCAACATTTTTATTCAGCTTTTCCCTCAGCCAACTAGACCATTCTCAGAAGTGTTTTCTCTCTTAAGCAAGCTGTCTCTATTCTCATTGCTAGCCGTGTGTCCTCCTTCCGGTCGCTGGCCTTCAGACACAAGGCCCTGAGTAGTTGGGTAGATGCCCCTGGACTCAGCCACACCTCTAACACCCACCCTCCCTCTACTTGGCCTCAAGGGCTGGCTGTCAGCTGTTGCAATCTGAGCTAGCCTGAGCTAGCCTGAGCTGTGCTGTTAACCCATGGGCCACCTGAGGTGGACTGTGATTTAGGCTGAGGCTCCTGCAACCAAAGGCAGAGGCAGAAGTGACTAGAACACGGAGAGACAAAGATGTCGGCCCCTGTGAGCAAAGAAAGCTGCAAAAAGACCAAATGAGGTAATCCTCCTGCCCCATCGCCTATCCACCCACCCAGAGCACACAGAAGGAAGAAAAGTCCAGAAGGGTGGAGCTGGCCAAGTGAGAGCAGGGCCTTCTGGGTGGAACGTTGAGACTGATAACAGACTCTTTCTACTGAGTTACCAGGGAGCGTGTGTGTTGTGTGCGTTATGTGTGCATACATGTATGCCCGTGAGACGGCGGGGCGGGGGGGGGGGGGTGTGCTCAGTTATCCACTATGTACAAACTTAGCTCAGACATTCATCATCTACAGCCCTCTGCTCTATGGAAGGGAGTCCCATCCACTCTTAACACAAGGTGCTGGCCAGCCTGGGGCCCAGGAAAGCAGCTCCAATTCTCTGAACACAGTGGCCCCTAAAGAGTAAAACCAAGAAGGGGAGAGGCCAGGGAATGGGCTAATTACACCTACCAAGCGACAAATCACTCGGAAAACATAAATACGTTTTCAAGGACACTCGTTCACTAACGATGCTAAAGTGTTTTTCTTTCAAACCCCAGCAAGAAAATTCAAGGGATGAAACAAACTTCGCTTATTTTAGTTTCTACTCAATTACCTGTTAATGGAAAAAACCTGGCACCAGCCGTAATGAGGCCAGCATGAGCTCACTGGGGTGGCGGGGGAGGGGGTGTCAGGGAGGGCTACAACAAACCCAGCCTTTATCAGCCTCTCTATAACCCTTTTCAAGCTGCTGTCACAGAGCCCACCCGGAGCAGGAGGGAAAGAAGGAACTTGGAACCCGCTCCAGGCCTCCAAGGCCCTCTGGGAAAAGGAAAATTGTTGTTGGCAAGTCAGCCTGGCTCCAGAAATTGATCCAGTGCCCCCCACTTGTCCAGCAGCAGCAGACAGAGCTAAGAATTTTGTTATAATTAAATAACAGGGTGCTGATTGGTTGCTGGAGGTGGTCTAGAAACTGGTGTTTAAAGAGAGAGAACAAGGGTTACTATTCATAGGAAAATCCCAGCGTCTTAAAAATCCATCTGTTTCATTCCCAAATTTAGGCCAAAAAAATGCTCACTTGCTGTCTTTAAAAATACCACCTGCTTGGCGATGTTGTATAATGTACCATTATGTAAGGGGGAAGGAAGACAGAGGCTGCACGGGAGGATGCTGTATGTTTGGTCAAGGGCCCCTCCCTCCAAACACAGACACAGCCTTGCCCAGGCCAAACTCACCAAAGGCTGAGCCCAAGGCATGGAGAGTCCTGAATGTCGGTGAAGTGCAGCCGTTAGCCCCCAGAGGCCTGAGCCTGGTATCTATTGAGGCCCCCCCCTTGCCCTCACCTGTCCTTACCTGGTCTCAACTTGCTGCTCCCAGCTATTACAGTCTGTGTTGGCCTTGGCTGTGAAATGAAGCCTCAGCTAGGCTACCAGGTGAGGAGGCTGAGGCTCCTGGAACCAAAGGGGAAGACCTCTGGGCTCTGCTCGCCTGGCGGCTACACATCCCACCAATGCTAGAGGTCGTAGTGATGGAACCACATGGGACATCTCCACTTCTCCTGAATGAACCTGTGTCCTGGGTTGGCCTCACCGTGACGGTATTTCTCAGAGTGCAGGAAAACACTGGGATCTGTTTCATTGTAAGATTTTTAGTCACAGCTGAGTGGAGACAATTGACTCTAAACCAAATGTGGCAGTAGGCAGGAGAGAAGGAAGGTAGGTACCGGGGAGAGGGACTCAGATGCTCAAAGTATGCTAAACAATCCACGAATGTGGCTTTCTGTAATCCTACCAAAGACTGATAACAATAACAACAAAGATAGTAACTGTCCCCAGAGACTGAAGCCTAATAATCTCAGCAAAACCACCATAAGCTTTTTAGTGGGTCGGAGCATGGCTGACCGAAGAGAAAGAGGACGCTCTGGGCTCTGGATGAAAACTGCCCCTCAGTTTCCTATTAACTCCAATCTACTTACCTACTCTATGGTAGACGGACAGTCTGCTTGTATCAGTTTGGGGCCATTTATGAATGACGCTGCTATGGCCATGTATTAAAGTATTCCATATGCCTTTCCGACAGACCTTTATTTATGAATTACTGAGTCTCAGGTCTGAGGTTTTGCTTTCTTTTGTGTTAATGCACCATGTAGGTCCTTTGTGGTGTCATGCTGCAGACACCTGCTGCATGCAGCTTGTTTTTTGTCTCTCCAAGTGACTCTGCGATAAATGCTCTTAGCAAACTAAGAGAGGAATTTTCTTAACTTGATAACACATATCTACAAAAACATACGGCAGCCACCATATGTGTGGTGAACTAGGGCTTGTTCTTCTGTGAGTTCAGAAGAAAGATAAGGAAGTTAGCATTCTCAAGTCTGTTATTCAACTTGCCAGAACAGAACTTGAATCTCTAAGCCAGTTTCCATGTGCGTAAAACAGGGATAGGAACTACAGTTACCTCGGGTAATTGCTGGAAGGATTAAATAAGATGAGAAAGGTGATTGATTCTATGCTTAAATGATAGCATTCGTTTGTAGTTATCCCTGCTTTATAGAATTATACTGCCATGACCTGTGACATTTGACCTTTATGTTCTGTTGTCCATGGGCAGGATACATTTTGCGCCCTCGTGGTGTATGAGTAGTCTTAGGTTTTGACAAAGGACTGTGGTCAGAATTAAGGATGTTACCACTTCAAACAATCTTAAGATGAGTCATTTCTGCTGTAACTTTAGGGAAATGAGTTGACTATCCACAGCCTCGGATAAAGCGATGCATTGAGCACAAATCCAGCTCATCCCAGTGCCAAGTTCAGCCATCAGAGCCACAGCCCGCATAGATTAAAGCAAGAAAAAGAAATGCTTGTTCTAGTAGACTTCTGATTTGGGGGCTAGTGTGTTATGTAGCATTGTTGCAGAACTAGCTGGCAAATACACTAGGCACATAAGTGGAGCTTGATCTATAGGCCCTATTTTACTTAAGTCTGTTTCTTCACTGGAGTATGTTACATACTACTTTAATACAGAACTGCTGAAAGGTGAGGGGGCTAACACATACACAGAGTTTATATATCTGAAGACATATGTCAGTGTCGGTGAATATTCACTCATAAACAAGTCAACAAGCATTTTCCTCTACAAAAATCTTCTATGGTCATTCACAGTTGGGAAATATAGGCAAGGTGAAAGAAGAGTCTAAAGCAGAGAGACACACAGAGAGAGAGAGACAGAGAGACAGAGAGAGACACAGAGAGAGACAGAGAGAGAGAGAGAGAGAGGCATGAGGGTCCATGTCCACCCATGCAGAGGTTAAAACAGAATGTCAGCTATCTTTCCTTTAAAGAACTCCCCCCACTACCCCTTGAGACAGGATCTCCTAGTGAACCTATAACCCACCATCTGAGCTAGGGTGGCTGACCATAGAGCTCCTCAGACTCACTAAACTCCACAGTGCTGGGGTTACAGATGGGGGCCCAGATTTTAATGTGGGTCCTTGGGATTCAAACTCAGGTCTTCTTGTGTACAGAGAGAGGGTTCTTACCCACTAAGCCATCTCCCTAGCCCAGGCATAATTAATTAGTGAACACTTTGAAGTGGCAAGAGGAAACAGAGTATGAAATGTTCCAATAGTTTGGCCAAGTAGAATCCATAGGACCAGAACCCCAACCAACCCATCTGGGAGAATACTAGTATAATAAGTTAATAATCTTTCCATCACCAGAAAGTGGAAGGATCTTCCATGCTTTTGTGAAGGTAGAATTAATATAGTAAAAATGTCAATCTTACCAAAAGCAACCTGCAGGTTCAATGCAATGCCCATAAAAAAAATCCCAGCAAAATTCTTCACAGACCTTGAAAGTATTCAACTTCATATGGAAAAGCAAAAAAAAAAAAAAAAAAAAAAAAAAAAAAAAAAAAAAAACCCACAGGATAGCCAAAACATTCCTGTATAATAAAAGACTTTCTGGAGGCACCACAATCCCTGACTTCAAACTCTACTACAGAGCTACAGTACTGAAAACAGCCTGGTATTGGCATAAGAATAGACAGAACCAATGGAACTGAATTGAAGACCCGGATATTAATCCACACACTTTCAAACACCTGATTTTTGACAAAGAAGCAAAAAATATCAAATGGAAAAAAGAAAAGCATATTTAACAAATGGTGCTGGCATAACTGGATATCAACATGTAGAAGAATGAAAATAGATCCGTATCTACCGCCATGCACAAAACTCAAGTCCAGATGGATCAAAGACCTCAAAATAAAGCCAACCACAATGAACCTCATAAAAAAGAAAGTGGAAAGTACACTTGGCATTGGCACAGGAGACCACTTCCTAAATATAATCCCAGTAACACAGACTCTGAGAGAAACAATTAATAAATGGGGCCTTCTAAAACTGAAAAGCTTCTGTAAAGCAAAGGACATGGTCAACAAGACAAAACAGCAGCCTACAGAATGGAAAAAGATCTTCACCAACCCCCATCAGACAGAGGTCTGATCTCCAAAATATACAAAGAACTCAAGAAATTGATCATCAAAAGAACAAATAATCCAATAAAAAATGGAGTGCACACCTAAACAGAGAACTCTCAACAGACAGTGAAATCTAAAATGACCGAGAGACACTTAAGGAAATGCTCAACATCCTTAGCCATCAGAGAAATGCAAATCAAAACAACTTTGAGATTCCATCTTACACCTGTGAGGAACACCAATGACAACTATGCTGGAGAGGATGTGGAGTAAGGGGAACACTCCTCCATTGCTGGTGGGAGTGCAAGCTAGTACTTTGGATATCAGTAAGGCGATTTCTCAGAAAATTAGGAAACAACCTTCTTCAAGACCCAGCAATACCATTTTTGGGTATATAGCCAAAGGATGCTCAACCATGCCACAAGGTCATGTGCTCAACTATGTCCATAGCAGCATTATTTGTCATAGCCAGAACCTGAAAACAACCTAAATGCTCCTCCACCAAAGAATGGATAAGGAAAATGTGGTACATTTACACAACGGAGTACTACGCAGTAGAAAAAATAATAACATCTTTTTTTCTTTTTTCTTTTCTTTTTTTTTTTTTTTTTTTTTTTTGGTTTTTCGAGACAGGGTTTCTCTGTAGTTTCTAGAGCCTGTCCTGGAACTAGCTCTTGTAGACCAGGCTGGCCTTGAACTCAGAGATCCGCCTGCCTCTGCCTCCCGAGTGCTGAGATTAAAGGCGTGCACCACCACTGCCCGGCAATAATAACATCTTGAAATTTGCAGGCAAATGGATGAAGCTAGAAAACATCATTTTGAGTGAGGTAACCCAGACCTAGAAAGACAATTATCACATGTACTCACTCATAAGTGGTTTTTAAACATAAAACAAAGAAAACCAGCCTACAAATCACAATCCCAGAGAACCTAGACAACAATGAGGACTCTAAGAGATACATGGCTCTAATCTACATGGGAAGTAAAAAAAAAAGACAGGATCTCCTGAGTAAATTGGGAGCATGGGGACCTTGGGAGAGGGTTCAAGGGGAGGGGAGAGGCAGGGAGGAGAGCAGAGAAAAAATGTAGAGCTCAATAAAAATCGATAAAAAAGAATAAAACACAAAAATCTGTCCATCAATAAGCTTCTCTTAACTACATTCCCTACATATGAATATTGCATTTAATATATTAAAATTATTATCTTAATGTATTGCAGCTATTTCTATTGTTCAGACTTGGCTTTTGTTTTACTCTCACCATAGCAAGGCAGGCTTTAGATAATGTAGCAAACACATATGACAAAAAGTCTATTTTCTTTCTCATTCTGTCTTGCTTTTTAAAATGCTAACCTTGATGCATTACATTGATCTCCTGACCTTCAATGGCTTACAGCCATTGTATGTGGAAAGCACTATATGGTGTGAACAGACAATACTAGAAAATATACATAGTGACATACACTTGATTTTCTTGCAGTCTTTCTAAGATTCTTTACCTTCTAGTGCTGTGTCCAAAAATGGCTCAATCCATGCAGTTGTCAACTGTCTTCATTGTTATCCTCTTCCTTCCTCCCTCCTCCTCCTTCCTCTTCTTCTCTCAGAAAGCAAGGATGAGAAAACGGTAAAAAGAAAATGCTCTTGCATATATATTGGGAAAGGGCCCATCTCTGGTGGGCTCAGAAAAATCCTCTCTCAAGGGTGTGGCTCAAGTCTGCCCTGCGGCCTATCTACCCAGGTACTCAGCTGTCCGTACTTTTATCACAAGTTATCTCCTACAGCGTTTAACTCCGAGGCTCAGGTCTAACTTCGGACTTGCTGTTTCCACACAGATCCTTTTAGGGAACCCACCCAGCCTAAACCTGGCTGTCTATCTTTATAAAACGAACACCCAGGCAGCAGCTCTGCTGTTGCAGATTGGAGGAGAGATGTGAGCAGAGACTTTAGCTCCTCCTCTTGTGTCACCGTTTATCCAGAGTGTGTACTGTAAGATGACACATGAGGACACTTAGAGAGGAAGAAAAGGGAGCAAGCTGGCTTAATTCATACATGTGTCATGGCCTGAAATCCCCCCTGACCAGTGCAGATAAGTTTCTAAGAAACAGCCATTGAAGGCATGAATGAATGAATGAATGAATGAATGAATGAATGAACAGTGAGCCCAATCACAGCACAGACAAAGCGTACTCACAAGAGGCCAGCTCTAAAGAGCCCCAGCTGGACCTCCCCGGTGCTCCTGCCAGACACATATCCACATATCATCTCGGGTCGAGCCTTTATCACTGTTCTGGGAATGGGGATGCTCACCTAGCCCTTGGGTGGGGAACGAAGAGGGTCACCTCAGCTGGGAACGCTTCAGGAAATCCAGTCTCCACCAAGTTCCTCAGTGATCCCAGTTCTGGTTTGAAGCTCTTGCCACAGGTGTCTCCTACAAGAGTCCTCAAACTACCCAAGGGTCTTTCCAGAGGACTTTAATTAAAACCTCATTTATACTGCAAAATGATGTGGGAGAGTCTTCTGTTTGAGTTGATTTCATTGGCTAATAAAGAAACTGCCTGGCCCATTTGATAGACCACCCCTTAGGTGGGTGGAGTAGACAGAACAGGAAGAGGAAGTGAGGTAGAAGGATCAGTCAGATGCCATGCCTCTCTTAAGTTAGGCAGACTGCCGTGCCTCTCCTCAGAGAGAAGCCAGACGCGATGAAGCTCCAGCCCAAGAAGGACATAAGCTAGAAACTTCCCGGTAAGACACCACTTCATGGTGCTACACAGATTATTAGATATGGGTTAATCAAGATGTGAGTAAGAGGCTGAAAATAATGGGCCAGGCAGTATTTAAAAGAATACAATTTGTGTGATGTTATTTCGAGGTATAAGCTAGACGGTGGCCGGGAGCTGGGCAGGATGAAAAGCAGGCCTGCCCGCAGCACCTCACTACAGCAAAACACACACCAGCCAGGGATGGAGCCTTCTTAACAAGGGTGTTACTCTTTGGGGGCCATTGAGTTTCAGGTTAAATGAATGCTAGGAGTGAGCCTGTTACCCCTGGGTGACATGCATGCACCTTCCATGTCTTGATTTCTGAGGTTTTCTATCTGGGCTGATGAAGAACTAGGCTCACAGAATCCCAGAGAGATAAAGAAGGCATATGAAAGACTGGCTTTGGGCTTCGGTGATCACAGTACACTGTGGCTGGTCATTCCAAGTAAGACTACGGAAATGACTGTCACCTCTGGACAGAAGAGACACGGACAGAGAAGGATGAGGGAGTACATGAAGTCCGATGCAGGATGCTCTGAGTTCAGATTCATTCCCCTGCCTCCTCTCTTGAGGTACCAAATTTGGAGGAAGAGCCCTCTCACCTACGTACATCCAAGCCATCAGACTCAAAAGTAAATCTTCTAGCATCTGCAATAGAAAAGCACCCGCTACAGTCGTCCAATACCACACTAACAGAGGAAGCGCATCCAGAACCAGGAGTCACCCGAGGATCAGCAAAGTGGGCTGAGTGGTGGTCTCTCCTGATACACGCCATGTGGCCAGGGACTGTGGTGCACAACTCTGATCCTAGTATGGGGGAGGATGAGACAGGAGGAGTGCAGTGGGGCATGGTGCATGGGGTATGGGGCACAGAACAGGCACAGTCACATAGCCAAGGCCTGTATTAATCAACCCAAATGACACCACCAACACCTCCCCCACACATGCATGCACACACATAGGAACACACACACAGATGCACCCACACATGCACACACACACACATACAAAACATTTGCACACACACGAACACATGCAAACACACATGCGAACACGTGCACACACATATGCACATACACACACAAGCTAGAGCTTGTATTAGTCTTACTTTTTTTTAGTATTACTTTTACACAGCAAATGATACAGCTAAGCATCTAAAGATAGCATATCAAGATTTACCCAAATGGGATCTGAAATTAAAGCGTATGAATCCTTACAAGAGAGATGAGAAGCAACTCTGGGAACAGATACGCAAAGGGAGGTGACATGACGGGGCAGAATCATGAGAATGAACTTGAGGTAGGGAGACTTCAAGCAGCTGCAGTAGGAATGGTCGAAGGCCAGGACTTAGATTCCTGATCTTAACACAGGTCAAACAGCGCAGGGTAAACAAGCAAGTAACCCCACTCTGAATTTAACCAGAGACCTTCAAGAGCACAGAGAAAAAGGCCCTATCATCACAGGATTAGGGCCATGGGAAAGTGCTGTCTGCAGAGGGGCCGGAGGCTGGAGGGGAAGCCCCCAGCGAGAGCAGCAATGCTTCATTCTCTTGTGAGGTGAGTTTCCTGAGAGTAAACTGGTGAGACAGAGGTAGGGGTAAGCCAAGCAAGGGAGGTTTGTCCTGTATCATCTGCCAGGGAGAAGGGACATCTCTAGCACCCAAAGGTTTAACTCGGTGTTGAGAACATGGCATGAAGCCAGGTCTTCACTAAAGTTCCTCCAATTCTCCCTTCTACCAACTGTTGCCTTGGACAAGATATATTGTATTTCTCAATTCATTGTTAGAAATAAGGCAGAGGCCAGCAGTGGAGTCTTCCACTGGTGGTGGTAGGATCAATGAGAAAACGGGCAGGGACAACTTGGCACACTGCCATCAGTAGCACACCGTGTTCTTATTTCTGTTCTCAAAGGTCAGTCGGGCCCTGCATACAGAATACAGCAGGGGAGGGTGGTCAGAAATTCCCTCACCAGACTACAAAGCAGGGCAGAAACAAAATGCAGAGAATTCACACACAGCTAGCTCAAAGTTCTTGACCCAACATCATGGTGTTCTTAAGTAAGGGCTACATAAAGGGCTTTTGGGGTAGCTGAAATTGCCACCCTCGGAAGGCACCGAGATCCTAGACACACTAACAACAAATAGCCCAGCCACTCAACAGCGAGAAGAGACACCCAGGGACCACAGAAAGATCTTCTCTGCAACCCTCCTCAGTGATGGTGTCAACTTGAAGCCATTCTAGGAGTTAACCCAGAACATGGGTCCCCTGAACAGCAAGACCCCTTCCATGCAGAGCTGGGCGAATCACCTACCTCCCCTCCAGCACAGCTGTGTGAGTAGGATGCCAATTTTCGAAAAAGATGCTTGTTTAGGGATTTCTTGCCTCCCTCTGTCAGGCAGTGATGAGCAAATCAGGAGACTCTCACACTCAGTATTCTCAGGTGGGACGCATTAAGTTCCTTAAGTCCACTCGGGGGGAACGAAAGCACCCTTTCCAGAATCAAACTCCGTTTCACACTGTGCCGTGAACAGGGCATGAGAAAGTGAGGGCCAAACTAGCAACATCTGTGCCTTTATCGTGACTCAGTGTCATACAGAAACGACACCCTAGAGTATTTTTCTATAAAGGCATCTTCACGGCAAACGAGACACACCATGAACCTGGTACACAGGACGCACCATTCACCAAGGGTGGGGGAGTTGAGAAGCCTTGAAGAGCATGTAGGCATCCAGCCAGCACACATCACACATACCACATACACCAGCTCAAGCCCTAGCCCGGCCTGCCCCTCCACAGGAAGCCCAGTTTCTGAAAGAGACACCGCCACCCCAAATCACAGAAGCAAGAGAAACCTCTCTCTGCACATACTAAGTTGCTTTTATTAATCCAGAACAGCATGCTACAGATACTGTACAGCATGGACATTTATTCATTACAAAAATGGCTTCCAAACCATTCAAAATGAACTCGGAATAAGCATAAAACAGAACAATAACATCACAACTGTTAGGAAACATTCAAAGTATTCACAAAAAAAAGTTATAGTTAGCATTTTAATAAACCAGAGAAAACTGGAGACAGTTTTACAATCGCTTCATGTCAACTACGATGGCACTGGAGGAACGGGTCTCAGCTTTATACAGGATTTTACAACATCAGCATGCCTAGGTTCTCCTGTGTTGAGTTCACCACCTACTCGTATGTAATATGCGTACATAAAAGCGGCAGCTGGTTTTTTTTTTTCTTTTTTCTTTTTTTTTTTCATTTAAGAGTAATCTAATATACAGAATTTTTGGCCCTTAAGGGTTTAGACCTCTTCATTTAAAATGCTTTCTGGACAGTCTGCTACCAAACACATTCTGTTATAGGTGACATTAAAACTACATACAAATCTATCTATGTAACATCACAGCAAAACATGGCGAACAGAAAGTACAGCATCAGAAAAGAGGGAGAAAGCTAGAGTCACTGAGAGTTTTGGCACATAAAAGTTTTGCACGCGGTCAGTCCATGTTCTAAGAGCACAGGGCAATTGACTAGGAGGTCAGGGGGGGAACAGGGTGGTTCCCACGGCTGCTCAGACAGCTGCTAAGATTCTCTCACTAATGTTCAAGTCTTGTTTTACATAATGGCTTTTAAAGCAACTTTTGTTAATGCTACTGATCTTTAATGCAACTATTAATGTCCATTTGGTGGCATCTGGGTTTTATACAGAAACAAACAAAAACAAACAAACAAACAAAAGTCAAAAAAGAAAACAAAAAAATATATACACATTTTATATATAAACTTAAAAACCTTGTACAAATGAGTTGTTATATATAAGATGCTTATGCTAAGGGGGGGTGGACTTTATACAGTTTCAAAAAAAAAGTAAAACATATTTTAAAGGGACGGACGTACAGGTACAAGCAATCTCTAAAGCAATAAATACTACTGGTCCAACAGCGTGATTCCATTCATTGTTGAGTAGCGTCCCCCTCCCCCCAAAAGAACAACACCATGGAACAAGGTATATTAACACATTTTAACCCTTTGTTTCTGTACATTTAAACAATAACAAGTAACATCACAATAAAAGTTGTTTCACACAGGAAAAAAAAAGAAAGAAAGAAAAGGAAAGAAATGGCACTGCATTCATTGTGCCCTCATGGTTTAAAATCCGGGATGTAAAGTGATTGGTTCGCAAGCTCGTATTTAATACAAATAATACAGAACCAACTCCTTCTGGAGGGTGCTTTGAAACGGCTTCTCTCTTTTTTTTCTTCTTTTTGCTTTTTAATCAGTCTTTTCAAACTAAGCTATCCAAACTACATAACAGTTATGTATATATATATATATATTTTTTTAAAACGCTACAAAGACTTTAAACAGCTGTTGATAAAAATTTTGGTAGAATCATGAGGTTTCTCTCATCTACATATTTAAAAGGAGAAATTGAAATAAGAACGGGTCAAATATTGACCAATGAACTCGATAAACATCAACTCATGTAAGCCACAGAGGCACAAAATTAAGAGTACAAAACAAAAGCTTTCCAAGATGGGGAAGGGCAAACCAAGAACCAGGAGGACACACGTCAATCAAGCAGGGGACGGTGGACGAGGTGTAGCTATTCTAAAGACTTGGTCACCAGAGACAGAGGCTGGGGCTGGGTCCCAGCCAGAGAGTTGTGGGAATGTAAGGAAGATGTTGACGGCTGTGTGAGCGATGAAGAGGGGACCATGGGTGGCTGCAGGGCAGCAGGTGGCAGGTCCAGGGCTCCATTGGGACAGAGGGCGGAGGCCTTGCTGTGGGCAGCTTCAGCCAGCAGGAGCGCAGGTGGTGGTGGCATCATGGACAGGTGGGCCAGAGGGTCAGGCTTCAGGGACAGCGAGAGTGGCTGTGTCTGCTCAGTCTGTGACTTGGTGTCTTGGGGAGGGGAGCCTAGCAGATGCGGGGATGGGGGAGGCGAGTCTAGTAAGCTTCCATCTGAAGAGGGTGGGCTGACGCAGCTGCCTTCACCTTGTATGTAGCGAACGCACTTTTTTTTTCTCCTAGAAACAGGGGAGAGAGTTATCTGTGAATGAAGGGCAAAGACGCCAAGGTAGAGAGCTAGCTAATGCTCACAAGAAACTGGTGTCACTCCAGGGACGCCCCCTACAGGTCATGCCAGGCAGCACGGAGCAATTAAAGCAGTTACTTCAGGGGATTCAGGGGTCTGTGTGGCTCCCGTGTCTATATCCGCTCTGGCAAAGGAGTTGCCCTACCCATGTCCTACCCTCACAGGACACCCAGGGCCCCACTTCTTCCAGAATATATGTGAGCAGACTAACGGAAGTCAGTACAGAGGGCGGCACAGATTCTTTAGGAAGGGTTTTTATCTACATGAAGACTAACATACTTTAGTTCTCTTTGGGCTTAGAATTACCTTCCCTTTCCCATCACATCTTCTTGCCTGCCCTCCCGATTCTTTCCCACCCTCCCCACCCCCAATCTCCAATGATGCCTGAGTGTATTTAAAAGAGAAAGAAAGGTTCATCCCCAGTGGCCTCTTATCAATATGAAACTCTCAGAATGCTGACTGCTGAGCCCACATAGCTGAAGGCAGAGCAGGCAAGGGGCTTAAAGGTTTTAACACACCACCACCGTGAGGCAGCGGGTCCCAGAGAGCTTTTGGGCTTGTCTGTTCGGAACCACACCAAATCGAGAGGTCAGAATCAGGTGAGAGGGGAGGGGAGTGGAGGGAGAGCAAAACCAAAACAAAACAAACTAAAAAAACAAAACCAACCAAAAAGTAAGTAAATTAAAAAAAATAAAGAAAGAATAAGAAGAACCACCAATAAACAGGTAGAAGAGGGTAAACAAAGAAGGGGAAAGGGAGAGTAAGAAAAACAGAAAATGATTCAAAAGTACGAGAATAACTGGTTGACATGGCCTGCAGGTTGTGGATAAAATTAAGATTCAAAGTTGTTTTTTTTTTAATTTTTTTATTTATTTTTTTATTTCCCCCTTCGTGAGAAGGTCGCACGGAGGGAGAATGGTACACGGGGTGCCTTGTCCTTGTCCTATGCTGAGGTCAGGAAATAGAATACATAGCACAAGCCAGTTACAGAGAAATGGCCAGCAAGAAGGGCTGGGAGGGATCTTGGATCAGGGTCTGAACCAGAAAGACTAAATCTGTCATATGCCAAAGCCATAGTCTCCCCTCTCCACAACCCATTTGTATAGGAAGGAGGAATGAGAATTTCAGAGCCTTTCTGACTTTATCAAAGGATAAGTTGGGGAAAACCAAATCAAGAAATCAGGCATGTGACTTCAAAGCCTTGCCCACCATTGATTGCTGGCTGATGGGAATCTACTTAGTAGGAAAAGGGACCCTGGAGATCAACCCACTATTGCTATAAAGACAATTCAGACTTGGGAAAGTGCTCATCCAAAGACTCAGAACAACGGTAGGTGGGTACCGCTCCATCCAAAACCAAGTGTGTGAGCGCTGGTCAGACACTGGTCACTGAAGAACCTCCAAGATGCTGCCTATTTGAAGGCAACCCCCATAGGACATTTGCAAGGATGGGACTGTACTGTATGAGTTAGTTCTTCCTGTGGTCTAGGCCCAGAGCATGGGGCACGGGGCATAGACTCTGTAGGGTGGCAGGAGGGGAGGAAAGGAGGGAAGGGTGAAAGAGGGCACGCTCAGTTCTCCCCGCCTCCCTGAGGCTCAGGCCTTGGGGCTGGGGCTGTGTAGGCCAGAAGGAACTCTAGGGGAACAAGGATGGTTCTTGTCTAGCAGGTTCCCTCTCTCTCTGGACAGACTGGCACAGACTATGGGTTCTGCTCCCATCCCAGAAATGAAACAAACAATATAACCTCTCCATTTTAAACCACCTTAGCCTGCAGAACGAAGCATGCTCACAAACTAGGGTCTCCATGCATTTTTAAAAACAAGAAGAAAAAGAAGGGAGGGTGGGGAGGGTGTAAGCAAAACAGAGGCAGCAACAGGGGAGAAAGGAGGCGGAGGAGAGGAAGTGAGGAACAGCCAGAGGAGAGCATGAAGCAGCCAGCATTCCAGGCTCTGTTAGGATGGGGCAAGAAGATGGGGAAGCAACTTGGTGGGCTCAAAACAGGGTCTGGTTAAAATGTCCTCAAATGCAAAATAAAATTAGAACCTAGAGTCCTGATTGGCTAGGAGCATTGCTAAGGTTTTCCTCGCCCCTCCCACCCTCCTTTCCAGGTCACTGGAAAATGCTGTGTTGGGAGCATTTGAACAAAGGACTGGGGGACTATGGTGGTGGTGGACTGACGAGCCCCTAGTGGGGCAGCTGGAATACGCACATCTGGATGGGTCAGAAAATGCCTCCTTTCACAAGCACCCCCCCCCTCATTGATTTTTGTTTTACTTGTTTACTGAATGTCTTATTGAGTTTAGCACCCAGCTCAGTATGGTTTGGCAGTGTATAATGGAACAGCTGGCAAAAGGGGAATGGGTAGCTCCTAGTTCAAGCTCCATACTGTGACCCACTCCATTTTAGAGGCATCTCATAAGCACCCATGTGTAGCTTCTAAGTATGCTTTCTGGTCCTATTTTGGAAGGTCCTCCTCAAATGGACAGCAGAAGTCAGCTTGCTAACACATCTACAGCCCCCTACCCCCCAAAAAATACCCCAAACAGAAAAACAGCAGCTAGAACTTTCTAGGGGCCAAGGTCTGAAGGCTGGGGAGTGACAAGGACCTGCTGGACTTCATGTTCTCTGTCCAGGGATGTCTCAATCTCTTTGACAACAGAAAAAATGGTGCATTGTGGACAGTCAGCCCCCAACGTGTGTTTTAGAGAACCAAGGCGCTCAAGGACAAAGAGACTACAAGGGTTTTAAACTGGCAAAACAAGATGAAAACCCAATTTAAAAAGTTATTGTTGTTGTTGGTAAAAGTATCAAGAAATTTCTGGTGAGAGAATGATAACCCATCATGGATTTAAGCAAAGATGGGTTGTATTTGAGGAATGGGTTGCGGGGGGGGGGGGGGGTCTATCCTTGTTAACGTCAGCAATAGTTTCTAAAGAAGAAGACCAGGGTAAGTTTGCAGCAACTGATCTGAAACCAAAAAAAAGGTTCGAAAATAAATATCCATTCAGGAATAAAATTATGAGGTCATGTACCTGCAGGGCACAGGTAACTTGCTATGACAGGGTATTCCACTAACTTACCCTGGGCATTCATAAAGTGTTAACCAACTTATTACCTACAGAGGGTAAGCAGGTCCCTGACCTCCCTGGTTCACCCTAATTTAATACTTAACATCCCCATGTGGCTTTCTCAGGAAGTCCCTGGGGCTGTCCACTCACAGGAAGCTACCCTCCTGCTGGGTGCCTGTCTAGGGCCCAACTCCCTTACTCCGGAGCACAGAGAATCTGTGTAGCTGTCTGTCAGTGATGCTCCCTCTCTTCCATGGGGTCTTGTGTGGTCAGCCATCTCTCATACTGGCACCAGAGAAGACACAGCAGACTCGTGGGCATGCACGTGATGGGATGAACATCTGATCTAACGTCTAGACACGGAGCACGGCAAAAGGGGATGGAGAAGAGGGACACGTGACGTGGGAGGCACTACGAACAGGGATGTGTGTTTGGGGTGTTGAGATACCTACCATCATAATATTCCAAATTCAAAGACTGCTTGTATCAGAACAAAGAAACAACAAATTTAACCAAAGGTGGTCATTAAAAGGAAAGGAAAAAGGAAAGGAGATGGGGACCAGAGCGCATTCCCTCCACCAAGAAGGAAGTACCTACACCTTCTCTGCCAGTGCCATGAGTGGGGAAACCTGCCGGCAGATCATGGGGCTCAATTTGGACTCTTCTGGACTGATCGGATGCGTGTGGGAACCCACGCTACACCTGCATATCGTAACGCTCGACTGTTTGCTCTGCAGGCCTGGTAGCGCTGCAGTGTCTGGCTGCAGCCCCTGCTGCGCACAGGCTCTGAGCTGGTGCACGCCATTCAATGCCACGCTTCTTTTTCAGCTCTGTAAAACAATGTCCGCTAACGAGCTCCTCCATACAGATACGTGTTTTAAACATAAAACAACCAAAGGGGGGCGGGGGAGAGAGAGAGTGAGAGAGAGAGAGAGAGAAAGAAAAAAAAGGGATTTTTAAAAAGCAGCCTGCCCCAATGCATCTCTCAGCATCTTTAACAGAAAGCGCCTGGGAATGCTACCACTGCCAAATTCCAGTTCTGACTCTTTCACACCTGTGAGACGGGAGGGGGCGGGGGGGGGCACAGTGGCTCTCTGCTCAGAACAGGGCACCGAGTCATTCACCAGCTGGCCAGTTCCAGGACACTGGCTTTCAAAGTCAGATCCTCAGTGCCTGTCTTCATGGCTGTCAGCCCTTGCTACCAGGGACATGTTCTTCACAAGAACAGGGAGGAAAAGGGGGCAGGGAGGAAACAGTATGAAATTAGCAAGGAAAATCTGAAGAAGGAGAATTTATTAGTCATTGATGCCAGTGGGGGAAAGTAGACATGAATGAGGACAAAATAAATCGACCCACTAAGTAGCGGAAGGACAGAAGGCTCTGATTGTCCCCAAGGCCTCGGAATGGTCATGTACCTGCAGGGTTTGCACCATAAAGTCTGTCGGTCAAGCCCGAACAGTGCCCGACACTTCTTTGGAGTATTTGCATCTGTTAGCATAAGGTAAACACAAAAAAAAAATACAACACAATGGTGGGTCGTGCTTGGTTGGCTGTGAGTCCTCCACTAACCGCTCTCTGCATCATCTTGGCTCTACGTGACAATCGGCCCTCATCAAGGGTTTGAAAGGAAGGGGCTTTTCTGAGCCAAACCAAAAATAAATAAATAAATAAAACAAATAAAACAATAAAACACACACGCACTACACCACACACACACAAAGGAAAACAACAACCAGAAACAAAAACAAAAATGAAAAACAAAACAAAAAAACCAAAAAACCAACAGTGAAAAATAAATAAAAAGAGAGAGAGAGAGAGAGAAGAGGAAGGGAGAGGGTGACGTCATTGGCTTCTACCTAGACCAGGATGAGCACATCCTGGGCTATCACAAGGAAGGGGGTTGACAGGCAACATCCCCCAGTCGAGGGCGCGCTGGAATCTGAGTCTCGGCCCTGAGGAGGCACACACTCTGTTTTACAGTGGCATTTTGGCTAGCAGCAGCTGGCAGACAAGCACATCCCTCGTGGAGCCCATACACTGGCAGTATCCCGCTCCCTGGAATTTCCTACGATCCACACACAAAGCTACAAAGCGACAGGCCAGAGGGGGAAGAACGGGAGAGACAGCTGCAAACCAGCGCAGCGGGTCTGGAGACTATACACACCTGCAGGGGCCGCACCAGTTATTCTGCTGATCAAGGCCAAAGCGCGCTCGGCATTTCTTAGGAGCGCTCAGGTCTGAGTGAGTTCAAGAAAGGAGCGAGCGGAGGAGGACATGGGAGGCAGGGAGAGAGGAGAGAGAGAGGAGGAGTAAGAGAAAGAGAGAGAAGGGGAAGGGAGGGGGGGGGAGAGATACAAACAAGAAAAAAATAAAAATAAAAAAGGGAATAAATCAATGACCGGGTTACTAATAGCAAAATATTGACTTTTCTTTCTTTTTTTTTTAAACTTTCTTTAATTAAAAAAAATGTAAAAATCACACTTATTCAACTTGTGAAATTAGCTGTGGCAAATAAAGCTGCAGTATCCCTTATCAAGGACGGTCAGATCCGGTTCCAGCCGCCCACAGGACGGCAAGAGCCAAGGACTTGCTCTTTCCATTATTTTTCCTCTTTTAGTTTAGTTCTGGTTTTGTTTTTTTTACTTTTTTTTTTTATTCTCTCAATTTTCTTTTTTCTCAAAGAAGAAAACAAAGCAAAGGAAGGAATTAGGTTCGTAACATGCTTTTTTCTTCTGAGTACCACAGTTTTGAAAAGAAACAAACAAACAGAAAAACTACAAATGAACACAGAACAAAATGAAACAGAAAGAAAAAAGAAAGAAAAGGGTTGTGGGTGTTGGGATATTGCAGCTTTTGGGTGTTCTCTTTTTTTTTAAATCTATTTTCATTGTTATTAAGAGGGAGGAAAGGGTAAAGAGGCCATGATGAGCTGTTAGGTGTTAGATGCTCCTAACGGGCATGGAAGCAGGCATGGTCAGGAAGCGCTAGCAGGTTTGCAAATGATGAAGTCAAAAAGCAAAAGGAAGAGCAAACAAACAAACGAAAAAAATAAATAATAAGCAAAGGAAAAAATAATTATACTGCGATTGCATGCTGGCGTGAGAAAACTTAGTGGGGCAACGGAAAAAGCCATTAGATTAAGGAGGTTTATTACTGAATTTTTTCCATTTTTTTCTTTACCAGTCTCTTTTAAAGAAATACTGCATATTCAATTTGCACAGTTAGTTCAGCTCTAAGCCACTGTCATCGCTGCTTAAACAACGGTTATGGGAACAGTCAATCAATGAAACAGAAGTTAAAATAAAAAATAAATAAAACCAACAAAGCAACTGGAAAAAAATCTACTGAAACATAATGAAACCGTGTAGATGATCATTTTAAAGGATGTTCAAATGTCATACGTGTTTAATGTTAATAAAACTATAAATGGCAGGAAAAATGAAAAAAAACAGTTTATCAACTATTTTAATGACTCAAAAGGACATTAGCACCTGTGATCGGAGGAAGTGAAAGGCAAGGATTTAGGAAACATTCGCTGTGTTCTGAAAAAAAAGAACAAATTACACAAATTCTTCAAACTTTTCGTTTGTCTGTAAAGCCTGGCCTTCTCCAAGGGCTCTGCATTGCCTATGCAGTATTTCTGCTTTCTGTCGCTGAATGGCAAACCTCCTTAATTTAAGATGGGCACAATCACCACTGTAAAGGCATGCATTGGAACACTCAGGAACAGCCAGTTACCCCAACACTCACACACGCCCCTCCTGGCCCCCTAGGCCCCTCCTCATCCCTTCTCAGGCACATACATAAGCAGGCTGTCCAAAGCCCGGCAGAGGCATGCCTACCACGGACTCTCTGGTTACAGGCTTGGCAGTTATTTAAAAACACATTCCGCCAGAATTACAACGGGCTTTTCATGCAACAATGGATGTTACTAGCTTTAAAAGGGCAGTCATGAAGCAATTAATTAAAACACATCAACAAAAAAGGCTCCCTAAGATGGGTTCCCCACAATGCCCTGGCCTTGGATTCCTCTCGCCTCCCCCAGATGGAAACCTGACATAAGAGTGGCCCCCCACTAGTGTTTCTTCCATCACCCTGACATTATCACTCACCATTGGTCTCACCCGGCTGCTTGTCCCTTTTCCTCTTCTTCTTCTTCCCCTAGATGAACAGAAGAAATGCAGGAAATTAGGTCAAGGAGGAAGGTGTCTAGGTGCACATGGCAGGAGAGCCGGGAGGGACAAGCTTGCTATCTCCACTAACCTCCTAAGTCTATTCAGTCTGCCAGCCATGAATCCAACCCTTGAACTCTGCCTAGCTGGGAGGACACACATTTCTTGGAGAAAAGAGAAGGCCAGATGGTCACGTGGAAAGACCTCATGGCCTTCTCCCTTCTTCAGCCTGACCCAGGATGTCTGACTCCATAGAGGGAGGTGAAAGGAGCAAGGGAGACTCTGGGAGGGATGGAGAGCAGGCTGGGCAGCAGCATGGACACACTACCAAGAGGCACAGAGAAACCTCGAAGCCCACAATGGTTCACAGCTGCCCTACCTGCCCCACAGCCTCTCACTAGGAAAGACAAACCCGTCCCCGTTTCCCTGTCCTGAGTTGAGAGAGAAACGGCTCTAGCTTCTCTGTAGTAGTGGTTCCTTTCAGAAGTGTAGTGCGATTGTAAGGAGTGGGAGTGAAGAGAGAACCAAGTGCTACCTGGGTTCCTGTCTAAATTACAGGGTGGCCAGGTACAGGAAAGAGAAAGTGTCCCCTATGCTCTTACCCCAACAAACACATCACTGGCCACAGAGACCATAACTCACAAGTGCGTGTACTATGCCCAACTTTCAGGACATCACAGCCTAGCCAGCCCCCTGCAAACACACACAGGGTAGCCTACAGGTGGGCAAAGTCATCTACTATGGAGCCTTACTTATCGAAAAGTGTTGAATGGCTTGTGCCAACGACTGCACACTTTCTTACACGTGGAAAGTAGACTGGTTGTATGGCATGCTTCTATGACACCATGAAGCTGAGAAATTGCAAGTCAAACCCCGGCAAACCAGGAGCCAAGTACACATTAGGAGCCAGGCATGACTCAACAGGCAAGAGCTCTACACAGTACATGTGTCTTCACACTCTGGAGTCACGAATGAGGAAACAGGTACAAAGAGGCTGGGCAACGGCCTGGAGTTGGCACAGTTACCATGAAGAGGAGCCAGAGTGCCAACCCAAGTGGTCTGAAAGCATTGCCCTCAGCCGTGGACCGTGCCTTCTACCATAGCAGTCCTTCTATGACACCTCAAGGGTGAGGAGACGGCCTTAAGTCACTACCACCTGACAGCCTGACCCTATCAAGTGAACGAGCAAGACTCTGGGGCACCCTGTCCCATTGCTGGGCTCTAGGAAGGCTCTCTGGCCAGGGTGAGGCAGCTGCGGTCTTACAAATCAATCTGTGTGCTTCAGAATATGTAAATGTTGTCACCTTTGCTTAAAGGTTTGATGGAACATCGACACCCCTACCCCCCCAAAAAAGGACAGGGATGGATGTGCAGCAACCCCAAGGTTGTCAGGCTTGGATGAGTCCAACTATTCCAGAGAGGGCTGCTCTATCCTCTGAGGGTACAGGGTCTGGGTCACTGGGAACATTGGCCCTCTATGCAGCTCTGCACCAGATCCTTTTATGTTTCTTGGCACAAAAGGAAAAACAGTGGAAGCAGGCCACATGACTTTCTCAGAGTGGGCAGGATGAGCAGGAAGAAAGACTCAAGAGAAGTAATCTAACCTGAAGGTGCCTGTGTTGCCCTCGCCCACACTCCAGGGCCATCTCATGGTCCCCTACAGAATTCTCTATTGTGCACTGACACCTGGAATGCAGGGCACATCATGGCCAAGCAAAGAGCCGTGCAGATAGACTACTAGATCGTGGTGAACAGGGATGATGTTTAATGGGAAGAAGACATGAAGAGGCAAGAGGAGACCACTTCCTCTTTAAAGGTAACAAGAAAAAAAAAGGCATAAGAAATGAGAGCGAGATAAAGCAATCAAGTTTCATATACAACCTTTAATAAAAGAAGGAAGGAACGCTGTACTATGACACCAGGACAGCTAGCTGTTGCTATGGTACTCAGCTAACTTCTCCTGGGTCCCAAAGAACAGGCCAAGTCTGAGCAGCCAGATGGGTTTCCCTCCAATACACTTCCCTAAGGTGGTGACATAAAGGCTCCAAGCCCCACTCAGCTGGAAAGGCAAGAAGGGCTGGTTCTGAACACATCTCCCAAGAGAATCTTCCAGGCTTTGCAGCAGCCAGAGCTACCTGCAGAACCTCCATTGTCAAGTTGGTTTAAAAGGAATGCTAACAAATCCCCACCATGGTCAAAGTCACAAAAGCTTCAGATGTGAGACCCCTGACCCCAGTGTGTTCCCTTGAGCGTGGAAGGAAGGAATGAGCATGCATTTCCACGCGGGTGTAAAGAAACATTGAAACAGGAACCTGAGAGCCTGTGCCCAAGAGGCTAAGTTCCTGCAGTCTGACATCCAATCCGCCTCTAAGCCAGCCCCTCACCTACTCAGTGGCTCCTTATTGTCCAAGCTACCTCCTAACGCAGAATGGAGGTCAGGCCAAGAGGCATGCGGACCACGAAAACTCTAGAAAGCGCATCACAGAACAACTAGGGAGGTGTCTAAATGACTCTCTGCAAGTCAAACATAGAATGTTTCTGACACTGTCATCAAGTCTGCTGTGCTTTTGTGATCATCCTGTGCAACCCCAGAGGGCACCATCTGCCCTGTGACCCATGGTCCACAAAATGGGCAGTTTTTATGTGAAGACAGGTGCCTAGGATGCCTTGGGATATGGTAGCTATTGGAGAAACTGGATCCTGTTCTGGGATACCGTCTCGATGACTCCAGGATTGGACGTGTAACAAGCCAGAGCTCCCAGGAGTCAGGGGGACAGCTGTCTTGAGATGATGTGGTTGAATATGTACAGGAGGATGCCTAGCCCTGGAGTGTCACCTGGGATTGGGTTGGGAGAACTCAACTGCTCATCTCTTCCTTTCGGTCTCAGAAGAAAGGCGTCCTAGCAGCACACACAAAGACAAGCAGCAAGGTCTCACATAGCTAAGAGTTCATGATGCTTGTCTGCTAGTGACAATGGCTGCTCTCAAGAGTAGAAGTGCTGTCTGGGCAGGGAGGCCTGAAGGGTCATGGGTAGGGGCATTGCTATAAAGCCCAGTCCGATCTTTGTCTACCTGACGGATAGCAGGCAAGCCAGCTCCACTCTTACAAGTATGAGGGAAAAGAGTGAAGGAAATCCAAAGAGCTAGCCCTTGGAAAGATTATACCAGTGGAGTGGAGTCATCCTCCCAGCGTCTCCACTGGCACCACCAGGAAAATACTCTCCTGGCTCCAAGGGAGAAGAGGGAAAGAAGCCTGTGCTGGCAGCAAGACAGGTTTGATTTTGACATCAGAGTGGATGGAAGAGACATTCCATGAGACCTAACATGATGCAACAAAGAGACAAAGCAGGAGACATGCTACCTATCTGGAGAGGGAAGACGTCCATACTCAGAGCTGCTATGCAAAACACAGGATCAGGACTAATGGGAGAGACAACAGGGCTCCAGAACTGGAAATCTGTTGTGTGCCATCAGTGCAGGTAGTAACAACAACAGTCCTACTAAGAGGAGGTTTAAGAAGCAAGACAGAAAATTGGGCAAATCTTGATTTGCCAATAGAACCCAGAAGCACACACATCATGTGACAGATGTGTCATGTGACACACATCCTTCCTCACCTCTGTGGGACCCAGACTCATTTCATCTTCCCTACCAAAAGACGACTTCTGCTGGCTACTTTCAGGGATATTCCCGTCATGCCATTCTCGGGGTGAAACAGGCTCTTGTGACAGCCTGGCCACAGATAGATGCTTAATTGGTTTCCTTCCCTGAGGCTGCTTCCCTTTCCTGCTGGAAGGCCTATAAAGGGTTAAAATGCCCCACCCACCCATCTATCTAGTGTGGTCTCTATATAGCTACCCCACCAATGGCAGGGGCTTAATTTGGAATGTAGTACTTTTGAATGTGTTTTGGAGCTCTCCTTTTTCTAACAGGTAAATAGAAAGATAAAGACACCCCAAATCAGTCTCCAGGATCCCATGTGGGAACACGGATGCCAGTTTCCTGCCTGCTTCCTGCTAATATAATAGAGTCACACTGAAAGTCAAGCTCCTTGATGGGAAGTCAGGGACAGGTCCTAGAAGTGGACAGAACAAATAGTCTAGAAGCCTGGTTCAAACAGGCGATAACCCATCCTTCAGGTCCTTGCAGACATACAATATATATCCACAAAGACTGAATTCCCCAGAAAGTGGTCCACGTACATAATTATCCCGCGCAGACCAGCCGGGGTACAGCTGCATGTGAAGCTGTCGTTCCTTCCGGGCCAGCTCGTAGTACTTTGCTTGCTCTTCCCTGGACAGGGCATGCCACTGCAGAGAACATGGGGCAGGGAGAGAAAGACAGGCAGAAACATCACAAATGGCAGCACGGTGATAAATGAGACACGATGCCACGAGGGCTCGAGTCTATGCAGACACGGTAGAGTGTGCAGATACTGATGCTTGCTGGGGCCTGACACTAACAATGGTACCCAGAGAAACCACGTCTGGACTAGCAGGAAGATGAGGGATGAGGCTATCCTAAATGCTGTTCAAAAGCTCAATGATCTTGATCAGTGGAAGCCAGACAAGGACTCAAAGTGGCAGGGTTGGGGCCGTGCTCAACAGAGCAAGGTGTAAAGGGACACCTGTCACTGTTTCTGGCCCACTCTGGTTCTCTGCATGGAGGGCCACCTACCCTGCGCCCGAGGATCTGGTTAATGGCTGCACTTTCCTTCAGTGTGCACTCGGCCACCACCTTCGCTCTCATTTCCTTCATATACAACATGAACGCGTTGAGGGGCTTCTTTATGTGGGGCTTTTTCTTTTCTTCTTCCTTTTTGGAGTCCTGATGTTTTCTGGATAGAGACAGAAGGAGATAGGCAGACATCATCCAGTAAGCAACTGTGCATCCGCGTCCCCCAAAGCAGAGTCCGTGCTCCTTCCTCTTCCCACCCAAGCCTGGCAGTTTCAAGTAAAAAAGTTCATTTCCACCCCAGAACACGGCCCAGAAGCAGTTGGAGGAGGCCGGGCTGGTGAGAGATTCTGAGATTGCTTCCTCGCCATTTGCAAATAGACATTTTCCCAGGGCAGAGGGGAAAAGCACAGGGTGGAGACCCCACTTCCCAGGGTTCTGTCCTGCTTGCTGAACAAGCTCCAAATGCAATCCCCCATCTCTTCAAACACACACCATGGCGATTTCTGTTCTGGGAAAGTGCGACAATCAGTGTGACCTGCTAGAGAGCACGTCCTCCTTTATAGGAAGCCAGAGGCCATAGGGACGGGGTGCTGCCGAGGGTCAAGCAGGAGACGCTGACCGTGGCCAGAAAGCCACCAAGCAGTGGCCACCGTGGCAATGCATCACCCAGGCCACAGAGCGTGAAACAGCAACTGTAACACTTACGAGCTATGGAGTGAGCCGACGTCACTCTGTGAGGATTCCTGCTTGACTGTTGGTGTGACGATGGCCGGATGGGGGATGCCGGTCGTGTGGAGAGTGTGATGGGGCGGGACCATGTGGGGAGGGAACCTAGAAGACAGAAAGCTGTGTAAATCGTCAGAATCAAATGAATGAACGAGGAGGGATGTGTACACACACACAAAAAAGCGCAGTAGCATCCACATGAAAGCAACCCAAGGCATATGAAACCTGTCAGCATTAATTAGTGATAAATTAAACATAATGATTCTCATAATGTCATTAAAGTCGATCTTCCCCTTCATTATTGCTACTGACACGAGACATTATGATTTTTAACATCTTTAGCAAAAGACAAATTCAACTGATGTACT
Source organism: Arvicola amphibius (assembly GCF_903992535.2). Taxonomy (NCBI): domain Eukaryota; kingdom Metazoa; phylum Chordata; class Mammalia; order Rodentia; family Cricetidae; genus Arvicola; species Arvicola amphibius. The sequence goes on along the minus strand of NC_052047.1, from coordinate 195,228,965 downwards.
TGGGCAGAAAAGTGGGCTTGGACGGCCAGCCAGAAATCGCACGTCCGCTTGGTTTCTGAGGCATGAGCTGTGGCCTCTCAGAAGGTAATTCCTACGTCCTGATCAGCTCTAGAAGGACAGGTGATAACGTCTACTGTATACTGACAGCTAAATAAAATATTAACGTGGTTGAAACGGATATACATGTCTTGACAATGCTCTGCATGCCTCATTAGGCCTCATTCTGGTGATGGAGAGCAACCAAAGTTTCATCTTCTCTTTTGTTGCTGTGCCCACTATTTGAGAGAGATAGGAGAGAGTGAGACAGATAGAGAGAAAGTCTGATAGTTCCTGAGTGATGCTCATCCTAAGTCACGGCATTTTGAATAATCTTTTAAAAGAAAAATGGGGAAATACACACACACACAAACACACCAAAGCACTGAATTCTGATTTGTATACCCTTTCTCCTCTAAGATCCTTATTTTTACTTAATATGTTATCTGCGCATCATTCAAAATCCTTGTAAATGATAGACACTGTAATCACAGATAAGACAGTAACAGTCCTTGCTTCTGGGAAAGTCCCCAGAACACACGTCAGTTCTTCAACTGGCGTTTCCCGACATACGAATTTGCCAGGACACAAACGCTAATTTCAGCTCCATAGGACAAATGGCTGCCAAATGACAGGTTTTGTTTGTGCTGGTGGGAAAACACCTCCTCGACTGAAGTCACACACAGTGATTAGAGAAAGGGCAAAGGAGGGAAGAACAGGCTGCTCAAACGGGGTGAAGAGAAGTTGGCCCGAGGCAATGGCTGCCCTTCTGATAAGGCCAAACCAGAAGAGGACAAGTGCCACCCAGGGACCAGTGTGGACCAGCACCCTGCTCTTGAGAAAGCTACTTCTGGCAGAGAGGGTTCTTGCTGAGGCTCCATCGCAACAGTTATTTCAAAGGGATCTTGTATTTGTTTACAGAGTTCCTTTCATAAGTGGATTGGAAAAAATAAATTATAACAAATGGGATTTAAAAAAAAATTAGAGAACGAACAGGCTCAGTACATCTTAACAGAGTCAAAAATACCCAATGAAGGATGTTGATCTTTTCAGAGGTTCCAGAGCCATTGTGGTTACCTGCCTCAGAAACCCCACCCTCTACTGCAACAGCCTTTGCAAACTGTGGCAATGCTGGTGTTCAGAGACAATGAGATGTTTTCATAGTAGACAGAGAGACTGTGTGTGCGGGGAGTAACAACCAACCCCACTCCTGTGCCCTTAAAAACACAACAAAACAAAAAGGAAAGAGAGAGAAGGAGGGAAGGGAGAAAAGAAGGGAGAGAGGGAGGGAGGGAGAGAGGGAGGGAGGGAATGAGGGAGGGAGGGAGGGAGGGAGGGAGGGAGGGAGGGAGGGAGGGAGGGAGGGAGGGAGGGAGGGAGAGAGGGAGGGAGGAAGGAAGGAAGAAAGGAAGGAAAGAAGGAAGAAGCGAACCCTTGAGTTCTCAAGTTAACACCCTGTTCCTCCTGCTGCCCCCAGGCCACAGAGCAAAAGCAAGTAAAGAAGATGCATTCCTGGAAGTCCCTCAGTGCAGGGCAGGTGGGCTGGCAGTTCTTCCTATGAATGTCTCAAGCATACGTTACTTTCCTGTGACATGTGACTATGTGTACATACACACGAGGGTGAGAAAGACATAAAAACGGTGTGGGACTGTGGCCTCACCTGTGTGCAGGTGCACATACAGATATCAGGCAAAGGCGTCCAGACAACCACATTCTAGGCCTGGGGGATCTGTGTGGCACTTGTGAGTTCCCTGACCTCTACACACGCTGGTCCCCGTGAAAACTGCACACCAGCAGAAAGACTGCGCGTGAGTAAGCGTGTGGCCCACGAGGTACACACACCTTCACCCTTTCCTGCAGACAACCGCTCCCTGAAATGCAATAAACACCCTCAAAAAATTCTAAGCAACTCATTATATACCCCTGTCTGCTTTCATGGCTCCAAGCCAGAATATAATGATGAACCTTAACTTGTTAAGGACAACTAATTTTTGTTTCTGGCTGTCTCAGGGGCCTCTCTTAGACTCACTCTGGCTTTGCTTCAGCGCTGACACATTTCTGTTAGCTGCATGTCATCTGCCGGCCTTGATTTTATGCACAAGCAGTAGGATGCATTTTCCCGTGCAACAATCCCGCTTTGAGTTGCATTAGGCTCGTCATTATTCTCTCATTTTCCCCCTTGCACTTGTAACATTTCATCTCTTCCTGCCTTATTTTTTGTGAGCCACGGTGCACCCACATTATGGTTTATACATGATCTCGCTCCCTTTGAAGCCGGCAGATTTCAGGGCCCGCTCTCGTCATGAGAAGAGCCTTGCCCAATTTAGCAGGCTGAGGGCCCGGAGCTCCAACATCTCAATCTAAAGGGGGTCACAGGGTGGCACAAGTGAGTGTCAGCAAGAGCTGTTTAATTGCCAATCTAGGCTTCTCCATGGTGTTTAAAGTATAATGACCCATCACTTAATTCCGAGAAGTCCTGGCCCCGCTGCTGAATAGAATAAATATCAAAGGGTGTTCTGGAACAGGGCAAGCTGCCTACATTCACTATAACTGCCATACATATAATAGACCTATACTTCTGTCGCCCCATTACCACAATAATGCATTTAATTTGCTGTATACGCTTTTTTAACTAGCTACCTTTCATTTGGCCTACCTGGGGAATTGGCCACCTCCCCCACTCCCGCCACGTACCACCAGCCCCTAACCTTTCTTCCTGCCACCCCCTTCCTTCCCTCCACCCTCTGCGACCTATAAATCATCAGCTGGCCTCCTAATGATAATTCAATCAATAAGCTTAACCCCCAATCCCGAGCCTACGATTACTTTGTTGCTTCCTGCCTATGGATGCACTGAACAAACAAGCAGGAGGAAGAGTTGGGAGCAGCATGCGAACGCTGGGAAGGAGTCAGGATCACAATCAGCCCCCTCCCCTCTCCTCCCAGGAGGGTTCCCATTCGTTCCCACGCTTTACAGGGGCTGGTGACGACATCATTTAATGAGTATAACCTTTCTACTTTCTCCAGCCGAGAGGATAAAGAAAATCATCTTCCTGCCTAGCTTATACGGGCATGGATTCTGAGACTGAGATGATATATCACATATAGGGCACAGATCTTTCGAACTGCGTGATACTCGTGGATAACTAAGTCTAGCCTGCCTTTCTCGGGGGTGTGAGTCTCACTCTATCCAAGACAACAGTTGCTGTCCTGGAAGCAGGAGAAGGCGGCGTCCCAGGCAACCTTCAGCCCCTTCTCTCATTTTGGCTCCCGCCCTTGGCCACAGAGCGTGGAGGCAGAGGCAAGGGGAAAGCAGCCTTGCCATGTACTGCATGCTAATTGAATCACGTGGCATCATCAAAACGGATTGGTTGCTTTCAGCCCATCAGGAAAGTCTAAACCTCCACCGATTTAATTAACTCAACCGAAAATCAGATGAACAGAAAATAAAACTATCATTAGGGGCAATTAGTGACTACTTAAACATACTGCTGCCAACCAGTTTGTAAATAAACTAGCAGTCACTGAAAAATTAGCTGGAATTAATTAGAGAGGAAAATGAGTCCTGGGGATACATGTATATGCAGTATGTATGCTTTAAATATGAATCTGTGGGAATGGATGCACACATGATTTCTTCCCAACTTTCAAAGATTTAGCAGCAGGGGAGGACAATAGCACAGCCACCAGGCATGTGCCCTTAAGTCCCTCAAATGTGCTCAGTCCAACTTGATATGTGCTATAAAGAGTAAATGCATGTCACATGTAAAAGCTAAGTTAAGAAAAACAGAAAATCAGAATGGTAGCTGTGGCATGGCCTCAGTGTGTAGAAAGAGAATACTGCAGTCACACAGTATGACGAATAAATATAACTTGTGGTAAAAAACAATTTCACCATGGGGGTCGGCAATCTTCTCAAAGTGATAGACATGAAAGGTTGAGGGAAATGTAAACATAATGTTAAACGCAATCTGGATCCCATGAAATTTCTACTGGACACTGCTGCCCTAAGAGGCCAGGATACAGCTTATTACAGACTCTGAACTGAAATCTCAGCTTTCTAAAGACCCATCTATTTTTTTCTCAAATCTCTGAATATAATCATTAAGTTCTCAACTCCTCACTTCCTTCTTTCTTCCCAGCAGAGGACAACAGAGAAACAATGACTTCAGAAGCACTGCCCTCTCTAGCAGCTTTCCCCTGAAGCCCCGCCCACTCTAGCCACTTTCCCTCTGAAACTCCGCCCACTCTAGCCATTTCCACCTTAAGCCCCGCCCACTCCAGTCACTTTCCCCTTAAGCCCCGCCCACTCTAGCCACTTTCCCTCTGAAGCACCGCCCACTCTGGCTACTTTCCTCCTGATGCACTGGCCACTCTAGACATCCCCCCCACAGTTTGCTGTGGTTTTTAAGATTTATTTATTTTTATGTGTATGAGTGGCTGCACCTGCATGAATGAGTACCACAAGCCTGCCTGCTGCTAGAGGAGTCCAGAAGAGGGTCCTGGATTCCTGGAACTGGAGCTATAGATGGTTGTGAACTGCCACGTGGGTGCTGGGAACTGAAGCCAGCAAGTGCTCTTAACTGCCAAGCTTCTCCCAGCCCCACAACTGCCTTCTTAATCTGTAACACTATGTTGCTCTACATCTGGATAGACTACTGATGTCTTAGACAGGCAATCACTTACCTTGAAAGGTCAAGGCAACTTTCTGGAATTTTGTAGAGGGGAGTCAAGTGAATATTGGTCTATATTATTATACCCACACATGCTCATGAGCCTTGGTGGCCTGGCAGCTGTCTAGAGCTTTCTGAGCGGTCACTGCAACTCACCTAGACATAGAAGCGTTGACTGTCAGCGCTGTGGGGTAGGGGTGTCTGAACCCTCCTGTCGTGATTGGGTACACAGGCTGACCTTGCCTACAAAGAAGGGGGTACAAAAAGTGAGAGACTAGAAATAAGGCCGGGGGTGGGAACGAGGAAACGAAGAAGAGGGGAAGTTCTCTCTGTACAGTAAGCTTTATTCTCATTTGATCAGAACAAAAATCTTGGGGATTGTACAGGCAGGATCAAAGGGAAGAAACACGGAACAATTTGAATGCCATAAATCTGATAGGAATGGCTAATTAAATTTTATAACCTCTGCTTATGTCAATAGAGACCCTCTCCCCAAGCTGAGACTAGGTGTTTTGTTGTAATAATTAAAGGCGAAGTCTCGCTTGCTTTAATGGAGCCATCACACTAATTGAGGGCTACACATCCAAAGGAAAACAATAATGAATGTAAATTTATACCAAAATAAAGTACAGCGAATCAAAGGACTTCAGTTGCGCTTTGGGCCTCTTTCGGTATTTAGATCTCGGTGAGAAAACATTAAATTAACAGAGCTTAATTTGTAGCCTTTTGTCAAATTAACAAGTGTTGACAAGAGTTACCGGGGGGGGAGAGTCCCCAAGAAGAATTGTGGGTAACCAATAGACAATCACACCTCATTACAATAATTAAAAAATACAGCAACATGCAGAATAGCATCCTCATGAAAGACACACAACTTCTCCTGACAGAGGGCTGTCTGAGTTGGCTATTCTTTTTCATCTAGCCTTCGGCATCTCCCCATCTGATGACTGGACTACTGAGGCTCAGTCTCATCCAGTGGAGAAGCCGCAGAAGAAGCAGGTCCAACCCTCATATCTACCTCACCAAACAAAAATAAGACAAAGAAACAGAAACCGTACCCACAATTGGTACTTAGCGTAGCTATTGTCCAACACAGCCTGTTGTTTTTAAATGGGCAAACAGCGCGGGCTCTGCTCAACCGGAGGAGAGACAAAAGCTAGAACAGGGTAGTACTATTCTAAAATTGTATTGCCTCGGGGACTATCAAAGTCTGTCTTCCTTAAGACCCAGACTGGATAGTTTCACCCGGATTTGCTTCCCTGTGCTTTCTAAAGCTAAAGGTCACTGATAAAATGGAGAAAGAGGTGCATAAAAATTTATAATCTCAAACATTACATGCACGTCCACACATGTGCTACATGGCACAAAGTACGCTTAGTCACGAAAGGTCTTTCTGCTCTGGTGTCTAAACACATCATTCTTCTGAGCTGTAAGCGGCAGTCAAATTATTTGGGCACTGCCAGGACTAGAGTCAACATCCAGGAAGCCCAGGTCCTGAATGCCAACAGGAGGGCTCTATTTGTCCCTCTGTAACCCCACAGTAGGCTAAAGCACCAGCCATGCCAAGAATCTCAGAGATGCTGGAGAGATGACCTGAGCTTCCTCCCACTGCCGCTACCTGCCTTCAGGGTGAAGGGTTAAATGGTAGCTGGCGTGCATGAGATGAAGGGGAAACGACCTCCATTCCCTCTGCAAGATTTCACCTAGATCTCACCCTGAGAGTTCACCATTAAGTTGCTCCTACTTCCATTCCCTCACTGCCACAGAAGCAACACCCAAACCAGAGAGCCCAGCCCAACAACAGAGTCCAGTTAGGGCTGCCACTGCGGGGAGAGCCAAAATGCCTTTCACTAGCTTTCTGCAGGGCATCTTTGGGTCCCATGGGTTCAGAGCGCCAATGACCACTGGCCCTTTTCAACACAGATCATTGAAATGCTGTGATTTCTGCAAATCCATAGGACACCTCGCCAGCATCTCCCCTGTGTTGTCCTATCAGCTGTCTCTCTGCCAACACAGACTCACCCGTGCTCAGACACACAGACACACACAAAGACAGACAGACAGACACAATAATAATAATAATAATAATAATAATACTAATAATAATAATAATAAGCATGATCATGCAAGAAACAAAAACAGAAATAAAAACTGGAGCTGCTTACTGTGGTACTAACCATCCTAGCGGATGGGGGATTTGTCCTACGGTGCCGGGCGACAGCGGGTAATATGGAGAGATATCTGGAGGGTGCGGAGGCCGTGGGATTCCTAAGAGAAGAAAGAGTGGGTTTTAGGTAAGCAGGAAGAGCGGAAAGCAAGAGGGACTGTGGAGGGAGGGGAGCAGGGAAGGAATAAGGAAAGGGGCCGTCTCTCCTCAAATAGCAGCTGGAGGCCATTGCCGACTCTGGGGAGTGGGCTGTTCCCAGCTTCTTTTCCTACAGTGCCAGTTTGCACAGTGAGTTAGCTCGTTCTGGATGGATGGACTGGTGTGGCCGAGTGAATGAGAGCAGGAAGATGCCATCTTGGCTATTTTTGCTCTGTGTGATTACTTCAAGTTTTTTTAAAAAAAAATCTAAAAAGCTTTGCACACTGCAGGTGAGCGAGTCATAATCATAATGCCTTTTGCTTTGTTACTTGGTCCATTACCCTTTATTTTGAATGACTTGCCTATGTGAGAGTTATACTTTTGATTTGTAAGACTTAATTAATGAATTGATTTTAGTGTTTTGAGTCAGAGCTAACTACACAGCCCACATCGACTTTGAATGCACAGCCTCTTGCCAAGTGCTCTGATTATAGACATGTCTTGCAATTCATTCTAAGTTAGTGCTCAGAGAGGTGACTCTGATTTCTTTCAAAAGACTCAGCTCCCATAGCTTGCCAATTCCTTCATGAAGAGAAACCACCAAATGCCAGCTAGTGTCTTTGCCCCAGGAGTCAAACCTGAATGGATAGGGAGAAGGCGGGCCTGGGGTGCTCAGCTCTGGCCTGATTCCCTGAACCGCAAATTCATCTGTGAGCACCAGGGTACTCAATGGGTCAGAGGGGCCATGAGCCTTGCCGAGGCCCGCAGAAGTAGATGTAGAAAGTCTGTACCTCGGCTCACTTCTCACGGCACAGGCTGCACATCTGGCCATCCATCCTCAGCAAGTGGAGTCCTGAGAGCAATTTGGCTTGAGAGGAACGGCTCTGCCTAGCTGCCCAGTCCAAGAGGGAGGCGACATGTGCAGAATGTGCCAGAATTAACCCAGAATTGAAGGGACAGGACAGCAACGTTCATGGATTAAAAACTATCTCATTTTTCAAGAAATTCATTCAGGAAGCTTTTAATCTGTAAATTAAGTCTCCCTGGGTGATATTTTAATGCAGACATTGCTTTCTCTCTATTACAAAAAGCAAACAGATTAGCTGGGCTTGGACCCTACACCGAGCCGTTTGCACACTTGAAAGAATGTTCGCAGAGGAAAAATAAACAGTCCTTAGACGTTAATCATATGGTTTACGATAACCATTTAAAAGCTATTCCCTGGCCTACCATTATTCAAATGAGACGCTGCCGGCTGCAAGTGGAGCCCTGTACTTTGAGGAGCCTGGGGCAGGCTGGTTGCCTCCTCCAGCCAATCAAACTGCCTGGCTGCATCTAACATCTACTCAGAGGGCTCAGAGTGCCCGGCTGTGAGCAGTGGCTGCCTGCCATACAGCATCTTGCTGTAGGGGGCGCTATAAACAGCCCTGCCTTTCACCATTTTCCCTTTGGGGGAAACAGGAAGAAGGGATAGGTCAAGAGGTTGAGAACAGTGTGGTAGCCTCTGCTCAAGAAACTGCTGGATGAAATGAGAAACCTTCCTAGACTTCAGTTTGTTCGTCTGTAAAATGGGTTCAACAACAACAACAAAAAATCCATGATACTGAAATGGAGGAAAAGTGCAAAGAAATCTGCAAGAAACATGAGACCCTGGGTGATGTGGCCCCTTAAAGATGCACCAACAAGTCACTCTGAAGTGACTGGGTCCCTTCAAAGCCATGATGTTGGTTTCAGGAAGCTCAAAGTGCCCAGGAGACACCTCCAATCCATTACTACTTAGTTTCTTTGGGGGGGGGGGGATACCCAGAAACAGATTTCCCAAGCAACCTCTCCAAAAACCTTGGTATAAATCTTATCCTCGTAAGTGGATCTCTCCAAAGAAGAGGGAGAAACTGGCCCCCAGCACACAAACTGAGCTCTGCCCCCCCCCCAAGAGCATCCTTTCCAGCTCCCAGATGAGGCTTTGAGATTCCCCCACCATCCCCACTCCAGGCTCCTGACCTTCATTTGAGAGTTCCCCAACTTACCTGTCTTGGGGTCTACATCAGCTGGTAAGTGTGGAGGTGGATTTCCCGGGGTGAAGTGTTCGTTGCTATAGGTGATGAGAGGCGTGAGTGGGTGGACATGGTGGGGGTGCTGCACCACAGGTACTTTGTTCGACTGTGGGGGAGGGAGAACAGAGGACAACATGGTGAGCTGGGTCACTCCAGCCTACAACTTCAGAGCAAGGGCGTGTGTCCCACCCCCCCAACACCCTCCCAGCTGCTATGCCCACCACCAGCTCCCTAACCCATTTAAAGACGGGAGACAGTGAGCTCCCCACACTGGCTTGCTTCAGGTTCCTCTACATGACCACTGGAACCCAAGGTTCTGCTCCTTTCCCATGAGCAGGGGAGTCAGAAGTTGAAGCTTTACTCTCTTAGGCTTAGGAGGGTTATGCACACAGTGGGGTGGAATTGCCTACCCCAGGCACCTCTAGGAGGCAGACTGGCTTCACAGGTGAGGCAGGCAAAAAGAAATCTTCATTTACAAGAAACCTGGAGAGCCAGCTGCGCAGCCAGCCTCCCGACCCACCCCCTAACTCCACAGGCTCTTACACAGTAGGCTCCCGCCCTTTACGCTCAGCCTGGATGGCAGACTGAACTTTTCCAGCCTCTCTGGCCCAGCCAGCACCTGCATATTTTATGCAGATCACCGCAGCCCTGATTCATTAGGAAGCCATCAGGGACCGCTAATAAATTAACTGGATGATGATGAATTGGGCTAATAAACAGTATGAATTTGAGAAATGGGCAGTTCCAACCAATAAAGTACAGTGTTTGTTGTGCTGGGGCAGGGTAGATGGTGAGGAGAGGCAGAAAACGAGGAAAATAAGAGCATCTCAAACCTTCCTCACTGCCCTCTCCCCGGCCTTCCTCAGCACTCACCTCTCTCCACCCCTGGCTCTGGCCCCTCCCCCTCTATGCTGGGCTATAACTCAACCCAGCAAGATCACAAAGGAAAAAAAATTAAGCTGAAACAAGTGAACTACTGGGCCATTTACTGAGCGTAATCCAATTGCAAAAAACCCTATTCCCAATAGGGGATTTTCACTAAAATCCTACAACAGGGACATTTAACCAGATTAGGTACCAGAGAAGATAAAGAGGCTAGTATTAGATGATGAATGGATTAGAGTCAAGTTTCATTTCAGAATGTGTCTTCATTTCCTTTTATTACTTCTAGGAAGGGCACAAGTTGCATTAACATCAAGGAAAAGGAATTGCATTAAAAGAAAAGAAGGCAGGTTCCAGCACTGCCCACCAGCGCCTCGAGTTCAGGGACCACTGAGCAGCTAGCTCTCTTCCCATGTTCCCTCCTGGCTCCCTTTTTGGCTTTTTTAATAGATGAGGAAGAGAGGAAGGCATAAAACACAGGAAGAGCAGCTTCCTACCACAGCTAAGGATGGCGAAGGCATCGTCAAAAGGCATAACTTTCCCATGGCACGTTAGCAAAGAGAAACAGTCTTTCTAGAAGATCCCAAAAGAGCATCTCCAGTCACTTGGTTTACAGCTGCCTATGAAACCATCACTCTTCCAGAGAAAAACGAGCTGCTCAGGGGACCTAGCTGCCATTCTGTAGATGAAAATGATTAAGGTTTGAAAAGAGTGACCTCAGAGTCAGCAAGCAGGGTGGTGGCCAGGTGGGGTGTATGGAAGCAAAGGGTTGCTGTGCCCAAGCCTGCGGCCATACCTCCTGGAAGTGCACTAAGGGCCTTACAAGAGGAGACTCCCAGAAAAGTCTTTTGTCAAAAATGACTGGGGAGGAGTAAGGGATTAGTTCCCATCGCAGGAGAAGGTAAGGAGGGGTGAGGAAAAAAAAAGAGACAGACAGAAATGGGCTGGGAAATACTTGGAAGGAAGGACATTGTCAACTTGACAGCACATGGGGAAGGCGTGCACAGACCAAACACGTGGTGTGTTTATCAACTATGGGGGTTCACTGTCACTGTCCTGATTAGCAAAGAGTTGACAGGGGACACGGTGGTCCCATCACCAATCCCAAACTATGTTCCAAGCAGGATTACTGGGGAGCATGGGGAGCCTCCCTTCCCTCTGGGTACAGGGAGAGATGACAGCAGTATTTGGTAAGAGTAAGATGGGTGGAGAACTTGGTTCTCCAGATAATTTTAACAAAGCCTGAAAGCCTGAACTCAGCCACTGCTGCCAATGCTCCGGTATCATTCGAGAGCCTAGTTGATTCTTCCTGCCCAGATTACTGTCCCCAGTAGTGCCACGGAGTAGGAGGTAGAGAGAGTGGGAGACAAATGGAAACTTGAGGTGCTTCCTGACTTTGGCAGTGGCATGGGAGTCTACTAGGCTACAACCTGACAACATAACCAGCAGGTCCCCAGAAACTGCATGGTCCACTGTCTATCCAGGCTGATCTGCTCTCAGGAGAGGAAGAACACTGTGGTCAAATACGCAGAAAGCAGGGTCTGCCGTCACACAGCCTGCCAGTACCTGGATCCCTTACAACAAAGAGTTTGCTTCCTGTAAACACCTGTGTCTCTCTAGCCTCCGACCAAGGTCCTTTCTCTCCACGTTACATTCTTTCCATCACTGGAGTAGAGCGCCCACCTCTCTTGGCCCACACAACACTTATCCTGAGAGACAAGGCAGTGTTGGGACTTTGAATCCTGGCAATGTCCAGCCTGTGTAGCAAGTAGGGACCATCTCAAAGGCCACATGAAAGCCACCAAACTGAAGCACATGTGGTAGAACACGACAGAGCCAATCAACCAGAGGACCTGGTTTCTGGAAGGGCTGGGCTCCGTCAATGCTGTCCACTCAGAATCAGAGATGAGTGCCGATGGTTCGCACACATGGTCCAAAGCTCTTGCAGGCACCATCTCAGTTACAGCAGTCTCTTTAAGATAGACTTTAGGCCGGCTTCTCAGACACTGAGAATGAGAGCCGTGAATTTCAGGAGGGCTGAGATGGAGATTCTGCTTCACCGGCTTGGCCGAGTGGTGTTTCCTTTCCCTACCCTCTTCTCCTGCCACCCCCTCAGTATCCTTCATTTCTGCCTCCAAAGACGTACCGTGCCTGTGTGCCTGTCCTGCAGGGTTATGAAGATTGAATAAGATTGTGCATGCAGTGCCCTACACAAAGGCAGATACACAATAAACACAAAGGAACTTAGCAAATGCAATCTAGATAATATACATGGCACTGGTTAACCACTCAGCTAATATCTCCCAATTCAACTAACAGAGGGACAAGTGCAGCCTCAGAACACGCCCTTGGTTGCACGGGAAAGAAATCACCACCTAGACATTGAGCATGGATGATCTGGGACCTCCCTACCCAAGCCACACATCCTTCTTTAAAAAAATGCGGTATTTAACAAATATATTTGAATAGCACACAGGGGGTGGGGGGATCACTTTACTGTGCCAATGATAAGACTGCCATGGAGGATCTCACAATAAAAAAAATAACAAGACATACAAAAACCTGGAGATAGACAGGTCCTCTAGATTCAGGATGAGAACATTTAAAGTGGACTGGCAGAGTGAAGGAAGATATTCAAAACCATTCCCCCTCCCGTCTCTCTGAACAGCTCTCATTTCTTTAAGGAGATCTTCAACATCAGGCTCACTCTAGACACTGGGAGGAAAGTAACTTCACTAGGGAGGGAGTCGCAGTCAAGGTCCCAGAAATGCATCATGGGGGCTGAAAGGGAAGACAATATTTCTACATCCTTTCCTCATAGACAAAAGTCCAAATTTTAAGACAGCCACCTGTAATGTAAAACCCATTCATCGGCTTTACTGTGGTGGATCTGTAAAAGGACCTGGGTCAAAAAATCTGTGACAGCTAGCTCATGTTCAAGGTCATGGTCATGACGGTCAGGGATGACTCAGTGAAGAGCCTACTACCAGTAACCCCTTCAGAACATCAAAAAGCTACGCATGGCTGTGCCACCAGAGAAAACAAATATCTGTAAGATACTCCCATTCTCCATAGCATTTCAAAACAAGGATACCACAGCTCCCCACACATTCTGCTCACTACCAGGAACTCACCCATGCAGCCATTTTATGCACCTTGTCTTGCTGGTCCCTGAGCAAGAAAGGAACCAACCAATGGCTACACCAAGGCCCTGTCACCATCCTAGAGCAGCTCGGAGCCACCCCTGCTTCTTAGCGCCCAGATGTGCACCCCTGCCCACTGGTCACATTGACTCAGTGTGGGCACACGGCACGCATAATGAAGGGCTGGCCTCTGCTATTTGTTCCCCACATCAGTGAACATGTATTTCTTTCACACCTTGGTAGAGTGGTGTTTCTGAACCTTGCGGTGCCCCCAATTCCTCCACCATTCTAATGCCTGTAGACCAGAATGGCTGGGGGCAGAAACTGCCATGTCGATGGAGCAAGCGAGAGGCAGCCTGTGAGATCAGCCTGTGTCAATCTTCTCTAAACACAGATGCTTCGGGACTGAGAGGAAATCAGTCACCCAATGCAAAATCAGGCTGTCTCTGGGTCCCCTGCCCCTCCCGGACCCCTGACTCCACCAGGTAAGCCCTTGCACTGGCTTCCTTCAGAGGGGCTTTTCCAGCATGGGGCTGGTGAGTGAAGGTGGGAACAACCAGGGCTTTGAACAGGCTGCCTCAGCTCCCCAAAAATAGCCAGGCCCCGGGAGAGTTTTGGTGACAAGTGCTGCATGTGGTTAGCTTTGGGCTTACAAGAAACCAAAGAAAATAAACAAGCTATCTAAAACCCTGAACTAAGCAAAGGAGGCAAACATTGTGTGCACAAAGGGACCAGAACTCGTCATCCGAGTTCCTGTCACTGGTGCTCTGTGCTTTCTACCTGGAGAGACTCCCAAGCCCTAGGTGAGGCCCTCCTTGTTTCCTTCATTAAACTCCATGTGAGCGCCAAATAGTGAAGAAAAGATTCTTCAATGGCCCTCAGAACACACAAAGCCTTTCCACCCATGCGAGTATTCATCCAGCTACAGTAGGGGGAGTGACCCTGTGGGTGCCCTTTGACCTCTCAAGAGCCCTTAGGTTTAGTGTTCAGCAACTTGACCACTGCCAGGCACCCATTCACCCTGCAAACCCTCCTCAGAAATCGGGACCTTCTGTCCCTTCAACAACCACCCTCTGACCCTAACCCCTCAACCTCCTAGAAGCGGGAGCTCCCCATTCACCTCTGCCGCCTATTAATCAAAGACAGTGGAAACAAACGGCACCTCCTCTTCACTCCTCCCCACCGCCCCTTCTTGTCCAGAAGAAAAATGGGGCCAGAAAGCGCCTTGAAGGAGCCCAGCACAGCATAACAAAAGAGACAACCAGGAGCATTCTTCAGCCTTCCCTACCCTCAGTACGGATACTAGAGCTGTGCAGTGGATCCATGACCCCATCTGCCCCAGGTTTCCGTGCAAATGGGGTTCACTAGTGTAGCCTCCCGTTTTCTACTATGGCTGTGTGGAACCCAGTAGACTGGTTAAGCCTCACATGTGGCAACACAGAGTGCTGGTGAGGAGGGCGGGGTTAACTGTTTCTAGTCATGGACAACTCTTTGGCAATTCTGCTAATGCCGTTTTTCTCAGGCCTTGCATTAGAAGGTGGTAGGACAGTCAGCCAGTGGAACCCTACTGCCCCAGCAACTGGCACCCCAAATACCAAGCAATCTGTAAGATGTTCTTCTGTAAGGAAGGCTACTGGGACATGCACCGGCTGCCTCATCCTAACCTGGCTGGCCAGCATCTTGCATCTTCAAACCTCATATCTAACGTGGAAAGCTTGGTCTTCCTCATGAACAGGCTTCTTCAGACCCTTCCACATTTCCCTCAGCCAGGATGATCCAGCACCGTGGCCAGGGTGTCAGCACAAGCTGCGTGTGAGCGCTGTTCTTTTCGGTTGAGGGGCTCTTGCTCCTGGCTAATCATGCATCACTTTGTGTGCAAGGTGTCTGTGCATGGCTATAATGCTGCTATCGAAGGGAATAAAACAAAAGGGGAAGGAAGGTTTCTCTGAGTTTAAGTTTTACAAAGAGAAACAATGTGAGAAAGGAGAAATAAATGGCCACCAGCCTCGACCATGCACAGTCTGCATGTCTGGTCGGGTGCTACGCCAAGTACCTACCCACCAGGAGGCCAAGTTTCATCTACAACTGAGAGGCGAAGTGATAGCTGGTGTTTCTTATTCATTCTGTAAATCATCAATCTCTCTGTATCTCTGTGTTCTCTCTCTCTCTCTCTCTCTCTCTCTCTCTCTCTCTCTCTCTCTCTCTCTCTCTCTCTCTCTCATCCATTTAGACAGCAAGAAGGGAAACCATGCAGATATCCCCCCTGCTGTCTATAAAATTCTGCCGACTCATAGTTTCTCATGGGCTCACAGGCATTAACATTCTCCTTACAAGGAGATGACGGGGCAGGAAAGGCAGAGAGTGGGCAGAGGTGCAGTCTGCTTCTGTCAAAGTCTCACACAGATGCACATACACTGTACTGGCTCAAACCATCCTCAGACCTAGCCCCTGCTGGAAGAGAGGGAGACCTTCCCATAATCACCCAACTGCTAACACTCCAAAAAGACACCCAGTCTCAATAGCTGAGAGCCTAGACAGTCAAATCCAGCAGTTTCTGGTGACCCTTTTGTAATGCCCAGAAAGGAGATGGGGACCAGTGCTGTTGGGGTGCACAAGCAAAGGGGGGCTTCAAACCTAGCAAACAGAGCTGCACTCCAGGTGTCTGGCTTTGTGCAGAACTGTAGCCCAGGTCCACTCAGCATAGCTGTGCTCTCACAGATAGGCTCTCAAACAATCCCTTCCAGTTCAGTTCATTAAACATGATTTATAGCCACTCATTCTCATTTATTTTCCAATAAAGAAGGAAACATCCCCATGCCTCCCCCAGCTAACCTTTAAAATATTTGTACACTTAAGTTTTGGCCCACTGGTAAGGCTAGATTTCCAGGGCTTTCCTCCTGCCTGCTTCTCTCTGGCACTGTCGTTCTTAACAGGGTCTGTGGGCAGTTCTAGTCCTTCACAGGTCTCAGAGCTAAGGGAGCAGCCACTTCACCCCTAAGTAATTTCCCAGGAATTTGCGACCTCCACCCTCCCGCCCAATATTTCTCCACTACTTGGGTATTAAATGATTAGCGTTAGCATAATCAATCTTGTTGGCCGTCTGGGTGTGTGGAGAATGTTTGGGAACTGGGTAAGAGGATACAGCTGTTTCGAGAAGAGCCAGGAATAAATCTAACTTATTCCAAGTGAAGTCCTCCAAATGTTCCAATGGGAAACAACTTTAAAATACAATAACGACTTCCAGGCCACCATCCCCCGAACACAACAATCCCAAAACCTGGGGTCCCTAAACACAATAGAAAGGAAATCACCCATTTCAGCTGGAAGTCAATTTTAAGTACATAATGGTTATTATATCCTGGGAAGTTTAAGGAAAGTAAGGAACAAAATCTGACACCACCTTCTGAGTTTACTTACAAGGGACAGCTGCCTGAAAATGCCTTTTGCCGCATACGGCTCCCTCACCAGGGACTACCTTAGGAATTTAGAAAATCATGCTTGTTTCATAAAGCCCAATAGCAGTTATTTTCCTCGGAGAGAAGTACATTTTCTCCCTGGAAAACAGCAAGCGGACAAGCCTAGAGAAGGAAGGCCTGCTTATGTGGTCCAGCAGACACAAACCCAGACTCCCAGAGGCAGGAAGAGTCACACACACATGCAGAAGGAAGACAGATGGAGGTGCCGGCTGCTCCATTGTGCCTTGCTAATGTCCTGAACTTCAGCATCCTTTCTTTTAAAGGACATGTAGAATGAAAAAATGAACCCCTGGAAGTGACCTGGAGTCACTATGGGCCAAGCAGAAGCAGACGTGGTGGCTGCCCGAGATTAGTGGCCGATATGGGGATGAGCAATGCTCAACTTTTTGAGTCCTCCAATGTGGTTAGAAGTACGCACTGGATAGTATAACAAGACTCCACCACATTCCACAGCGTTACAGAAAGGATTCCAGTGGCGCTCCTCACAAACTCCAAAGCACCAAGGGAGGTTTCTCTGAGAAGGCAAGGTTGCCATTTCGGCTGCTTCCAGAAAATGCCGGTAGAGCAGCCTGCTTAAGACAGCACAAAAGTTGTCTATCACGGAGTTGATAATCCGCCTCTGAAGAGCAAGTCCCTACTCTCAGAATGGAAGTTTAACCCTTCCCTAAGCCAGAGGACAACAAAGTTCTAAGTCATTTGTGCAAACGAGGGACAGAGATGTCTTGGGAATCTGGTGAGCTCACACAGCATCAGCCAGCACCCTGTCCCCCCAATTCCCATCAGTCTTCATGATTAGGCTGCACGAGGAAGCAGCAGAAGGACGGTCACACGTGTTATTGCCTCGTGCTCCATGTCACAAACCCATTTACCAAGTTGGCCTTTAATATGACAATCCGTGGGGTTTTAACAGCCGTTCTCAAGGTCCACATAATGCTTCATTTCTTTCCGGGAACAAACAAAAAACGAAACAAACAAACACTTTTTTTTTCTCCCAAATCTGACCTGGTCAATCACTCAAGTATTTTTATTTGGCCATTCAACAACAGAAAAAAATGTAGCAATTATAAAGATAATGAAAGAATTGCCTGCAGATTTAAGAAAATATCCTCACTGCCTATGGCAGAAGGTAGGAAGCAGAGCTGGAGGGGATCATAGTGTACCCCTAGCACCACATCGTCAAGAGGAGCTGTCCTGGGGCCCACTGTCAGCCTTCCAAAACAATTTTCTTAATTAAGTTTTGAAAATACAAATGCCACCAGCAATACCAGGGCCTAGAAAAGCCAATATCTAAACTGGAAAATGAAAGCAAATGCAACCCAAGACAGCAACAAAAAGTTAGCAGTGAGCTCCTGGAAAGGTACGGTCCCCTGCCGGGGACAAGGCCACTTCCTCTCTCTGCCTGTGGTAGCGGCCCTCTGGGGTGGGTGAAACTGCAGTTCACTTGCTATGAGCTGTAAGAACTGGGATGAAAGTCAGACTCTCTCTCCTCCCCATCTTCTTTTAACCCTTTCTCCTCTCCCCCAAAAGGATGCTGCAAAATCCCACAGGGATAGGGCACAGTCTGTGCCGACCCATTCATTCATGCTTGTTTCGTTCCGCTTCCCATTGTCTGAGGTTTTGTTTGTTTTGTTTTAAGTCTTTTAAAGAGGAAAAGGTAGCACTGGTCTCATGATCAAGACCATAAGTGTGAACACGGACAGATACACACACACACACACACACACACACACACACACACACACACACACAGGGACACACACACCACTACTCACCCAGCAATTCAAATTGAGGTGCCAAGCGCCCAACTGCTGCAGGAGAGAGACCCCGGGGGCCACTGCTCCTCCCTTCCCACTTAAATCCTCCATTTCCACTAACACTGAATCCCTGGGGTACATAATAGCTCTGCCTTACCCTCTCTCCACTCTAAAAAGAAAAAGGAAAAAAAAAACTTTCTCTGTACCTTCGAGATGGAACTGGACCAGCTTCTCTCACTCCTCTTCTTCCTCCCAACCCCCCCTCCCTTTACACAGCTCACTTAAAGAGCCGGAAAAATGCATCTCAAAAGCCAGAGATGGCTTCTGGACACACTCACTTCTTCTGCATATGACAGCTTTGCAGTTCTTTCCCCCAAAGACCCCCCCCTTGAAAAAAATACTTAAAAAAAATAAATAAAAATGCTTAGTTATCTAATTCAGCTGGCTGTAGCATCAATTTAATTTTGTTTTTTTAATGTAAACCTCCCTCAACTTCCTAATCTTTACTACTCCAGGATCCATGAAGGCAGGCGGGGAAGGCCCATTCTCCCGGACCAGCTCAGGACACCTAAGAAAAGTCCCCCTCCCTCACCTTGGGTGGCAGGGACAAAGCTAAGAGTAGCAAAGAAATTACGGTCAGCCATGAGGGAAAATGATCAACCAGGGCAGCAGGCAGGCACTTTACCTGCAAGACTGTCAAATCCCTCAAAACAAATTTCTTAGGGACAGGGCTACAGTGGGAGAGAGGGAGGGGGAAGAAAGAATATTTTCTTGTTATGGTGACACGGAAGTGACACCTTGTAAGGCCCTGCCTGCCACTCGTGCACATCCTCTCTTCCTTCCCGGAGTATGAGGCTGCCTGATTTTCAGGTGACCTCCTTGAAAGCACAGGAAAGCCGACTGCATTAGCTGGTGGGTACGGGAACTTTCTCCCAGAAAGAGGGAAGAGAAAGAGAGCGAAGAGAAGTGAAGGAAAAAGGTCGCCCCAAACTTACTTTTCCTGGGGCCTTCAAAGGATCCAGGGTCGGGTACATTGGTGCGAGTTTAACCTAATTTGAGTTGAGACCCTCAGAGAGAACAGACCTAAAATGATCTCCCTTTGCATAGGAGAAGAGGAACATGCAGAGGTGTGTTGCCCAGGGTGGTGTTGAGTCACACAACAGAATATCTAACGGACTGAATTCCAGAATTATCTCATGCTCTTCAAATGCAAACACACAGCTCTAGTCTGCAAGCAGGTAGGAAACCATCCTAGGTTTGTCTGGCTAAAAGCAAGACCAGTGGCCAGGATTTGGTTTCCTGGACTCAGGACACCTGACTTTAATGAAGGACCTGGCTTCCCTTGATTGCACGGACTGCCCGGCTGGCCAGCTGTTTATCTCCAAGGCCACAGAACTGTAGGTCTTTAAGCAATCTGTTAATACGTGGAGCAAGTTAATCCCCCTCTCCCCCAAAAGGAATCAACCTAAACAAGGACTGGAAGGGTTTAAGGCTAACAAAAAAAGTAGGACTTCTTCATTTTCCATTCTCTTGTTTAAAAAAAAACCACTCTGTGGGCTCTTTCTAGACTTATCTAGCCTTCTTGCGAAAGTGTGGAGCAGCAATCTTTAAGGCCCTTAATACCAAAACAAAACCCTGACATTTCCCTTCACAAGGCAGTAACAAAAGCAATGAGGTTCCAGTTTGACAAGTAAAAAGCCCCAACCGCAAGTCCCCTAATTGCCTTCCCTCCCTCTATTCACCAAGACCACCACACTCCCGGCAGCTGCTTTTGTGGCCCCCGCAATTTCTTAAGTAAACTGCGAGCTCTCTATCTGCTGATGGACAGGCTCCGATCACCCAGCAAGGAGCACCTCAAAAGTGCTGCCAACAGCATGGTAATGCGGGTTAGGAATTTACTTCCCGGGTTTCTCAAAGGTCAAGGGAAAAGGAAATTGGGAAAGAGCCAAAGACTCCAGTTTCTTCCCCCTTAAAGAGAGAAGAGGTCCCTCAATTCTCTGCAAACTGAGAGCTTCTCGCAAGAAAACTCCTTCATGGTGATTTACTGTCCTGTGGCCCTGTCCAGAACTAATCCTCAAAGCACCTCGGCTTGGCACATACACACCCAAGCTTAGAACATTCCACTTAAAAAAGAAAAAAGAAAAAAAAAAGCTAAAACTTTCTCAAACCAAAAGCAGAGAACAGTCATTTACGTAAAATCCTGTGGAGGAGAAAGAAGCAGGGGCCCGAGATTGTCCATCCACATCTTGTGACCCCCCATCTCCAGGCAAAGTTTGTTTTGCTGATTTAAATAAAGAAATCTGAGATGCCAGAGCAGGGAAGTTACAAGACAGAACACCAACTTTAGAGGATTAGACAGACATGTCTAGAAGGAAACATTTACCTACAGGAAAGATGTGTCTATCCATGACTCCCAAACCTGCATATTCACACAGGACATGCACTCTACGAGGATACTTACGGCGGGAAGGAGGGGGCTCAGGAGGGTGGAGGCTGTCGCCGTGAGTGCAGGGATGGATACCTTCTAAGTGCAGACACTTCCAGATGGAACAATAATAGGTGGAATGAAGATACCTTTCCTCCTTTCCTCCCTCCCTTTTTTTCTCTTTTTAATCTTTGTTGTTATTATTTTAAACGAGACTAAAACAAGAGAACTCCATCCACCTGGACCTTAGCAGTCAAAGTACACCAATCTTAAAGTTACTGTGCAGTGACAGCGGGTATGGCCTGGGCAAGGCACCGAGCATGCAAGGCTGGGCACTTGGGGCACATGGCTTACCATCTAGGGGTCGCCGCGCTGTCCTTGCCACCACCGACTCGCGGGCATGCTGCCGCACGGATGGCCCGGGCCCGCTGGAGGGCAGCACCCGCCCTGCAGCCCGCGCAGCACCGGCAGCTCCCAGGAGCAACCCGCAGCAGCCTTGCCGCTCAGGATGCTCAGGCTCAGCTCCATTCACGGAGAAGCGCACAATAACCGGGATCTCCCCCGGTTCCACAACAATCCACCCCCCAAAGAGGGAGGGGGCGTTTTATATATATATATATATATATATAAAAAGGCAGGGCTTTTTCCCTCTTCTCTTTTCCCCCCCAACCCAGCATTCAATCAAAAGAACAAAGCCTGATATTTTGTTTGCCGACTTGGCAAGCATAAAAGCAGTTTCAATAATCCGAGCGAGTTCACCTAAGTTAGTGTAAGTGGCGCTCTGCAGATCTGCGGTGAAATTAAGCTTTAATGGTTATCTGATGCCATTCGGAAAAGGAAGAGGAGGAAGCCAGCTGAATTTAGATAAAGTTGGAGTACCACTTCACTCCCAAGGTCCCCCCACCACCTGAAAGAACCCTATAAAATTCTAGACAACATTCAGATCTTAACTATCTCGCTGAATTCTACTTTCTGTGGGGGAGGGAGTACAAAAACCAAATTACATTATTAAAAACACTCCTATATACGAGAAGTCACAAGGAAACACTGTAGAACAGTTTTCATGACTAATTTTTAAAAAAGAAAGGAAGAAAAAAAAACACTACCAAAACTTGTGGACGTGTTTCTTTAAAGCAAATGGTCCTAACACATATTAAACCACGGCTGTGCATCTTCTAAGCATAGTAGGAAAAAATGACTATTGATCTTCAAATAGCGATAATTGAAAAGATCAAAAAGATTAAACAAAATCAAGAATGTGCTGACTTACCATGCTATGCTTTTTTTGTTGCAACTTTGTAGAAATTTCACTCAAAGAAACTGCATCAGAGGTGTCAAATTTTTTAGCGGACTGTGATCGTATTATTTCCGCAGCCCTGCCTTCCAATGCTTCAGAACTTTTCCCCCTTTCTCTTTTTTGTTTGTGGTACCTAGCTTTTCGCTATAGACTTTAAAAGCCTTCAGCTCAGCAAACCAGCACAAATTATCTTGCCACCTTGCGCAGCTCTGATGCTTTGGCCGCTAACTTTGGAAGGCCCTTTACTACTGCATCAAAATTAGCATTGTCAAAGCAGTTAATGAATATTAATACTGTATTTGTCATTGGAGCCGGTCCGTTGCTGAACTCCAAGTCACCCATCAGGGACAAGATTAAGAACACAATTATTTCTGACTGACAGGGACCAAATCTGCTAGAATTTTTTTTTAAACAATTCGGGGGGAAAAAACCCACAATATCATCATCTTAAGGTGTCTCCCAGGGGACTGGGAACCAGATTAATACGCTTTTAATGAAGTAGAGATCATTATGTATGAAGGGGAAAAAAGAGAAAAGATGTACTATTCCAGCTATTTAGTTATGGTGGAAGCTAAATTTTAAAGAAAAAAAATGCAGACTGCGTATCTTTCTCGACAGCTGTCCAGAGTTCATTCATACTGTTCTAAAGAAAAAGACGAGTTTTTCTCCCCGAAATCTTTTCCTTTTTAAAAAAAAGAACAGAGAATGAGCAGTTCGTCCCAGCTGGGATAATTTTTCCGTGTCTTCACTTTTACTGTGGCGGCTCAGGAAAGACAGCACAGTAAATAATTCTACACAAATCTGACAAGAGACGCCTTCATCAGCGAGGCTCCTTCGCCCCTTATTCCCCAGATTCCGAGCCCTGTCTCTCTCACTTTATTCAGGATGAACCATTACATTTACCAAAACTCTGAAGTTCCCTTTCACAGTGACATCCTCCTACAGCCAGCACCCAGGAAACAGCCCAAGTCGGAGAAAGCCCCTGGTACCCACCGCGCATCCCGAAACACCATTAGAAACGGTTCTCTCCCTGCTCCTAGGAGCCAAGCCTGCCTAATTTGGGGTACACATACACAGTGGAAATGAAAGTTTGGTCAGAAATAACTAACGGCAACTCAATGAACTGCACAGTCAGCTAGCCCAACACCAGCTGCCTCAGGAGATCGCGACCACACAGCACTTTCTCTACGAACAGGCAAAAGACTGGAGAAAAGGAATTAAGGGAAAAACTTGTAGCTTACCTGGTATAACCAACTTATTTGAATTCACCCAAATCATTTCAACATCTATGTCTCTCTGCCACACGGACTGGCGGGGCGCATAAAGAAATCATACATGTAGACGAACACACATAGAGCAATTTCTTAGCGTTCCAGGCAGAGTGTGCCTCACGGGTTTGCTCCACATAAATTGTCTTCAAGACGATATTTCCACCGCCCTTTTCTTTTTTTAAATGTGGTAAAAGGGATAAAATGACAGATGTGATGGCTTATCTACCCAGTGAATCACGGGGGTCTAGGTAAAGCCACCCTGGCCACAGAGCTAATCTTCGACACCCACTGACCACCCCACCAGCACTCTAATACCATTATCAACCCTTAGATGAACATTCTAAATTAGAGTTTTGTTCGAAAAGGGTGTGAATCTGACCTTCGATGCTGGGAGGCCTGTGCTGAACGTCAGATGGCAAAGTTCTTATTGCACAATTTTTTTAAGAAAAAAAAAAAAGGTTTTACTTTCTTATGAATTCCCATCTTTGAACTCTGTCTTTACAGCCTTCAAAAAAAAAAAAAAAAAAAAAGCACCCTTACAGCCCCTAGTCCTGCAGTGGCCACTAATGTTACCTCCACCGCATATTCCACAATTGTTTATGGTTATCCCATCAAAAACAAAGAGAACTACCGAACACACATACAAACATGCCACTTTGCCCCAACTTCTCGTCTTCTCGCTTTCAATTTACCAGAGCTTTATCTACCGGTTTCTTTATGCCTGACAAGTCTTTAAAATGGATCATCAAAATGTACCAGCTTCCTAGTAGGGGGAACTGACTGAGAAAAAATTTGTGTGGGGGGTGTGTGTGACACGGTCTGTAATGAGCCCCACAGTTCGAACGCACGTGGAGTCAGGCTGTAACGGAGGAACAGGACTGGAGGTTCAGACTTATTTTGAACGATTCTTCTTGGGAGGGGGTAAATTTGGCCCTGTATCAAATCATGAACAAGAATCTATCATATACAAGAGATATTTCCAATGCTACAAAAACAGATAAATATTATATCATTTTTGTGATGTAAGTATACCTTTAAAGTGCCTTTCCAAAACCACAAATAGATCGTTCCCTTTTCTTCCCCACACTGTCCCATTAAATCTATGAATTGGGCTTTATGCAATAAAATGTGGGGCCCTGAAGCCCCTACTTAGAAAGGCCTGTGCGTGTACTGCTCACGATCTACCTAATGGAGTCCTGTGCAAACAAATGCATGTGCGAATCTCACTACAGATTTTTACCAGCACAGACTGGCTTTCCGAGCAGTCCGAGATGTCTAAATTAAGGACCCCTTGCTTCATCAATCCTCAGCTTCCCCATTTGTGACCCGAGCATGCACACGTCCTTAATCTGCATCTTTGTGTGCTCCGCGCCGGAGTTGCTAATAGGCAGCCTTCTCTGCCTCTCCCGGCTTCCCCAGCACGACCGCATCAGCACTAGTATCAAATTAACTCTCCGACTTTGAAACTTATTGATCTGCTATTAAGACACCAGTGAACTTGATGAAATGAGTGCTGTAGGTGCAGCCGTGACTTCAAAGTGCAGCACAGCCACATAAAGCAAGCGCCTTTGATCCTGACTCCGATCTGCTGAGGGTTTAAAGCCCAATTCTCCCTACGCTGCCCTTCACTCTCATCACGTCTGATGTCTCACCAACCAGTGACTTGATAATGTTAATAATGCAAATTTTACAAATGATTTTTACAATGGCAAAATTAATTATATGAACTGCTGCTTTCTGCAGTCGGGCTCTCTGCTCTCCTCTCTCCCTATAACATGACAGCTGGGTGACTATGGTCACTTGGGGAGTCCCGGGTCTGGGTAATTCCGGACAACACTTCACTATGTCCCTCACTTTTCCTGTTTTCACAGCAGCCCTAATTTGCTAAAAATGTCCCTCACAATCCCGGCGACGCCTTTTCCTGTAGCTCCCATTGCCTTGTCAGTCACTGCCTCAGAGCAGAAGCAGCCTTCTGAAGGTGGTTACTATGTACCTATGATGGTCAATACAAAAAAAAAAAAAAAAAACAAAAAAACTTTTATTTTTATGTAGGGATTTTTTTGGGGGGAAGGGGGTCACAAATCCACAAAGTTTCAGGAGTTCACACTCTCCGCTACTGTTTTCCAATTAGGAATTACCTGATGTGACAGCAAGGCAAGGCTAGGACTGTAGCACACAGACTCTGAAACGGCACCTCCAATACCTCCTCATGTGAGCCATCTCAAGGGCTTTGAATCTAAAAGTGAATTTTTTTTTGTTGCCAGGGAATATGTACTTAAGCACAGCTTATTTCTGCAACTTCCTAGCCAATATTTTGAATCACAGAAAATAAAAATAGGGCCTGCACTCCAAGATGCATTAATATGAACCCTGCTTCAGTGTGGTTTATAAGGCATAAAATGGGTTATTATATTACAGGCTGAAAATATCCTGATATATAGCAAGAACAGAAAGAGTAAGCTTCCTGATATCTGAGCAAAGACTCAGAACCAGAGAACAAACCCTTTGCCAAGAGAGCTGTCTTTGTGTGCTGATTTTGGACAGAAGAAGAGGGGTAGTTTCTAGTAAAACATACTCTACAGTCAGGAATCCTGTGTGATCCTTTGATTAATAGCATGCTCTATAGCATTTGGGCTCTGGTTGTTCTGAATCTACTAATTATAGGAAGAAAGTAATGGACGTATTTTCTTCAATCAATATGGCAACATGTGCTACCCATTCCAAACAGCAAGACTGTCCCCACCCCACAGTAAAAGATAATGGGAGTTTAAAAGGGCCATAATCTTAATACTTGCCTTCAGTCGTGCGTGCACGCGTGCACACGCATGTTGGGGGTGTAAATCCAATTAGCTGATTTTACAATGCAACTCAAATCACGAAATGGGGGTGGTGGAGTGACTGCATTGGTACCCCCCCCATGTTGATAGCCACTTAATCTACTTGCAATTCTAAAGAAGTCAACACTTGATTGTGACAACGTTCAAAAGAATTTCCTCTGCCACTAGCACAGTAAAAAAACTTTCACCAATTAGTGCAGGAAAAAAGGAGGGAAAAGCCACAGTGCTGGCGCTCAAAGAGCCAGGCCTTGCGGCAAACCTGTCATGACGAGAGGATTGATCAACGGGACGGCAATTTCTAATGGCATGTTGTCATGAAAAGTCAGCCACAGGGAGCCACCTGCTTTGCTCCTCACAGACAGCCAGGAAAGGAAGGAAGAAGGAAGGGAGGAAGGAAGGAAGAGGGCAGGAGGGGAGGAAGAGGGGACAGGCCTTCTGTCCTGATCCCTGCCAGTTCCCTTTCGCTAACGATTCAAGCAAAGGAGTCATGATTTTTCATTCAGAGGAAATCTGTCAAGTCTCGGGTAATACTACCAGGACTGGAGATGACAATGGTCCCAAGGCTAATGCTTTCCGTTACTTCTGCCCTCCCACCCCACCTCCACCCCCCACATTCTGCAGAGAGATGGAGCATCCTTTATTTTACCACTGTCGCCTCACCCCATCGTCAAACACGACTGCGGAGGCCAGAAGGCATCTATGATGGTTTTAAATCAACGCGGAGCCTCCCGACTTCATAAAAAATACTTATTTGTACGATTTAGAAGATGAAAAAGATACCCTGGAAGACATAGTTAGATGTCAATGAATGCTGCTCTTGGCTGCATACTTCCCACATTCCTGAAGCTAGGGCCCTGTGGGTTATGGTCTCATCTGTTGCACCATGGGCATCCTCCAGTGACTATGTGCTGAGTTTGTTGGGCATCTTCATGGGCTGGATACAACCCGCTGTCTATAACCACCTCCACATACCCTTGGAAACAGGATGTTCTGCCTCTGAGGGGCCTCCAGGAATAGTAGCCCTGGTACCCAACTGCTTACCAACCACTCCAAAGCAAAGGACATCTCTTACTCCTCCAGACGTCCTGCTCAATGGCTCCCTAGTCATCTCAAATGCCATTGTATGTGCTACAAGGTAGTCTTCCCAGTACCACCCCAAAATGTCAAACTGCTGAAGGGGTCTAGCGGGACTCGTGCCAGCTTGTGACATTCACAAAACTTCTTTCTGTTGATTTGATCTTGAGGTTGCTCTGCTTGTTTTCCATGAAAGCTAATAAATAACACAAAGGCCATCTTCTCACCCATACTATGGTCCATAATATCGTTGTGGCCTACGGTCCCTGGTAATTTTCATATTTTCAATAATCACAAATACACTACCCCCTCAATCTACTTTGAACAAAAGAAAAAAAGTCAAATAAAAGTTAAAGAACTTTTAAGTTCATGAAACCAAACCCCACTTGGCATGCAAATCACGTACTGTAACCTTTTATTGGCGGAGCCTCTGGTCTCATCAGTCGATGAAATTCTCAGCCCGCGGCAACAGCTTAGCCGAGGGACACAGACCAATGAGAAAATATTCATTGTGTTAGCATTTCAAATGGCGAGAAAGGAGGAAGGAGCGCTAACTGATCACTGCCCGTGGAATTAATTGGATATTCCAAGAATAATGTCTCTCACTGAAGATCCTTGGAGGCCGAGCGCTGGTCGAGACCACATTTTGTGCGGCGCCTTCAAAAAGAGACCGCTTGGGGGTACTGGACATATCAGGGTTTTAGCGCATTTCCCTGAAGGCCAGAAGATAATCAGATGCACTGAACCAAACTCAACTAATCCAATCCATAATTATACACACAGCTCCAACAAACTTTGCCACTCTCCTAGAAAACGAAACTATTCTATTGAAACCTTGATAAATAATAATAAAATTAAAACCTTAAGGGCATCATGGCCAAAATGCTCCCCACCCCAGGGCAGAGACATGTGGCTCAGAACTTTATTCTTTTTCTGCCTTCTGTTATGTTCAAGGGCTGATCTTACTACCAAAAGATCTTTTTATTCAGGGGAGGATTTGCGTTTGGGCTTTTCTCGCACATAACCCGAGCATCTACAATGACCCTGACCGATATTAGTATATCCTTCCCTAAGACACATCTTAATCTAACCTTTCTAAGACTCCTTTGCTTTCAAACTCAAAACAGCATAAGAAATAAGCATTGTTGGGGGCACCAGGAGCCTGAACTGAGGGCCTGGCGTGGTGGGCAGCAACAGCCCCCTGGAAAAGCAGCTGCTGGAGAAACTACAAAACCATCAGAGACCAAAAGGTAAGGGGGGAAAAATGAGATTAGGAACTTTCCCAAATGTTCCATCTCTCCTATCGACCACTGGCCTAGCGTGAGGTGTCAATTTTGACTCCAAAGAGAGCACACGAATTCGCAGTGGTCCCATTATGCGGTCTCTGCTCTCATTGTACATTCTGTCAACGAAGTCAATCTTATTAACTTCCGCACTGGTTCACACATGACATTTTCTTCAATTTTCTTGCTGACATCAAAAACATCAATTAGCAGCCCGAAAATAGGAAGGAACGAATGACAGAGTCTGATAACGTCGACTATTTGAAGCCAACGGGAAATCTATTCTCCAGTCCTGAATGTGTTCATTACAATTGCATTTTCAAAGAAGACCTCCAAATAGCAAAGAAAATTAAATTTATCATCTAGAAATGCCTAGAAATTGTTTTTTTAATCCTATGTCTATCTCTCCATCCCAGAGCGTAATACAAAGTATCACAATTGAGTTTTATGATAACATGCCACAACTCTAATAGAAAGTTTATAAAATATGTAGCCTAGACCACCCTTCCTATCAAATAGCAACTACAAGGCTTAGCAACAAACTTCCCTGGCAGAGTGCAATCTCCCTGGAACGGATGATCCCTTGTCTTGGTCTCTCATTATGATTAAGGAAAATGTGTCGGTGAACGCACACACACACACCACCCCAGATAACCAACTAGTTGAAAGTTTTCTGAATTAAAATGGTAACTTCTGTCTATAGCTACAAATTCAAGAGAGCTTTGGGGGAATTAATTGGCACTGCATCTTCCATACAAAACCAACAAGGCCCGTCTACCTGCCTATTACCTTAAGAAACAGATATTCAAATAATATCTCAGCTGTCCCCACTGACTCTCTCAACTTGTAACAAGTTCAAACTGGCCAAGGTAGAGACAAAACATTCTTCATCCCGTACACACAATCTACCAAGCGATCACCAATTTCATTGCTAGTGACCTCTTCCTCTAAGATCAAACAAATAAATGGCCATGAGTTCACCCCTGACCAGAAAACTAAAACACTATTAGTCAGTCTTTTAACAAGTCTGCTGGGCAGAACTAAAGACAATTAGGGAGTGGTTGGGAGTAAAAAGAGTACAGCATCAAAAAAACAAAACAAAACAAAACAAAACAAAAAAACCAACCAACCAAATAAACAAACTAAATCCCTAGCTTTGTAGATATAGACTTAGGAGACAATCCTATAGTTATTTTATTATTTCCGGAGAGGTGGGGGCAGGTGGTGTGCGAGCCATCTAATGTGCCCACTTTGTGTGCTGTGTGGCATCTCCCAGGGAGGGAGCTGGACTTTGGTGGCTGCCCCAGACACCGCCTCAGACGGACTCGTGGCAGAAGAGAAAGAGCAGCTACGCCCTGGTACACAGATCGCATTCCTGCCGCCCACTGATTTTTTGATCTTTTGACATTTTTTCGTTGTTTCTATCCCCTTCCTTGTTTATCCTCTGGTGTCACAAAAGACAGAACTGTCTGAACAATGGAGGCAGAGGTATCTATTAGCTGTCACGGCGAGGTTTTCCCAGCGCTGACTAAGCGCATACCACAAAGAATGCCGAGAACTGGTAAGATGAAAAATTATATCATTTTTTCCTGAAATAGAGATAATCATATTCTAATACCTTTGTCCTTTCTTAACTGACCAAGACATACTATGAGAGAAAGGGGAAAATACATTGTATCCATTTCTATAATTTGTTGCATTAGCTGTATTTGTTGGGAGGAGAAAGGGGGAGGAAGGAGAGGGAGCGGGAGAGAGACGACAAACCCCTCCAAGGATGTATTAGCTAGCGTATTTTAGGACGCAGCATCTGACAGAAGTACATCCTCCTGATCGCATGTTCCCCTCAGAACCACCGCCACAGTTCAAGAACCGAATTAATAAAATAAATAATTTGTGATACTTAGGGATGAAAGATTGGAAAAGAAGGAACTGATGTCCCCCAAGTTATTGGCTTCCCCTCATGACAAGCCTTTTTCCCTGCAGAGCAGTTACACGGGCGATCTACAGTATGGCCAATCTCCCCTTCTGTACAAACTAAAATCTAAAAGCCATTCCATTAAGTAATGTTCTGACAGGAACACTTAAGACACTGTGTCTGAGGGGCTGTCTACGCTTCTGGTAGGATTGCATGAACCCCTGGTATATCCAGAATTTCAGAGTTAAAAATCAAACCACACCCATTCCGCACACTTTCCTTTAAAATCCAATAATCAATGACTTGGAGAACAAGAAGGATAAGCTGAACGAACTTTACACGTAGGTGTGAGAAGATGCACGCTTTTCTTCTAAGCGGTCAGGAGCAACAGTGACCTAAACACAGTTTTGTTTGTAGTAAAAATGTTTGGTCTAAAAATATGTTTATTTAGACCTCTGCTTATCTGGAAATTTATTTTAGGAAATTACTTTTTACCCCTTAATAATTGGGGTGGGCACTCAAATGAATTGGAGTTCACTTAGAAAAGACATATGTAAAAAGAGTCGGCTCAATTTAGAGAAACTAACAGCCTCCTGAGGAACAATTGAAGGCCATCTGGTGTTGCTTCCGTTTTCCTTACACGGGTTCTGACTCAACAACCACATCACTCTGGACAGGCTAAACATTTAAGATATCAAAATGCATGTGTACTCACATATGTGGGAAATATTAATTATGCATCATATTTTTATGGTGGGAAAGGGTGTTTTCATATCCAGGGGACACAAAGCTTTGTGATGCCTTTGGCAGTTATGTGTAGTAGCCACTGACAGAGTATTAAACAGGGAATTTTCTCAGTAGCAAACACAAGAACAGATCTGTGAACTCCAAAAACAGAGAAGAAAATGACACAGTAAAAATGATCATTGTCAAGATACAGAATATTGGAGACTATAACCAACCCAATTTTTCTGCTCCTTCGCCAAAGTGATTTCTGCATTCACTTCGGCTCCCTCCAGCCACCCTTTCTTGGCGAAGCATGCCACAGCCAAACAGACTCTGCTAAACATTTCAGTGAGGCAGACCTGGTTACTACAAACCCATTCCACAATTTCAGAAGCAGTTGACAGCAAGGGACTAGATAAATAGACCTTTACTACTATTTGAGGTTTGTTGCTTTTTAGGTTTACTAAATAAAATGTGATATCTGAACAAACCACTCAAATACACACAGAGACATACACAAACACACACACACATACACATGGGCTCGAAACTGACCACAGGTTGCAGACTGGATGACTGGTAGTTGCAGTTTCTAAAACCACGCACTGTCCTTGAAACCGAGGCCGCACACAGCTCCATTAGATACACATCCAGTGTTCTTGATCTATTATTTACAAAGAAAAACCCTTCACTGCTTAAGTGCCCCCTTCTATTTCAGCCTTCCATTTCAACAGCATCAAACAACTTCGCGGGGGACACACAAGACAACAACTTGTGTTCATCCCAGTGTTCTGAGCAAGTCAAAATTCTACTCGGATGGAGAAAAATGAAGAAAAACCCGAACGGAGATGTCGAATAACTGACAAACGAGAGGTTTGTGTTGAAAATCTGATTGTCAGATTTTAAAAAGACACACAAGAGGCTTTGTTGTTTTGTTTTCTTTTTTAATCCTCTGTAAGAGAAAATTCCTGTTTGTGATAAACGAGGGAGATTTAAAAAAAAAAACCTAAAGGATAAAAAAAGGAATGTTTTCAAAATGCACATTTGATGCGGAATTCTTTAATTATGGAGTCTGCTCCTTAAGTCAAACTGCATTCGATCTAATTAGTAAGCTCAGATCTCACCTTCGGACTGAACTTTAAACTCGCTGAAGCCAATTAAGAACTATTTAAATGAATATTAAAAGGATTCCTGTGATCATTTCTGACATAAGAGAAAACATGCTTTTTAGCAAGAAAAAGAAAGAAAAACGAAAAAAAGAAAGAAAGAAAAAAAAGAATTTACACAGCATGCCCACATCTCACAAAATATTTGAATTGAGCCTGTGTCTCGGGTCCTGTGGCTTCTGCCATTCGCACAGCTCCTAAGCTCCTGGACCCTTCATCGGTCCCGTCTGCCAAGGGCACCGTTTCAGCCGCGCTCAGAGTCCTCTGCTGTGTTCAGTAACTTACTGAGATTTACTGGATGTCACATATCTCTGCCTCCATTTTGATAGACTACTGATTTAAGCAACTGTAGCTAAAAATTCATATAACCTGGATTTAACCGGGGAAACTCTCAGCTATTTCCATCTTGATAAGCCAAATCAAACTGAGCCAGTTAAACGTGTATTCTTTTTAAATCCATGCCTTGACATAGATTTCTTTTATTTTTGACAATTAATAACTTACTCTGTTTGCTTATGAAATCAAATGTTCCCATGAAAGGCTGTTACAATTAACACCACTAAACCTGTGAGGTCACACTCCAGAAATTGTCACAGTTTAATCATACCAATGAGTCATTTAACTCACGTTTACTAATTCAATTTATCTTCATTTCGAGCTGTGTGGACTGATGGATTGTCACCCTTAGAAACGACAAAACTCAATGCTGGAGGAAAACACAGACCTGCTAACACTGTGGCTTCTCCCACGACCACACACCATTGCCTTCATGAGGAACGCCTGCACGGCACCCAGTGAGGGACTTTCTGCTCAGCCCTCTGCAAAGAAAAATTTTCTATAGAAATCACAAACTAAGGACCAGTACATGTGGGGCATTCTGTGAGATTCTCTAGATTATTTTGGAAAATATAAAACAAAACTTATGTTCTCTAAATGCTCGACTCATTGACAAGCATTTCTAATATAGACAGACAGATATATATATAGAGAGAGATGGATGGATGGATGGATAGATAGATAGATAGATAGATAGATAGATAGATAGATAGATAGATAGATAGATAGATAGAACACACTAACCGAGAACTTAGCCAGTCACACTGCTAACAAGTAAGATGTTAGCAGCAGCATCCCTGACTGTTCATCAGGGGTTCCTTTGCAGAACTCAGAATTAGAGATGGCATCATCAGGATTTTAACAGTCATAAGACTGTATTTGACCTCAACAGCTGAATCACACTGCACCTACGTGATGGGTTCTGAAAAGTCAAATCATCCTTGGAAACCTTAAAGGGAGTGACTGCCTGTGCATCCAAATTTTAAAAGAACTGTTTACATCTGTGTCCGACTTGACGATTTAGCTACCTCCCAGCCTTTTTTTTTTTTTTTTAAATGTGGTCAGCTCATAGAAATCCTTGAGTTTATAGTGCCCACAATGTCATCAATCTACAATAAGGAATAAAAGAATTAATTATTTCTTTAAATGATAATGGGAAAAAAGAGAAACCACGGGTTGTTCTGAGATCAGGAGAGGTGTGAGCTAAGACTAATAGGAACAAAGGATCATAATTTCTCAAGAAGACAAACGGCTGTCCTCGCAGACCCCCCTTAGGAGACCTCACCCAACAGCAGTGTGCCCCACCAACCAGCTCTCCTCCTCTCCTAGGTAATAACACAACCTACTCGTGAGACTCAAGTCTTCAAAGCCACTGCCCACTTAATGAAGTATAGGGTAGGGAAGAGTTACATAACGACAGCAAGTTGCTTGAGGGAGTTAGACTTGTGGGAATTTCTGCACCAATTTGCTTGACCAGAATTATTTTCATATGTAAGGACAGGTGATGCTTAAAACTCTACATGCCTTTAATCCCAGCACTTGGGAGGCAGAGACAGGCGGATCTCTATGAGTTCGAGACCAGCCTGGTCTATAAGAGCTAATTCCAGGACAGACACCAAAGTTACAGAGAAACCCTGTCTCAAAAACAAAACAAAACAAAACAAAACAAAAAACCCTGCATGGCCATGGCATGGGTTTGGGTTTTGATTACTGAGCCAAAAGAGTTCTGTCATTCATGGGGCATCCAACTAAGAATTATTATAGCTATATGACAAAAATTGGAGAATTGGCCCTTCAGCTCAGTGTAACTTGCCAAGGGAAGTAAGAGTCAAACTAACAAGTTGTTTGGGGGACGGGCATTTTTAATGCCAGTCATGACAGAAACACCTGCAATGCTTTAAAATGGAAAAGATGCTTCTTCATTTTTTTTCAAATAAGGAGGGGAATCTAAATATGTGGTCCCTGGCCAAATTCACCTCTCTGTCTTGACTCGGATGCTGGAAATACACCACTACTCATCTCTGCAGAAAGACCACAATCATCATCACAGCAGGGGCCAAGGGACAGCAGGAAGACATGATGCCATTCTGAAAGTCCCCAGTTTTCATTAAGGGACAAATGATGGTTTTTGTACACTTTGAACTTTTGTGTGTCATATGAAGTTCAGGAAGGCTGCCAAAGAGCGTCCAAACTTTTGTGTGTCACATGAAGTTCAGGAAGGCTGTCAAAAGGCGTCCCCAAGACCAGTAGGCTGATTGATACTTTACTTAAGGAAGCATGGGGACCTGTTCATAGCAGATGTGTTATTTGAGAAATTAGGAGCACACATGCCTAAGCCCAAACTGCCTCAGGGGAATTCTCCAGGCCGAAGGAAGGGGACTTGTGAAGGAAAGTCTTTCTGAGTCACTGGCTAATGCGGGATGTCTCCCCAGCCCCAAAATTAGTGCTGGATAACAAGGAAGAAAGGCGTGTGTATGTGCGTACAAGCACATGCGTGAACTCACCCACCATACAGTGTCAAAGCAGACAACAGATGTGACAGCCTCTGCTTTCCTAAGTCTCTTGTAAACACGCCCAGAGGGTGACACCCAATGGGCACATCCAGTGAATAATAAAGTGAAATGAAATCATGGGATGTCTCCACCACAGCAACAACGCCCATGGGCTCTCCCAGGTGAAGCCCTGCCAGGGTTCCTGCTGCACTGTGGAGTTGGGAACGCACTTACATTAGGCCCAGATGGAAGGCATTTTGCAATTGCCTGCCTGAAGCAGACTGGGAAACTGGTTTTGAACACCACCAAGCGTCTTGGAACAGTCTGGACTGTGGATTGTTTGTTTCAAACCCATCTTGTTTTTGCCTAGCACATCCCTTCAAGGAAGCTGAGGGGAGACTATTTCTCATACCCAAATAAAGCCACACATGACAGCAACCTCGTTTTGCAGACAAAAAAGCAAACAAGCTGAGAGAATATGGAAGAACTGAACTAATGATAGCTGGTTAGTAATTTTAATAAATGAAGAAGAGGAAAAGGGAGAAGAACAAGAGGAGGAGAAGATGAGAAGAGAAAGAAGAGAAGGAAGAGGGGAAAGATTAGGAGGGAGAGGAGAAAGGAAACTCTCTGCTGCTGGGGTAGGCTCACAGCTCTCTTGTGTCCCGCCCTTAAGGGCACCAGGTTTGTCCATCCCTCCCTTAAGGGCAGCAGGTTTGTTTATCCCTCCCTTAAGGGCATCAGGTTTGTTTATCCCACCCTTAAGGGCAGCAGGTTGTCCACACATTCAGGAAACAGCACCCAGGCAGACTCCTGTACTAAAGCTAAAAGTTAACTGAGGGCAAGTTCTGGGCTCAGTCTGGTGAAAGTTAGCGCTGGCCCAACTGACTACCAGCAAACAACCGGAAGCCAAAGCTCGGCTCCCCTCAATTATGGTTCCCTGGAAAACATGAACGAAAAGCTTGCTTTGCCTACATGTTGGGGAGGTAACACAAGTTTTAAATAACTTTTTAAAAGTTAAAAAAAAAACTAAATGTACGCTATGCTGTCAAATTATCTAGCCATGGGCTGCCACGGAACTCAGCGTCAATAGTCAGACTCCCTATGTTCCCAAAGTCTACCTTAAACTTAAACTCAGAGAGCCTTTTGTGAAGCCCACTCACTCGGCAAAATTAGTCTACAATGGGGACAGAAATATCAGCACGCAGGCAGTATTCATAAATGTCAATATAAATTTGGATTTTTGTCTCTTTCAAAAATATATTTTAGATTTTTAAATTTTTATACGTACAAGTGTTCTGCGAGGGTGGCTGGTACCTGCGGGGGTCACAAGAGTGTCGGTTCATGGACCTGAAGTTACTAATGGTGTGAGCCCCATGTGGGTGCCAGGCCCTTACTCGGAACCACTGAGCCATCTGTCCAGTCCCCTGGATTTTTGTCTCTTTGACCCAGGACTTAGTGTGGCCTGTGTAGCATTTGCGCACTTGGTTCCAGGCTTTATAAACTACAACTTAAATGCCTGGCATAGACACACACATTTTCAGCTGTTTTCCCAACTCTAAATTAGGTAAAATATATAGAAGCTCCAGGGTCAAGAGCCCGCAATTAGAATCTACTTTGCCTTCACTATAATTTTGAGGCAGCCGAGCCTGTCAGAAAAAGCACTTGTGAAGCCAATGAGGTATATAAGTTTAAAACAAGCTTCCTGCCATGCCAAGTATAAATACATAGAACCAATTAAACACTGATTAAATGCTTGATAAATGCAAGATGCAAGAATTTATACCTAAAGACACTACTATTAGCATCATAAAAGAAGGAAGGAAAGAGAAGGAGGCATCAGAGGGGGTAGACAACAAAAGGCAATACCTCAGTATTGAAATTAAAAATTCTTTAAATACAGCTCCTAAACCCCATTTCTTCAAACGTCGTTATTTCTAGAGTGATGGGCTCACGAAACAGGCGTGAGAACCTACAAGAGCAACTGAAAGGTCATTATCATCTAAAGACGCCTAGACGCGGACACTGTCGAGATCCAGAAGAACTGACATTTCTAATAGCAGGGCTTCTCAAAGTTAGAGGAAGAAGGCAAGAATTACCATGCTTGTTAAAAACAGGGGCAAAGCAAATGTGTTTAGTGTTTCCTGACATCTCAGCATAAGCACCACAAGGCCAGCTTCTACGATGGTTTGTCAACATCTTCAAGCGAGAACCATTTGGAAAAGATCTTCTTTCCTATACATTTAGTATGAACCGTGGTTTAGTTATAATGTTAAAACAATCAGTGAATCAGGCAGAACACCATGATGAGTGCCCTTGCAATAAGTGTCTTACTCAGGAGCTGAAACGGGAGTTCCAGCTGACAGTCCGTAAGCCCTGTGTGACCTTCTGCAAGGAAAGTAAAATACAGGATAACCTTTCCTAAGCATGCAGTTGAAATCTAATAGCATCCCCAGCACATTAACCCCACTACTGTCCCTATTTTACAGAAAGCAATACTGAGGTGGTTGAGAATATACCCCCAAGCCAGTAAGTTAACCTAAGTGAAGACTCAGGGTTTGAACTCAAGGACTTCCTGGCTGCTTGCGCTCTCTAACCCTTACATCTACCTCCCTGGGAGTCATCACTATGTAACAGAGGGTCGCAGCGGAAAACGTCCATGTAGCAATTCTACAGCTACACAATATTCCTACCTCTACTGAGCACGGCGTGTTAGTGGTGTGTGCACACGCAGGAGCTGTTGGCAGGGGTTGCAGCGGTTTCCTTCACTAACTGAAGGGACAGTTGGCAGGTATGGAGCGGCAATTAATACAGATAAACCATCAATAGCCTATCCGCCTTTTGATTTTTAAATAAACAAAGGCCGAATGCTGCAATTAAGATCAGAAGTGCCTCAGAAGGCCATATGGCCAGAGGAAAGCAGAATGAAGCTGCCACCAGCAAGAACGGGGGAGTTTTGTTATTCCTAAGGTGGAAGAATGATTTTTAACAAATGTTTCCCCCTTGATGCCTGAAGTGATCTCCCTGCAGAAAGGATGGCTAGGAATCAAAGAAAAAAAAGAAGAACCTGTGACCCAGGGTCAGGAGCAGCCTGAGAAGGCAATGAGTGTAAGAAATACCACATGCCACCTGTAGGGGGCGCAGCGCGGCATGTCCCGTCTAAGAAGACCTTGCACGGCCTTTCTGATGGGGGGTGGGGTTAGGGGACAATTCAAACCTACAAATGCTGGGCAGTCAGCACAGTGGCTGGGCACACTGATGCCTGGGGGTCCCCAGAGTCTACTCCTTAATACGTGGAAAACAATGACATCTCTATACCCACAATGGCTTCAGTGTGAGCCCCTCCACCCACAATGGCCCCATTCAATCCCCCACCATGAGCAATTGCCCCAAGTTTAACAGCCTGTGTTAGGGGGGCACCGGGCACAAAAGGAGGTGTTTCCAGGTTCAGTGAACATTTTACATCCATTCATCAGGGAAGGGACAAAAGCGATTCCCCACTTCACCTCAGTCAGGGCATCTATCCCGCCAAAGAGCAACCTTTTCGTGATGGGGGCAGGGAACGCGCTGTTTAAGGATGGCTGTGCAAACATGCTTCTGGATTATTTTTGCCTCCAACTAAAGACATCTGCATAAAAATGGGAATCTTTTGTCCCATAAGAAGGACCAAGAGGGACCTTTTGGGGGGAGGAGGGAGAAAAGGAGTAAAAGGCACCCAAATAAAGACAGAGAAGGTCGGAGACTGGAGACTAAATTACACTCTGGAATCTTTTATTAGGAAAGTGGGCCACATTTTTTTTTACTTTACATTTTTATTGGGGTTCGCTGCGACTTTTATTACGGAATCTGGTGTTGACTTTGTATGCTGGTTTAATTACTGAGGACCTTGCCAGCCACGCTTGGCTAACACAGGCTCCTATAGGAAGCATTTCCCAGGACCTGAAAGCCCGACTCTCCTTCCTAATCGCAAACGAAATACCTTGGTGTCTTGACTCCATCAGTCAGCAGTCAGCGTTGTACTCTGATTAATGAGGTCTCAACTTAGTTAGCTGGCTACCTAAGTCACTTTGGGGACAGCCATAGCGCTACAAAGTGCTAATATTTGAAACAGCATAAGCCATCAGAGCGACACCCACCCACCCCTTTAGCCTGCCAAGCTCGATCGCTCATAGGACTCAGTCTGCTCCCAACCAACTCTTCAAGCTCTGGCAAGCAGGGCCCAGCTGACATTCTGGGCCCAGGGAACATTACGTAATGAGGGTTTCGCTCTCTTCACGGGCCACCAGTCAAAACAAACTTTCTGAACTCAACCCAGGGCATCAGCTTGCTTCCTGGTTACACGACACGAGACTCTAACAGCAGAATGGCGTTCTTAGCAAAGCTGGAAACATCTCACTTGGTCGACAGCACCTCTCACTTTGTCAACAGCATCACGGTTACCTTGGTGATCTCCATCCTACTTCCTATATGTAATGCAGGGATGAAAGCTGTTTTCAGAGGGTCTCTTTTCCACATTCCTGAGCAGAAAACAACACCCTAGAAGAATTCCCAAGTACCAGGCCTTGGGGAAAGAAGGTAGCACAAACACACAAATATACATCTCTCTTGTAAATAGTTAGGATGTGGTCTGTAGCCTCAAAGTCATAGCAATGTTCCTGCCTCAGCCTCTGGAATGCTGGTGGGAGACACTATGTGTGACTTGTCTTGCTAACTGTTGCTAAAAGGCTCGTCATTGCTTGCAGGATTCCTAGTATTTTGTATGCGTAAGTTCTAGGTCCCTGCTTCCTAGCTGTCTCTCAGCAGAGATGACTGCATTCATCCCTCATCATCACTGCCAGCCTCCCGACGAGCCCAGCAGCATACAGGGTACAAGAAAAGTCATGATTTCAAGAGGGAAATAAGTAAACTCCTGGCGGACCCTCTGGGTCCCACACACCCGTCCTTTGGCACAGGACATCAATGCTGCTGAACAGGGTACAACCCTGTCATCAGTCAGGAGTGGCAGGATGGGAAGGGAAAACCATGAGGGCCAGTTTCTGTCCTGGGCTCCTTTATCACCTGGCAATGTGGCTTTGGAGTCTTACAGTGGCCTTCTGTACCTGGGCCTCAGTTTCCAAAGTGCAGGAAGTGGTGAGATTAAGTAGGCGGGTATTGTTAATCTCCTCTGAACAATTCTGGGGTTCTGCAGCACACTTCTTCCAACCCACCAGCTTCTGCGAACAAATTAAAACTACTCTGGCTGGGGTTAGTTACTCAAGAGCCTGTACTGTGTGCTTTTGGATTTTTAGGTCACTCTGATAAGACCATTTCCTCATCTGAGTTATTTTATTGCCTTTCCCTAGGAGTTCAGGCCCGACAAATCTCGATGCCCACTTGCACATAAACCTAACCTTCAAATGACCATCATCTCTCTGACATCTGTTGACGCGCAGGAAGGACAGGCCCATCATCTCCCTGAAGGATCTTTAGTCCTGGAGACAACCCTTTTAAGTGAATGAGGACGGCCATTACAAAACCTATGACTAAAATCTCAGGCAGCTCGCCCTCATCTGAACAGGTCCCTTCTCACGTCACTTCTGCTTTCTAAGACTGTCTGAGGCCCGACTGCTCAAAAGCTTAGGCCGGGTCACCACCCAGTGGGTCTGTTTCTAACAGGCAGGTATGCACCCTGGATCAATGTGGGCTAAGAGGGGAGGAGCAAAAGCTTGGTGCTAAAGAGGCAAGAATGGAAATGCAGCCCCAAACTACGAGACTGGGGAGGTGGCTCAGCAAGACTTGGGCAGAAAGAGCCACAGTCATTGCAGGAGTGTAGAGTTGGAGAAGCCGAGAAATGGGCCTCACGGTATCCAGGCTCGTTTCAGAACCACAGCTCCAACAATTCCAGAAGCTTCGGAGGTGAATTTGCCCACTCATTTCAATGTAGCTTTCCCTGACAGCTTCACAACCGAGACTATTCACACTGAGTCTATTCACACTGAGACCATTCACACAGGTAAAGGCTCTGACTCCAGATAGAGCTCAAGACTCCTAGAAGCTGACGAAGGAATTCGCTCTGGTGATCACCTCAGAGAAGAACAGGCCTCAGTGTGAGCTAACTGACTACTAACTACTCAGCCCATGACTTTGAGCTGGAAGTAAAGGTCCCTTCTGCTCACATCCCTTCTCTTCAGGATAGACCAGTACCAGCACTGGAGGATCTCCTGTGAACCGGAGTCCAGTTCTCCTGGGGCTGCAATCCCTGTCACATACGCAGGCCCGCACTGGGGAGGAGGTCCAGTCTAGACAAGCAGGACTTGAAGATCACGTTTACCCTGTGTCCCCATGTTTCCCATACCTTCCAATGTGTCTTTATTCCTCATCTACCAAGCTCAAACAGTACGGTTCTGTGTGCCTAAGAATCTGGTCAGGGAACCAGGCCCCCAGTCACCCAAGGTTACAAACCATATAGGTGGATGCCTAAACTCTGGCAGCAGCCAGGAAAGAAGCCAGGTATTGCCAAGACACTCCAGACCAACTTTAATAGAGACTTTGGCATGTGTGTTTGTAAACAATCTGCAAGACCATCAGGGAGCTTTGTCCTTTGACCTACAATTATAGGGTCAGTATGTAACACCAAGGAACACAACACCCTCTGAGGGGGGAAAATCACTCCTAATACAGTGACCTAAAAGGAAACAGAACCAAGAGGCTAGAAGATGGAGTGAGTGGTGTCTAAGACCCCCCGCACCCCACCACCACACCCCTGTTTCTAGATACCCTCCCTAGTATCCAGACGAAAACTATTAAGTTCAGGCATTGCTCCACAAGGGACCTTGGCCTCTGGTTATGAGAAGAATAGCATCAAAAAATTGCTTGCCAACAAAGCATAAACTTAAACAAGTCAGGATGGCAGGAGGAGGCCACCCCACAGGAGTCGTCCCAGA
Organism: Arvicola amphibius; assembly: GCF_903992535.2. Lineage (NCBI taxonomy): Eukaryota > Metazoa > Chordata > Mammalia > Rodentia > Cricetidae > Arvicola > Arvicola amphibius. The sequence continues at coordinate 195,186,901 of NC_052047.1, read as the reverse complement.
TCGAAATCAAAGCAATGTGGCTCAGAGTGCCACAGGGGTCCAGCGCCCTCAAGTGGGACGTCCCTTCACTCCCTGCAGCAAGTCCTCCACCCCCAAGGAGGATGAGGAAGTCAGTCATCCCTCTGCCCATGTGACCACTTAGAGGAACACAAGGAAGCATAGGCAAAGGGTGTCCAGTGGATGGCATGTCTGGCTTGCCACCCATGGAGGGCACGGTCTGGCTTGTCAGAGACTCAGCTCAGACTTTGGCCACTGTCAGGCCTAACAAGGGTGGGAGAATGGAGCCATAATGTTCACAGACCCTGGGCTGCTTTACGAGCAGTGGTGATGACCTACTATACAAGCACAACCCTAAGGAACCTGCCTCAGTGATTCGGTCCCTACAGTGGGACAAGGTGGGGCTGTGCCAAGACCTCCTCCTCTTCCCTCTCCTCGTGGGACACCACCGTGAGCACTGGAGCACAGCCCTATGAGGACCACACACTGTGCAAATATGGGCTTTGTGCTCTCAATGCTCACACCCACAGAGAAGACATACTATTAATAAGTACAGAAAAATGTAGGTTCCCTCCCAGAGTCAGTTGGGGCATTAGACTCCCCTCCTTCATAAGCCATGAACCCCAACAGGCAACAAAGGAGTCAGACTGAGGACCCCCACCCCCACACCTGGCAGTCAAGTGTCCAATGCTCTCTCTCAAAAATACTTTCAGCCTTCCACCAAGTGGCCTTATTTTTTTCCCCCTTTCTCTCTTAATTTGTGGGGAACTAAGCAATTTTTTTTACTGTGGGTGGTAACAAGAGTCAAACTGTTTCTAATTATTTAAAAAACAAAACCACACACACAAAACAAAACAAAACTCTATGTTGCCAACTGCTGAGAGGCTCGGAACAACTTCCGGCTCAGAGACTGTTCTCCCAACCTCTTGTCCCAACCACCCTCAGCCAGGGCGTCTGGAGAGCATGTGCGGCTCAGCTTCTAGCTTCCAGCTTCCATGTTGCAGGGCAGAAGGGTCCCGGCAGAGGGAGGTGAGCACCCTGTCTTAGAAAGCATCTGAAACCCCAGGCTTTGAATCCCCGGGCCCCAATTACTTTCAGCAGAACTGGGGATGAATCATTAAAAAAATAAAATAAAAACTGTGTTAGTTTCCTTTTTGTTAAAGTAAACAGCTGCTACTGGCTGAGTGAGAATTATACAGAAACAGACTTTAAACAAAGCCTGGGATACAGAATAAGCATGCAGTAAATGTTAGTCATTACTTTATTTACACACAAAGTTAGAAGAGAATATTTGTGCCCTGGGGGAGCTAGAAAGGGGAAGCAAGAATATGTGTGAGTAGAGCAATGTCTACAGGGCAGCTGTTTGCGAATTTTTAAGAGGTGGGATCTTGTTATGTCCCCCATGCTGGCTTTGAACTCTGCGAGTTCAAGGGGTTCTTCCCATCTGAGCCTCCAAGTAGCTGGGACTACAGTCACATGCCACCCACCTCCAAATGGAAGGTGTCCAAAAGAGAATAGAAGTATTGATATCAAACCCTACTGGGGCCTACGCGGGATGGGGACCAATTAAAGGATGCAGACTTATGTCAGTTTCCACACACATCACCTGCTAACTCAACTCTCTTGACAAATGAAGGCAGGAACAGGAAATTCCCCAGGTTCTATAAGGTAAACTTGGTCACTCCGCCAGTTCCTGGCGAGGTCAAGGTGAACTCAGAGTCCTAACCCATGTTCTCAATTCCCCGTAAAATAGATCCACCTTCTCCCCCTCTCCCCCAGACACAGCCAGGGACCAACACCACATAAGGCTCTCTTATTAAGAGTGCCCTTTCACAAGGGCCTGCATGAATTATAACGTTACTGGAGTAGGCAGAGTGGCACACACCTGTGCTCCCAGCATGCAGGAGCTGAGGCAGGGGGATCTTAAGTGTGAAGCCAACCTAACCAACATAACTTGCGTAAAACGTCAGGTCTTTATTCCTAAATTCAAATAACACACAGTTGCTTTTAATGGAAAGAAAATCCACTGAGAAAATATTCAACTCAAAAAGCCAAGAGGAAGAAAGGAAAGGGAGAAGGCAGGGCTCGCTTTCTTTGCTATGGCCGACCTGGAACTGGGGTTTCCATTCCACATTCCCCAGAAATCCAGAAGAGCCTCCACTGGCCACATCCACTTGTGACTCACTTGTCAATCACGGCCAGAGGGTGGCAGCGGTTTCAGCAGCGGCCAGTCATTTTTGTTAACGGAATTCGAAGCTTGCAGCTGGGAGGATGAGAGGATCATTTGCTGCGTATTTCTAAAGCAAATATTTAGTGCTTTTATCTTTCCATGCCCTGACATGTAATCTGTCATCCAAATGGAGGGGGAGGTGGCACTTCTCATGTGGGTGTTTACAGAAATGACATCACATTTCCAAAACCCTGACGTCAATTAGACAAATGGCAACCTCTGGTTATTTTGTGCTCCACTTTCCACAAACAGGCGAGAACCAAGACAGAACAGAATACCACACCTGGTTCCTTACAGTGCCCGTATCAACCTGGGCTGCTGGGTTCGGCCCTTGCCAGGCAACCATTTATTTTGTTTTGTGATTTATTTTAAATGGTGTTCATTCTCCCTTCTGAAAGGCCCCCCACCCCCAGCAACCTGCTGCCTTTCTTTGCTCATCAGTACCCATCCTTCGCCGTCACTAGAACTCATGAGAGCTTTGAGACCTTCACACGCTCCGGGAGACTGCAGGCTGCGGTACGAAAGCTGAGGTGTGTACTGAAGGTGATTATTGCGTCTTTCCCTGCTTCTAAAGGGGTTTTAGAGACGGGAGAGCTACAAGGTGTTCTGGACGCCCCCTTTCCCCTCCTCTCCAGTTTCTGCTTCCTGCCTGGGTCACCGCTCATACTTCTCATTTGGTTGCAATGCCGCGTCTCCAAGTAATGACAAAGCAGGACTTAGATTGCACACACATGCACATGTGTACGGCTGCTCTCACCTTACCTAGCCAAATGCAGCGTCTTCGGTTCACCCAAGTGTGACACCCAGAGCCGATGACTTTTCAGGTCACCTCTCATCATTTCCCAAGAGGACAAGGCAGGGATAGGCTCCCCTCCTTCCGCTTCTCCCTTAGAAAGCACAACCTCCAAACAGCCGGGAAAACAACAGCTAAGTCTCCCCAGGCACGGAATGGCTTGTTGGAGAACCTGGGTCTCCCAACTCTTCCCTTCTTCCAGCTAATGTGACAAGTGAGATAGCCTGAGAGAAGCAGGTTTAGGTCAACAGATCCGCAGGCCATGCTCAGTCTCCACTGAAGACACCATGCCCAAATCCTGGCCATCTATCCCGGCATGGGCAAATCACAGATAATTCAACAGAAAATACCCCAAAGACCCTTTCATTTCCCCCTGCTGCCTCTTGTGGATAGTGATAACATGTCGCCATCACTAATGCCACCGTCAGCATCAGCCTGAGTTCTCCTAAGTCCATAAGGTGGCCTAAGGCACTCTAGTGTGCAGGCCAGAACCTCTCCCAGGGAAAAAGCAGTAACAGCCAGTGGAGATGAGCTGATAACTAAGAAGCCAAAAGGCAAAGCAAGTGTACCCTCTGTGTGGCCAAGAAGGCCTAGAGATGGGGAGGAGAAGAAACTGACATCAAGAGTTAAAAATATATCAAGTCAGCACCCCTTCAAAACAAAAGCATGGAGTGGGGTACAGCTCAGCAGGAAAAGCCCTGCAAACATTACCTAGGTTTGAGCCCTAGAACCTACACAGAAAAGCCAAGCATGAGGGTGTGCACTTGCGATCCCAATGAAGGGAAGCACAGGAGAGTCCTGGGAACTGCTGGCCAGCCAGTCCCACTCAGTTGTTCCAGGCCAGAAAGTGATGATGTCTTAAAAAGAAAAGGGAAAGGGGAGTGACACCCAATATTGTCCTGGGAACTCCATATGCATGAGAACACACACACATATAAGTACACCCACACACACACGAAACATCTTAACAGCAAAGCCCACAGCTCCTGCGCCCATAAAGAACTGTCTAAAAAGAATAAAAGGTCACTGTCTGTATTATACTGGTCATGTTCTGGGAGCAGTAATAGGAACACACATGAAAACTCATAGCTGGAGACTGGGAGGGAGGGAGGGAGGGAGGGAGGGAGGGAGGGAGGGAGGGAGGGAGGGAGGGAAGGAGGGAAGGAGGGAGGGAAGGAGGGAGAGAAGGAGGGAGAGAAGGAGGGAGGGAGGAAAAAGAAGAAAATTTTATTGTGGTATATGTAAATATATGTAATAATTTCTTAATCCTATATCTCAAAAGACACTTTGTCTTTCAACTTTAAATCAAGTGTGCACAGAGAGGGGAAATAGGAAGAAGACAGACAGCTGCAGGAGGTCCCATCAAGCCAGCCCACAGAGAGGGAAACCCAGGGGAACCTGATTTGAGAATATTTTGCAGTCCAAACAGGGCAGGGCCCTAGGGGTCAGGTCCCCATTCTTCTTGGGTGCAAGCATATCCTACATCCGAAGGACTACAAGCCAACCCCAGGCACTGCTCCCCTCCCTAGAGGAAGGACAGGAAATGGCTCCTTTAGAGTCACCATGCTTCTTAAGTCATCCTCCCAAAGGACACCCACTTTCCCAGGGGTCCTCAGAAAAGTGACATGAAGACTGTCCAAGGGACAGCCGCACAACTGGACCTCCCTTACAGGTGGTTACAACTTGGTCTATTTTCTAGTCAGGGACTTTTCTCGTTTCTCTGGGGACAAGAAGACTTCTCATCTCTTACACAAAACCCCAGCTAACACAGGCCTTCCAGGGTCCTGGTGGACTAATGGCAGACCAGAAACACCGTGACTGGGGGCCTCCAGGACCCCCTCGATCCGCCTGACAGAAAACATGTACTGTCAAGGGGGCCCAGGACCCCCGACCCCTCCTGGCAGAACACATGTATCGTCAAGTAGTCTCCCACCAAACCCTCTTCTCGCAACACAAGACACTAGCACCAAGGACAGGGTTTCTCCGTGGGGCCTACATGCCTGTCAGCCAAGTGCCTGGCATGGTTGAGTAGTGAGGAGACTAGGTCAGCATGTGCCCTTTGGCCATCCCAGTTCTTCCTGCTTCTCAAGTCTCATTTCTTCTGTCTCCAATGTCTTCACTTTTTATTTCCCTGCATTCCTTCTGAAAGGAATTGGCGTTTTCAAGACAGAAGCTTTTGAGTGCAGACGCGCGCGTGCGCGCGCACACACACACACACACACACACGAGAGTGTGCACTCACATGCACACACAAATGCACACACGCATGTGCACACACATACACACATGCACACGTGCACACACACATGCACACCTCCGGAGATAGGCTTTGCTCTCCTGTGGCAGCGGCCATGAAGGGTGACAGTGATCATACACTGTATGACACCACAGACATAGGGACAGACAGATGTATGTGCAGACAAACACACACCCAAAGTGTGTTTGAACAGAACTATAAACTTTGGCTGTACGAGAGTCACCTCATTCCTCAGTTTCAGCCCAAGCAGAGGTGACCAGTGGTGGATCAGGACAGGTAACCAAAACTTGATCCTGATTTCATCAAGGGTCATGTGACTTCTACCACACTGCCCCCAAACTAAAGCAAACTGAGGGTGTGTGGAGATGTGGGGGTAATGACTCAGTCAGGTTCTTTGAGCCCAAGCCTCAGGATTTGAATTCAAATCCTCAGCCTGCATAGACAAATCCATCGCTGCAGAATACACCTGTCACCCCAGCACTGGGGTGGCGGGGACAGGGGATGTACTGATGTTCACTGCCCAGAACATCTGGTCACGCAGTGAGCTCCAGGTTCAGTGAGAGACTCTCAATAACAAGATGGCGAGCCTCTGAAAAGGTTCCCATGGGTGATGTCAGGCTTCTTCAGACACATGTACAGACATACAAGTGCACACATGCTCCAACAGGTATACATGCCTCCCCATATGTGCGCGCGCGCACACACACACACATCTGACTCCTTTTTTAAAAGCAAACAGGCTTGAAATGGTCTTTTAGAAACAAGGCAGCGGAAGGAAGGTTTGTGTGAAGGACAGGGTGAGCAAACTTCTTTTATAGGTTCTTGCTAAACCTGTAGCTGAGACAATAAATGCCTTTCAAGTGAGACTCACAGGACACAGGAGGAGGGGGTGTGACACGCAAGAGCTTTCGCTCTGCTCACACCGCAGTGACACCCTTAATATACAATAAAGTCTCATTCCAGAGTAGGCATGGTTTCCCTCTCTGTCCAAATGTCTGCTTCTCTGACATCACTAAAGAGGCTGACACAGAACCAGACATACAACATGGGCGGTGGGGGAGCTGGAGGGAGAGAGACTGGCACATGACGTTAGAGCCCAGGTCTGTTTCTATTGGGGGGGAATAAGAATGGGGGGGTCTTGTGCTGATTTATACTTTCTTTTGACACAATCCAACCCATAAAAAACCAATCAGTCTTTCAGCTCAAAGAATTATAAAAGAGGAAACACAATGCCACCCACAAAGGCTTGAGTCTGCAATATCAATGACCTTTGTCAGGGATGTGGAGGAAATATGCGACTAGCTCAGAAGAGGGAAACAGAGGCAGGCACCGAGTTAAGAGTCAAAGACTGTCCTGTCAGCAGGACCAGCTGGACCTCCCGTGGCTTCACGCAAGGCAGAAGAGCCAGCCAGCTTCCACAGGTGAATCCCTCAGATCACTGTCCCACACACAGGGACTTCTGGTCCCATATACCCGCTCACAGGGTAGGAGACAAGTGTCCAAAGCAAGAGTAATATCCATGGTGACATGGTCTTTTCAGTCTAAGGAATGATAAAGGACATGAGACAGCCCTCTTCTGTGGCCAGTGGGTATCAGAGGGTGGAGGGGGATGACACCACACTCCCATACTCTAGGATGTGACCTCACTGAGGTGTGAGAAACACTTGGGTGGGACTTCAGAGTGACAGAGGACCATGTACTCACTTAGCCTAGAAGACCACAGTGACAAGACTATACCCTGTCAAACTAGTATAGACGGGAGGAGATGGGTGGTCCATTTCTGTACAGAAGGATCCTGGGCTGTATAAGAAAACCACGGCTCATACATTGTGGGGGTCGTTATAAACCATCCCGGAATCTGCCTCTCCAGGATTTTCAACAGACACCCTCTGACAAGTGCCTATGGCAGAGAAACACAGAGCAGAGCCTCATTTCATTGGGAGCAATGACAAGCGGTCCCCACTTCTAACATGGACAGCCAGGAGAAAGTAAAAGTTCTCCCCACATTTAAGAGTCACAAAACACGTGGGGAACATACAAAACATTAGTCCACCTGTGACTTTTCGAGCTTGGCTTTGGAACACTTCCAAGTTGATCCCAATTCAAACTTTGCCTTTAAGGGGTGCATTTGACATTGTTACTCAGACTGCTTCTAATTAGAGGGCAAACCATGCTTCTATGTGGGGGAGGGAGGCTAGCTGAATGCTTGCTAACCTGGAGTTATAGCAGTTAAACCGGCACACACACATACACAGAGCATCCCCTCTAATACATACACTGCTTTGCCATATATAGCTGGACAATGAAGAGCTCGGGAAATGAAGTAATATCTTTATTAGTTTTAAATGACGAATAAGCAAAACTGAAGCCAGTCATGCCACCATGCTTTTCAGAAATCTGACTTATGAGAAGCCACAGACTTATAGGATGTGGTCTAATAAACCTAAGAGAAGTTTCATTTCCTCTCTCCAACTGGTCAACTCCCTGTCTCTACGCTGGTTTCACAGAGGGAGCCGAACTGTCTTTCCCCCTTCCATTGCAGGTCACGAGGCTGAAGAACAAGGGTCATCCCTCATTTGGCCCTTTCTGAAAACGCAACTTAAAAATGAAGTCAAAACAGGTTCAATGCTAGTCAGGGGTAAGTCAACCAAAAAGAATAAAAACTGGAGAGACAGGGTGAGAGGGCCGCTTACTTAGTCCCCGGCCACCGACTGGGAAAAGCTTCTTTGAACCCCCGAAGAGGAAGGAAATGGGGAATGAGAGACTTCTGACAAAGAGCTATTTGCAAAGGTTGTTTGCCCGTATTTCAGAGGCAGCAGCGATAGTGACTAAGCAGTTACAGGAAAGCCCTCTTATCTGAGGGCAGCTGTGCCGGGTCACACCCTATCCCTATGGCTCCTCACAGCCACAGTGCAGTGTGTTGTGTGGCCAGCTTTAACATGGACACGAATAGCTAGCTAGAAAGAAGTGACTCACGTCTGCCCAGGTGGGTATTGACTTTCTTAGTCATATTTACTCAACCGGTCTATCTACTAAATTCCCTGGAGGACCTAAGTAGAACAATAAGGAAGAGGAGAGGAGGACAATAGTTATTAATCGAAGATGATGTGGAAGATCTCCTGACTGGGACATTTACTCCACTTCCCGAGAGCGCGGGGTGGCAACAGGATCAAATGTACCCTCCTTCCAGAAAATGAAGGAAACACTGGACCCATGAACAACAGCACGTCTATCATTAGCAGTGTTTTACGGCACTGGCTCTCTAGCTGTGGGATCTTAAGCGGCTCCATGGCTTTGGCTCGGTTCCCCCTATTTGCAGAAGGGGTGTGAGTAGCGCTGCCTCTCAAGGCTGTTGTCTGGGTCCAAAGAGTTAATACAGTAGTGCAGTCCTTTACAGTAGTTGCCCGGACCACAGGAAGTCTGTGAGACATGTCAAAGGATCTCCCTCGGTACCCAGCGGAGCAAGCCTGGCCAGTATTCTATTACTGGGCTTTTTACACATCCAAACATTGCATCAAGGAGGAGCGAGAGCCTTGCCAACAGAGGTGACAGACTCGGGACTTACTGCTTGCTGACTGCCAATCATCTAGTTCCCTAGAGCCATTTCTAGAATGCTCACACCACAGGTCAGAATTTTCACACTCCACCAAAATTCCTGAAGTAGCGGGTACTAGCAATGTTAAGCATGATTTTCCATGCAGGACGGAAAGCATGGGAGGAAAGTGTGCAGGGCACATAGCCAAGCAGACTATCAGGGACCAGTCCATCAAAATGATGCTCACTGGCTTTTTACACTGCCTATCTACAGGATAGAGAAACTGAGGCAGAGAGCAGTTTGGTAACTTGCTCGTTCTCGGCACCTTCATGTCTGGCCTATTCACAATCTGTGGGTTTATCCTTCACCTGGAAACATGGTTTTTTTTTTTCCCCCTGTACTAAGGACAAACAGAAGAAATGTTCAAGGTCACTGGCGCCAGAATTCTAATCGGCTCCTGCAAATCTTGAGCTACAAGGAAGAGAGCCAGTCTTTCTGTTTCTATTTCCTTGTATCAAAACAGGCACCTGGTTCTCCTTTATCTCTGTCCCGACTCTGACCAAAGGTTAATGGGCTACCTTTTGCCAGGCCCAGTGGGCTAGCCTTATCTGTCAGGCCTGGTGGGATAGCCTCATCCTTGAGAGTCAGAATGAGCTGCTTTGCTTAGGAGAAGCTGACCAGGCAGGATCTGCTAAGATCACAACTCACTGTACAGTGGGGGGCCTCAGCGCCCTGCCACACAGAACTGGCTGAACACACACACTCACACACGCACCAGGAAGTCAGAGGGTGAGTACAGCCCATCGCAGGCATGTCAAAGGCAAGAGAGCAGGAGAGGGTCAAAGCCCCAGGACACCTGTCTGTCTAGCGCCACCTGGACTAAGAGTAATGGTTAGAACCCGGGAATTCCAAGAACGCAGACTCTTACTAGCACATGCTCCAGCAAAGGAAAACATCCCTTGCCATGACATTAGGTGAGAGGAAAATTCAAAACCGTGTCAGTGAAACCCCAGCACCGGTGAACACAAACTCCTAAAGAAACTCGTCAAAAATGAGACGATCGACAGGTCGTGCGAGGGTCTGGGTGACGTGCCTTCTACATGTTTTTCAACATCTCTCTGGTTCTCCTAAATGGCTGTCTACTGTTTAAGAAGAACAAGGGTTTTTAACATGATTTCTTCCACTGTTTCCCTCTCTAGAGGCAAGACATATATGTGTGTGCTCCATATCTCTCCAGGTGCCCATTCTGCCCACTAGAGAAACTTGTTTTCTTACCCGGTACCGCCTAGCATATAATGTACACTCAGCACCTAGTAGGGACACAACGTTGGTTTTTAAAGTCTCCACTAATTGGCTCGTGAATATTCATGAAAACCAAAACATCATCTTCTATCTAAATCTAAGAGTTACTTTAATTTTTTTTTGAAAGTCTGCATTGATGTTTGCTTTCCTGAAGATAAAAGAATGTTCTGGAAGTTCTTTATTCTTGGGACAACTAATTTGAAGAGAGCTGTCACTCCGGAGCCCAGAGTCGTGTGGGGTATTGACATCGCATTGAATTATTTAAAGGAAATTAACAATGCTTCCTGTCCTTGGAGAACAGCATCTATGAGTAAGCATCGGGCTGTGCCTTCCTCTGCCAGCCAGGGACCTTGCAGGGTGGGGGGCAGTTCTCAGCACCCTGAATTTGAAAAGAAAATCTATACTATAGACGGCTAATTGCTAGTAGCAATGGCAAAGTCGAGGTGACAGCTTCCCTTCCAGCGGGAGTCATAAAGAACCCCAGGAACTGACTTCCTTGATTCAAGTCTGATGGAATAATGCACACTCTTGCGTGTGATGCTGGGTCAGGTGGCCTTTACGAGGCAGCTGGGCATCACGCATCGTCTCTAGCACCGCCTCCACCCTCTTCTTGTAAAGTGGTGATTTAATGGCTATCACTTCCCTATCAGTGGTCAGCACAGCCAGACATCATGGCACCTGAAATGAAAAGGGGCCCACGGAGGATTCAGGGATGGAGGTAGATGCACGGGTCCTGCCCTGGCGGGAGGTAAACTTTGGATGGGTGGCTTCGTTTCAGGGCTGGCTCATCTCATACCGTCATTCTGCTCCGAGACCTACCTCCAGACACCAGGGCTCCCCAACCTTTTGTAAGGAGTGGCTGCTTTTCATGTCCCTGAAGACTTGCGTGCTGACAGCGAAGTCTGAGGGGGGGTAGAAGTGCTGACAGGCATGTCCCTGAGTGCAGCAAGGGAGGGGGCTCTGCTGCCAGGAAGAAAGGGGAACAGAGTGAAGCCGGGAGGGCCGAGTCCCCAAGGCACACACAGCAGCCCCAGCCTGACGAGTCACCTCACCCATGTTTTCCTAGGTGCCCCACAACCACAGAAGCCCAGAACTCTCCGTGCCTCCCTGCCATGCAGCTGGGGTCCTTGAGAGACCTCTCAAACACAGCTTCCTCATGCGGCCTTCCTGCCATGTCCTTTTTCCACTGTGCCCAGCCCTAACCGCATCCATCCCCTGATGTACATGGACGGTTGCTCCTTCCTCTAAGCAACCAGCCACCTGGCTGAGCCTTCTCTCTTAACTTACCTTACTGCAGCTTCTATTTGGATAAATTGTGGGTTTGCTGGTGCTTGCACCTTGTAATCATATATACTTTCTATGTGTGCATACCTTACCATCATACACTCTCATGTATGACTGTACTCCCTGAGCTGTTGGGGCTCCTGTCTTAACACCCCTTTGCTCCCTTAGACTGCAGCCTCCTAAGAGAAGCCACAATAACACCACCTGGGACCCCTCTATGGATCAGGACCCCCATGTGTTCAGGAAGGTGTGCTGAAGCCAAGTGTACAAAGTAGGCATCCGGCCCCAAAAGCTGCCTTCCCTATCCAGGCCCCTAGACAAGGTTGTGCTGACTGCTCCATTAACTCTTACAAGCAGCACATGGGCTAAGAGTGCTCTGCCTAGTTCACAGAGGAGGAAACCGACTCAGAGACGTTAAGGAGCGTGCCCAAGGTCACACAGCTGGAGGGACAGTATGGACTGTGTGTAGTCTTCTCTAGCAAATGGCCGCTGTGTAGACCCACAATGCCTGGTCAGAAGTTTGTTACGGCTCCACTTACAAGGTAGAAAATTTGGAGAGAGCATTAAGGGGTATGAAGACGGGCTCCCTGAATGGAACAAATGCCTTCCCAGGTGCTTCATGTTTGTTGGGTGGTTGGCTAGTGCTCCTGGGGGCTGAACCCAGGGTCTTATACAGGCTATGCATGAGCTCTGCCCCAGAGCTGCGACCCAGCATGAAAAGGAGGAAGGGAGGGAGGGAGGAAAGGAGGGAGGGAAGGAAGGAGGGGGAAAGGGAGGGAGGGAGGAAGAGGAGAGAGGGAGGGAGGGAGGGAAGATCTTTATCTTTTTATATTCATTGCAAAAGATGGACTGAGTAAACTTGTCCAGCCCAGATGACTACAGATAATTCTGGAAGACAAATCAATAAAAATAAAGACTGGGAGCCACAACCCTGGAGCAGCTTCCGAGGCTGTCACAACGCCCTCTATCCAATGTGCTCTGGGCTGCTTTGGGGTATTGCAACCACTCATAGGCAAGCTCAGCTCCCCAGGTGACAAAGGACAATCAACTGCTGGCAGCTGGAGACCTTTCCAGGAAGAGCAGCCAAGGGCCAGCAGCAGCATGGCTTGCTATCATGGAGCTGTCTTTGGTCCATCTGGGAAGCAGGGCCTCCACGGCGCTCACTGATAAATGGAGTGATCACGAGATGAGTAAGCCCATCCGCGAGATCGGGCCAGCTTTAGAGTGGAGGTGACAGTGCCTAGCTGTGTCTACAGCCCTAACTCATCTGAGTGCTGTCTTCAAGGGCAGCACAAGGACCTCTCCAGCTGTTTCTGGAAGGAGCCCAGCAACGTGAGGGCTTAATGCTTATCTCCTTTCTTCGCTGGCTAACAAAACAATGACCACAAAAAAGCAAGTCTCTCGGAGGCAAGTGGCTGGAGAAGGGAGCTTGGCAAAGAAACACTAGAGCTGCCTTCAAGTACACTGTCTCTGTCACCATCCGTAGACTTCCTTGCCAGATATCCTCTTGGAGGGCTCTCTCTCTCTCTCTCTCTCTCTCTCTCTCTCTCTCTCTCTCTCTCTCCACACACACACACACACAGAGCACTCTATAACCATAGGTATCTTTCCCTCTATGCTTAGAAGCCATGGAATCTCAGAGTCAAACTAGGTGGTCATAGCCCCTCTCTTCGAGGAGCCAACAGCTTTGAACTCGTAGGATTCAATTTATCCCCACTTTATCTACTGTCTTGAAGATATTCATTCATAATATTTTCTAGAATAGAGTGAGTTATAAACTCCTTAAAAGCTTTCGAACATGGAAGTGTTCGAAAACTCTGTGTGTCCACAGGAATCTAGGGAAGGAAGGGACTTTGCAGCGGAGGCCCAGGAAGCTCAAGCAGGGGGCTAAGAACGATGAGTCAGCAGTTCCTGCGTTTTGTGCTTCATGGTCTCTCAGCTTTTTCATTAATAAAATCTTAAATTATTTAGGAGACACTAATCTGACTCCATGAATCTGTTAGCTTAGGTAGAGTGCATTGCTCCCCCAGCTTGAGGAGTAGGCAGGTGTACTCAATATGTACCCACCCTGCACACTGCAATCCCTTACCCCAGGTGCCGACTCGGAACCACATCACAGACATTAAGGGGCAAAGGTGAGATCTCTCTGGACTTTAATAAGCTTCTACACAAGGAAGTCAACTCGGAGGATGGCAGAGCAAAGGCTCCTGGGAAACATTCTGAAACACAGACAACTAGACCCAGCCACTAGGCCGTCTCCTTCCCCTGGACTTTTCGGTTATAGATCTGCATGCTCCTTTTCTTGGGTTAGCTTGTGTTGAGGATGAAGGGAGAGGAAGAGATCTGGGAGGAGAGCACTCTGGTCATGGTAGCCCGAGCTCAGGAACTGTCCATCATTAGGTGGTAAGGTAGAAGAGGAAGGGGACACTCTGTAGGGAAGGAAGTGAAGGCCTGTGAGCTCCCTGCTGCCCCAGAGTTGGGGTGGCACTTGAGAGTCCGGCGTCAGTCTCCACCTGCCACACAAAACTGGTAGAGTGACCCTGATCTCCTCCATCCTCTAGAGCCCCTATCAAAGCCACTGCAACCTTGACCAAACCGGGAATGCAGAATACGGATCTGGAAGTGGGAGCCACTTATCCTTGGCAGTGGCCCTGGATTCGGGAAACACTGCCTGGATGTGAGTGGATTTCTGAAGGGGATGTCTTCCAAAGAAGGAAGGTGACATTAAGGGGCTGTAGCACGGTAGCATGCTAACATGGAAGGCAGATCGATACACAGCTGCAAGAGACACCCACAGAGTCTGGCAGTATTTGTATATTCCGATATCATACTTCCTTGTGACCTTACTGCCTTCTTCCATAAGATGCTGGTGATAGTCAAAGTCACGTGACAGAACGGAGGCCAACAAGTTAAAATATATAAACTGCTTTACTGGGAAACACCCACACACTCACACACACACACAGGCATGCACGTATACACCATAAATGGGAAGTACGGGAAGAGCTGGACAACAATTTAAAAGAAAACAAGACCAAACAAAATGACAAGCTCTAAAAATGCTAAAACATTCAAAATGTTTTGCATAAAATAATATCAGAGTGAAACTGGCCAACAGCTGTTCTCTCTGGAAGAATCTGAACCAGACTGGGGGTGGGGGAGGAAGGTTTAAGCTTTACTTTTGGCTCCAGAAAAGTCCCAGCTCTCATAACTGTGCGAGCCAATTCCTTATATGAAGACTCTTTATTATATGTACAACATGTACTATATGTACCTTCTATTGGTTCTGCGTCTTTAATCAATTTTACATGTTTGTTGGACTGGACTGTGCACAGGGTGTCCAGATATTTGTTCAAACATTATTCTTGGCTTAGGATGTGGCTCAGCGGATGCCTGACATGTTCAAGGCCCTCAGTTTAGTCCCTGACACGGGAAAGAAAGAAAATGAGGGCAGTGGTGGTGCACACCTTTAATCCCGCACTCAGGAGGAAGAGGCAGGAGGATCTCTGAGTTTGAGGTCAGCCTGGTCTACAGTGGGAGTTCAAGGACAAACAGAGGTACACAGAGAAACCCTGTCAGGAGAGGGGGGAGATAAAATTTTGAAAACTTTTTTTTGGGGGGGAGGCAGGAGAAAATTCCTCTGGCCCAATTGCCTTTGAGCATAAAACACAACTTCTTCCTAAGCATAGAGACACCAGGCTTCAGAAGGACATCACACCGCCTCTTTTGCCAGGCCCGGGTTCGTTGACTAAACTAGAATGCAGCCCTCGGTCGTCCCGAGTGTCCGGTGTTCCAGATCTCTCAGCCTAACTCTGTGGCCCAGTTCTTGATGGCAAATCACTTTCTATGCCCCTACGCAACACTCATTTGGTTTTGTCTCTGCAGAACCCTAATATAGATGGCTGAGGCCATTTTTCTCCTCCACTGCAAGTGTAAAAAGACTGCCCATGAGTCTCTACGTGAGAGCAGAACTTGAGCGTGGAATGAATTTTGCAATCACTCTGCAGATCCGAAAGCCTGCCCAGGTCCATATGGCTGGGATGCAGAAGTGAAAAGAGAAAAAAACAGAAACCCAGACTTTAAAAAAAAAACAATAATAGTTCAGGGTTCTCGGAGAAAATGTTGTATTTTCACAGAAATAAAGAATCCATTTAAAAGAGTCACCAACAAGAACCAGTTACAAAAACAAGCAAAGTAGGGCAAGTTAATGGGAGGAAGGGTCATCTCTCTGTCATACATACACACATATGTATACGTGCATACAAACAAGGCCAACAGAAAACAGCAGCAGCCATCCAACCAAACAAACCACCACGTACATACACATAACTATCACCTTGGGGAGACGCAGGTCTCTGCGGGTCATGCTGACCTAACTTTATAAGCACCATCAACAATTCTGACCTCAGGAGATGAGGTAACTTAAATGGGAACTAATTACATTTGAACTGTGTTCTAACGACTTACAGTGGAGGCAGAGCAACTGTAATTGGCCTCTGGGAAAGCTACCATTTTTATCATTAAAAACAAGCCAGTCTGTCCCCAAACTAAGGTACTACCATTAACATGCAAGCACTTGCAACACTGTTCCACTAGCAATGTTCCAAAAACTCGAGCTTGTGTGAGTGGATACACACATGTGCAGGACTACATGCCTGGTCAGCCAGGACCGGATCATGAAGCAGGAAGTCTCAGTGTCAGGACAGACAAGTATCTAGGCCATAGACATCTCCCTCTCTAAGTGCACACGCTCCTGTCACTCAAGCACCCTACTCAGAATTGGCATTGACTGGCATGGAGTGACCATCTCTAGGGTCAAAGGATATAGGAATAACATCCTCCTGGGCCTTCACATACCCCAACACAGACAGGAGGCAAAAGTCCAAACGGAATGAGAGCACTCCCACAGAGGTGTGGGAGCAAAGCCATCTTCACACTTAATGATCCCAGCACCCTGTAACCCAACTCCTACTCCCCTGAGCTCCATACTGGCAGATGAGGACCGCCAAGGGCTCTGTGTGTCCTGTCAATGAAGTTGCTAGTTTACAAGTCCAGAAGCCCTAGGCCTCCTTCTCTCTGGTCACTGCTATTATAGAAGAAGAAGGTATCTACCTGGAGGCAGACAGCCGTATTCAATAGAAAAGGCAACACAGGATGAAGATCCACTTTGCTACATAAATGTTCTACATGGCCAGGGAAGACACAAGAGTGTGAACCCATGACATCATCCCAAAGGTCCTTCTTGGATAAAACAAAGTTTTGATAACTTGTTCTTCCCTCCCTATCTTTCGAAAACAAATCGTTATCAAATATTGAGAAGTTGGAAATATGATATATTTTGTCATACACCAGAAAGGAAATGAGGGTACCACAGAGGTAGGTGTGTGTGTGTGTGTGTGTGTGTGTGTGTGTGTGTGTGTGTGTGTGTGTGTGTAGAGTTGGAATGGTTGGAAAAGGAGGGGGAGGGTCATTGGAGTCATTTTGAGTACAGGGGTGTTTTTACCCTTTCATCTGCTATCAACCCCAATTACCTCAAACCCTGGAGGTCAAGGCCTTTGTGGCATAAAAGGTAACACGCTGAAGTGGGGGCTACTGCTTTGCCCAGGCTTGAGACAGCAGCCAGAGTGTATGAAAATCGGCAAATAAAGTTCGAAGAGGCCCAGGCCTGGGTGGAATATCAAGTCTTACACCCAGACCCTGGCTGACCCTAGCTGACCTCCCGTGCGGTATTCCTCTCTGCTCTCTGTGACAGTGAGGGACTCCACGAGACCTCAGGCCGATGAGGAGCAATACTGTAATCACTTTCCCAGCCCCCACCTCCACGTGTCCCTTCCCTGGGCAATGTCACTTCTCAAGGCAAGCAAACAGTGCCTGTAAGACCACGCACAAGGAGGACACACTCGAGCCCAGGCCTCAGCAGTGACCCACTGCAGAAAAACTTGAGACATCAGTTCGGCCTTAAAGAACTACAGGCTGCAGAGAGCTTGGCAGAGACCTACAGGCTGCAGAGAGCTTGGCGGGGCTATCTGATAAAGCAAACACCGTGGCACTCGCTGTAGATAGAGGGAGCTCTTTCTCCCAGGCCATCTTTGGGGAGAAATGCCTACATGTGGCTAAGCTTTTGACATTGCAACCGCTGTCATCCACGGCATCCACATAGAAAACTATGGAGTCGAATTTTTAAACTGCAGTTTAAGTAGATTCAGCTTTGTGTTGGGCCGCATCAACAGCTATTCTGGGGTGTGTGTCCCCATGAGAAGCAAGCTGAATACCTCCAATAGTCTTGAGAGAGCCACAGACCATGGTAGGAAGACCTGTTCAGGATCTGCACTGTCTGCTGGGAAATCCCTTTTAAAACTAAATTGTTCCTCAAAAAGAGAGAGTAATCTGCCTAAAATGGAATTTAAGAAATGGAAGACAGAATGGACAGATTAGGAGTCTCATTTACCACAAGGACATTTAGATAGCCTCGCTAAATAAGGTGACATTGATAAACAACCCCCTTCTCCTCTATCAATAGGAATCAAATGCTTTAAAATGCAAATGACAGACTTCTAGAAGAATCCTGGATATACTGTTAGCCATGGGAACCCAAAATATCCCATCCCACTAACCAGCTATTAGTATTAGGGGATAATGTACCACTTTCTGCTATTCACTAAAAGCTTCCTGATGACATCATCCCCAGTGGATCTTCGTGGTCTAATAACTGAATGGTTGTGTGAACAAGGAGCTATTTCTGAGAAAATTATATTTAAAGTCTCTAGGTGCTTATGAAAACAAACCATGGTTGAGATACACCACGGACATTAAGTTAATTTCATAAAACACATCAAACTGACTGAACTTTAGAGTTAGTTCAAGAGACTTACAAAGGAGGCGTTAAGACACAAGACTCTGAAGATAGATATATTCAGAAGACAACACCAATAAGGACTGATCTTGAATGACAATATCACACACACACACACACACACACACACGCAACAAGAACATCCGAAGAGCCTTCTGACTCCACTAGTTAACATCTCTGGCTACAAAATGATACTTGCCACCAAAAAGTACCCTCAGGGGGAAAAAATGTGGCCACTGGGGGAGGGATCGCCATTATTACCCATGAGCCTATCCCAGGGACCTGGGGGTTCCAGAGTGGACCCAGGCTGGATCATGGTGATGTGGCCAAAAGCAGGTTGTTTGCTCAGGTTAGAGCCAAACTGGTTCGGCTGCTTTGTCGTAAGAGACGTGGGGTTCCCAGCGGGAAAGGAGAAGTGAGAACCCCGGTACAACAGGGTCTGGAGAGCCCAAGCCTTGACCTCCCTCCTTCTGATTAAATACGTGTTTCTCTATGAGCAAGGGGGTGTGTGCGTGTGTGTGTGTGTGTGTGTGTGTGTATGTGTGTGCGTGTGTTTGTTTGTGTGTGTGTGTGTGTGTGTGGAGAAGGATCAGACAATGTTCCATCTTGTTTGTTTTGGTTTGGTTGTTTTCGAGACAGGGTTTCTCTGTGTTGCTTTGGTGCCTGTGCTGTTCCATTTTTTAATTGTTGTTCTAAGGCAGAGTCTTAAGAATCCCAGGCTCAGGTTCACCATAGAGGTGAGGAAGACCATGCAGACTTGATCCTCCTGCCTCTACCTCCCAAATGTTGGGATTATAGGTCTACACTACCATCCTGACTCGTGTGGTGCCAGGCCTGGTACATGCTGGGCAAGCCCTCTACAACTTTTTCTGTTGTGGTTGTTTTGTTTTTGAGACAGGATCTCAGTATGTAGTTCTACATGGCCTAGAACTTGCTATGTAGACCAGGCTGACCTCAAGGTCACAGAGATCTGTCTGCCTCTGCCTGTCTCTGGACCACCACATCCCTGCTTTATAAAGTGAAGCCAGCGCCACATGTGCAATGTGAGTAGAGAACACATTTACAGGACACGGATGCTGGCAACGTGGAGGGCAGCCAGCAGAGCACATGACCCAGGTGGACTCCGTCCTGAGCAAGACCCCACTTTCCTTCAGCCAATCAACCAAAGAAGAGGTCCTGCCTCCAGCCACTCAGCCAAAGAGCAATGCTGGTGTGGGAGGTCCTTCCAGATGTGTTCCTTTTATTGGTTAATCAATAAAGAAACTGCTTTGGACCTACAGCAGGGCAGAACTTAGCTAGGTGGGGAAAACTAAGCTGAATGCTGGGAGAAAGAAGGGTGGAGTCGGGAGAAGCTATGGAGCCGCTGCCAGAATCAAACATGCCCAAACTTTGCCAGTAAGCCACTGCCACATGGCAATAGACAGATTAATAGAAATGCATTCAATTAATATGTAAGAGATTAGCCAAGCCGGGCGGTGGTGGCGCACGCCTTTAATCCCAGCACTCGGGAGGCATAGGCAGGCGGATCTCTGAGTTCGAGGCCAGCCTGGTCTACAAGAGCTAGCTCCAGGACAGGCTCTAGAAACTACAGGGAAACCCTGTCTCGAAAAACCAAAAAAAAAAAAAAAAAAAAAGAGAGAGAGATTAGCCAATAAGAAGCTAGAACTAAAGGGACAAGAAATGGTTTAATTAATACAGTTTCTGTGTGATTATTTTGGGTCTAAGCTAGCTGGGTGGCCTTCTCTCCAACACAATGTCCACAAAGCAGACCGCTTCTGCCCCACCTCTCAGAACACAAACACAGCTATGCCTCTCAACCCTTCGGCACCTGGAACAATAACCAGGAAGGAGCCCCCAGGCAGGAGGAGAGTTCCAGGTTGGACACAGTGGTACCTCCTCAGACTGTTGGCTGCCAGCTGACTGATTAGCATATCAGCAAGGATTACCAGCAGAAAACACAGACACAAGAGGGATGGCTCTATCAGGGCCCTGCTCCAGCCACTGGAGATAACACCTTAACCCAGTCAACCCACAAAAAGACTAACCGAAAACGGTTACTGTTTCACGGATTGAAAACCTTGAGTCCTCAGAGACTGGATGTTGATGTGTCCTTGCTCCACCCAGCATCTGCACCTAGGTAGCCTCTGCCGAGGTGTGGACTTATGAAAGACACAGGTTCTTTGCAGGTTTGGAAATGATTGTTCCCTAATATCCCTTAACTTTAAAAAAAAGGTTTAGAAAATGAAATAAACATGAGGTTAGTTGGTGGTTTTAATTTTGAAATTTATCATAAATGATCTATCTATAGAATGGAATATTACTCGGTCAGGTAAAGAATGAGGTACTGATACACATGGAGCTTGAAAGGATGAAGCCAAATGAAAGAAGCCAATCACAAAGGATCACAGACTGTGTAATTTCCATGGGTAAGTGAAGACTTAAAACAAGAAACATAGAAAGAAAAGAGTGACTGTTGTCTAGAGATGGGAGAACACACCAACAGGAGCGGCAGCTGGGAGGGATTTTACGGAGAACAGTTTAACACTGTGGTGATGGTTGAACAACTCCGTAAATGAATATATGAATACATCAAAACCACTGCTCTGCTTAGATGGGTGAACTCCACAGTATATGTGTAAACTGATCAGTCGTTAACTCTAGGGTTTAAATTAACTTAATTGTCCATTATCTTATCTCTGCGTGAATGCTTTCTATTTCGCTCTGAGCACATTTTACAGCTCTGAGACTCAGGAGAGACAAGAATTATTCTTCCCATTTTACAGGAAGCACGAGTTCTCTCTCTCTCTCTCTCTCTCTCTCTCTCTCTCTCTCTCTCTCTCTCTCTCTCTCTCTCTGCAGGGAGGATTTGTTTGCTTGTTTCTTTCCTACTTGCTGTGCTCTGGGGACATTCAGAGGAAGACTGAATTATGGGGGCATGAGTCTGAATTATGGGTCATAAGTCTCACAATCCCCCACATAAGGGAGGGAGGGATCGCCAGCTCTCCCTGGGTGTCTAGAGATGTATGTGGTTGGCTCACACAGACAGTGTGGAGAAACAAAAGACGTCAAAAAATGGCAGATGACTCGTTGGAACTCCTCTAAATATTATGAAATTCAGATTAAACAATTTAGCTTAAAAAGAAGGGGAGGGAGAGTGTCACCCCTTTAGTACATATCTTATGGGGTGAAATGCACCCAATTAGATGTGCCCATATAATTTTCACATCAAACATTCTGGGCTCCCAAAGGTGACTAATGGCACAGCCTGCTTGGATTTTCCCAAGTTTTCAAGAGCCTTGACAGCCCTCTTCAACAGAGCCATTTAACATAACAGAAGGTTAAGGTGGGAGCCACAAACACTTGCTTTTCTTAATTTACACCTTTCATCTACTTCTCCAGACGTGTCTTGGAAGGGCCAGGCAACTGATGATGTACTGTCCACGGCACCCTCTTCGAAGACTTTTCAAAGCGAAACGTGAATCCCAGAAGATAACATAAAACTATTCTTTAATTCTGATTTATCGTTTTCATCTTTCTGTGTGAGCGTGCAAGTGCACGAGTCTGTGTGTGAGTGTGGAAGGCACAGGTCGCTCCGCAGGAGCCGTCCACCTCACTTCTCTCTCTTTAGTCTGTCACCGGGACCTGGACTCACCATTTAGGCTAAGCTGGCCAGCCAGTGTACTCCAGGGCCCCTGTCTCCATCTCCCAAACTCTGGGGTTCTAAGTGTGCGCAACAATGCCCAGCTTTTCACTTGGGTGTTGTGGATCGAAGTCAGGTCTCCTGCTTGTGCAGAGAGCACTTTCCCAACTGAGCCAGCCCCGGCCCCCAACTATACTGTTGGGTATGGGGAAGCTTTGTAATCTGGAAGTAGCAAGGTAATCTGGGGTTGGGTCTTTTCTTTTTAAGAAGAATGTTGGGTAAGCAGGAAGTGAATAGAACTTTGTTTTCCCCCAACCCTGACACACACAGATGCACACAGACGCACACAGACACACAGGCACACACACACACAGGCACACACACAGGCACACACACACTATATTCTTGCTGAAGCAAAATGCGGTTTAGAAGAAACAGTTTTTTGTTTGTTTGTTTTTTGTTTTCCGAGACAGGGTTTCTCTGTAGCTGTGGAGCCTGTCCTGGAACTAGCTTTTGTAGCCCAGGTTGGTCTCACACTTACAGAGATCCGCCTGCCTCTGCCTCCCGAGTGCTGGGATTAAAGGTGTGCACCACCACCACCCGGCCCCTAGAAGGAACAGATTTTTACACTCAGTAAGCCAGTTGGTGTGGTGGGGCATACCTGGAACTCCAGCACTCAGGAGATAGGGGCAAAAAGATCAGGAGTTCAAAGTTATCCTCCAGTAAACAGCAACTCTGAGTCTAGCCTGGGTTATGAGATCCTGTCTTAAAATAAAACAAATAAGCAAATGAACAAATAAGGAAATGATATCCAGCAAACCACTAAACTGTCTTAAGCGTATAAAATAGCTGTGCGTGTGAAAACACACATTTACACACTTGCACGCTGGTTCTGTTCAAGGCATCTCTCTACATTTTAGTTTGCTCTTTAGTCGCCCAATAAACCCTTATATTAAAGTGTGGCTCCGCTAGTGCCCGCCGTGCTACTGTCCAGAGGATACTTCTCCGTGTTTGGGAGCCAAGGGTGGAGGAACAGAACTGCTTCTATCCCCTGGATGACACAGCAGGTCCTGCCCAGCTGGGACAATCCAGACTGCGTCCAGCTGCCGTCTGTTGAACACAACCACCCACTGGAAAACCACTGAGTCAACAGTACGGTTCTGAAAATGTTCACAGGCCCAGGGCTGATGCGCACACACACCCTGGCCAGCAAAGACTTGAGTCACTGCGGGAGCCAGCAGCCAGCCTCCGACCTTCAAGTTCAAATCCAAAGAGTCAATGGAAAGCGGGAAACCCAAATACTGCACATGCCACGGCCCACCCACCTTGAGCCCCACGAGTCCAAGTGTCCCCAATACTGTAAATTATTGGTATGAAACCACAGGATTAGGAATAACAAGAACAGTAAGGTTACAGATGGGAGCGGGGTGAAGTTCCAGGTATGCAGAGGCTTCTTTGAAACTGACAGATTTCCAAGTCTGCCCATCCATAACACACACACACACACACACCAAAAAAAAAAAAAAAAACCCTTTAATCCTCTCATATCCTCTCCTTTCTGGAGGGAAGTGAGGCAAGGCTGATGGTTGGCAAAGGAGAGTATTTTTATCTCTGGTCTTCTTAAAGGAAGAATCCAAAGTACAAAATAATAAACCCGAGCCCAAGTCTAACTCATAAACCCAGAATGTTCTGCATAAAGTCAGTCCAAGTGTCTAAAAGGTCCAAGACGCTGTGCATGCCCAAGGAAGAGGAGAGCTGGCACCGGCCACCGCGCTGACCTTTGGTGTATGAGTCAGATGCCGACCTCCTTCTCACCGAAGGGTACACGCCCCTCTGTGGAGCAAAAGGCCAGCTGGAAAGGGGAGACAGAGCTGCAGCAGAGGGAGACGTGGGGTGCCCAGACCCTAAACCCAGGGCACAACTCCAGAACACCCCTCCAAAGAGAATACACATCCCGACACAAAAGCGCCATTCCTGCGGTGGGGCTGGCTTTCTGGACACTGTGCCAGCCACCGACTCCGGGAATGGTCCAGACTACAAGGAAGGGCGGCAAGCGTGAGGGCCTGGCCGCCTGGCGGGGTGACTCAGGTTCGGGCTAACAGGCTGAGAAGTGAAGGCAAAGTGGGAAAGGAAGCAGTTGCAGTGGGAAGAGTCAGGAATGGTCTCTGCTCACACAAATGTAAACAATCATGATCACCAGAACCCAGACTTTGGGGGTGAATCAGGTTACCATGGCAACCTTTCTCTCTGGGACCCAAGGAGAAAGGAAATCTAAACTGTTCCTGTGGTCAGAAGTGAAAACTGGAAGGCTGCTTGCTTAGAGGCCCAGCCAGGAGGTGGTGGCGCACATCTTTAATTCTAGCACTCGGGAGGCTGAGGCAGGTGGGTATTTGTGAGTTTGAGGCCAGCCTGGACCACAGAGTGAGTTGTAAGACAGCCAAGGCTACACAGCAAACCCCTGTCAAGAAGGAAGGAAGGAAGAAAAGCAGAGACCCACGTAGGTCTGTCTTTCGAACCCGAGACTCCTCTGGCCACCAGCAGACACCGAAAAAGATCTCACATCCATTACTATGACTACTACGATCTATATAGAAAATGAAATTGGTTCCTTTTCTTGCTCCCCACCCCCGTCCCGAAGTCAAGCATTCATGTCTGTGAACATGAATGCTCCAGTGTGTGCTGGTGTGCACGCACTCACATAGAGGTGTGGCCGAGGCTGGCATCAAGAGTCTTTCTTTATCATTCTCTACCTCATATACTGAGGCAGGGTCTTTCGTTTGAATCCGGAACTTTCTGATTCAGTTAGCGCTGCTAGTCGGCTGCTCTAGGGACTCCTGGCTGAGTCTCCTCAGTGCTACGGTTACTAGTAGGCCACCATATCTACATTGAGTACTGGGGACCCAAACTCTGGTCCTCACGTTTGTGAGGTGAGTACTTTGTCCAGTGAGACACCCCAGTATCTCATGCAAGTTTCCTGAACATAACCGGGGTGTGCTGGCTCCCTTTATGTACTTAGCACAAAAGCAGGTACATAAGTAGAAAAATGGCGCCTTTAGTCCCAGCACTTGGGAGGCAAAGGCAGGTGGATCTCTGTGAGTTCGAACCCAGCCTGGTCTACAAGAGCAAGTTCCGGGACAGGCCCCAAAGCTACAGAGAAACCTTGTCTCAAAAAAAAAAAGTAGAAAAATATATTCATAGCAAGTTGTCAGAGGAGCAGAATGGGCATGTGCTTGATGATTGGGCTGCGGGCAGTGCGGAGACATAACTCTGCTCAAGCACCACAGCCAAGCCAGCCCTGACCTACAGTGATCCGCTCACATTAGAGAGCCATGAACGCGCCCCCCCCCCCCCCCCGGGTCTGGGCTTGCAACATCTGTCTTATGGAGGATGGCACCATCTCCTCTATCACGGTCCCCTGCCTGCCGGGCTAACCAGGGAAAATTTCCTGAGGACAGGCCCAAGGACTCGGTGGCAGCTAGCTCATACGAAAGCACCCGACTGTCTCAGGCGCAGCTCAGTTTCAGTTCAGGCACCAGCAGAATTTGGGCAGGGGCCTGGTCCCAACACCACTAACACTCCCTACAGCTGCCGCTCTGGGAGGAAAGATAGGAGCCCCTCCAGAGTGTGAGCTGGAGAAGGCAGTGGCAGAGGGAAAGGCAGGATCAGGGGAGGTTTCTGCAGAGCCCCTGGGGTGGCTTCTGCAACACTCTACACTCTCCTACATCACAGAAGACAGGTGTCGTGTTCCCTGCCCTGGCAGAGCCCTGAGGTAAGAGCTCCCGGGAAGTGTGAGCACCTGCAGGGAACAGACATAGCGAGGGGGGAATGCACCCCACTCCAGCAGAAGCACCAGCCCGTTAACACACGCCACACCTCGCCACCCACCCAGCTCGCAGAAGCACTAATCCACAACACTGCACTCATTCTGACACCCTCTGTGCCCCGCAGAAAGTCACCTTGGGGGTTTTCTGTCTTCTGGCGCCAAGGAGAGGGAAGCAAAGGTACAATGGTTTCTAGAAATCCAGGACCGAGAGGCTGGCCTGGTGAGGTGTCCATCAAAACCCGCACTTCGCTAAGTGAAAGGAACAGATTTAAGGGTAGGCTGGTCCGCAGAAAAAGGGTCTACTGCTGTTGTCACCCATGACTGAGGTTATTGTGAAAAATAGGGAGTCTGCACTAAGGGACCGATGGGCTTACTGGTCAGTGGTGTGAATGTCTTCCAACTGACTGGGCTCGTGGCAACAACACTACTCCCATGCACACCTGGGCCATAGATTGTATACTTTGCATTCATGAACTGTATGGCAAATGAGTTACATTTCAACTAAGCCGGCAAGAATACAACTTAGAAAGCCACCACTGCTTTCACTGTGGCAAACCGAGCTTCCACGTTCCCCTGCCTGAGTCACCTTTTAATATTAATCTCCTGCCGACACAGGCACTTGAGACCCAGGCGCCTCCCACAGTGATAGGAGGTATCTACTCGGACATGTCACACACAGAGAGCCTGGTCTGGCGCCTGGCACACAGCAGGCATTCCAGAGATTGGGTCTGTTTCAAACACCCTCCCTTGGGGGTTTCCTATAGGAAATGCAGATGGAAATAGACCATTCTTCCTCCCCTTCAATAATAAGACTTTGGCCAACTTCTTTAAAAAAAAATCAACTTTTTATATGTCAGATTATAGGATTAAAATGACTGCTTCTCCTGGAAATCTGGTACAACCTGTTGTAAGCACAAATATACAAATATCCCTGGATGTTTGTCTTATATTAAATGTTTGCATCTTGTTCCACGATGTTCCCACATTAACCTGAGAATAAACCTTAGTTCACTACACACGTGTGCACACATGTGCATACACACCCAAGCCACACTACGGAAGCTGCAAAGGTGGTCTTCATGGTTCGGCATTCTGTAGTGCTCTTCTGTAAAACAGCCAGGAAATTCACAGAGCATCAACAGAAGTGACAGAAAGGTAGGGGCCCTTGCAGTTCTTAGGTAATATGTAAGAGGAGGAAGCAAACACCAGTCCTTGGAGATACCAGATACAGAACCAAGAATGTCACATCCCCAGTAAATGCAAAACAAACCAATTGCTATCCAAAGTAAACTAACTGGATGCCTGCTAACTCCCTCGGCATGCGACTCCCATGTACCTGTCACAGGACCCGACAGACACATGTCACATCTTTCCCCATAACCTCCCCCTCCCAGCCTCAACCATTACTTGAGACAAAAATGGTGCTGCGCTAGGCTGAAAGAGCACCCTACCCTGGAAAATGGCGCTGCGCTAGGCTGAAAGAGCACCCTACCCTAAAGCTGAGCCCTGGCCAAGTTTCACCAACCCCCAGCTCACAAGAGAATGACCTCCACTCCCTAGCCCCCACTCGCAACTGCAGTGGGAGAGAGAATTCTCACCAATCAGATGTCCCCAGCAAAGATGATACTTCAGTGTTCCTAAGGGAACATCTATCTGTGCCATTCCAAACCATTGCTCATCAGAGTCAAGGAACTCGATGGTTTTTAAAGATGGGGCTTCACTTTGTGGCTCAGGCTGCCCGGGAGTTTGCTACGTATTCTAGGCTAGCCTCAAACTCATGACCCTCCTGCATCAGCTCTCTTTTCTGTATAGACTTTTCCAGGTTTCTGACTCAATCTGTCACCAGTGCCACTGCATGAGCTTCCCGGGTCTTAAAGATGTATTCAGTAAACAAGAGAGGATTATTACAAAACACCTGGTTTCCTCTCTAGCCCATGGCTTTGGTTGGTGCATTCTACGAGCTAATACCAACCCACCATTCCCACTAGAACCCTCTACCCCATAACAGGATGCTAGGGCACTCAGTGAGATCCTTAGTTGGCCTGAAGAATCCACAGTCTCCTCAATACACACATGGATCCTCAAGAGCCAAGTGCAAATACAAAAAGCCCTCTGCCAGCAAGCCCCAGAGTAAGCAAGCCCGCAGCCTCTAACCATCTCTTGTGACGAAGCACCTGTGTGTCTCCTAGGCCCACGCTCCCCGTGCATAAAGGAACAGAGGCTCTGCATATGGAACCGTGAAGACAAGAGCAAGGACACACTCATCTCAGGATGACTCATCCGGCTTCTTCGGAACTTGAACTTGGCGCCTTCACTGAGAACTTGGCAAACAGAGCTCTCCCACGCAGGAAGCATCGTCACCTGAGTCCCCTTTGTCCTGCTGCTCTGGAGAATCAGCTTTGGTGAAGGAACCTCAACTAGGTGACTAACTCCAGTGTTAATCATCAGATGGAAAACTGCAGAAATCAAGGCTTACGGATAGCCAGCATTTCTACAAAAGCTCTCCCATTCTCTCTGAAAAGGCTGGTTCTTCATAGTCTTCTGGAAGGCGTCTCTGACTTGAGCAAGCAGGTGGCAAACAGCTCACACTGGCCCCCTAAGCCAGCCTAAAGTATTAATAATACCCCCTCACTTACTAACCCCTCTTGGTTTTGAAGTCAGCCCCATTATGAACCCCTGAGAAACAGCCGGCTCCCTGTCAAACCCATGTGACAGAACTCAGGATAACTGGATGCTATCCAAGCCTGGACAGCGACAGGTAACACAGTCCTACTTAAGTATAGCTACTTCCATCCAAAATTAAAGGCGGTATCCTTGTTTGTTTGTCTAGAAACAGAGAGGGGGGGAGCCCAAGGTAAAGGGATAGCTACAGGGCACTCTCAAAGTAGAAAGAGCCAAGATGGAGTGTGAGTAGACTTAGGGCACAAACTATGAAGGGGCCAAGATGGGGAGCGGGGTGAACCTTCAGACAACAATCAGGAAGAGACAGAGTAGGTGAGGTCATGTAAAACCATGGGGAGGGGCAAAAGATTGGTACCAACACCTCTGGAGGTCCTCCAAACAGGCTGAGCTGCAGAGCCTCCACCCCAAGGCCTCTCCCGGCCGGCTGGCATCTGGCAGCAGTTTAGTTAATATCTGAGCTCTGGGCACTTTGAATTCTGACGTCCTTCTGGGTGTTCTCACTCCATGGCAGAGGGTCCTGTCCCTGACTCTCGTGCCCCCTCATAATAACTGCCCCACACACACCCGGCTAAGAACCGTTGCTCCCCAGAGGGTCGTTCCCATTTCCAGCAGCCTGGATGACCCAAAGGGGACTTCTGGTGGGCTAACCATCACTAGTTAACTAAGTCCCCGTGCGAGAGCACCCAGGTAAGTATTCACAGGAAGAAAAACAAGAGTAGACAGATCACAGTTCAGAGGCAGAAAGCCTTCTCCATGCAAAGTGGTTACACTGAGGAGATCTGCCGAGCCAGCATGCTTCCACACGAGAGGGACAGTCCCTTAGGACTGAGTGTCCTCAACAAACTTTAACAAGGCATTTAAATTTTTTTAGTGTTTTTTCAAAATGACTTCAGGATCTAGCTGGTCTATAAAACTGTAGTACATGTCACAGAGAAAGACATGGACCCAATTAAAAGACTTCTCAAGGATCTTCAGAGACTATGAGAAGAGAAAATCCTGGCTCCCCCCGGACTTTGAGATTCTACCTATCACTCTGTCTTCCACTTTGTAAACAACATCTAGAAAGCACAGCCTCTAAGTGTCCAGGCTCTAAGAAATTAAATTAGATAGATCAATAGATAGATAGATAGACAGATAGATAGATAGATAGATAGATAGATAGATAGATAGATAGATAGATAGATAGATAGATTAAAATCCTAGGTAGCCCTTCTTCCTTACAAAAAGGAAAAGAAAAAGAAAGAATGTTTTTTTTCCCTGAGGAAAAACATGCCAAGACTGGCCCAGGGTCCTGCAGCAAGTTAGGGGCCAGGCTCCGACAGGAATTCTGGCTCCAGGGGCTGAGCCCGGCACTCCTTGCCTTCTGTCCTGGAATTTAACTTTCAACACACTGAGAAATTCTGTGAAATCCAAACATAATTTCACCAAATCCTAGCGCTGCTTCTCTTAAAAATCTCACAGAGAAAACACAACGCTTCTCAGCAGCTTCCAGAGTGCCTGGCCCACAGAGGAGCACGTGGGGCCTCATGTTTCAAGGTGGGGGTGGATGGGGTCACAGGGAGGTTCTTGCTAATAAAATCACTTCCAACCCCAACTGACCCACATTTAGATACCAAGATCCAATTAATCTGACGTTAGTCAAATCAGTGCTACAGCGCAAACATTTGAAAATTCACTGTGGGTTGACTAGACCCAGAAAATTCTCCTGCCAGTGAGCGGTCTGAAGCTCATTTCTTCGTATGACAGCATCCACGCTCAGGACTCCAGGCCTTCTGGAGCCAGTACGGCAGGCTCTTGGCTGGTGGATTTAATTCAAGGTCCTCAAAGTGTGTATCGTTGTCCAATCCACATAATGTGTTAATAACCAAGGGTTATTATGTTGATTTATTCTGAGTCACTCACTGCAGAAATGCATATTCTTTGGGGCACCCTTCATCTAGATGTTCGAACCCGCCATACTTCTACGAAGGTTAATTAATGTGCCGGGTCCACTCCTCCCGACAGAACAGTGGTGTATTGAATTGAATGCTCTGATTTCATCTCCGTGAGGACTCTGCAGTCATTGCTCCCATTTCACACAGCAGACTGAGTCCTCCTCATGGGGAGGTGGACAGAGCAGAGTCAGGTAGGTGGACCCGTTTCCAGTGGTGTGCCTATGGAGAAGCAGCAATCTAACTGTATCATCTGTCGGTGCTAGTGATCCCTCCAAGTGGTCAGAAACATGGAAACTTGGCATGGCAGAGCCTTTGTTCATAGGTTCCTGCAAAATCACTCCAGAGGCTCCTCCCAGCTGCTTGACTGACCCTTAGGACTCACTCTAGCTTTGGGGTCACTCTTTTAATACAGCTTTAGACTGGTCCATTAGACTCCGCCCCCAAGCCCCACCCCATGTGGCCCAAAGCGTGTTGGAACTTCGTTAGTGTGCACTTCTGAGAGCAGCCTGTTGACTGCAAAGTGTATCCCCAGAGGAGCGTTACCGCAGTTCTAAAGCTGCTGGCTTTCACAATTCTACAACTCTACAACGGGGTCCTAACCATACAAATTGAACATAGTGTTTCTTTTCTCCATGAAAATACATTACTCTGGGCAACACTTACAATTCAAGATGTATCATAATTGAGAAAACATTGTATTGAAGAGAGTACTTCTGGGCTCCTTGAATCTGCACTGTTTCTTGCTTTTATGCACGACATAGGCCTGTTAGGAATGACGTTAGCCACTAGTGGCTGGTCAGTGGTGGCATATGCCGTTAGTCCCAGCATTTGGGGGGCAGAGGCAGGTGGATCTCTACGAGTTCGAGACCAGCTTGGTCTACAAAGTGAGTTCCAAGACAGCCAGGTCTGTTGCACAGAGAAACCCTGTCGGGGGTCAGGGGGTGAATGACGCTAGTCTGTTATTTGCACAGAAGGTCTGTCATTTGCCAAGCTCTCGTGAACAGGGACTCCTAAACACCCAGAGCAGCCACACAAGGAAAGCGAGTCTATCCCCAGCTGAGCACTCCTGACCCCTGCACTTTTCCATAACTGAAGCCCCTAAGGGAGGCAATTATAACTTTCCTTACTTCACAGATAAGCCCACTGGACAATCAACAACTTTCCGAGCTGGCACACAAGGAGACAGCTAAGTCCAGAACTCCAAAGCAAGCCCACCTCCAAAGCCAGAGCACTTCTTACTGGACACGGTGGCCTTTCCCTTCTGGAGTCATGGCCAGCCTGTGCTTCACAGGGAAAGGAGCCAAGGTCCCATATTCAACTTTTACTACGACAGCCCACAGCTGTGTGAGGAGGAGCCAAGACAGCCGTGTGAGCTGTGCAAGTTCAGAGGCAAGAAACACTTTCAAAATCCTAGATAAAAACAGTTCTGGGCTGGGGAGGTAGCTTAAGTTCTATTCCCAACCCCCCGAGTCCCCCCTCTAAGTTATACCAGACAAAGACACACATCCTGTATTTGGACAAAGTCTTCTCTATAATAGCAAATCTGTGCATATCCTATCTCAACCCTCAGACCTGCCCAAAAGACTTCCAAACTGCCTGGTTGTAATGTGTTCACATATCCAATTAGAAACTACATGCCCCATATTCAAAAAAGGCTTTTCTGTTGCTTCCACAGCTGGCTGGAGGTTGCTGCCCTAGCAAGTTGACTAAAAACACAGCCTCACACAGGGTTCTAGAAGGAGCTGTTGAGTATCAGAGAGTCTGCCGCCATTGGAAGCCATAGCTCTGTCAGGCCTAAGAGACAGGTCAGGGAAGCAGGCTGAACTAACTGAACTAACTGAACTGAAGTCTCCTCTCTGTAGAATGGGGTGATCTAGCCATCCTTTCCGGGAGGCTACCCAGTCACACACGTGGACATGGGAAGGCGGACCACTACATAGATGCGAGGTTGTTTCAAGTCATCGGTAATAAACAAGTTTTACTGAGCGTCTGGCTAGACACTGGCACACTTGAGTTCAACAATCTATGAGTTTGCCCCAAGAACAGGAGAAATTTTGGAATGACCAAATATTTTCCCAGGCCCTAGGCCACTTCATTAACGCTTGCCTTATTTGGGGAGAGAGAAAACTGGCTGAAGGATTGTGGTGGTTTTATGTGCCATGAACTGGCAATGTTTTGGAATAAAAAACAAGTTTTACACAAGGGTACTTACGGCATCATTATCGAATTTTCCAAGCCCGGATGGTGCCTGCCAGGAAGGGAGGAAAGAACTGGGAACTACACCACCTTCACAACGGCTGAGCTGCAACAAGGGGGCTTTAGAATAAAGCTCAGTTCATGTGCACGTTTATGGTAAACTAACCCGCATGCATTTACCTTATAAAAGTGTTACAGGTAGACATACTTATGTAATTTATTTAATGTTCTCTAACATCCATGCTTACTTAGGTTTCATACAATTTATTAAGTTTTCAGTCTGGCCTGCAGAAAGGGGGAAAATAGAAGCAGATGTGAGCCTACTGCTTGCAGTTAAATGCTCAGTAGCCTCCTGCAAGAAGCAGGACTGGCTGGAAAAGGTCTCTAGGGCCACAACTCAACTGGAAGCCTGCCCCGTCCTGGTCCTTCCCTCTTTCTTCCCAAGGAGGAGGCTTGTCCCTGACAAAAGTTAGACTTCTTGCAGCCAGCTGGAGCCAAAGAACATAAATAGGGAGGTAGCGAGGTAGGGAGGTAGGGAGATAGATAGATAGATAGATAGATAGATAGATAGATAGATAGATAGATAGATAGATGGATGGATGGATGGATAAAAACCTAGAGTAAGAAAATTTTGATACCTGCCTGGAAACCTGTTACCTGTTCCAAAGAGCACAGTCCCTCTGCAAAGTGAAAAGGGACCGTCCCAGCCAGCTTCAAGCCTGTATTGATCTTTCCAGGGAATAATAAGCAGCCCTCCTTCCTCCTAGGAGTGCTCTAGGTTTATCTACTTATTATACTTATTATATCAAGTATAATATATAATATATATATTATACTTATTATACCAAGGCCTTTTAGGAACCTCCTCCAACCTGCCTGGGTGACACAGTCTGCCAGTTCACTCAACAAAAGCCTGCCCCCACTCTCCGTCCACCTCTCTCATCTTGCCCACAGTCCCCTTTCTAGAGGATAGTTAGCAAATCTTTCAGCATATTTCCCTTCTCTTAACTAAGGACTCTTTCGCTGACCGTTTCTTGGTTCTTTTCTCTTCTGTTATGTTTTCTTCTCCTGAAGGTCCCTTGGAAGAGGCTCAGAATCAGTGAGGCGAGGAGCTCTCAAGAGAAGCAAGCCAGAAAGGGGGGAGGGGATGACAGACTGGACAGCTTTGGATACCAGAGCCAAAGTCATACCCCGTCCAACATGGTTTACAGGTTTCATGCTCCCTCCCGCTTCTCTTCCTCACACCTTCACGCCAGGGTCATTGAGATCCAGTCAACAATGCAGACGTGACTACGAAATTGTCATCACCTCATTGTTCA
Organism: Arvicola amphibius; assembly: GCF_903992535.2. Taxonomy (NCBI): domain Eukaryota; kingdom Metazoa; phylum Chordata; class Mammalia; order Rodentia; family Cricetidae; genus Arvicola; species Arvicola amphibius. Next base: position 195,153,056 of record NC_052047.1, on the reverse strand, counting down.
AGAAACTGGGGACGGGAGTGGATCTCCAGGGCAGAAGGCTTGGCTGACGAGCACAGGTTCTGGGCTCAGTCCCAGACGCAGGGTGAGGAGGAGGAGAAGGAGGAGAAGGAGGAGGAGGAAGAGGAGGGAGTACGTAAATATAAGCAGCAACCAGGCAGAGTTAAGCACATGAAACATAATAGAGCCATCTAAAATGCTCTAGCCATACTGGGGTCCAGGTAGGAAGGCCGGCCCTAGACAGATGGCAGCAACTACAACCCTACAACAGAGGTTATCTCGTCTGCAAGATGTGTTACAGCAAGAGGAAAAACTGACGTTCAAGCTTGAAGTGCTCTGGCTCCACTCCTGGGCAAGAAATTCATAGAATCGCCAATTGATCGATTACAGACTATGCGGACAAACACACTCTATCTGTGTGGGTGCTGATATTTCTCATGAAATATCACACCCGGTTCATCACTCAGTCATTGGCAATAAAGAGCTCAAAATAAGCCCTCCCTTGCTTATTAAAGACTCCTAAGCATCCCACAGGCCACAGACCCCAAGGGGATTATAACAAAACCACAAAGCTCTGACCTCCAGGTCATGGTTCAGTTCCTTTCCTGGCTTATACAAACACCAAATGGACTCTTGATTGGGTTGAATATCACCTAGACGTCAAAAACCAAATAATCTGTCCAGGAAAGACTAAACTGTTAAAAACTGGTATCTGCTTGCCATCCTTGCCCCGAAACAGGGGTTAGGATGGAAGTGAATAGTGACAAATAGCATTCCATCCAGAAGAGAACCACACACACACACCAGGAATGTGGCCAGGAAAACATTAATTCCTGCTTCTATGCGGGTCAATATGAGCCAAAGATTTTAGGGAAAGGTGTACATTGGGTTTTTTTTTTTTTTAAGTGTCTTTTTCTTGTACCTAATGTGGACGTGGTAAGACTTAGCCAGGTTCCAAGGAAGTCCGTCTGCATGGGAGGTCACCATTTTCAACACAGTCTGGGAAAGCGTCAGCATGGGGGGACAGCCCCCCCACGGTGTTCTCTGAGCTTCCCTCTTGGAAAAGCAACCAATACTATTGCATTTCTCGGTGGTGTCATTTTCATAGAACTTCTTTTCTCCGCAGACTATTTCAGCCACGCAACACTTTAAACTTGCACCCTCCGTGCCCTCCTCCTTCCCTGGCAAAAGTTTAGTAAGCAAGCTGTCACCTTTTGTCAGCAACAAGAGACAGATGTCCACTGTGACAGTGATTGCATCTTTGCTTCTGAAGCTCTCTCCACTCCGCAGTCACCAAAGCGATTCTTTGAGAACTATCTCCCTACCTCTTAAGAAGGGACCGGAAAATACGACGACTCTCAAGAGGACACACACCGTCAACTTCTAACTACTGAGCAGCTACTGTGTGCGCATGCCAGCTAACAAACTGGGAATTCCCTTTGTCAAGAAAAAGATCAGAATGTAACTGTACAGTCCCAGGGGAAGATCAATAACCGTCAGGAGGAAAAAGAGAGAGAAAGCAGGCACTTAATTCACCGCCCTTCATCTCAATGGAGGAGCAAATTTCCACGGTGACAAGGCCTTCCTTCTCCTCCAAAGTCTTGACCAAGGAGGAATGTGTGAAATATTTACGAGCAGCCTTTCCAGCTAATACCTGCAACACGCGTTACAAATGCACTCATTAGTACCTAGACACCAGAGGGAACCAAGCCTGAAGTTCGCTGAGTCGTGGGAGACACTCATCCACTTTACTGACCGACTGCAGTGAGGACACACGAAACCAAGACCCAAGACGTGGTCTAGCCGCCGAGCGATTCGCGGGGAAGGATGCCCGGGCATCCACGCAGGACCTCTCAGACCACCTCCCACCCCAGTCCACCAGCTCCGTGAAAGGACCATATGTGGTAAGATCCCGAGCTGGGGAGATGGCTCAGTCCATAATGGACTTGCAACCCAATCCTGAAGACATGAGTTAAATTCCCCAGAACCCATGCCAGAAAAAAAAATGCTGGGAAATCAGAGGCAGGTTGCTCCCTGGCAACTTGCTGACTGACCTGTCTAGACCAGTTGTCAAGTTCCAGGTTCAGTGAGAAATCTGTGTCAATACAGAAGGGAGGGAGCTATTGAGGAAGATGCTAGCTGTTGGCCTCTGGCCTCCGTGTACACACACACACACACACACACACACACACACACACACACACTTCAACTGCAGTCACCCTTAGGCAATTTGCTAAACTGTCCTCCCAAAGAAGCGATGATCAGAGGTAGTGGGCAGGCAAAGGCAAGGTGCGCGATTGAGTTCCTGCACTATAAATTAAGGGGGGAGGGGTAAAGAAGATTTATAATAAAGCTGAATAATGGACCCCAGATCTTGACCCTCTGAGGCTATCGCCATGAAGACCTCGGCCTCCTAAATAACATACGCTCTTCCTTGCACATGAACTTTGCAAGGCTACACAGCCTCCTCTCCACGCAGTCAGGGCTCAGAGCGGCCACCACTCTGAGTAGAGCCTTTACTATAGAACGGGTTCTTCCCAGCAAAGCTCTTCCCTGTATATTTTGGGCTCTGTGATCACACAGTGTACCAATTTACACTTCCGCATCTAGAAACATGGTCTTCTGGGAAAAACATGCTCTCTTCAGTGTGGCCAGGGAGTTCTGCCATAGCTTGTAATTTTGGCGAAGGAAGTGACTTCCTGTCTGACAGGAAGCAGATGCCAAAGCTCACTTTAGCTGCCTGCAAAATTCTTGTGGAAAAGTTAAACAGAAAGAAAGCCTCAAGTTCCCCTCGAGAGAAGCCAGCCTTTATCAGGCAGAGGCTAACTCTTCCAAGATGGCCAACCTCTCCCCTGACCCCTATTTATTAAAATGAGTTTATCTAACAAACAACCCAAGTGCACTCTGTCCTAAAGAAGTGAGTCTGCTCTCGGCTGTGGAAACAACAACTCTTTCAAAGCTTCTGAGGACATAATTACCAGTTGAGTTTTGAACTTTGCCCAGATAAAGGCCGATACAGCAGGCTGTGCTGTTTGCTCCTCTAATCAACCAAGTTCAAGTGTGAATAGAACGCTGGCCTCCCTTTGTGCCTCCAGCTCCCTCGAAGACAAAGTTACTTTTCTCTCTTTCTTAAGCACTAAGTGTATTTTTATGAGGGAGTTCTGAAACTCTAGTTTTATTTCTCTAAATTCCAATCACTTGAATTTTTTTTTTTGGGGGGGGGAGGGTAAGTCTACTGGTGTAGTTTTCAGGAAGAATAAACACTAGCAAAATTTACCAGCTGACTTGTTATCAGAAATCCTGCTTCCTTCCCTCCACTCCAGCCTCATGCCCAGGGAGCAGCTACTTACAGGTAGTGATCTCTAAAAAGCTTATGGTGTGCCAAGCTAACACAGAGACTTAAGAAACAATGCCAGGCTATCACACAGCCTCCAAGGAGTGCCCAGCACAGAGGTGAACAGCACATAGTATATAAAGCAATCTGTTGTTTTATCACTGACTGACATTTTCAATCTTTTTTGTAATGTTGTTTTCTGTATTTCCTTTTTCCTCTCTCCAAGCAGTTTCTCAGTCAGCCTCGGGCAGTAAACAGTTAATATCCCACTCTCCCCTGCTGCCTTGAAAAGCAGAGGAACAATTGAGACATTGTCCAGTGAACAAGACTCCCAGGGACGACATTTTTGTTTATGTCCCAGTTCTCACACCGCCAGTTTCCACTGGGCACGTTAAAGCCTGACCCACAGCAACGCAGAGCTCTGCCAGCTGAAAGGGCTCCGCTTGGCTTATTTTAAAGCTTCAGAGTCTGTTTTTGATTCAAGCCCCAAACTTCCCCTCCCCAGCACCCCGCCTTTTACCCCAGAAAGTTGCCTCCTAACTCTGACACTCTGTTGCAATTCCTTCTTGGAATCCTCTGCCAAGAAAAGTAACAAAATATTTTTGAATACCAATGTTTGCATGGTTTGGTCAAAAAGGGGTGGGAGTAGGTGGGCGGGAGGGAGGGAGAAGTCCCGACAAGTGGCCCTGCCTTGAAAGCCAGGGTGTTTTTATGGACTCTCAAAAATACTCCTCTAAAATGCATACAGGCGAGTATGTACCGAATGACCTCACATTCAAACTGGCAGGGAGAAAAAGTTTCAAAATCCACAGCTGCCTCCAAAACACCCAAGCTTTAGGCTCAAAGAACAACAAAATCTACCCAGTCCAGGCTACTGCCTGAGGTATTCCTCGGACCACAGCCTAAAGATTCCACCCCCAAAACTATTCTTAAAGGACATGGGCAAAGGCTGGGGTGATTTCTACAGGTTTGGGGCCTGCTCAGACATTCTGTCTGTGAAAACTTACTCAGCAGTCAGCCTGCTTCCTGTCTGGGGAACAGACAGCACAAGCTTTCACTCCTGCGGTAGCTTAGGGAATGCAGGGCGGTCCTATCACTCTGCACATAGACACTCTTTCCCATTAGCCCAGAGTCACATGGGGAACGGTGCACAGGAGTGTGTGTGTATACACACAGGAGCATAGAGGTGCTTTCGCACAGGCACGCACGGTGGACACACATACACACACAGGTGTATATATACATACACAGGTGCATACACAGTTTTGCTACAAAAAGTGGGCACGCCACACAGGTGCATACACACAGACATATAGAGAGGTGGATATAAGCAGGCAGTCACACCCAAGAGCACACAAGGTGTCCACACACGCATGCACACATGAGGTGTGTGTGCACACACACATGCAGAGTTTCTGACAGGAAATAAGACTCCTCACAACCTGAAAGCCACATGAATCCCAAGACCCTCGATCCCCTCACTATTCACATCAGAGACATGGAAGCCCAAAGATGAGGCTCAGGGCTCCTACTGCCCCAGGGCACCATAGCAAACAGGCCCGTTTTGCCTCAGTGACTCTACCAAAACTGTACAAAGCCACAGTCCCCACCAGCCCTGTCACCTCTATCCCTCTCACCTACTCCAAGCCCAGGTCTGGCTATCTCCCCACCATGCGCTTTGTACAGGGATTGCATCCCTGCTGGAACAGGCCTCCCCAGACGTTTCAGCCACCACCCCCAGCTCCTGTAATCGGGTGGTAATAGTTTTTACAGCATATTTGAATGTAACAAACCATTCCCTCCCTTTTCAAAGGAGGAGGCCCAGCAAGCAGCCCTGAGTTATCATTACCCAACCCTAGTCAAAAAACAGAACCCTCCCCAGTCAAAGGGAAGATGGTAACAGTTACAGCCACCACCTTCTCCCAGTTCTGAGGCTCTGATGACCCAGGGAAAGGCAGAGGAGCTGGGAGCTCCTTCTTGGCAGGATGACTGGCACTACTGGTGCCCGCATGCAGGGGAGCATCTGGGCCCCTGGGCCCTGCAAAGTTCAGACTGGGCTTATGAATTTGCTCCTTAGAAAAGCCCCAGGCCCAGCTTCTTCTGCCTCACTGCCCAGCTTAACTTTCCAGGAGAGTCAAGCCTCACCCAATCCCAGCTGAAAGACAGCACAGCAAACAAGACCTGGGCTCCTACCACACTAACACAGCCAAACTCTCAACCTCTATCCATGAAAAGGTCACTGTCTTCCCCTGGATGTCAGTTTCACTATCTGTCAGATGGGAATAACACTAACAACTGAGGGTCACAGTGGGGAAGCTGTCACGCACAGAGCCTGCCACATGCTGCGAATTGTCAAAATAGCATTTCTGTTTTATTGTTTATTAATTTATCCATTTGATCTATGTTATTTCTTGGGCTGCTATCTGGGTGTCTGCCTCCAGCAGGATGAAAAGTGTTGGATTCTTCTGATACACTTTCAAACCCATGTGTGTGTGGGTGGGGGGGCGTTCCATTAGTGCTGGGGAGGTACATGTCAGGGGGGACCCCACTGGTGTCGGGGGAGGAGAAGGTATGACAGCAACAATTATCTAGCTCTTCCCTTCAGACATCCAGTGCCTGCCTTCCTCCACCACCCACTCAATGACCAGCCTGCAGGTACTCTTCCTCAGTGACAGAGGGGGCCGGGCAAATAGAAAAACTGACCCTGTAAGGATTGGTCTGGGGGCTTACAGCAGAAGCCATGTCATTCCTGGTCACCGTGTTCTCAAATGTTTCCTGGATGGCAGAGTTAGGGAGACGGTGGGAACCTGAACCCCAGGAGGAAGCTCTAGCCTGCTCACCAGGCATCCCCGTTTTGCCTGCCCACCCGAAGTGATGATGCTTTTCCAAGTGGCAAGTGAATCGTGTCAGACCAAAGCCATGTGAAAAGTACACGCTGTAAAAGGCCCATGCTCAAGCTCATTCCATTTATTAATTATGCTATGGATTAGGATCAAAGTAGAAGAAATCTTGGTGTACTTGAAATAAATGGCTTTTGTGGTTACCTAAATCCTCGGAGTCCCCTGGAATGTAATTCCTTAGGCAAAAAACAGCTTCCCAGACTTCTTGACTCTCCCCCACACACACACACACACACACACACACACACACACACACACACACACACACACACACACACCAATAATTCAGGGAGGTTGATGACTCGGCATCAGACCTGCGTGATGTAATTATTTGGTTTTTATTTAATGTTTTAGTTGCATGAAATAAGGACCTCTTCCTCTTGGACTGCCCTCCCTGCTCGGGGCTTTTAGCTTCTGTTTCTGAATCTCGGGAGTCTCAAGCCCTTCCCTTCTCCATCCTGTCCTCCACCTTATCCCTCTTTCTTTCCAATTAGATTCAAATCAAAAATAACATTGAAGGCCAGTCGTTTGACTCAGCGGGAAAGGGGGCATGAGGTCAGTGCCTGGAATCTACTAGTGGTAGAAAATAGGAACTGAGCCCAGTTTCTTATCTCACCTCCGCATGCATGCGCTCTCACAGTAAATACATAAATAATCAAATGATGTTTTTAAATTAACGACCTAGAACCCTTAAGGTAATCTCAGCACTCGGGAAGCAGAGGCAGGCAGATTGCTGTGAGTTCAAGGCTAGCCTGGTCTACAACCATGCAAGTCAGTGTTACATAGTTGAGATCATGACTCAAAAAAAAAAAAAATTAACAGCTTAGAAAGATGCTAGGACTCAAACTCCAAGTTAACCTTTGTGAAGGGGATGTGGCTGCATCCAGGACTTGTGATCAAGAGACTCTGATCTGAACCCTGGCTCTGCCCCTCACCACATAACAATCTAACCTCTTTAGATCCTCGGTTTCTTAGCTCTAAAATGGGATTAGGAGCACTTACTTCAACTGGAGCTGTAGGGAAGACCGATCAACAACAGAACACTTCTCCCTCAGTGCTAGGGCTTACACCTCATCAAGACATGGCAGCATTACCTACTGTCCCTGCACTGTCGAATTCCCAGACACACTTCTGCGTTCCAACCGCGACACAGAGAGGGAGAAGGAGGTTAGAGGAGAGAGGAGAATGACAATACATAAAGTATCCTCTGTCCTACACACACGTGAACACACATGCCCATGGACACACACGCATGGGTACACATGTGGACCTGCATGTAAACGACAGAGTTCGTGCAGCATTTGCCAAACCTGGAGCTACTTATAGTAGGTACAAAATGAAAACACAGAAGATACTAATGTGTTCAAATGTACTGAAATTTAAAATTTGCTTATTTTAAAAAAATCCATCTATACAAAGTTCAGCAACTACATGGAGTAGAGCAAAGTATTTCTATCTCTAACCATCTTGCCTCCACCTTCTATACAGGGCTTCTGTACATCACCACGGAGAATTGCTGGATTCTTTTCAATAAAGAAAGGAGTAAATTGAGTGTACTAATAAATATACAATATGATATGCAAGCTCATAAGTCAAAGAAGCACAAATTAGATCTCACCGCATAAGGAAAAGCAAACATTAGTAAAAGGGGAGGTTGTTGCACTGGAACCAGGTGCGCTCACTGTCTTATCCTAAAGAGTCTAGCAATCCAGGTTTAAACCAAACCCCAGAAAGAAAGACGATCTCTTTATTCCTCTATACTGCCACAAGCCCTCAGAAAAGCCTGCTACTGCCACACGGCTGCCCAAGGACTGTCAGTGCGTAATCTCAAGAGACGGTAAGCAGGGCGGAAGAGGTGGCTGAGGAGCCTCCCAAGAGTACTTGATGCTCTTACAGGACTGGGGATCAGTTCCCAGCACCCACAAGGCAGCTCACACACTCTGTAACTCCAGTTCCATGGGATGTGATGCCCTCTTCTAACCTCCAAGGGCACCAGGGCACTAGGCACTAATGTGATAAAGAAACTTAAATACGGACAATTAAGCACAAAATTCCTTAAGACCAAATAAGCAAGAAGACTGGAAGTAAGCTGAAGAGGAGTCAATACAGTCTAAGAAAACTAGGATTGTAGCCTTATGGTAGAATACGTAATAGCTATGAAAGGAAAAAATAAATTAAATGTATAGCATGAGTAAAATTCAAATATAGTAGCTATTTTTTTTTAAAAAAAGGAGTAATTTGCATAACTCCTGAAATAGGAAACACTGACATTGATTACGCTACACCATAGGTTTGACACACGTGGGCAACTGTACACGCACCTACACTGAACTACATAGACTCTGAGGCTCGACAAAGTGATTGCTTAGGAATGAAGACTGGATTTAGAACAGCAGAATTCTCTCTGGCTTTGTTCATTCTTTTTTAATTTTGTGCCCGTGGTGTGTCTGCATCTGAGTGTGTGTATGTGAATGCAGGTTTTAATTATGTGTAGGTGTGTATGTGCGCATGCGAGTATGTGTTTCTCAGGGGCCTGCCTGCTGAGGTCAGACATGTTAAATCTCCTGGAGCTGGAGTTACAGATGATTGTGAACTACCTGACGTGGGTGCTGGTGATTAAATTCGGGTCCTCTGGGAGAGCAGACTTAACCACTGAACTGCTTCTGCAGTCCCTACTTTTGTTATTTTTAAAATGACAGGTTCAATACAAGGAGATGACCAATGATTGTTACTTTGTGTGGCTGTTGCTACACTGTCCCTGGTCCTTTCTGTATGCTGTTGTTAGTCTGTTTTCAGTTTTAAAGAGTTAGGGAGTCATCTATCTCACCTGTCCTAGAGAACAGAGGAAACAAAGAAACAACACCCACTCAAAACTGGGGTCTCATCTTGAACTACCCAACTTTGACAGGAGACCAGTCAAGCACCCTCTATGAAGGACTCAAGGATCAACCAGGAAGTAAACCTCTCAGTTCCACATGGTTTATAATCTGAGAAAAACACTCAACAAAAACTGCTGTCACAGATTCGCCAGACTGTCCACTTGTAACCTGCCCACAAGTCTGTAGGCGTCAGCCCACAAGGTGGACAGGGATATAATTAGTGACGAATTGAAGGCTCATAAGTTCACAAAGTCTCATTTCCTCAACACATCACAGAGGAACAATCTGCCTCTGACAGGGCTTAAGGTCCTAAAGCAGAAAGGCAGACACAAGTATGGGATGGTGTCCAGAGATCTGTCCCTCATTTCCCTACAGAGGCCACATCTCCATATTCCACCTGTCAGAATTCAGACTCCAGTTGCGTGGTCTTCCTGACACTGTCCTCCCAACTGAGTCTCCCGTTCCTTATCCCTAACACAGGAGTGGCAACAGCTAGTTCCCAAGGGTTTTGTGAGGGAAACCCTGGTAAGAGAAACGCGCCTGGGTCTGGTCAAATGCTCAGTGGACATTCAGCAAGACAGGGCCCGGGCATCTTCTCCAGGTGTCAGGCCAACTATCAAAATGCGGTCATGGACTGGAGGTGGCCCAGTGTGGTAAGTGCTTGCTGCATAAGCAAGAGAACTTGAGGTTCATCCCCAGAACCCATATAAGAAAGCCAGGCCAGCTGGGCGGCGGTGGTACATGCCTCTAATCCCAGCGCTGGGGGGCAGAAACAGGAAGATCCTCAGGGCTCACTGGCCAGCTAACCTAGCTCAATCATCAAGTGCCAAGCCAAGTGAAAGTGAGAGACCCTGGCTCAAAAAAAAAAGGAAGAACCCCACCTCCCCCGCAAGGTTGGCCTTTGGTTTCTACACACATGTATACACACATATGTATGTATACACACAAGATGTGAGCTTGCTACCAGGAGAACAATCAACATGTAAATTCTAGGATTAAGTCTAATAGTAAAAGAAAAAGCAGGACCAGGAAAGAGCCTGAGAGGACATTGCTCTGTCCTGTGACTTTGTGCAATCTTGTAGTAACTTTGGCCCCGAAATAAACATGACCAAAAGTTCGGCAAACCTCTCAATTTGGTGTCTGTTCTGAATTTTGGTATACGGCCTTGGGTCTGGAAGGATCCGGACCTTGCCAGCTGAAAACCTGTAAAGGAAATTTCACACAGGCATCCAGACAGCAGAAGGCTTCGCCAAGTCCAGCCCTGCTGGCCTCTCTGCCTAGCATTGGCCACCTCACAGCCCAAGCCCATCTCTCCAGGCCAATGGCTGCCTGCCTCTCCCTCACAATGTCCTCTGCCACTCATTTATTCCATACAGGTGTCCAAATGGACACTAGCTCACAGGCCAGACTTTAAATCGTGCACTCAAACTTCACGTACAGTTGCTGGCTTGAGGCCCGAGCTTGCGCCTCACACGCGATAAACGGATATTGTGGGAAATCCGTCAAACTCAGAGTCATCACCATCTGTGCAAAACAGCAAAATGGATCCATAAAACACTGGCATTATAGAAAGAAAAAGAAAACCACTTTTCAAACTAGATGTCCAGGCAGCATGAGAAGCGGGCACCCTCTTTAGAAACACCGTATTTTGGTCTGGTTTGGTTTTATCATGGCGTGTGTAATTGAAGAGAGGGAAGAACTGAGACTTGTGCCAATCGCTCCTGACTGCAGAGCCATAGCCCAGCTCCTAACCCTAACTTGACTTCTTGGCGCGTCTTCATTTCTGATTCTGATGAAAACGTGTCCCCTTTCTCATCTGACCTGGATATCTTTAACTGTCAATTTGACACAGCCTAGGGTCATCTAGGAGGAGATCAACTGAGAAATGGCCTAGATCAGATTGCCCTGTGGCCATGTTAGGGATTGTCTTAATTGTTAATTGATGAGAGAGAGCGCGAGAGAGCACGAGTCTGCCCAGTATAAGCTAGCTTCCCAGCCAGCCAGCAGACAACATCCTTCATAGTTCCTGCTGTGTTTCTTTTCTGTGAAGTGAGGTACTTGGTGGAAAGCCATGCAGTGTAAAATAGCAAGCAGCCTCACCTTCAAGTCCCTGCTTTGAGTTTCCGCCTTAACTTCTCTCGGTGGTGGGCTGAGGTCTAGAAATTGGGAAGCAGAGGCAGGAGGATCTCTGAGAGTTCAAGGCCAGCCTGGTAAACACAGTGAGTGCAAGACAGCGGAGGGCTATAGAGAGAGACCTTGTCTCAAAACCTTGAAGACGATTTGCCATGACATCTCTGTGGGCATTTACAGGTAGGGAGCTGAGTTTCTGACATTCTCCAAAAGGCACCGATGCAGTGCTGAGCCTGATGCTATCCTTTGCTCTCCTGCTTCACCCCAGGCAGATCCAAAGCCATCCACATGCCCTAGACCTGAGAATCCTGACATCTGAGGCCTCAGAATTGCTGTGCTTCCTACTGCAGGCAGACACTAGGGGGCTAGCAGGGACAAGCAGGGCCTGGGAACAACAGTCTGCATGTTTTGCGACTGCATCACCTTTTGTACAATGTGATGTTTTCATAAAAAATGGACACAATCTCCAAAAGATAGAAAAGTAGTCACAATAAGTGAAAGAGAAACAACAGAATTCTCCACTGGCTACCCGTTATCTGTGATAAGAAAACAATGTTTCTAAAATATGCAAGTAAATGTCACCAAGAAACAAAAGAAAAGAATTTTCTGGCAACCATGAATATGCCAGAGAAGAAAAGTCTGAGGATCTAAAAATATACAATCAGGAATTTCATGAAAATACCTAAACTTCATTTTTAAAATTCCCCATAACCGCAGGAACAAATCCCAGAAACTCCTATACCCATACAAGCCTCTTTTTAGAAGTCACTCATGGGGGTGTGGGGCCCAATTTGTCCCCTTCCTACAGGAACTCTGAGACCAGCTCAAAGCAACTGTCCTTGGAGAGGCAGGTGTGCTCTGCACCCGAGGGCTTCTCTGTGCAATAGTGGCAGACCTGGTCTATGACCCAGAACTTTAACTGAGAGAAACAAAACGAAAAATTTTAAAAAAAAAAATGACATCATAAGCCTAAAGGCTTGAATAACCATCCGAACTGGGTTGGCCATAAAGCAACAGAAAACCACCAGCTAAGGCGTTGGCTCCCTGGGATAATCCAGGCCCAGAGCTGGCTACACAGAATTAAATTGTGCTGTCTGCTCATTCTCCCTGCACCCATTTTAGCCCTCTGCAAATGGAAGCCTTTCAATCCAGGGCTAGGGGCATTGCACACCACGGCCGCTAAGTGCCTACGTGAGTACAGGCCACAGGTTTAGGCCGTCTGTATAAAAAGGCACAAACCTGCATCACCTGTCTGCCCCCATCCAACCTTGAGTCCATCAGACAGACCGGGAAGGGCAGGGCAAGGGTAGCCCACCACAGTGAGGAGGGAAGCGGCACTATTATTAGGAAGAATGGCAATGTAGAGTCTAGAGACAAGTGACCTCAGCACCAATGTAGAGGAGACAGGTGACCTCAGCACCGAGTCCATTCTAAGGTCTCAGTTCCCAGGCTGGAAGGATGGCATAACCCCCATGCACTGTTCTCCAAGGCTACGCGGGGCCAAGCACTTTGCAGAAATGGGATGGGAAGGGCCCTAACGGAAAGCCCTGGAAATGCTCTTGCCTAGAGCATCCGGATGAACTGGCTTCTCCCAGTCTAGTGCCCATCCTGGCCTGTGACAATGTCATGCAGATGATGATTCTCCACATCACCCCTCACTGTGCTGCAGGGGAAGAGGGCTGCTACCATGTCCCAGAAAAACTATTGGAGAAGGCTGAAGATGTAGCTCAGGAAGTTTGGCTAACATGCAAGAAGCCCCGGGTTCGGTCCCCAGGACCACACACACCAGAGATGGCTGTGCACACCTGTAATCTCAGCACTCGGGATTTGCATGCAGCAGGATCAGATGTCCAAGGTCTCCTGGGCTACACAGTGAGTTTGAGGCTGAGCATGAACTGCATGAAACTCTGTCTCAAAACAAAACACTGTTTTTGTTCCTGAGTTCCAACAAGGTTTCCCGGGAAACCTAGCCATGTCCTCAGCTCATTATGAGGTATGTTTGTTTATCCATGCGTTTTATTTCTGTCCCTATGCCCATCAAGGCCAGCTTCTCCCTTGAGTAGCAAAAGGCTAGGGAAAAACATCCCGCGGACAGCGTCTCTTAACCCTGAGCTGGGCCTAACATCAAAAGCCACAGAAAGTGAACAAGGCCGATGTAGATAAGGGGGCGAGACCCACCCAGCCTCTGGAGAGCTCCGAGGACCAGGCCCGAGGCTGTGCTGGGCTCTGTTTCCTCCTTCTTTCCTCGGCCTGCCTCCCCACCCTCAAACTCAGTGGATAGAAATGGAAAGAGAGAGGGCAGCAGAAAGCTTGCACCATTGGAGAGGAGGCCTTTCCCCTCAATGCTCTGAGACCCACAGAGACCCCCATCTCAATCTCATTAAACAGCCTCAGTGATACACTTAATCACTGCCCAGATCCACCCGCTCTGCGGGTCTGGGCTGGAAAACAGATTGCATCACGCTGTCTGGAGTTGCTTAGTGGCGACTTGAGATTGCAAGAGCCTGCAGCCGGATGGACGAGAAGCTTCAGGGTGAGGCAGGGCTCACGGATGCACACCATCAGGGGTATGTGGCTCCCACTGAGGGTGCTGTAACCAAGACATTGGTCATATTGTCACACAGACTTCTTGTGCCCAGGCTGCAGAAAGCATGATGGGTATCCAGACTTAACTGGCCTGGGGCTGTCAATTCTGAGTCCTTGGTTCTCAGAAGCATTCTCAGAAGCAACCTTATAGTCACTGGCAGAGACAAGGGTCTGTTTGTAGCTTCTCTGGGCCTTTTTCCTAGGATGATGTTTAGGCCAGATTTTCAGAAGTATATTATGGGGAATATACAAGGTTTTCAAAGGCCATCATAAGTGTAGAAACATCTACAGGGGTTCGAGGACTTGGGGGGGAGTAACAAATGTGGAAGGGAAGGGCAGAGCCACATCCAACTGAGAGACAAATGAGACTAGACTGTGCAGCAATGGTAAGGGGTTAAAAAGAGATTAGGAACACACACGCACACACACACACACACACACACACACACACACACTGTATGCAGACAGAACTGACTCCCACACATTGTTCCGTGTTGTGGAAGATGAAAAGACAACTTGCAATCACAATGAAACCCCATAAACACTTGAGCAAACTTTAGCAATCTGCAACCATTTCCCATCAATAACCAAGCCCTGGGTATCACATCTGAGCACCCCTAATTAGGAAATTAGGAGACAGAAGCCCCACACCCTGACTTTTGGAGCTTTCTTGTACCCATGTCCATGGAAGTCCTGCCACAGCAATCAGACACGCTCGGCCGTGAACTGGAGTGTATAGGGATGGATTCTCAAGTTCCTGGCCAAGCCCTGCCCCATATCACAACCCCAAATTATGTCTCTTCAAAACCATGCTACCACATCAGGTAGAGAGAGTGCAGACACATGCAGAAGCTGTGTGCTAACCGAGATACTGCGAACACTCTGGGCACGATGAAGTCACACTGGGTCCAAACCAAATGAGCGCCAGCTCTTTACCAGAAACTGGTTTTCTGCTTAATTAACAGCACCGTAGTGAGAGGGGAGGAAGCCACATGCAGAGAAATGGACCATGGGGCTCCTTGGCTTCAAGAAACTTACAGTCTGGTTGGAGAAATAAGCAGGCCCCAAACAGAGTAATCAGCGAGGCAAGAAGCAACAAGCAGAATGGATGGATGCCGAAAGAACACTTTTTTATATACTGGGAAGATAAACACGGCCCAAAACATGAGCTGAGCTCTAAGACCCGTGTTAATTTAAAACAGGCTCCTGTGTTCAGTAAACAGAGCAGGTGCTGAAACCAAATCAGCTTCACAAAGAGGGTTCCTATCTTGTCCCTTTATGCTAAGTAGACTTCCGCATAGAAGCACCCCCTCTTCTGCAAAAAGGTCTGAAGCCTCCTGCAAAGCCAAGGCCCAGAGAGAGACCCAGAGCTTGCTAAACCTATTTTAAGAGAGAATCTTTTTTTCCAGTAACCTTATTAAACACTCTGGGAAACAAATGTCAGGAAACACTAGCTAGCCAGGATCTGCCAGAGACACTTCACCAAAGCACACCAGGACCCAGCTCGGAGAGATGGCAGAGAGCCAAGCCAGGCTGCCAGCCCTCCCCCTTTTACTCTGGGTATATCTTTCACACTGGAGCCAATGGCCTCTGAAAAGTGGGTGTGTCTGCCCAACAACCCAATCTGGAGGTCTGACCAAGCTCACAGAGGGCATCAAATGAATACCCTCCGCCCACTAAGATGACTCCGCCCTCTGAGATGACTCTGCCCACTGAGACGAAGCCTCTAAATGTCATCCCAGCACACACCTGTAACCCTACATCTCCAGAGGTGGAGAATTGAAAGTTTGAGGCCAGCCTGGGCTACATAGTAACATCCTGTCTCAACAAGGGAAGGGAAAAAAAGATGAAAGAAATAATTACATGAAAAACTAATTAACAGAGATTATCAGTACATTCTGGGCCTCTGAAATAGCCCTGCAAAAGCTGAGCATGCTGTGGGTGGAGAGCAGAGGAAGCAGATGGCCTGTGTGAACTAGCTAAGAAGACTACCCGGGACTCAGGGAAAGCGTGGCACAGGCGCTGACGGGAAAGGCAGGAAAGGTGAGGCCTTATCGCTTCAGTTCTGGGGCAAGGGGAGTTAGGGGCCCAGCTTTCCAGGGAAACATAAACCTCTCCCTTTGTGTGCCCCCCGGAGAATTAAACCATTCTGACCATGGAAATCTGACCCCGAGTCTCCGGAGCTGTGGTGATACCTGCAGAATGGAGACCTCTTGGGAAGATAATTCATAGCTTTGTACCTAAAGAGCAATTCTTAAAACTCTGTTCTTTATCTAAATTCTTCCTCCAAATCTATCCCAAAAGAAAAGAGCTAGTGGAGGACACAGACACGTAAACACCATAGCCACGAGGGATCTAACGAAAGCAGAAACAAAACACGACATAAAGGAAGAGCAACACGGCATAAATCAGGGAAAATCACATTAGCGGCTCCTATGGGTCATTAAAAGCCTTAAGAATTGTAATGACATGGAGAAGTACTTACTGAGTTTGGTAATTTTTGTTATAAATAAATACAAATCTGGAGTCATTGAACCTTGGAGCTACAGAATGTTAAAAAGAAATATTAACATAGTCAGAAGGAAAAACCTAAAAGGAAACAAATATCTCTGAGAGGTGAGGCAATGGGTGGTTTTCCAACTGTCTACACTAGGCACAAAATCTATGGAAAAAAAGAAGCTGCATTCATTTTAAAAAATTATCACATGGCTGGAGCAATGTCTCAGCAGTTAAGAGCACGGGTTGCGCTTCCAGAGGACCTGGGTTCAACTTCCGGCACCCCCACGGCAGCTCACGACTGTCTGTGACTCCAGTCCCGAGGGATCCAGCACCCTCACACAGACACACGTGCAAGCAAAACACCAATGCCCACGAATTGGCAACAAATGGCTTCATTCCCCCTGGAGGTAGATGGTTTGTAATTAAAACATGAGCAATTTCTGTTCTTAAATAGCCGGGTTTGTCAGTCCCCAATGATAGAGGAGTAAGAGGTAAACAGGGAAATTCTAAGGAAAAAAGTTGTTCTTGGGGTCAGGATAACAGCATCTTCAGCATGTAGAGGCAACAAGGAGCCAGTGCATCCGCGAGAGGCATTCCAGTGCACAATGAGGGCTGAACTCCCACAGGGCCAAACAAACAAACAGCTAAACAGTCTCCACTAGGATGCTTCCTTCCCATGCCAGAGTCTCTAGGGCGAGAGTCAACTACCGAACAGCAATGAAGCTACCACACAGAGGCAATAGGAGGCATAAGATGGGATTCCGCTGCCCTCAAACCTTGATTCTACTCTAAAGGAAGGGGTTACCACAGAGGTTACACAATCCTTTATGACACCAGTTCCGCCACCACGGTGGGCAGCTACCACACCAGAACCCAAAACTCAAGAACGTTAGAGATTCATTAAGGACCTAAGGATGATTTAGCCATTTGACCGGGAACTCCACCATGACCCCAGCCCAGCATGCACTTTGGGGACTTGGCTACACATGTTCTTCAGAGTGTTGTGATGCCTTCTGTGGCTTCTTTTCTCTCCAAGAGAAAGCCTGGGTGTCTAGTTCTCTGAGCTAACTGTCCTCATAAAAATCACAAGGCAGTATGCAGTGTTGATGGCTTGTTTAATAGAACAGACATGCTCAGTACAGCCTTGTCTGTGAAATGGGATGGTTCTGACTCAACTGTTACCAGGAAACACAGGCCAGGTGTTCTAGAGAGCCTGGCTGAGTCACGGATACGTGGATTAAATAAATAACAAGAAAGGTAGATACATACTTAGCAGAGGGGATGAAGACAGTCCACAGGAGGGTAGGAAAACTCAATATAGGTTCTCACTTATCACCTAAAAGCCACGGTTCTCCACAGAAACAAGTACACATATATCCTGTCTTGCACGGTGCCAAGAAGTCCTTTGTAATAGCTACAGTCTCCACCAGGAGAAGCCACATCTCAGACACTCTGGATAGCTACAGTTTCCACCATGAGAAGCCATATCTCAGACACTCTGGAAACTGGCAGGGCTCCTAGGGCCACACCCCGGCACAGGTGGAGTGAGAGCTCCCACTAGCACGCTCACTGACGGTTTGTCCGTCATGTCCAGAATGTTTTAGAACCAACCTACTCAGCTGCTCTCAGCTGTCTACTCGGGGCTAGGAAGATGGGGTGCTGGGGCCCAGTGGCCTTGTTCCGTACCCTGACTCTCATCCCTAGTGAAGCCTGAGTCCTCCTGTGAACAATTCCTTCTCGGCAGAAGGCTGGAACATCTCAAATGGACTCAGAGTGTCACCCAGCACAATCCTCTGTAGCACCATTGGGATTACTGGTGTCATTTTCCTCGATGTCTGGAAGGCTTCTTCCCACACAGCGAACAACCACAACGTGATTGCAGCACCAGTGAACGAATCCATGATTGAATCAAGAGAAGCACAATCTCTCAACAAAAAACCCAAAGAGCTATTCTATCCGAAACCTGTTCCACCCAGAGAATGGCATTTTCCAGCCACCTACCCCTTCCCGGCCCCTTCGGTTCCATCCAAATCTGTCCATGTCCCCCATCCACAGGGCCTGCAGCGTAACACAATCACCAATCCCTGTGTGACTCCCCTTATAGACTTGATGGCACAGCACCAGAGTCTCTATCTTAGCCAGGCTGTCTCTGTTTCTCTCTGTATCTACTCTTTCCTGTAGAACCCATGCACACTTTTCCTTCTCCCGAGCATGGTCTCCTGTTCTCGCACTCCCTACAGCTTCATACTCCATCTTCCATAAATCTTCCAAATTCCAGTTTTAATACTTCTAGCTTCTATTGACTCATAAGAAATGTACAAATGTATGGTTTATAATGGGCTATTTCCATCCATGTACACCGTAGACAGGCTTAGAAGCTGGACCTCGCGAATTCATTCTCTAGTCTGTCAGTCCTTTAACACACACCCACACAGACAAGGACATTTAGAATCTTCTAGACTCATCATTTTGAAATGCCCAATTAAGTGGCGACAATTGTCGTCATCAGCCTAGTATGCCACAGAATGTGAGAAGTCACCCCTCCTATTCCACTGCACCATTTAACCATCTTAAATGTCCAGGAGTGTAATCCCCACCAACTTCCTAGTCACGGCCAGGGTTCCCTGGTCACACCTGCAGGGGCCTTGTAATCTTTCTAGGTACACTCCACAATGTTTTGCCAGCCTTGACATCTTTCTACCACAGAGCCTCCTGGCATATAGTTGATCCCCGTAAGCATGGGAACATTAAAAAAAAAAGTTAGAAGCCTTCACACGTATTTAGCTACAAAGAGAATGTTCTTGAGGTCACTTTTTAATTAACAAGGAGTAGTTCCGCCTAGATTTCTGTAGAAACAAAAGCTCCCAGTTCCTTGAGCCCTGTGTCCCTTGGAAATGTCAGCACGGAGGGCAGAGACCCTGTGTGAGGTCCTACTGGCTATGCTACGATTTCCACTTGCCATCAACATTTAAGCAATTAAAAGAAACTGTGTATCACCACTGTCTGGCAGGCTTTCTGCCTGGGATTCAGCCTGCTCTCCCATCCCACTCTTAGATGCTCATTACACAACAAAACACCAAGACAGAGAGACAGGAAGAATCCACCCCAAGGTAAAACTCCACGCCGACTTCAAAAGGAAACCCCCGAGATAAAATTGTAAAAACTTTTGAAGCCTTTTTACTGGGTTGTAAGACGCATGCTAGACCAAAATACCACCATTTTGGGTCTAGAATCCTTTTTTTTTTCTTTTCTGGGTACAAAGAAAGTTAAATGAAGGTCTTTGTATAGCAAAGGCACCAGAGGTGGTACCCGGGGAGCAAGTCCTAACCCCACTGCTTCCAGGAGCTGGAGGCAATCTGTACAAGCCTTGCATGAGACACTACCACCCAGCAGAGGCCTGCACTTCCTCCTTCGACTTGTGAGAGGAAGAAAAAAGAATTAAATATAAATTTCAGAAATGCCAGAGAAAGCAAAGTGGAACAAATGAGAAAATGGAATTGGAGAGAGGAGGGTCTTAGAATGGGCTCCTCGGCATTTCTGAGGTTTTACAAAATCAGGACTGGGAGGTAGGACAGAGTGGGTATGGGGAAGACGGAGCAAGGACTGATTCCTTGCAGGAATGATGAGTTTTCGCGCAGCCAATCAAGGCAGCCCTAGGAAATGATTTCCTCTCTTCTCAGAACACAGATTGGGAATCGCCAGGGCATAACAAACAAGATGCTGCAAAAGATGCACGGGATATTTTGTGGGGGAGGCTCAGCTTAAACATTCTTGGATAGGACTAGACTGTGGCTCAGTAGCAAAGTGTTTGCTTAGCCTGAGCAAAGCCTCGGACTCTAACCCCAGCACCAGGCAATGGATGAATAAACACACATTGTGAGGTGTGAGGACACACCTGTGTCCTAACATGAACATTCATTCCACACATTAACTTTTTAAGGTTGTTTATTAATTATTATTATTATTACATTAGCATGTGTGCTGGGTGAGTAATGCGTCTGCAGGTGCCCATGGAGGCCAGAAGCCGGTGTCAGACCTCCTGGAACTAGAGTTTCAGGCAACTGTGAGTCGCCTAATGTGGGCTCTGGAGGACTAAATCTGGTCCTCCGTTAGATCAGCAAATGAAAGCTCTTAACTGCTGAGCCATCTCTCCAGCCCCCCACACATCAACTTCATTTGGCATGGAAACCTCCCATGACATGGGCGGGGGGGAACCTCAACCAGACTAATACATTCGGGAAAAATACTTGAAATTCCCAGGTGAGGATTCTCTTCCAGGTGGAGGCTCTGGGGAAAGCTGTTTCCTGAGCAATCTGATAGTCATGACCTCAAGGGAGTGACAAGGAACCCCAACACTTCCCTGTTTGTACAGCGAAACATCAGAAGTCGTTTGGAAACAGCTCAGCCCACGAGCTACAATAATCTAGATTTCAGAGAAATTGGGAAACAGTCCGTAGAAGGCTATTTTGAAACATGTCTGGTTCTGTGCTATGATATGACGACACTGTGTCTAGCAGGATGGAAACCTGAGGGTGAGGAGGAAAGCTGACATTCGTGACCAAACACAAACACAGACACAAACCCCTCCGGCCACTGTGAAGCCATACAGAAACCCAAATGATGCATGCGCCACAGTGCAGAAAGCTCTCTGGGCTGACTCAGCCACTGTGCCCACTGTGGTGTGGGTGGTTGACACACAGCTCTGTATCCAGTGAGAAGATAATTAGACATTTTCCAAATGTGGTCTCCTGTTGACCGAACTTAGAGCTTTTCCCTTCTCCTCAGCTCCCAGGGCCACCTTTCCCCACAAACCTAGAACCTCCACTAGATGATAGTTTTCAGGTCCCTAAGGGCACAGCAGTCAGCAAACAAGGCTTGGTGACCATGGCCAACCTTAAAAGTGACATGGGTACTCTGACTGGTGGACATATGGTACATGTGCCTTCTAGAAAACAGTAGAGGAAAAGGAGCCTCAGTTTCCCCTCTGGGTCCCTTGCCAAGATTCACACTGGTTCTGCAAAGACGGCTTCCCCACCATGTACAGACTGTCCGTTTCCACACAAGGAAATAAGACTCTGATGACCCCAGCTGTGGCAGCTGTTCTCACCGGATTTAAGCAGGACAAGAGGGGACAGTTGTGACCACTCACACTTGGATGAGGGTCTTGCTCAGTGCTGCTATGGCCTATGATCCTTCACCAGCAGAGTTGTGCACACTCTGAACTGGGGTAGGTTTGCAGAGGCAGCTCCCTTGTCTGCAGGTAAAATGTGGGGAAACTTCTAGGGAGAGCTTCCAAGGGGAGAGAAATCAATTCCAAAGTCTGGGCAGATGTTGGGGAATGCATCGGCATCACATGCTTGGATCCCATAACCATGTGTGAAGATTGCTTTTTCTAGCATGGCATTTGATGTTCCGGAGAAACCTGAGTCAGCACCCACACCGGCGGCTTCTTCACCCCTCACTCTTGTCAGATGCTGATGGCCAGCCAGCATACAGTCAACAAGAGCCAGCCACGAGCCTTGCTCTCACCTCTCACAAAAAAGAATGTACCAGAAGGTTCCCAAAAGGGCACAAAGAGCTGGATCCAGCTTTGCCCTAGCTTCTACGTCAGTGTGTGACATTGGGCAGTCCACTTAAGGCATCTCTGGGCCTCAGTTTCCTCTCCTGACATCAGGATGGGCCTAAGCTGTCTAAGGCTATCACCTCCAGCCCTCATCGGGACATCCCAGGAACAGGCAGAAGTGCAAGCATTCATTTGACTGTGGGTCTGGAAGAGGGAAGACTTCTGGCAAATGTCAGCCTTCTTCCTCGTGCCTTATTTATACCATGAGAAGTTAAGACATTTCCATCAATCAAGGTTCCAAATGCGGTTTTACAGAAATACATTATGTTCTGATATACACACATACAATGGAGGCCTGACTCATTAAATAATATATAATCAATTAGACCAAGCTACCAAATCAGGAGGTGGCCTGAAATTTGACAAAATGCATCTTAAGGTTTTTCTACTTTAAATCATTTTGCGATTTTTAGAGATTCTGAGTAATGCAGAAGCCAAACAGACTAATGGGTAACATTTGTGTTAGCGTAAATAAAAAATGCATGAATTATCTCCTGCTTTGCATAATTCTACCTGTCATGAATTCATTATAAAAATATGTCTTTCATTAATTATTTCAAATGTCTGAAGTCCAGCTCATGATATAAATATATAGAAGGAAATAGATATTCTAATAAGGCTGAGCTACCTTCTCAGGAGGCTAATTTATTGACTTTCGTAGCCTACGATACACCAGGAAAGTGCATTAAAAATATATGTTGACACACACTTGATGCTGTAGTCTGTGCAAAAACAAATGTTTTCTGTGTGGATCCCACATGCTTTCAAAGCTGTGGGTGCACGGATTAAGTTTAATTTGGGCCTTTCTGAGTTCATTTCTACTCCAGGCTAACAGTCAGTCAGCTCAGATCATTTGTCAATCGTCATGTAGAGTGTTACTTTCTAGTACATAGCAAGAGAAATAGGTGGATGGAAAATTTCAGACCAAGGACTCCCTTTTTCCCCTCATTTTTCTTGCAGCCTTGCTTCCCCTAAAATGCATTTTTTTCTAAACACCTGCTTCAGAACCATGTCTAGTTTCCCCTTGAACCAGGGAGGATGCATCCTCTCAACAGACGCCCACAAGTCTAGCTTCTAAGCCAAAACACAGAGCACCGTGGGGAAGGAAGACTCGGGAAATTTCCTCATGACAGTGGCTGTGGTACCGTCACAGGGGAGGAATAGCTTGTCACACAGACCATACTCAAAGCTAAACTCCAGAAAAACAGTTTTTCAAAGAACTGACAAATACAAGTTTTCATCATCAAAAGAAAAAGAAAAAAAAGGAGAGCATCTACTCTTTGCCCCCAAGAAAGGGGTACGCTGAGAAACACTCACCACGATGTGTGCGGGCGACGGTGAGCGGGCATCCTTGAGCGCTTGTCTGCTCTGGAGGCTTCCTGCTTGCACATCGAGCAGGGGCCATTTCATCTGCAGATACTGGGAATAAAGGGAAACAATTAATTTGGGGAAGGAGAGGAGGCAGGTTAGTTACCAAGAAATATGCATTGTGCATTATTTACATCGGAAAGTGAAGAAGAAAGAACCATCTAAAAACATGCAAAGGAAAAGGTATGAGTAAGTTCAAATGCAGAAAATCAATGTCACTAACAAGCACAGTCTTGTCTTTGCAATGTAAGTTACGGGGTGGCTCTTGGAAAGGGGGTTCAACAGCACAACCTTCTTCAGAGGGAAGTGATAGAGGCAGGAGAGGGGCAGTGGAGGGAAGAAGCGTGCAGGGGAGAAAAGAAGGGGTGAAGACAGAAAGCCAAAACAGAACCTCAGCCAGAAAAGTCCTAGAAGACCCCCTAGACCAAACTGCTCTTCCAGCAGCCTTCATCATTAAAACAGTGTCATCCTTCACTTCCTTTACACACAGAGGGCGTCCAGTCATGGCCACACACGGCACTCCTCAACCGACCCCAAGACATGGACAACTGAAGCACGTTGTGGCAGTAGACACACACCCAGGACACAGTGCAATTTACAGTCATTTCAAAAGAACAGCGCAATTCTTACATTTGGGCAGAATTCGCGCGAGAGTAAGATAAAAGGATGAGTCAATACATCCCTCCCTGCCTTTCTCCGGAGCAGGAGAAGGCACAAAACCAGCGACTTCTGTTGAAATGGACAGAGCGGCAGTCCGAGGATGGCGCGAGACCAACTGGCCTAATGCCTCTTTAGTTTTACAGATGGGGAAACTGAGGCGAAGTCCTTTGTTCAGGGTGGAGATGCTCCAGATACCCTAAGGGCGTGTGAATTCTAAATCTCTTGTGACTAAGCATCAGTATTGCTTAGAGGGCACATGAAGAGCAGACTTTATTGTTCCAGAGATTTGAAGCAAAATGACTAGTCTTAATATTCATTTTATAGAAATGAATGCATGTGGAGGGGGTGTCGTGGGTCACAGGCGGGGCTCAGAGAACAACTCGCGGCAGTCCATTCTCTCCTTCCACCATGAGAGTTCTAAGGATCAAGCTCACGTCATGAGGCTTGGTGGCACGTTCCTTTACCTACTCAGTTCCAGAACACTAAGGAAAGTTGCCTTGTGTCTGTTCACCCTGCTGAGAAGAAGAGGCTTCCCTTGGGAAGTGCATACTGACGAAGCAGCTAGCACACATACCGCTAGCTCAAAGCAGAATATGGGCAGCCATACCCAGGTAATGCCAAGAATGATGGTAGAGTTTCGGACAAACTACTATACCAAGTAGATGTGACTATGTCTTTAGGATTTCCGTAGAAAGAAAAAACAGCAAAGGACCGTCCAGGAAGAAACTTTGCTCAGACTCCATGTGGGAACAGAGAGGTCAAAGGTATCTGAAAACAAGCGCGTGTTGCTCAGAGACATGCCTGTTTGGCAAACTAAAACCAAACGTGGTTACACCTAAGGCGGGGTGATCAGAGCCCAACAGCTGCCTACACAAGTACCTGTCTGCTTCTCCTCAGATCCACGCATGGTGGGTTCATCTTCTACAGCTTAGGAAACTTTTACCAAAAACCCTCTCTGGTAAAGTTTTAGCCTGACAAGATCTTCCACCAAAGCTGTTTCTACTGATCTCTAGCTGCCTTTTACTAATCGAAGGGGTTGCCATATCTGTGACGGAAAAATAGATCTGCCCGAATATTGAAAGAAATTAGGATTCCAGGCACTGAATCCTAACAAGACCCTCTCATTCATCTTTACAGCCAAACCACTTCCAAACTGGAGCCAGGATAACCCTAAGTTTAAAACCACTGAAGACAGAATTCCCAAGGTATCCTCAGTCCTGACTCTGAGCCAAGAGGCTCTGGGAAGCTATTCTGCCCTGTCTCACCCTGGCTTCTTCCCATTCACACTTGCCACATAACTACAGGGGCTACCTCGGTCAAAACCACTCAATAGAGTCATTTCCTTGAGGCCAACCAAAAATGAACTCTGGCCAGTACTACCTCTCCACCTCACAAGAACCCACAGAAGAAACTGCAAAGCCGAACAGACACACCCATACCTCCCGCTACTCTCCGACGGGAAGGTTTGATGAGTGGAGACACTTTCATGTCTGACCATCTGTAAAGGAGATCTGATTGCATCCTGATGCCAGCTCTGTTGAATTAGAACATGTAGGCTTGGTTTAAGGTAACAGGCTAGCCCTGAGGAACCCACGCAAGAACTGTCACACTCAGAATGCACTATCAACACGGAGACTTCTAATTCTTAGCGCACATAAAAGCTTCATTGTGTTCCAATCTCCATAGGCTACCTGCACCACATATTTTTATGGGCCTACATTTCAGCACTCTGAGCCTACAATACACATAATTTTCAATTATGTCAGGGCAGCTCAGGCCCACTGCCTATATAACATTACTGGTTGGAGGAAATGAGAGTCACCCCTGCTGCCCAGAGAGAGTTAACCAAATCCAGATGGTGGTGGACAGCCCCCAGCCCTGCCGGCTGGCAGGGACGCCTCAGTGACAGCCTCCAATGCTCCTTTTGGGCGCAACTTGATACCACTGAGCAGCCAGGCACCCACAAATCCACGCTCACTCCTAGAGTCTTAACCAGCATGCTGGATGGCGGGGTTCCTTTTGGAAAGCAAACATTTATGTTGGGATTTTTATTTTAAAGGAAGACATTAACTTCTTCCCAAAGTGATGCTCCTCAGTTCCTTCATCTGATTAATAGGGAAAATAAATACATAAAGGGAAGAAGAAGGAAATTAGGTACAATTACAGCCTAAAGGAAAATCTCTTCCTTCCTGGAGACATTAAGCCGTGAGAAATTCTATTCTGCTCTCCTAAAGGAAGACATTCAATGGGGACTCACAGAAGAGCTGGACCATCTCTCTTGTCCAAGCTCAGCTGCAGGTTTATATCCTTCGGGGGGAAAATATCTCCACCATTCTAGTCTAAGAACAACACTAGGCTCCTGCTCGCTTCCTCTCGAGCTGCTCCACATGGAAATTATGAATTGCCTACAAAAACATTAAACTTTTCAACAAACGGCAATCAAACGGGGCTGAGGGAATTCTTACGTTGAGAACTGTTGAAACAGTTCTGCTCAGCTTTCATTTGGTCAAAAGATAATAATAATACTAATAAGGCCATCTTGGCTTAAGCATTTCATCTTTTGTTTAATGATAATGTTCTGATTTTGCCCCATTAGGCCCTCCTCCAAATCATGTTTTATGCTGTGGCTCTAGGAACTGAAGCCTAAGTTTAGAACCTGTGGGCAAAGGCTCACGGGATACATACAATGCCAAGGGTGGACCTGTGGGCAAAGGCTCACGGGATACATACAATGCCAAGGGTGGACCTGTGGGCAAAGGCTCACGGGATACATACAGTGCCAAGGGTCTGAAAGGAGTCAGAGCTCAAAATTCTGCTGACTCGTCAACTAAAAGGAAGAGCCAGGGAGATGACTCGGTCAGTAATGCGCTTGCCACGCAAGCGTGAAGACTTGAGTTCAGACCCAGGATGCACCTGTAAAAGCAGTGCGGAGAGGTAGGGGAAGAAGGACACCCCCTCCCCTGGGTCACAGTGGCCGGACAGTCTAACCAAATTCTGGAACCCCAAGTTCAGTCTGACATCCTGTCTCAAAATAACAACAACAATATGGATAGTGGTTGAAGTAGACACTTCAAGTTCACTGATAATCTCCATACACACACACAGAGAGAGAGAGAGAGAGAGAGAGAGAGAGAGAGAGAGAGAGAGAGAAAATACGTAAAATATGAAAAATCCAGAAGCTGATGGGGAAGAGCTTCCAAACAGACTCTTTCAGAGCCGCCAGCCCCTCATTGGAGCAGGCGGCCAGAGTCTGCCCCCACAGGTCACCCGCATCCTCCAGGACCCCACCGTCGGAACCTGCTCCTTCATAGCTGCTGCTGGGGCCCGGGTGCACGTTCCTAAACAAACAGAAGGACTCAAAGCACAATGACAAAGATGACAAAGCTGCCGGGATGTTCACATCCTTAGCTAAACACCAGCAAGGCTTCCCAGCACTTCCTTTCATTTACCCGTCCCACAGATGTACAGGTGAGCAGAGACTGTCCCCACCCCCTTATTTATTCAGGGCGGGGCTCGTCAGATAGTGACTATCTCAGGCTCTGTGGTCCATGACCATACTCAACATTGTAACTTGAAAGCAGCTCCAGGCTGTTTTACGTTAGGTAAACATCCATGGATGTTTTACATTAGGTTGTGTTATGTTATGTTGCGTTGCGTTGTGTTGTGTTGTATTGTGTTATGTTGTGCTATGTTACGTTGTGTTAGGTTATATTATGTTATGCATGTTATGGCCCATGCACTCCAATAAACTGTATTTAAAGAACACTGGTATCTGAACTTTCTGTACCTAGGGATACTATTCTTCTCATGCTTTTTTTCTTTTTAGATTCATTTTATTTTTTTAATTGTACGCCTATGTGTGAGTCTGTGGGAGATAAGGGCACACGAGTTCAGGCATGGAGGTCAGAAGAAGCACCTCAGACCACTGGAATCTGAGCCACACAACATGGATACCAGGCCTCTAGAAGGCTTCTCTTGATTTCTTGAATTATTTATAAATAATAAAACTAAAAAATAAGAAATTAATCCACTAATTAAAGCAGTGTTATTCCTTACTTTCAAGCCAATTGTGATCTACATTGGCACTGGTCTGGACATTCAAATACAGTCATTTAAGAAAGCGTGTCCCATGGCTCAAAGGCAACATTTTAGAATAAGATGTCACAGGCAGGCTCATGTTTTAAGGATTATAAAAGAAGCTGTGCTGGATGCTGTGTGTGGCTCACACCTTGAATTGCAGGTGGACGTCGGGAATCCGAGGCCTGTCTGGTCTACACAGCAAGCTCCAGTAGAGCTAGGGGTACATAATGAGAGCCTCTGTCAAACAAAACAAAACAACAGCAAAAATCTGACCTCTGTCCAAGGCACGTAGTCACACACAGACCACCATTCCAAAGCTGTCACCTACCTCTACTGTCAAGATGGAAGTTCTAGAAATCACTGAGCAGTTCTGACTGGGAAGGGTTCATCACTCCCCAGAGGCAGTGTATCATGTAACATCAGATCAGATCATCCCCAAGAGAGCAGCAGGTGGGCTGTCCTCAGGGCACAGAGAAATGATCTCAGTGCTCTGAGAGCAACTGTCTACTTCCTGTTTCCAGAACTTTCCCTTAAGACAAGGTTGGAATGAAGGTCTCATGGTGCCCACTCCTCTGCTCTCCACCAACAGATCAACAGATGCCAACAGTCACGAGCTCGCACAAAAGACAATGTTTGAGGTGGTTAGGGGGACAGTGAGGAAATGCTTTGTTCAGGGAAAGTGAAGCTCGGGGTTAGGGAGGTGGCTCCATCTGGTAAACTGGCAGCTTTGCAAACACAAGGACCTGGATTCGCTGCCAGGAGCTAGAATAGCAGGCACAGCATGGTGACAAGCACTTACAATCCCATGCGAGGAGGGAGGCATCGGATCCCCGCGGCTCGTGGACCAACCAGCCTGGCCTATGTAGTAAATTCTAGGCTAGTAAGAGACCGTGTCTAAAAAAAGGAAGGTGGATGGGTCCTGAGGAACAAACCCCGAGTGTGACTTCCTGCCACCCTCCATGGGCACTTCACACACAGACACAGAAGCACACACAAGATAAGGAAAGTGAAACCTGCCTCTTCCAGAAAATAGAGGTCCAGAGTCA
Source organism: Arvicola amphibius (assembly GCF_903992535.2). NCBI lineage: Eukaryota > Metazoa > Chordata > Mammalia > Rodentia > Cricetidae > Arvicola > Arvicola amphibius. The sequence continues at coordinate 195,123,954 of NC_052047.1, read as the reverse complement.
GCAGTCAGCCCAGATAATTAGCAAAAAAAAACAAGTGACAGCCGTCTGTTTTCAACTCAAGCCGATTCTGACTAGGAAAATCTATTTCTCATGAAATCTAATGAGTCTGGATCCTCAATGGATCCCCACTGACAAGATCTCCGAGTGCACTGGTACCAGAAAGCTGTAAAAGTCTTGTTTCTAATGAAATGTCAGACACGTCCCAAAGGGAGGGAAGGGTCACCCATGGTCCACCATGTCCAAAATCATGAAGTCCTCCCCTCAAAGCAGCATGGGCCAGATGCTGACTCCCCTGCCAATAGGCAACACAGGACAGAAAGAGAGGAGACTACGTGCCAAACCTTACTAAAGAAAACACCACCAGAAGCCACTTAGCTCAAAGAAGAAAGTTATCAGAAATAAGCAAACAGGCTGTTGGAGTACCTTCTCAATAGCAATCATCTCTGGGTCTCTTCAGGAGGTCAGGCTGTAAGGAAGAACACACACAGAGACACTCACACATGCCCACACAGACACACACACTCATACACAGGCACACATAGCTCACACAGACACACACACTCCTCAAGAGTAGACCCGGCTGAACCTTTCTGACCCTTCTTTGTTTCTTGGGAATGGGAAAGAAAACAATCCAGCCCATCCCCTATGAAGAAGCAGGGTTTTTCCTGGTAAGCAAGACATCAACTTATCCACAATGGTATAAATGTGAAAAGCTGTAATAAAATTAAGTGTATACAATGTTCTGTCTACATCAAAAAGTAAACATCCATCAACTATACTAACACTGAAAATACATGGAACGTTCCAGAAGTCCCTTCGGAGCCTTCTAGGCTGTCACTGTAAGGCCTGTTAGGCCAGTGCTTCCACAGTTTCCACGGCAGAAGGTACAGGACAGGTTCTCACCCTCCTGATGCTTCTACCCTTTAACACAGTTCCCCATTTGCGGAACTTGTAACTCTCAACCATAAAATTACTTTGTCGCTACTTCATAACTAACTCTGCTACCGTTATGAATTGTAATGTAACTATGTGATATGTCGAGGAGTCAAGACCCACAGATTGAGAACCGGTGGTACAGGCGATTACAAACCCCAGATCTGGACCTTTTGCAGACAATCCACGGTGGTTCTATCTTTAAAGGTCTTATTGTCTGTAAAGCATGATGAGATGCAGACATCTGTGGTTTCCAGTTTGGGATTCAGCATGATGAGCACATACTCTGGACGCAACAAGGAGAGGTAACCCCAGCCTGAAGCTGAATGTTCTGCAAAGTCAACCAAGGAATAGAGAGCCACGAGGGCTGGTGAGATGATAGCATTTGGTGGGGTCTTGGCTTTGGCTTTGTTCATTATGTAATAAAACCTGACACAGCGGAAGCTCAAGGAGTTTCTCTTAAAAGCACCGTACCACTTCTCACAGAAAATGACCAAGAGAAAAAGCTACGTGCAGATGCTAGGGCCCAGCTTTGTTTTCGTGTGTCATTCATTTTAAACACGGTAAATGAAATCCTGCGGTTGGCTTCCATCACAGGAATAGAACCGTTCTCAGCAATACTCACCGCTGAGATACCTCGGCAGTGACCGCTACATCAAGACTAACCCTACGAAATAAAGGGGAAGCGGATGTAGAATTAACTAGCATTTGTAAAGGAAACTCAGGCCAGCCAGATGGGACCCAGCTTACTACAAGACATAAGGCGGTCCCATGGCAGACACGGACACAGGGCTTCAGGCCACAACCTTCTCTGATCCATCCAGGCTCTCATCTCCTAGTTCCCCTCTGCCTTCCCTGCTCTTCTACCAGGTGTCTATGCCCACCAAGCTCCAACCAGAGAATAGAGCCGTGAATGTTAAGTCAATGTTTCAAGTACCCAAATCCCTGACCCAGCTTAGAGGACATGAGCTCTCCCAGGTCATTATCTCCAGCCTCCAGCCAGAGCCACACAGGTCATTTCCTGAGGCGCCTAACCACTGATTAACTGACCTCTTGCCTGCGAGCCCCTGCAGGAACCTCCCATGAACAGGCAGACCAGAGAAGGGTCACCTTTAGGCAGAAAACACTTACAATGTCTCATTTTAAAATCAACCAATTGCAGCCACCACAGTTTTTATTTTATAGAAAGGCCAAAAACAGTTAATTGGAACGTCTGACTTACCACCTGTGCCTCCACAACATGCCAAGAGAGACACAGGCCATCTGCAGACAGAAAAATCCACAGGAAGACACAGAGAAGTCTAGGGAGCAAACATGGGCACTGCTAGGAGCTAAGTGGTGGGCTGGCTGTCCTGAACTAAAAGGCACCACGCTTTTCAGTCTGTAGAATACTAAAACCAGATAACTGAAGTGTGCTACGCTCACAAAACAGAATATCATCCAATGAGAAAGTCAGCATATTGATGCATGCTACACCCTGGGTGCTCCTGGATACTATGCTATTCTAAAGTAGGCAGACAAAAAGGTGGGGGAGAGGGGAGGGAGCAACACACATGTATTCTTCCATTTACATAAAACACACAGGAGCTGAGGAGAAAGGGGTGGGGAAATGCCAGCTAGGGAAAATGGGCATTCTTTATAAAGGATCAAATCTCCCAGAAATAGAGTACCAGTGACCCTGTGAGCATTCTAAAAACCAATGAATTGTGTCTTCTACTTTTTTAAGATTTATAGTCTCTCTCTCTCTCTCTCTCTCTCTCTCTCTCTCTCTCTCTCTCTCTCTCTCTCTCTCTCTCTCTCTCTCTCTCTGTGTGTGTGTGTGTGTGTGTGTGTGTGTATGCAGGTGTATGAAGGCATCCACAGAGTCCAGAAGAGGGCACCTGATTCCCAGGATCTGAGTTATAGGTGGTTGTGAGCCATCTGTCACAGGTGGTAGGAATCAAACTCTGGTCTCCCACAAGGGCAGCAGTGGCTCTTGACTGCTTAACCATCTGACCAACCCTGGCCGTGGGCTTTAAATAGATACATTTTAAAGTATGGGAATAATATCTCAATTTAAAGTAGCTGTTTTAAGAGAAGGTGCCCGGTGGTTTGATGGCTGTCTCATCACCACAGTCAGGAGACACAGAGGGGAGGGGAGAACATGCTCCCGGGCCAAGCCACACCATAACAATGATGGGTCGGAGAAAGGGGAAGCTGGTCAGCTGGGTCTTTGGGGAGGAGAATCGCAAAAACAAGAGCCACAGGGCACAGTCTGCCCTGAATGAAAGGTGCTGTTGGGAAGAAATGGAGGAGCAAGGCGGAAGAGCACACGGCAGAAGGGCACACAGGAAATGCCTGGAGAAATGGCCATGTCAACAGACCAAGTGTCTATCAGACACGCACCAGCTTCCACCCAGACACAATGGGCCGGCAAGATGGCCCTGTGGATTGAAACACTGCCACCACGCCTGACCACCTGGGTTTGACCCCAGGACACACACGGAAAGTGAGACCTGTCTCGACAGCTGTCTACACACGCATCATGGTGGGTATGCACATAGTCAATCAATCCACATCATGGTGGGTATGCACACAGTCGATCAATCCATGCAAAAATTGAAAAACAAAAATAAAAAACTTAAAAAGATAAACCACAGAAATGAAAAAAGGGGGGGGGGGAATTACACAGTGGGAGACAGATAATATTTAGAATTTTTTTCTTCCAAGTATTCAGGGGATTTAAAACGACAGGTCTCTCAAGGGGACAAGGGACCTGAGAGGCTGAGGGACTGACTGAGTGATGGGGGCTTGCTCTTCTGAGAAGATTTTAAATTTTGAATCATTCAGTTGCTGCTGATTTTTTTAATCAAAACTTTTCTTAATTCCTTTATTTCTGTGTCTTGGGGCACTCAAGGTTCAAACTTCCCCAAGTAGAGTCTCGTTCCCCATACCATAATTCCCCCATCCAGCATGACAGAAGACAGCCCCCAACTGGCAGTAGGAGAAAGAAGTGACTCACTTGGGCCAGCCCGCACAGGAAACAAATACAAGGCAACCGGGCCCCAGCTTCCAATTCCAGCTGAAATCACAGCCCGAAATGTATTCTCCTTGCACTTTTTCCCCTTGTCACATCTGAAAGGGGTCAGTGGCTCCAAAGAGGTCTCCCCTTCCCAACTTTTATTGTCGGTTTCTAACTGTGACAGGCTTGTAGCTAGGATGCTTCCTAACCCTACACCCAGGGAGCCTGGGGTCAGCAGCACCTCTGGTTAATTTTGCACTGGGAAGAAAGAGCTCTGGGTCTGGGTAGAGATGTCTGACCTTCGGCGGGCCCCCGACCCCCGCCTGCTCATCTCTGCTGCCTCAGCCAGAGCAGCCTGCCACTCAAGTATCATCTTGCTGTAACAAATTACTCCTAACCCAGGATTACTGCGCTTTCCAAATCCCTCCTAGAGAGCAAGGAAATAAACATTCTCTCCCAGGACTCTGGCCCAGTTGTTCCCCTGGTTAGTAATCCCCAGCTCTATTTGCTTCTCCTGCGAGCTTCATCTGGGAGGTCTACCAGGTCAGCTAGGCCATCCTGACCCGCTCTGCTCTCCCAGGCACACTGAATGTCTCAATTGTCCACCGGGCACAGTCAAGGATGAAGGCCGGCTTTCTGTCCCCAGACACGGCTCAGGATGGTTCTCTCTGCCCACACATTTCTATCTGCCTACAGTCAGACTGCCCCGATTCCAGTCACCCCAAATTCCTTCCTATCAGTCCACAAGGATGAGCCCCCACCCAGCTGCTCTGTGTAGGCTAACACTCCATGCCTAGGAAGTAGGGCTATGCCCCAGGGGTGACTGAGCATCTGGGGGCGGGCTTAATGGGGTAATGGGGCAGAGAAAGGGACAGGGTTGCAGGCTGCATTCAGAAGTGCCCTTGGGGCCCCGGCCTGTGGCTTCCCTTCACAAACTAGCAGGAGATATTTCGAGCACAATAAGCTCATTGGGGAAAGGAAATACAGTTCTGCTCACTTCCAAGTCGCCTCTGAAACACTGGGAGATTCCGGGCACTTCAGACACACAGGGTTGTTGAGAATTTTTTAATTGTATACACAGCCGGGCCAGTATACGGTGGGGAGCAAAGGGCAGAACAATGGATCTTATAATCAAAGGAGGCGATAAGGAGATAAGGATCACAGGAGCTGCTCGAAGTGTGACTTTCAAAGAGGGGGCAGCACATGGCTGACAGCAAGCTCCTTGACACATGATCAACAAGGAACACACATCACACGCCTGCCTCCCCAGAGAACAAACCCAGCCGAAGACGAAGAAGAGCTGGCCCTAGGTCCAGCTAGGAACTTGGAACCAGATCCAGAGTCCCAGCTTCATGCTCTCATGTTCAGGTAGGGGCTGACCACTCTCTGCTCTTGGGGACACATGGCCTCTTTAGATGAACTTTTTCTTTTCCTTTAGGGTTCAGAACCTAGCTGGAGAAGGAGCAGTAGCCATCAGAAGTTAACCACTTAGCTGACCAGCATGTCCTCCGGACAGGCAGACTCAAGTCCAGCAGCACCAAGACTGGTTCTGCCTCTCTCCTGGGGTCTTCACTATTTGTAGCAAGAGAATTTTCCAGGCTTTGGTTCGTTTGTGATCCCAATCATTCATGACCATAGAACCTGATCCCATGCACTTCCAGAACTCCCAGGAATCCAGCAGACAAAGACAGAGAGGGGGACTCAGGCCAAAGAGGACTTGGCCTAAGATCTACCTTCTCTCTCCATCATGGAGCTGACTGGCATAAGGTTCTAGAAGGATCAGGCCGAATAAAAACATCTAAGTTAAAATTTCTCCAGCATGGAGGCTACACCACAGCAATGATAGAAGGCTTGCTTAGCCTGCATGAGGCCCTGGGTTCCACCTCCAGCGCTGAGGAATGGAGCAGGGTCAGGAGGACAGGGTTTGCCTCCCTAATACTGTCCTGGATGACACAGAATGACAGCCCATGCAGGCCCAGGGGTTTGAGGGCTCGGTGGAAGTCTGGGCTCCTGGTTGGTAACTCCAAGGCCCTGGACATACACCTTTACCTCTATCAGCCTCTGAACCCTCGCCTGTAACGTGAGGATAACAGTGTGGGTGCCTCTCTTGCCAGGAAACTGAGTCAGGGAAGAGCAGCCGACCCACCAGCTAGGCTCCATGGGGCATGAGCTAGGCTTACACATATAAGTTCATCAACACACGATCTCATCACTGGGAGGAAATATTCATTTGATATGCACATAGACTGTGCCCAGATGCCAGGCTGCCCAGGTGTGTGCCCGATTCACCAACTAACTGGCAATCCAGCCTTCCTGCCCACATGCAAATGGGCAGGTCAGAAATTATTCCTTCCACTGTTTCAAACAGATCTCGCCTTCTCTCCTTAGGCTCAGAAATGAGTTTGGCCTTGAGAATTCAACACCAATTGTCTAAAGTTCCCCAGTCACCCGAGTGGAGGCAGCAGCACCACTTGGGTTATGAAGTTTAATGAAGTCCCAGCTGTAGAACTGGCAAGTACTGCCCAGTGCCTACTGGGCTACAAGTGAGTTAGCATCACCCAATCTAACGGACCTGTAGAGTGACCTACTGCAGACACAGCACAGAGACTGTCACACTGACAGCGGCCGAGAGAAGTGCTGGCTCAGCAAATTCTTCTCAATGGCAATTTATGTATGCGCTGCCTTAACACCTGTGTGCCCAGAACACCCCAGGAGTCCAGTCCCTGCCACTGCTGTGTCTCTTTGCTCCTGCACCACTGAGCCATCCCCACCTTCTGCAACTGGATTAATTGGGCCCACTGTTAGGAACAGTACCTAAAGCTCAAGAACGAATCCAGGAGCTCGCAGGCACTCAGAGGCAGGTTCGACCCATATCGCCCGATTCCATCCACTCACGAGAAACACTGACTGAGTCGCTAATGCTGCCATTAGAAAGAGCTGGATTCTTTAAGAAAGGCCACTGAGGGGACCATCCAAAGGCAGGTAAGCAGAGGCTTCCTTGTCAGGAGAATGAGAACACAAACAAGCAGCCATCTCTGGGGGATCTTGTAGAAATCAAAGGCTTGGCAAGGGGTCTGGTGCCTGGTGAGTGCTCCACAAATGCCAGCTATTATATTATTAGCTCGCTATTATATCTCAATTAATATAATCAGCATCATCCGAAAATCCCTTGAGCCACTGCAAGATGCTCAATCACCTAAGCAGTAAGTACCAGACAGATACACTGCACAGTGCCCCAAGGGGACAGAACACTTCCCTGGTTTAAAAAAAAAAGTATCAAACACATTCTAGCCTCCAGCTCTTTCAGCCCCGTGCCATATCCGCTCATCCACCCAGATTTCTGATTAAGCGGGATGCTCCTCTTTGTCTGTTTGGGTGATTCCCAGGTACCCCAAGTTCAGCTGCAGGCGCAGCACTCCCATTTTCTTGCTGTCTCTCTTTCCGCAACCGTCCTGAACACTTAGAGATGTGGTACAAATGCTTGCAAAACCATCTGTGCTCTGACTCGTGTCCAACACGCTCCGCACACAGCAAGTACCCAGGGCACAAGTGGGCACACGGGGGCACGAGCTGGCTCACGGTGCATTGGGCTCAACACAGCAGCAGCTGCTCATGGCCATGCAGAAACCACACCAACTCATCAACCCAGAGAGGTTCCGCAATGTGCAAGTAACAAAAAAGGGGAAAGGAAAGAAAACTTGCAAAGGAAAACTGTCACCCCTCTCCCCGGCCATAGGTCAAGCTTTTCTCTCCATCTTTCCTCCAGATTCAATGCGATTGAAAATCCAAGCTATTAGAAAGATTGTCTAAAGGAGGGTACACAATTGGGGAAGAAAAACTCAAAAAATCATGGGGTACCCTGCCCTGGCTTGACACCATAAGGCATAATAAAAACAAGGGTCAACCATTTTAGCACCCAGGGCACAACAGAATGCCAGCCCCTTTCAATCCAGAGCCTGGCATGGATTTCGTCTGCATGGGCAATGGTTGCCAAGCATGGGGAATGCAAAATCCAGCCACGGGCGATGGGGAAATGCCCAGAATGTACCCATGTGGGGATGTAGCTCGAAGTGTGGCTTACAGAGGGACATCAGGGAGGCTCCCGTGTGACTCTCAGCCACCAGCAACTTCCTAAACAAACAGCCCCCTGTGCCTTGATTTCCTCTGCAGTCACATGGTGGATAAAAGCTGTCCGTCATCCCATGGCCAGTGCTCAAGAACCAGCTCTCCTAGGGTGCAGCTGTCATTAGGAGGCTGACATTTGCTACATTTGATGGGTTGGGCAATAATGTCAATAAACCTTTTAGTTCCTCTTGCCGTCCAACAGGGCAGTATGCCATCTGAAATCCATTCCCCAGGGAGCTGGGTGTGGTGGTGTGTGTCCTATAACCCTAACACACGGGAGGCTGAAGCAGGAGTTCAGTGAGTCTGGGCTCACATGAAGACTCCGTCAGAAGAAAAGAAGCAGGAATAGAGAGTGAAGATCCGGATAGAAAGGGGTCGGGAAGAGAAGGGAAGGGAGGGTTGGGTTTATTTTCTAAGTGGCAGAAACCAAAAGGGAAACTGAGGGGTGGGAAAATGCAAAGCAAGGGAGCGGAAGAATTAGGACATCCGCAGCCTTGCTGTACGGAGCACCCTGATGTCCTACCATTTCAGACACAGGCAGGAGATAGCTCAAGTAGCCCAAAGTCTTGAGACTGGATGTGAGGGTCCTAAGGGCAGGTGTGGGCTCCTCTCACCGAGGCCCCGTGAAGGCGTGAATTATCTTTTTAGGTCCCACCGAACACTGAGCAAATGTGTGTTCATTCCAGGTGACCTGGATAGCCAAGGCTGTTTCTCAACCAACTTGCTATATGGCAGTGAGCAGAGACTCAGTCTCCTTGAACTCTAGTAATTATAAAGTAATTTCTCCTCGGTAAGCGGCAGTAAATGGCAAGAGCCTGAGGATGGACTCAGTGTGGGTTCTCCTCTCTATGCTACACGCCCTCCTCACCAGCAGAGTCTTGGTCACCACATCTATAAAACAGAGACAATGATGCCCCGCCCCCAAGGGTTGGAGGGGACACTAAAGGAGCAGAGGCAACTGAAAGCCATGTGAACCACATAAGCTCACACTGTCACTAGTGTGGGAACACAGCTGTCCCCACGGGTAGAACTGGAATCTGCTGCCATCGTCTTGGTGGCAAAACATGCTGCTTCAGGCAAAGTCAACCTGGTCCTCCAGCCTGAAGCAGGGATGGCGGCATTGAGAAGGGACACTAGGAAATGAGGTGGGGGGTGGGGGGGGCGGGCTGCAGGCAGACTTCCAGGCAGGAAGGTCACCACACAGCCTGAAGTAGAGTCCACACACACCCAGTGACGGACAGGGAGGCTTTCTGCAGGCTTCAAGATGGCACCCACCGAGTCCTAGCCGGCTGCCTGCCTGCCCCTTAGCACGAAGGCCACTGCGCCTGCCTCCCGCTCTACCCCAGCTGTCAATCAGAAGTGATGACACAGATGCTAACGTGAATGACAAGATGACACATTTGACCTCGCTGACCTCATTATCTTCAGGCTCCAACGATTCATTAGTGAGAACAACACATTGTCCATACCAACTTCTAAAAGACGACGCCCAGGCCACAGCTCCCCAGCGCGTTCAGAGCCGGCCATCGGCCACTGAGCACCACCTAGCATCCCTGCTCTTAAAGAAGGGCAAGGGTGACAATTCTGCACAACAACAGCTCAAAGGTCTACAACAAAGAAACTTACAAGGGTTTCTGGCCCTGTTTGCAACAAAATGGAAACTGGTCTTCCCCGGGTTATCCCCAGTTAAAACCAGCAATGACTCAGGCTATGGTTGACTTTTCCTGAAGGAGCGGAGTCAGATCCGGCTGAAACTCACAGGCAAATGTGCTGGGCCACCCATGTGACAACGTCCACGCCTGAAAATCGATATACACAAAGAACTGTTGTTCAGTACTTTAAAAAGGAAAGTGTGGCCATTGGACACTGTCCTCTGGGTGGTAGGATTACAGAAAATTCTTGCTTCTTTGGTCCTTCTAAGATATTATTTTGACAGCTAACTGTCACGGGCATGGTAGCATACCTGTAACCCCAGCACTTGGGAAGGAGGGGGGTCAGGAGTTCAAGACTAGCCTTTGTCTGCTTGAGAAAGACATGTTGTGTATGATGTTTGATTTTCTGAAAACCATTAACTTATAATAGAGGACATAAGAAGTAACAAGGGCTAACAAGAACAATGACATTTAAATTTGGCTAAAAAAAAAAAAAAAATCCAAATGGGTCCATTACGCTACCTCAGAGGAGTGAGTCCTATGCTCAGAGACGAGAGGTTCAGTATCCACTCAGGACTTGTACCTGCTTCCCCAAAAGGCCTGACGAACTAGGATTCATCCCTTTACTGTCATATCACCAAGAGACAAGCAGGACCGATGGTATGTATCGACGATTGCCTTACTTACCCCAGACCCTACCAGAACCGCAGTTTGGAACCTGTTAAGAGGTTCCCTGCAATGTTAACACAAGATGTGTTTACTTCACATTGTGTCTGTCCACAGTCTGAGGTGCATGACATTCTTGTCACCTTCCACAAAGGTGACTTGGTAGAGGAGTCAAGTACACGAATGCTCTGCAAGGCTGCTGTACCCAAGACGGTTCCGATGCCATGACCCACATCTCACCAGCCCCGGAAACCTACTGGGCTGTAGCTCACTCTTGTGCCTACTGCAGAGCCTGCTCTACTTGTCCTGTCACAAACTTGGTGACTGCAGTGACTTCCCAGTTCGCATTGCTGCCTCCTAGAGCCATATCCTGCTCAAGTACCTTTTCCCAGCAACCCACAGCATGCCAGCAAGCCTTGGTATACAGGAACTACCCAGGGGACAGTCTACCCCAAAGGGGGTCCTTCCAGCAGAGGGCTCGTGAGAATGCCTGCAGAAACAGCTCAGGGGTCCTCCACCCATCTTTAAACCAACAGGTTAACAGCCTGCAGACTTCACTGCTCAATCCAGCATGCTTGAAGCATAACTATCAAAAAGAGACAACAAAAAACAAGGCAACACACCTATGAAAGGCAGCTTGGAATTTAAGAAGGCGGTCTTCACCGAACACCTTCTGTGTGGCAGACACTGGGAAAACATTGAGCAGAGCTCATGTAATTTTCACAGCCTCGGATGACATAAATGTGTCTGTTACCTCCACAGTTGGGATGAGACTCCAGGAATGACTCGTGTCCAGTGACCCAACACTGGGCTTGCTCTGCAATGCGCACCTCAGAACTGCATGTTGACTAACTAAACATCACCCTGTGCAGCTCTCTGCGGCCCTCTCAAACACACTGACCAGAGCAACAATGCTTGAACAGACCAATAAATACATATCTTCTTAGGAGATTCTACCTACAAGGCACCTGTCCATCGGGGACGACACTGACCATGGAGGAGAAGAAAGTCTGCTGGCAAGAAAGACCATGTCCGGGAGAAGAGCCTTCCCCTTGGCTCAACTGCAATGGACCAAATCAAAGAGAACCCCCACGCTGGCCCCTGGCTGCTTCTCAGTCAGGCTCCCACCAGATGAAGCAGAATCCTTCCCCGTCTCAGTGACTTCAGAAGTCTCACAAAGAACACATCACGGGACAAACAGGGAACAAGAATGCCCAGCATCTGCTCCACTGCTAAGCGGTTCTTGTTTCGTCCTCTGTATCATAGGATAATGTCTGTTTCTACCTGTCTCAGAGTGTCCCTTTGCCAAGCCGCCACTGCTGGCTCATGGACATTACACAGACAGCCCAGGCTCTGCCTGAACACCATTCCCCACCAGCAGGGCTCATGTCTCACCCAGTTTGGGAGCGTCTTAGGAATGAAACCCAGGGAACTGTGGGAATTTCTCAGGAGGCTAGCTTGGCTTCATGGCAGACAAGTATCTGCATGCTGTTGGTTATGTCCCCTGCAGAAGGGACAAAGAATAGAAGGTCCTGGGCTGGGCATGGGACGAGAAAGTACTGCTACATAAATCCCTAGCCAGGAACTCTGCAGAATGAGCTAAAACCCTGTTCAGTCCTCAGCTTGTGAGTCTTGGGGTAGCAACAGATCACACTCACAGAGCTAACAGGCAGTCCAGGCCACTGGGGTTTATGCTGGAGCTCCTATATAGGGGACAGTAGCGTTAAGGGCACAACCATCGGATGAGCGAGTTGGCAATGAGGGGAGGGTACAGGTGCAGGGCATTATGAAGGTAAATCAACTCCTTCCTGTCTTCCCTTTCTGCAGTCAGAGTAGTTGACATAACCCTCCAGCAAATGATGGCTTTAACTCCACTGGAAGTCCCCTTTCCATGGCCAGGGAGATGACACGCCCTCCAGCAAATGGCGGATTTAACTCCAATGGAAGCCACCTGAGATGGACAGGAGAGTGAACCACGGATTCCCAACGGTGCCTCCTAACTCTGCCTGAGCTCCAGGGTGCTTGCCTGGGCATGCCACCATCTCACAAAGAACTGGACTATAGACCCACTCCTGAGTTCTACACAAACAGAGAAGGAACACTCCGCCCTGTCGAGGAGAACAAGTTATCCCTGCCCTTGGGACCCGGGCACACACCTAACTCCCCAGGAAACAGATTCCTTGGGTATCATTAAGTTTATTATCAAGGAAAATAAAAGCAAATGTATAAAGCATGACGTAGCTTGGTCCTGATGCTCATGAATGCATTCCCATCAGGCAAGAAGGTGTCATCAGTAAGCCCCTGCCCGAGCCCAGCCCATCGTCAACCGGTGACACCATGCTCTGTCATAAGCACATGGCACTCCCTGCTCCCAGTCTCTCTCACTTTCTTGGCTTTGGATTTTAAATAAAGAAGGCTCATCGTGCAGAAAAGACCAACAGAGCCCAGACACAGTGCCAGGCCGAGTGCGCTCCCATTCTGGCTCAGGCTAATAATAAATAATAATACTTTGTGCTTCTGGGATGCCTTTCATCTGAGGATTTCAAAGTGCTCTGAAAACATTAGCTAATTATTGCTCGCAGAATTCTGCAAGACAGAAGAGTGAAGAATGAGGAGAAAGGAAAAAGAAAATAACTCTTGGGATTGCTAACATCCAGGGATTCCAAACTCCCCCAAGTCTAGGTCTTAAGGGCAATGGGAGGAGGGCCCACTCACTTAGAGCTAAGGGAGGAGGGCCCACAGCTGAGGGAGGAGGGCCCACTCACTTAGGGCTGAGGGAGGAGGGCCCACAGCTGAGGGAGGAGGGCCCACTCACTTAGAGCTGAGGGAGGAGGGCCCACAGCTGAGGGAGGAGGGCCCACTCACTTAGAGCTGAGGGAGGAGGGCCCACAGCTGAGGGAGGAGGGCCCACTCACTTAGAGCTGAGGGAGGAGGGCCCACAGCTGAGGGAGGAGGGCCCACTCACTTAGGGCTGAGGGAGGAGGGCCCACAGCTGAGGGAGGAGGGCCCACTCACTTAGGGCTGAGGGAGGAGGACCCATGGCTGAGAGAGGAGGGGACACCCACTTACGGCTGACTGAGAAGTGATCACTCACTTAGGGCTGAGGGAGGAGGGCCCACTCACTTAGGGCTGAGGGAGGAGGGATCACTCTCTTAGGGCTGAAGGAGGAGGGCCCGCTCACTTAGGCCTTTCTAGGCTCTGGTGCTGATACCCAATACCAAGCACAGATTTACATTCTAGAAGCACCTTTGGCCTTGAAATGAAACCTTGCAAAATTATCATCAGATAGTCTAAATCTGGTCCCGGGCAAAAAAAACATTCATAATGTAATTACCAGTGAAGGACCCTCTGAGGGAGGCTCCCTGGACCTCAGTCCCTTGCCATATCCACGGCAGGGGCTTTACAGCTATGGTGTCATACAGCATTGGGAGAGGAACACACAGCAAGGACATCCCACACTTCAGGATTTCAACTAGCAGCATTTCAGCCGAAAGTCAGTCACACCCTCTCTACCAAACTCCACCAACAGACCAGGCTCCTCTGGGCCCATCCTTTTGGTACAAACATCCATTCTTACATGTAAAGAGAACTGGTTTTAGACTCCAAGTTTCAGCAAAATATGGGAACCAGAGAGAGAGGGACCTGAATACACAGGGATCTTCCGCATGTACTACTAACCACAGATTAGTTAAAAATTCATGAATAAGGTGAACTGAAGATCAGTGTTCTATGAAAGAAAAATGTTCCGATCCTCCTCAAGCACTTAAACTAACCCCAAAATACACAAAGCAGATATTCCCTGGATAGACTCTTAACGAAGTGCAGAGCAGAACGGCTGAGCTAGGCAGGTGCTTGTATGCAAATGATAGGGCTTCTGAAGGAACGGGCTACAAGTTAATGGACCCTCTGCCAGCTCGACACCCAGCAAGCCCTTTCATCATAGAGAAGAGAAATTTCAGTTTGGGTCCTGACGAAATTACCTGTAATTCCAAAGGCCTCATATCTCCTTCCTAAAATGCCTCTGCTCTCAGCTCCAGCCTTTCTTCCTTCCCCACGGCCTTCACAAGTTCAGGCCATCATCCAGCAGCACGCTGCCGTTCCCTAAACCCCACCCCACCATACCAGGCCTAGTCCACAACAAACTCTGCTCAACAAACGAAGAAAGCACGAATACTTCCCAAACCCAGCTACGGTCTGGCTCCCACATTTATGATGGAGCAGTCAGCCCTGGTGAACATTCAAACAGCCGGACCTAGCCCACTCTCTGAAAGCAGTATTTCCCAAAAGTTCCAGCCTGAAAGAGTCACTAGGAAGACCACCTAATGCTACATCTGCCTGGATGCTCTTCCCTTAACAGTCTGACTTAATGGAACAAGTTGCAACATTAGGCCATTCTGATGAGCAGAGTTTGGGGACCACTAACAAAACTCTCACGATGAGGGTGCAATAGCTGTAATTGCAGAGAGTGTAGGAGACAAACATGTTTCTCGGGCCTGGGCCAGAGCCCCCGGAGCTGGGGAAGCATGGGGTTTAGGTGGTACAGAGAAGTAAAGACATTTGTGAGAGATGCCCAGGTGGCCTTCAGAACATTCTTTCGGCCTGACCCTTCTGAGAATGCCAAGCCTTTCTTTGCCAATGTCTTTCTTCTGGTCAGTCTGAAAGTTCTATTTATCTGCCAAGTTCAGGTATCACATTTTTTCCAGCCTCTCACGAACGATGATTCCCACCCTACCCCTCCAGGTCCTTGACCATCAGGCATCAGCTAAAGCTGGGTGTCCTCAGGATGGGGACTGTGCGGGCCTATAGGCAGGAAGCCTGCATTCAAAGCCACCTCCTCCTGCTGACTAAGTTGATGACTTTGGTCCGGGTCTTAAACGCTCTTAGTTTCAGTTCCATCACTTATAATCTGGCCTCCACGGACCTCCACGGGCCTCCACGGGCCTCCACGGGCCTCCACACTTATGCATACGTACTCACACATGCACAGACATAAATAAAAGTAATAAAAATAAAATATTTCCCCAGGGTCAGGCAAGATGGCTCAGAAAGTGAACCATATTGCCTGAGTTTGATTCCTAGGAACCACATGGTAGAAGAACTACAACCACGTTATCCTTTTTTTTTTCCTTCTGGTTTTTCGAGACAGGGTTTCTCTGTAGCTTTGGAGCCTGTCCTGAAACTAGCTCTTGTAGACTAGGTTGGCTTCAAAATCAGAGATCCGCCTGCCTCTGCCTCCCTAGTGCTGGGATTAAAGGCATATGCCGCCACCACCCAACCCAAGTTATCCTTTGACCTCCACTTGCATGCCAAATAGATGCACACATGTACATATGGCATGTGCAGACACACATGCATAAACAAATAAATACATAAATGCATACATGCATACATACATGCATAGGAGGAAACTTCTCCAGGTGATTCCAACATTCTGAAAGTTGAGGGAACCCTGGTTCTAACTCTTGGGAAGCCAGAGGCACCATTAGTTGTGGTACTGTCACAGAGAACAACAAAGACACTGGGCTTTGCACATTTGTCCTTGAGGGTGAAGGATCTTGCCTAGCTGTCCTACCCCAGCAAATGGCGTCAAAGAGCAATCACAGAAGCCAGCTCCGATAGGACCTGCCAGGAAAGTTCCCAATGCCATTCTCCAACTAGAAAGGACAACCATGACAATGGAGTCACTGTAGCCCTTGGGTGTAACACGGGGGAAGTGATCAGGTCAACGGGCTGAAGAACCAGCACCCATCCCTGTGCGAAAGGTAAATGGACTCAGGCCTCATCTTTTACAGTCTCCTTAATTACCTAAAAGAAGAACAGCCCATGCTCCAGAGCGGGCTGGAAGACCCTTTCATCTCTCCCTTTGGCTCCCCCGGGGAGCCGCAACAGGTTTTCTTAAATGTATGAAAGAATCTGTCCGAGGAATGCTATCTTTAATTTACCATCCTCTAAGGAAAATGAACCGAGAAGCAAAGCAAACTTGACAATGGCCCTTTACAGCTTTAAACACAGACAAAAAAAAAAAATGAAGACCCTGCCAGCAAAGTCACATGGGCACTGGCTGGCCTGGGAGGGCAGCAATACCTCCCTCAGGGGAGCCACTTTCAGGGAGCATTTCCTCACTGGCCGGGATGCGTCCCCACAGCTTAAGAGAATCCCTCCGTAGGGATTGGCATCTACGATTTCCTAATGAGTTTCTCCAAGTCCTGGTCTGCTGAGAACAGAAGATGCCTTTCCCACGAGGTGATACATGGGTATCTAAAATTAATGCAGCTGGGTCGTCAGAGCCAAAAACATTGGAGTACTTCCTTGTGATAAAGAGGTGGGAAGGATGTGCAGGGACCTTATAGAAAGAAACTCAACTCAGAGAAAGCATAGGCTTCCCCAGGCTGGTTTCTACACCCTGCTAGAAAAGAGGGTTACACTGCAAACACATATGCGGAATCATGTGGAGAAGCAAAGGAACAGAAGCCACTGCATCCAGAGTCAGTTCATATCACTGTACAGAAATGTCCACACTCTGTGTAGGCCTGTGCACTCAGCACTTCACCTAGCCAAGGGATCAGCCAGCCTCGGTGACATAAGGATCAGCACTGCAATACGAGCCACTCCAAATTATGAATCCCCAAAGAAGGAGGGGGAAAAAAAGCAGTTTCCACATATGTGGTGCCACCAAGGGTCTTTTAGATTGAATGTGCATTAGAGGAAAAAAAAATCTCACCAAACCTGTGGTTTCCCAAAAGGCAAGGACTACAGACAGGCTGAGCTAACGAATCAAATGTTTGGATACATCAAATGACAACAGTCCAAGTTATGTCACAGATCATACAGGGGTATTCCCAGGAAGAGAAATACTAAGGAAATCTAGTGGGAATTCTGGCCCACGGTGATGACGTCAGATTAAAGACCCTGCAGGAGGCAGCAGCTATAGGATATCAGAGAGACAGTTGAGTCCAGGAGGGCAAGAGCAAAAGGCAGTGCAAGGAATCTAAGGGCATTCTAGATACATCCCAGAAAGGGATCCATGGCAGTGTAACAAGGATGACCATCTCCAGATGGGACTCATAGACCAAATATTGTCAGAGATAAAGGAAACCACTCAAACGTGGTTTTGGAGGAAAATCTAAGGCAAAGCCTTAAAGAACTTTGTAAACTGAACAAACTCTAGACAAGTGTCATCAAGACTCTGCGGAGACCAGGCCATGGAGCTGGAGGCTTTGCTGTTGCTGTTGCTTTCAATGAAATTCGCTTCCTAGTGCTCGGGTCCAAGGCCCAAGAGCAGCCAAGCCACCTGCTCAGGCGGGCTCTGGATCCCGCCGGAATTTAGAAGCGTCCAGTTAAATGGGAACCGATGGTGATGAATTGCAGAAATCAGAAGAACAGGCCGACAGCAATCCTCAGCATCAGGATGCAATGCTTCAAGGGTGCCCTCTCCTCACCAGACCTATTCCCCCTGGTGCACACCCTTCTCTCACGATTCCACATGCCCAAGAGAAGGAAAGAGGGAGAGTCAGCCTGAATCCAATGGAGATGTAAATGAAGCCCGCTTTCAATGTTGAGTGCACGTCCAGGAAACCAAGGTGGAATCACTGTTTACTCCAGCCCT